>NC_138501.1:44977096-45577096 GCF_964252035.2 Podarcis erhardii | reverse complement strand
TGGCTACTAAAATTGCTCTCACACAATAAAAATGATTTTCAGATAATTAGAAAAGAACATAAAATGCATGCAGTGAGGTTTGTTTCCATTTTGCTCGTAAAGGCTCCTGATGGGACATGTAATTTTAATTAAGCCTGACCTGATATTGCAAGTTGCGGAAGAAAAAACCCCTATGGTTTACAAAAGATTTATAACTTCTGATCATTATCAACTTCAGTTAAGGCATGCTACCAGCTTCTTTCCTTTACCACGCCATACCTAATGGGGATTCATGAATTTAAAAGAAGAAAATAAATGTAACCTGAAGGTTACATAAAGCCAGCCTCAAAAATGGAAAATTAGTACAAGACACATAGCTGATTAAATCAGATGGGCTATTTTTTTCTTCCATACACAAGATGAGGAAGCAATTATTGATTCTGTCTTCCTTTTTTTAAAAAGTAGCTTATCGGTAGATAGATGACTTCTTCTTTTTTGTCTTTTAGGTAGCTAAGTCATAGATAGTATCAGTAAAACCTGTTTAATTAGGTCTCCATGATGTTTTGCACCTAATAATTTTCTTTATCGGAGCCTGGGTAAATCAGGGGTCTCAACTGTTGATGGCAGTGTACATCGTCAGTGGTGGAAACCATATTGTGTGCAATAAACTTCACAGGAAGCCAAGGACTTCTGGGTTTGTTTCCCAGGATTTGAAATGTGAAAATCATTTCCAAGTTGTTGTTTTTTAAAAAAATAAAAAGACAGAAGATGCCTTGAACCCTCTGTTCACAGGTAATGGTGGGTACAAGATAAAGCTCCTATATGAGAAGCCCTGTAGACTTTGTGCTATGAGATCTCTGGTGTAAAGTCAGAAGTGCTCCGCAATCTCATTTGCATCACTGTATCATGTGTCCAGAGCCAAGTAAGCTTGGGTCAGTGCAAAGGGAAATCAGTTTATATCCACCTAGTCATGTTGCACCCTTTGGATTCAGATGATTAATACCTGCAGCATCGCTTGAGTCTGTGGAAAAGCAGCTTCTGGGAAAAGGTTATTTTGGGAAAGATAGCACCAAATCAATCATTCTTTATCGGTTTTAAATATTAAAATCTTCTAGCTTTTCAAGCATTACATTTGCAGGGCGGGGGGGCTTTACATTACAGTGGTAAACACATGAGTGTCCTGTAAAGCCACAACAAACTGTATTTATTGGAAAAGCACACCAGATGGTTAGAAACACTGTTATATGAAACGTCTGCCATGTGTCAGAAATGAAGCCATTGATGTGGAGGCTGGTCTATGGAGTGAGGCATTAATGTGTAGCAGCTTCCCATGCAGACTGGATTCCACTTTGTGGTTTCTTTTCCTACTGTTGTGTGCATTAGTGGAGGTCAATGGCAGCATGCTCATGAATACCTTGATTTAGATCAGGGACCCCCCAAACTCGGCCCTCCAGATGTTTTGAGACTACAGTTCCCACCATCCCTGACCACTGGTCCTGCTAGCTAGGGATCATGGGAGTTGTAGGCCAAAAACATCTGGAGGGCTGAGATTGAGAAAGCCTGATTTAGATAGAGTCATATTGGCATGGAAGCCGGCTGGCTGGCTGGCTGATTGGTTGGTTGAGTTTATTTATATGCTGCCTTTCCATATTAAGCTGTGCTCAAAGCAACTTACAATTTAAAAAAAAACAAAATTCCACAAAGCATGGGTTTTTTATTGTTATTTTTTACAAAATCAGTTTACAAAACGTGTTTCAATGAATTCAAAGATCAACAGTTTAGCAAACATAGAATAAATCCAATTATAACCTAGAAATATTTATTTAATTACTGCATTTATATCCTACCTTTCCTCAAGGTTAGTGCACACAGGTCTGCTCCTCCCCATTTTAGCCTCACAACAACCCTGTGAGGTAGGTTAGGCTGAGAGTGAGCGACTGCCCCAAGGTCACCCAGTGAACTAAATGGCTGAGTGGGGATTCAGAGTCTGGGCTCCCAAATTCCAGTCAGACATCCTAACCCAGCCTTTCTCAACTTTGGGACCCCAGATGTTGTTGGACTACAACTCCCTTCATTCCTATCCAGCATAGCCAGTGATCCAGGATGATGGGAATTATAGTTCAGCATGGAGCCTCAGCAGCCTGGCTTAACTGATGAGCTGAACTGAGCCAAGTGATCTCCTTTGGAAAGGACTGGAATCCTTAAAATGACTTCCGGTCGGCGCCAGCGATTAATGGCGGATTTCCCTCGGAGCTCCGAGGGGAGTCTGCTTCATGGGTTCGGGTCCTGCCGCTACGGCGAAGCGGGGACCCTCAAAAGTCACAGGCAGTGAAGCCTGTGAACAAGGAGACTCAGCGGGCACCATTGTGCTCCCCCCAAACTGCGAAGGAGCCTTTTTTAAAAAAATAAAATGAATTCTGGAGTAGGTGGTTTAGTATAATAAAGCAAAGAATATTAAACTTAACCAGCATGGAAATGACAACATTTTCTTGACATGCTTTAGCAGTGAGAAACATGTTATTAAATAATATTAAGGTAATTACTCAAGGATTTCTTTTTTCCTTTTTTTTTGAGAAGTGTCTGAGTTGCAGCACATAATAAGAAGAGTTTATTTTTCTACAGTATTTTACTTGTTCTTTCACCAGTATGTTAATAAGGTTGAGCGGCCAGTCAAAAAAAAAAAAAAAAAAAAAGGAGTAGTATTGAGTTGGTCCCACCTGTAGAGTTTCAGCCATGGTAGTCCTCTGGATATTCTCCTGAGCCCAAATAATGATCCAAATGATTCTCCTTAGAATAAAATAAGCACCAATACCAGGGTAGGTAGAAGTCTCACAGGGTGACAACTAAGCAGTCACAGCTCACACAAGTGTTCCCATTCTGCTCAGTTCTGCTCTGCCCTCCACACTCAGCACAGCAGCAAATACTTTGGGGACCTAAGTGCAGGGAAGAATGAAATTAGGTGCACAGTCCCTTGCCATGGTTTTGTTGGCACAAACAGAGAAAGCTCATCACACCGAGCTTGGTATATACATCAATGATTCCTGAGAGGAGAGCGATCATAATTTTGAATCAAGGGTGCTGTACCAATATATTAACATAATTTGTGACAGATTGTGAGCTGAGTGTTAAAACAGGCGCTCGAATTAGACAACAGATGAGGAGGTTCATTATACCATAAACACCACTGGGCAGGAAAATAAGAATCCATCTCTCCTGTTCTCCCATCTTCAAGGAGATCATGTTAATAAAATGATGGGCACCACCAATTGCTAACTAAATGGCTGCTAGTGTGAAGTAAATGAAATGGCTTCTTCCTTTCTGTGTTGTTATTTAAGACTTAGGAAGTGCCTGAAATTTCCCAAGAACTGTCAGGGGTCTAAAGATAAGATAATTGCTGCTTGTAGGCTAAGTATTCAATTGATGTGATACAAAGGAAAGAGGCAAGAAGGAAGGCTGTACCTTCACTGGTTAATGACTGGCATTAGGGTGCTGTAGGGTTCACTGGATTCACCTGAGCCATTTTGGAGGAATCCAGGCATTGGTTGGGTCATGTTGAGACAGCCCCAGATTACTATGGGTCAAGTTGTGCATCCCAGAGCAATCCAGGTCTGTCAGGGGGCATCAGAAGAGTTAGGATTTGATACCCCACCTTATCACTACCCGAAGGAGTCTCAAAACGGCTTACATTCTCCTTTCCCTTCCTCCCCCACAACAAACACTCTGTGAGGTGAGTGGGGCTGAGAGACTTCAGAGAAGTGTGACTGGCCCAAGGTCACCCAGCAGGGGCATGTGGAGGAGCAGGGAATCGAACCCGGTTCCCCAGATTACGAATCTACCGCTCTTAACCACTACACCACACTGGCTCTCAGGCAGGAAGGAGAGGTAGGCATGAGTAGGAAGAAGGAGAAGCCACAAAAGGTGGAACCTACTGGACAATTGCATTGTCACAAGGGAAGGTAGGATGGGAGCCATTCCCACCCTGCCTGCCCTTCTTCCCACCAGGCCTCTCCTTCTTCCTGCCTCCTGAAGCAGCACCACACAAGATCTAACTCTCTGCAGTGCTGGTTGGTGCCCCATCGCAATACTGAGAATCTTCATTCAATTGGGTAACACCCTGCAGGATCAAACCTGCCTGGTCTTGGTCGGAAGATGGGGATATCTCCTTCTCCCTCTACCTCCCTCCTCATCATAAGTAAGAAATTGGGTTTTAACAACCCTTAGCCTTACCTCTACTAAACAGCTTCAGGCATGGATCCAGGGTGGAGCAGGTAGCCTTGGGGATGACCCTGGACAGGTCAGGATGATTGGAAGGGAGCCACAAAGTGGATTGGGGAGGCTGTGCACAGTCCTTCCTCCTATGAGGCAGAATTCGAAGCCCTGGGGACCAGTGGCAGAAGCTAGAGTGTGCCTTCCTTCACCTCTGCTCCCCCAATTGGAGCAAAGTGTTCTACCAGAAAAGTTCTCCACACCTGCTCCTTCTCTGGCCAATGGATGAGTATCTCCCCTTTTCCATGATGTGTCAAAGCATAAATTCCCTGAGTTTTATGGCCCCTTTCCCAAGCAAGCCCTGTTCTTTAGAGCAAAATGCACATGCACTTGGCAGGTATTAAATTGTATCTGTTTTTATAGGTGGGGATGGGGAATAAGGGGAGTAAATTTGTGCCAGTGGAGCATTAAGTAGTTTGTCTTCCTACACATCAAAATACATCAGATATTTTTCATAAGCCATGATATTTCACTGCTCAGATCACAGGATGTGTTTCTGCAGTATAAAACATCTTACTGACGTGCAAAAAAGAATTGCTCCTCATAGAAATCCATAGAATTTTTTGCCAGCTCTCACTCTGCATAATAGTTATGCTTCAAGTGATGCCCACATGTGTCAGCATATATATTTTGAGATCTTCAGCCCAAGCAAGAGGAACTTGGCCCAAATGTCTGGTTTTCTGTGGACGCTCCTAGAAAAAAAGCTTCAAGTTACAGACAACAAACTTTTCCAGTTTCTAAGTTCCACTTCCAGTTTAAGACCCTAGGCTCTCAGATAAAAAGCCCATTCACACAATCTGTTTTCAAGATGTAGAAGTCATTACAGAGTTGCAGATTTTTGCCTTTAATGTCTTCCTCCCTCCCTCCCTCCCTCCCTCCCTCGCAGTAGAATTATCAACATGTAAGTTCTGCAGGGTTGTAAGATCAAAAGAAAACTGAATCCTAGAAAGTTCTCGAAAGCTAGTGGTAGCTAGTGATAAAAAGTCACCTGAAAAATGTTAATCGGAGTTGGCTTTCAATCTATTCCTATTAACATTTTCGGATGATTTTTTTTCTTTCATTCATTTATTCTCATCCTTAGGGAGATGACCAAAGGCCAATTCCTATTGTCCTCTTTCATGCTTCTTTACAGCAGAAGGAGCTAACCTTTGGCCTTCCAGATGTTCTTGGACTCCAGCTCACATCACCTCCAGCCATTAGGACCAACTGTTGGGATGATGGGACTTGTATTCCAGCACTGGACCACAGCTTAGCCACCCAAGCTTTATAGTCAGGTTGACCTGGTCCTCCTTAACTTTTTAGCAGCTTAAAGGAATCAAAGAAGGCTTCAGTAGTCATTTGCTAAAGGTTCATGCTTCCTTATTTTTTCATTTGGAAAACTGTGAATGTTACATTATAGTTGTTTGCAGTCTTTCAGGACTTTTTATGTTCTTGCAGAACCCCCCATTGGGCAGATGCACCCTCCTCATGGAAGTGTAACACCCCAGAAGAACAGCAACCTTCTTGTCATCATCGTTGTCACCGTTGGGGTGGTTACTGTCGTGGTGGTGGTGATTGTGGCTGTGATTTGTACCAGGCGTTCATCAGCGCAGCAGAGGAAGTAAGTAACTGGAAAATATCCCTGTCCATCAATCTTTCCATCCTGCTCTGGAGCAAGTCAATCAGAGCAAACCTGGTTTTTTTTCACCCTAAAGTAGAGTCCATGCAATGGTGAAATATGCTTAGGAATCCAGATACTTCACACAGTCTCATCACTTTTGTGGAACAAGTAAATGTCAAATTCATTTGATTTAGCGGCCAGGAAAGACAGCCCCAACACTTTTTATAAAACTCAGGCAGAAATCCAAGTTGTAAAGCATGCACACCCATAATGGCAAAAATACAATAACATAGGAAACAACGGGGCTTCTTTACCTGTTGGAACATAAGGAGTTGATAGAGATCTAGGGGGGATTTCGCACATGGGATGCATGCGCAAAGAGCACATCGTGGAGCACATCATTGTTAGAAGTTGGCTACAAGTGGAACTTTGTAGCTGACAGGCCATTCTGATATGGATGTGGTATATAAATTAAAAATAACAACTGAAGAGCTGCAAAGAATCTCCCAGAATCAAAAGCCAGAACCAGGCTAGAATCTGGGACTTTGAGATCAGTTATTTGGGTAGTATTCAACTACATTATGCTTATTAGGAGCGGGTGGCATTGTGGTCCAAACCACTGAGCCTCTTGGGCTTGCTGATCAGAAGGTCGGTGGTTCGAATCTGCATGATGGGGTGAGCTCCCATTGCTCTGTCCCAGCTCCTGCCAACCTAGCAGTTCGAAAGCACGCCAGTGCAAGTAGATAAATAAGTATCGCTGCAGCAGAAAGGTAAACGGCATTTCTGTGCGCTCTGTTTTCTGTCACGGTGTCCCATTGCACCAGAAGCAGTTTAGTCCTTCTGGCCACGTGACCCAGAAAGCTGTCTGTGGACAAATCCCTTGGCATGAAAGCAAGATGAGCACCGCAACCCCATAGTCGCCTTTGACTGGGCTTAGCCATTCAGGGGTCCTTTACCTTTTACATCATCCTGAGAGTAGATCTACTGAAATCACTTGACATAAATCAACCAAGACTAACTAACTGATTTAAACAGGTCTACGCTGTGCATCTTAATCAGATGCCACCCTTTGTTTGTCCTTGGAGTGCATTCTGGACTGAAGGTTCCCATGCTTTTTGGTGGGTCAACCCACCCAAACAACTCATAGGTTTCCCATAAGTTTGTAGAACTATAAAAGCTTCAGCATCAGAGTTGCCAGGGAAAGAGCATAAGCCTTGTCTGGATCCTTTCCCTAATTTTTGCATTCTCTGCTGCCCACTGAATTTCCCCCTTTGTACCTTCAGCTACTCATCCTCTCTTCTGCCCAACATCACAATGCCTAGGGACATCACAAATGAGGTGGGAGGAAGTAAAGCGAAACAGAACAAATGCGAAGTGACTTTTGTATGCCTTATACTGCCAACTAGTAGCATTGAAGAATGTGTTAGGAAACTTTAATAAGCTCTGTTAAGGATAAATTATGTAATTAGGGTGAGGAAGCAGTTTCAAATGGAGCACTTCGGCAAAAGATCATAAGCCTATCCAATACACATAAGAGACAAGTTATTGGCTTACATGGATTCTGAGTTTGTTATAAAATAACTCCCAGAACCAGAAAGAACTCAAAAATCCATACGGCAACTTGATCATAGGAGAGTGGTCTTTCCTCCCATCCCTGAAAAAAGCATCAATCTGTGACTATTATATTAGAAAGCTATCTGGAACAAAGACAGCCCTCACTAGTAATGGGAGGGAAACTAAGTATATGTTAAGAATGCCTTCTGGCACAGTTATAACTTATCATGACAAGCATCTATGGGCCTGGATCAGGCTTTGAAGCTAAGCTGATAAAAATGAGGAATTATCATCCTGGCATTGAAAGAACGCAGCATCACTAGGAAGTCTGCCATTTCCCCCTTGGGATATTGTTCTTCTTTTAGCTTTTCACTATGTTTCCAGCACTCATTAGCTATGGCATTCTGCTTCAAAATCTTGACTCTTTTCTGCTAAGCGTGGATGTGTCTGGGCTGTGTGTGACCATAGGAGAGCTTCACTTCCCCTCCAAGCCCTTCTGTGACAGCATGTAAAGCAAGAAGACACATTTGCACAACATTATTTCTTGTTTCTAAATACGATCTATTCCTTACTGCCTTGTGCATTGATATCAGTTGAGGCCCCTTTATGGAGCCATGCGAAACAAAAGGAGGCAAGTATTTCATACCACCGGCTTACATGCAGTTGGGACCAAGGAGGCAAACTGAAATCGGTATCCTTTGGCTTCCTTTGTACCTGTTTACAGCTGTGTATGAGCAGAATCCCTACTGACGGGAGGACTGATATGGGGCAATAATTGCTTTAAATTGGCAAGACAGAAAACTGCATACCAGCCAGCTATTGAAAGACCTGATGGTAATGAATAATGAGCTTTTGTTTCACTTGTTATTTGCCATTACTGCGCAGCATCAGAGTACAACAATATGATTAGGAAAGCAACATTATGGCAAATTTGATACAAAACTCTGGCTGGAATCCAAAGAACCCATGCATAAATAGAAAGCGCTTTCACATGTGGAGGGAAGGTTGACAGTTTATTGCTCTAGCTGTGAACCCTTGTGCTGGGTTGAATTCTACTTCAGCAGATGTCCCACTCACTAACTAATCCAAGTTAAACAGCAGCAGCAGCAGTATAGGGGGGAAGTTGTGCCACTAAGGCAGTAGCAAGGCTACACAAATGGCACTGATCACAACCAGGGTGGAAGAAGAATATTTACTCAGTCTAGGTAGTTTTCTGCCTTACTGGAATCTCTGGTTTCTACTTGAATACTGAAATTTTAGAACATTCAAGGCAGCACCACATAAAATGTGTTTGGCACAGTTCAAGGTGTACTTCTATTCATTTAGAAGATTCTTGAAAGCCTTTAGCTGTGCATACCAAACAAATGCAATCCTTCATTTGTTATGTTCATTCATTCATTCATTTTATTTCCATACCGCTTTATAGTTTTCAGGGGGGAAATCTCAAAAGTTCTTTATAGCCTACATTAAAACATCAGATAAAACATTGCAAAAAAAAGGAGGTCAAATACAGTATGCATTCAAAGAAACATAATTAACAAACAAAAATTTATCTTAAAGGTTTCAAAATAAGACATTCCACAGGAAAGTCATGTATAGAATATACATAAGCTGCCATTGTGCGAATCTCCAAGGTGGATGCAGCCAACATTGTCCGTTCCAAATGTTATTTAGCTACAACTCCCATCAGCCCTAGCCAGCATGACCAAATGAAGGAATGGGTTTTCCAAACCCAAAACTGACTGTGCAGGCAGTTTGAAACGGGCACCAAAATCCCTATTTTTCCTTAGCTAAAATCCATTAACTTGAGCTCTGAGTCAATGTATAAACAAAAACCCGGCTGTATAAACAAGTGCTCAGAGCCCTCTCCTTTATCAGTTTGTGACGGCAAGGATGACCTTGGCTGTTTCAGTGGAGTAGGGATGACATGTCTAGGTCTTATCTAGACTGTGGACACACTACACAGGTGCCTTTCTGCTGTTCCGGAGAGCAGAAATAAAGAACTCTTTCTCTGAACCAACCCTCAGTGTCATTTGACTTCCTTCCTCCTGTCTGGGAGCAACACAGACCCAATCAATGAACTCCAATAAGGCTACACAAGAACACTTGAAGGCCACTACTTTTGCTACCCCTGTTCAAAAGTCATCTAAGAGCCACTCTACACAGGAAGTCTTCCAGGGACTATACCACTTTGCCAAGCAAGACAAGAAATCGGATGTTTGCATTTCTTTCCTTTTTTTATGGATAAGCATTCAAATACAGAAAACAAGCAGTCCTGAGAAAAGGCTAGACTAGAACCCTTGTCCCTGACAGGCTAGTATTTAATAGGCATTGAAAAGAGGGCAGTGCGTGCACCTGCCTGCTCTCAATAGATTCCAAAGTGTAAGCAATGCCACACTAAATTAAACTGTCATGTCCCCTTCATTTAGTCTGGGTTCTTAAAAAATAAAATAAAACAAAAAGCTACCATATGCATTGTTGTATCACAGAATAAAGGCATTGCAAACTGGTCCAGATTCAGCAGAACAGCTGAGGCTGACTTATATTGAATTAGTCCATTGATCCCATCGCTGGTCAAAAAATTCATCCAAAGATCTCGGGGCAGTTCACAGTATAAAAATGCAAAATAAAGCCATAAAGTATATAATATAAACATTAACAAAAACAAAAGAAGCCAATAGCCCTCCCCCCACAAAAACCCCATTCTTCTCACCATGCTGCCTGACATAAATAAATGGATTTGGCTCACTGACTCACTCAGAACAGAGCCAGGTTGCCCTACATTTATATTGCAACAGGCTGTCAAAATTCATTATAGAAAGTTTGCAGGGAGGTATTGCTTCCTGAGAAGTCCTGGAGCTTGACAATAATTGAGAACAAAACTCAAACCTGATGTTTATACAAGGAGAACATACATTTGGATGACTCATTCATTTTCATCTCTTTGTTATTGATGTCCTTTCATTCTATAGTCTTGTCTCAGATTTCTGTCACTGCTTATTATCAGTGAGACTGGTGGTAATGTGCAGAAATAAACAATGTACTGAATGCTAAATTGTCTCCTTTTAAAGACTTTAGGCAGCAGTAGTGTCGCTGATGCAAGACCAAAGATCTGTCTGGAATGACACACTCATTATTTATAACCTCTTACTTACAGTTTCTGGGAACATTGCTGAAGTTTCTGTGGCGTAGCACAAATTAGGTTGAATGAATGGTGATTTGAAAAACCAATCAAATCCCCCCAAATAACAAAAGTTGACTTGACCTTTCAAATAGAGCTTGCACTGTACGTTTGTGGCATGGATGAGGAACCTCCAATTGTTGCTGGGCTACAGTTCCCATGATCCCTGCCCCCATTGGCCATGATGGCTGTGGCTGATGGAAACTCGAGTCCAACAATGTCTAGAGGGGAACAGATTCCCCACTCCTGACCTATAGAACTAGAGTCATAGATAAACATAGACAAGTCAATCCACATGCAGCTTCCATTTGCTGAACATGGTAATACTAGATGAATGACATGGTTTAGCTTTGCATGTAAAGGTAAAGGTGAAGGGACCCCTGACCATTAGGTCCAGTCGTGACCGACTCTGGGGTTGCGGTGCTCATCTCGCTTTATTGGCTGAGGGAGCCGGCATACAGCTTCTGGGTCATGTGGCCAACATGAGTAAGCTGCTTCTGGCGAACCAGAGCAGCGCACGGAAACGCTGTTTACCTTCCCTCCAGAGCGGTACCTATTTATCCACTTGCACTTTGAGGTGCTTTCGAACTGCTAGGTTAGCAGGAGCTGGGACCAAGCAACGGGAGCTCACCCCATCGCAGGGATTTGAACCGCCGACCTTCTGATCGGCAAGTCCTAGGCTCTGTGGTTTAACCCACAGCGCCACCCGCGTCCCCTTAGCTTTGCATGTAACCCCTTTTAAAAGAAATGAATTCCATATTCTATGTAAACAGCATCCTCAGTAATGTGCTATGTGGGTAAACTGCTTAAGAGCACTTGGTTTTTCTCATATGAAAAGTGAAATGCTTTTTAAAAAAAAAAAAAAAATGTGAAGAGTGGTCAGTTGCACAGACATCCTAAGTCATACAGCAAGAGAACATATTGCGATTAGTAAATGGGATCTGACACTGAATGCTTCCTTGGATTAAAAAAACACACACATTTTAATGTATGTCAAAAATAAATGCAACATATGCTGCATAACAGAGGGGGAAGTGTAGATGCGCAAGCCAGCTCTACTAATTAAAGGGTTGATGCTACTAATGGGTGATTGTTGCATCATAAAGAATGCATTTCTAAAAGGGGAACTTCACACTATTCCCTCTGTTTCTGGAGGGAGCCGTTTTAACGGTTGCGTATCATCTGGTTAACAAATGACTTACTCTGTCAAGCTGCAGGCCTGCATCCCTTCAAGCCACGATTGACATTTCCTCTCATTGGACGCCTTCCATGCATCTTCCCAACATATGCTGTCAGCGTGGGGCCTGATGTCTAGCTGGAAGGGGTTGGCAGGTAGCCTCAGCTGGAGCTAAAACTGGTGTCACTTTATGTAACAGAAGACAGCATATGATATGGGAGTACACAAGAAGAACCCTGCTGGGTCAGACTGGAGACCGATCTTCTCCAGGGTCCTGTTTCACAAACTGGCCAACCAGATGCAGCAGCCATCCATTGCTATTGCTTCCCAGCATATATAGAGTCCGATCCATGTAGCCATCATGACTAGAAGTCATTGAGAGCCTTACTCTCTGTTTGTCTAATTCCCTTCTAAAACCATCTCACATGAGCACTTCTCTCTGGATCCAACTCTATAAATAGCAACAGCAGCAGGTTATATTCAAACTTTTTTTTTAAGTCCTCAAAAATAAATGCCTTATTTAAGTTCTTATGGACATCTGAAGGAACTCCTTCCAGTTCTTAAATGTATTTACCTCTGCATTGCCATTGTCTAAAAAATGAATTAAGTAGTTTCTATTGACCATATATATAAACATACATGAGCTACTTTCATACTGGGGTGCAAAATCTGGTCAAGCTGAGTAAATCTCCCAATCTATGGCTATGAACTGGACCTCTTGACTCTCCCAAATGACTCAGGAGATGCTTTTTTGGTAGAAGACATAACTATGGATGTATAAAGTCAGTTTAGTAAACCCACACAGGTTCACTTTCCTGTCTACTTTAATGGCTTGCCTTAACTCTTTATTACAGGGACTGAAATCCTTTGTCAGCTGGGGCTCCCGTTGCACTTTTAGACCAAGCAGAAACCAGGCATCTGACCCCATTCCCTTGGGAATTAAAGATGTCATCCTGGTCTCAAGAGGCATAAGAGCTTAAAAGGCAGGAGAGATAAATCACAGGAAGCTTTCATAGAAGACAGGATGATCAACAGATCAAGACATCTATCACTGTAACAGTCATGGCTGTATACTATATTGGAACATTGCCCCAATGGCATCTTCTCCATGCCATTTCTATAATACGAAGCCTGATTTGTTGCATGAACAGTTATTTTGCACATTCCACTGTTTACTTTCTCTTTAAGAAAGGTCCAGCTCACCATTAAGTTGTTGCAGTAAGTCACCAGTTGACTATGGGCAGCCCACAATGGATGCTAGTTTGACAACAGCCTGCAGAGGTGCTAAAAACTATGGCAAGCTGTCTCCCTAGCTGGTTTGGGGGTGGCCCCTGGCTCTAGAGTTGGTCAAATAAATTAGGGTTGTTGCTTAAAGGCCACCACTGCTACATAGGAGCTGAGTTGAAGCAAAGGAAATATGAATTGGCCCAGCCCCATAGCTTGACCAATCACAGCTAGGAATGGCTAGGAACTAGGTGGAGTCATAGATTTTAAAAGTGGAAACTCACCCACGCTGGCCAGATTTGAATATGCTAAGAAAAAATGTTAGTAAATTTCACCTTTGCAACCCCCACCCCAGAATTTTCAACAAAATATTCCTCCCATTTCACTGCTAATAATAATAATAATAATAATAATAATAATAATAATAATAATAATAATATAATTTATACCCCGCCCATCTGACTGGGTTTCTACAGCCACTCTGGGCAGCTTCCAACAGAATATTCAAATATAATAACCTATTAAACATTAAAAGCTTCCCTAAACAAGGCTGCCTTCAGATGTCTTCTAAAAATCTGGTAGTTGATTTTCTCTTTGACATCTGGTGGGAGGGTGTTCCACAGGGCGGGTGCCACTACCAAGAAGGCCCTCTGCCTGGCTCCCTGTAACTTGGCTTCTCACAGAGAGGGAACTGCCAGAAGGCCCTCAGCTCTGGACCTCAGTGTCCGGGCAGAACAATGGGGGTGGAGATGCTCCTTCAGGTATACTGGACCGAGGCCGTTTAGGGCTTTAAAGGTCAGCACCAACACTTTGAATTGTGCTTGGAAACATACTGGGAGCCAATGTAGGTCTTCCAAGGCCAGTGTTATATGGTTATATGGTCTCATCACAACTAGTGATGAGAATTTTGGGAGCCTGAAGACTGAAGCCCTGATGATGCAAATAGTATTATCTACTGGATGGAAAGTTACACAGCATTGAAGTACTTCAGGTGTTTTGACTTTCCACTCCTTTTCTCTTCCCCAACAGAAAACGTGCCACTCACAGTGCTGGCAAGAGGAAAGGCAGCCAGAAAGACCTGCGGCCCCCAGATCTCTGGATCCACCATGAAGAGATGGAGATGAAGAATATCGAAAAGCCAGCGGGTTCCGATCCAGCAGGAAGAGATTCCCCGATGCAGAGCTGCCAGGACATCACCCCAGGCAGCCACAGCCAATCTGAAACTCAGATGGGCAGCAAGAGTGCCTCGCAGTCTGGTAATAATGCTATCTGTACGAAGGGCCAGTCAGCACATGCATAGAGATTGTTGACACTCCATTACTAAACCCTCTATGACTCACAGATGAATGTGTGAATGGCCATCAGTGACAAATATTGAATTTGAGGCAAATATCAAAGCTTTTCTCTGTTGTGAATTTCTGTTTGGTTTGGTTTAATGCATGAAAGTGATAACCTGACCCTGCAGTTATTCATATGATAAGTAAGGGTGTCTTGGAGGAAAGGTGGAATGTAAAAAGCAAAAATAAATAAAACCCTGCAGTGAATTCCGGCCCTTTGGCCCATGTCCCCTCCCCCTCCAAAAAGGTGCTGAGCTTAAGAGAAGTTTAAGATTTTTTGCTGTTGACTTTTCTTTCTTGATTTGTTTTGTATTGCTGATTTTTGTGTATTCTGAGCCTCCTTGGAAGAAAGGCTATACAGCGGACGCTCGGGTTGCGAACGTGATCCGTGCGGGATGCACATTGGCAACTGGCAGCATTTGCAAGCCACGTCTGCGCACGTGCGGGTTGCGATTCGGCGCTTCTGTGCATGCACAAAGCACAATTTAGCACTTATGCACATGTGCAACTGCCGAAACCTGGAAGTAACCCATTCCAGTTCTTCCAGGTTAAGGGGAAAGCTCTCCTACACAGATCAAAGGAACAAAGTTTTTATTGTCTGCAGATACAAGACAAAGCTGAGCACTGCTATTTACCATATGCAGTTCTTTGGGTCCTTGAAGTAAAGATACATATGTACAGAGAGATCCACTAGCACTATCACCATTCTAGCTAACACGGCTGTGTAAAACCCACAGCCTCTTCCCCTGACACTCACAAATTCAGAGTCAGACCCCAACAGCAAACAGTACAGCAACAGGACTTGACAAGACATAGTGAAAGCAGTGCCCTAGACACTCTAATACCTGTTTCTACACATAGTCATATTTCCTGAGCCAATGGGAGGGCGAGCAGTTCAGCAAGTCATACACTTGACCTCACTGGTGTTGCTACGGCAACCCCAGTGCGCCTGGCGCCCTTATCTCAGAACATCCAGACATGGGGGATGTGCTCCTCAAGACATGAGCCCAAGCACTGGGTGATTTAACCCATTGTTCACATTATACCAACATGGTCACCCTAGTCCAACTGGTCCACCTAATCCCTGGATCAGGCACCTGGTACGGTCACCAGCGCAGACCTATGTTTATGTACATGTATTGCATTATTTGCAAGGAGCTCATGGTTGATTGGCACAACATAGCCCAATGAGCTTCAGTGGGGCTGAGTGGGGATTCGAACCCTGGTCTCACCACTCATCACTCCAACCATTATACCACACTGCCTCCTTCATTAATATGGAGCAGAAAGTGTGGGCAAAGTCCATGATTGGTTATGCCAATACAGTTTTTGCAAAATGCAGCCAGAGGAATTTCCTGCTTGAGGCTGCGTGCTCTTTATTCATTTTGGTCCTTAGCTGGAAACTTTGCTAATTATATCCATGGCCCGATTTAATCGGTGATGCCGGTTGGGGGCAAAAATTGTTTATCCATGCATCAGTGTTTTGCTTAGCCAGCTCCACATTTAAATTGGGGCCCCAGCCCATTTGGATGCCAGGATAGCACCTGCTGGGGCCACAGATCCCTGGCACAATTAAGGGCCCAGTTTAAACATGAAGCCCACTGCATGGAATTCGTAATGATAAAGCAATTTTAGCCCAATCAGCATCGCATTTAAATCTGGCCTCGGACATTCCAAATATATCATTATTTCTGCAAAGCATGAGCAAAAAGCAGATCTGAAGTCAACATGGAGAAAAATGATATTTACATAGTTCAAAGGTCATTCGAAGCTTAATGAAGCGCTAACGAGCTTCAACTGATTTCATTTAGCAAACCTTCCACTGGCAAAACTACTAATTGATACTTTAGGATCTAGTTGGGTTATTTATGTCAGTATTTAATATAGCAAATGATGCATATGGCAAAAAAGATATCTGCCTAGCTTCCTTTACCTAACCACATTTAGAACTAAAACATTATCTCATTGCATTCATCATTAGCCTGCCAAATCTTCAAGAGCTTAATTTGGGGTAATATTAAACCACTTTTTATGCTCGTAACTCAGCTAAAACATTTAAATCTGGTGCCATTAAACAGAGAGCGAGGCTTATTTTTGTTCCCAAATATACTGCATAGACTCTCATTTGTATAGCAAATGGCCCTGAGTAAATGGGTGATTATACGCCGCCTTTTAAACACTACGGCCAATCACACAGAAGGCAGAATGCTGATTTGAGCAAATAATTAGCATGTGGGAGTTTGGCCATCCCTGCAATGGAGTTTTGCCGTGAACTTGAAGGGAGGTCGGCAACAAACAACATTTTAGGATGACAGTCAGGGTCTCTTTCTCTCTTTTTTGGCAGTGTACATTTTACTGCAGCTACAAAGAGGCATGACTGTGAAGCTGTGATGAAATTTCATAGAAATGAACTAACATTAAAAGTCAATTGCAAAAAAGGGGGGAAGCAATTATTTCTGTTCCAAAGTGTTCTTTCAAATATTCTGTGGTCCTAGGAGGAGGCAATGCTTACCAAGTGACTAGCATTTTCCATCTTGGAAGATATGGGGAAACTTCTATCTTGCACGGAGCCCTCTTGGAGGGGGATGAGGGTACCTACTCAGCTTGATGTGCAGAGCCCTTGCTCATTTAACCTTTGTATTGCAATTTCCCAGCTCCAGACACAGAAGAAGTGGGGAGCAGCATGTCCACGTTGGAGCGGTCACTGGCGGCCCGCAGAGCAACACGCACCAAGCTCATGATTCCAATGGACTCACAGCCCAGCAATCCTTGTAAGTTGTGTGTCTGCAGCCAGGGTGGGGAGCTTGTGGCCCTCCAGATGTTGGCCTTCGCCTCCCATCAGTCCTGGCCAGCATGACCAATGTCAGGGATGATGTAGCAAAGCTACAGGTTCCTTGGCGTAAAGGATAAAGCCCAGCCTAATTATGAAAGGGACACAAGGGACGTGTGTGGCGCTGTGGGTTAAACCACAGAGCCCAGGACTTGCTGATCAGAAGGTCGGCGGTTCGAATCCCCGCGACAGGGTGAGCTCCCATTGCTCGGTCCCTGCTCCTGCCAACCTAGCAGTTCAAAAGCATGTCAAAGTGCAAGTAGGTACTGCTCCGGCGGGAAGGTAAATGGCGTTTCCGTGTGCTGCTCTGGTTCACCAGAAGTGGCTTAGTCATGCTGGCCACATGACCCAGAAGCTGTACGCAGGCTCCCTCGGCCAATAAAGCAAGATGAGCACCACAACCCCAGAGTTGGCCACAATTGGACCTAATAGTCAGGGGTACCTTTACCTTTAATTCTGAAATACAAGGTCTATTGCATTTTGTCATATGAGAAGCTAACAATATCTCAATAGATAAAATTTTTGAGAGTGTTTTCTCCTATGTGGTCCTGTCCACCAGCTCAGGACATCACTGTAGCCCCTGCTCCTTGCCCCACTGGTGGGCATGAAGGATGGTGTCTTTTCAAACCAGGGATGCCAATAGGATTTCCTGGATCTAGGAAGCTGTACAGTGGTACCTTCCTGAATGGCTAGGCTCCCGACAGAGGCAAAGCTACAGTAGCTGCTCCAGCACCCAGAGTGGTGCACATGCACCCACGGGCGGAGCTAGTCGCCCACGGCGAGTAGCGAGCATCCCGGGGGGTGGCGTGGCAATGTCACCCCCCTCAGGGATGACACCCGGGGTGGACCGCACCCACCGCATCCTCCTTCCTCCGCCAGTGGCTCCCAAACACTGCAAACCAGAAGTAAGTCTTCCAGTTTGTGAATGTTTTTCGGAAGCTGAATGTCCGGCGCAGCTTCCGATTGAATGCAGGAAGCCGCACCTTGGTTTTTGGATGGTTTTGGGAATCGAACAGACTCCTGGAATGGATTAAGTTCAAGAACCAAGGTACCACTACATATGAATTGCGGGGCTAGCATCCTTCCGATCACTGCAGATGGTGACAGCAGTCACGAAATTAAAAGATGCCATGGACCAGAGCACGCCAGGTACTCCTGGGAGCTGTGGTCCAGCAACATCTGCAAGGCACACATTGACTACATCTGATTTTAGATTCAAAGGTCAGTATCAATATCAACACCTTAAAATGGGCCAAGAAACAGATAGGCATGGTGCCAATGCAGCTGCCACAGCATAGATGCAACATAATTCAGCTGGCATTTCCAGACCCACCCAGGTCAATGTGAAATCACCAAGCATTCCAGGTGCTCAGTAACCCCACCCCTTGGGATTTTTATTTTATTTTTACTTTTTGGCGTTCCCAAGCTACAAGCAAAAATGGGAGGCTGATCAAGTGCCTGGAGAGTTCACCTGTATGTAGCTGAAGGGGAATAGTCCCTGTCCTGGAAGGTCAAAAGTTATGCAAACCTAATGTAAACAAATTGGTGGGTAAGGGAGAAAGACGGGGAGTAACCTGCAACAACAATAATTTGGAATACATGGCAGCACCAGATCATTTTAATCAGGGAGTAATTACTAGAAGCTAATAAGGATGTAATTGGTTTCTGAGCTGCAAGCAGACGCTGTTCAACAAACTGCACAGAATGAGTTTATAGAATTCTGGACTGGACTCCTTCAACGTACAGGTTGAGGATCATGTTTTTCAGTGAAAGCCCATAAAAAGGCAATTCCCTGCACATTGCATTTTTAAAAAGTATTAAATTCTGGTTGTTGTAAACTGAAAATAAGGGGCCTGCTGTATCAAGCCAAAAGTCTTTGGATAAATCTCAAAGGAAGCCCTAAAGAAAGTACAATATAGTAATCTATTCTTGGTATTATCAAGGTATTGATAGCTGTGGCCAGACCTAACTTGTCTAGGATAGACTGAAGTTGGCAGAACAGTCAAAGTTGGTTGAAGATGCTTCAAGCCACAAATGACATTTGAACATCTGTCTACAATGTTGGCTCTAAAAGGGCCCTGCCCACTCCCCAAAAAGTTGTGGACTTAATCTTTTAGGCTCTAACAAATTGGCAGATAACACTGCGGACTGCAAAAAGGTAGGACGAACCGGTTCCCCATTTTCATAAAAAGCTAGTGCATCAAAGATGTTCCTACCTTGGTGTGTTATTTGAACACATGCAGTGATTTATTGTTATTGTTTGCATTGTATTCAAGCTGGTGCATTCAAAAAACATGACTCTCTACAATCCAAAGTAGTACAGTTCAGAATTATGCTGTATCAGTGTGCCAGCTGCATCTGGAAAAATGGGTTGGTGTTAGTCTGAGTCAAGTAGTAGAGGATAGCATTGTCTTTTTGTTAGAACAGCTTTTGCCACTTCTTCCTGATTTGAATTTGGAAAATGCTAGCAACATCCCCTCTCTCACACACACAACTTCTATATCATGTATAATAAGCCATTATTGTAAAATGTTCTTTCAGAAAACAACAATTTGTAGGTGTAATCTGTTTATCTGTGCTATAATTGCTTTGTAAAAGCCATGCGTTTTATAATTGCACAAAATGAAATTGAATCTTCACTCACTTGTGCCAGCATAAATCTGTTGGGCTACCACTGAGCTTGTTGCGATAGAGGATTCTGGCATGACATGGATGCAAACTTATTTATCCATTTGTCAGGTGGAGGGCTGGGAAGAAGGAGGGGGCAGGAGAGAGACAGCTGCCACTTTTTCTAATGATGGTCTAGTTCTCTCTCTCTCTCTCTCTCTCTCTCTCTCTCTCTCTTTCTCCCCCACCACACCCCCTGCCCACCCGTCCTCAACTCACAAATAGTATTTAATCTTCTTGTTTAATCCTCAACAGCATTTATGTTCCACCGTTTCAAAGGCCACAAATGTGAAAATTCTTTATCTGCTTTGCTTTTGTGCCACTGCCTTTCAAAAAGAGGTTACCTATTGGATAGCTATGGGTAATTTGTGTTTGAATCCAGCAGCAGGGAGAAACTTTAAGTCTTCATTTTCCTTTGAAAGCACAGGTGGCAAGGAGGACAGAGAAAGCCAAACAGCCAGTAATTTATTCACAGGCTAGTGGTTGGTAGCTGGCCTGCGGTTTTCTACTCTCAGTACGAAAAGTGCACATTCACTGTTGCAAAGGAGCATCTCAAACATATATATGGGGTTGAGGGGAAAGCAATGAAGCACAATTAAATCCATGGAGATTATAAATAATAGGCTTCACATTCACAATACTTACTTTGTTATAACAGCAATCTAATCAGAACAAAATAAGATCAGGTCATGATATAAATTGAATGCCGGATAAAAATTCTTGCCTGTGAATTGCAGTAGCAGGCTAACATCCTATCAATGTCAGGCAGCTATGAACCTGGGGCCAGAATGTCAACCATGCCAGCGCCAGCTCTTCTTACCCAACAGTTTTACTATTGGACAATGCCTTCTTATTGCAGTGTTTATTTTGCCCTTACTATGTTGCTGTTATATTTTACTTAGATGCTTTTGTATCTTTTATAAATTGATTTTTAATAAAAATTTGGAGGTGCCTAGGGAAGGACTCATTTGAGAAATGTGGCAACTGTGTAGAAATACAAAGAAACACGTTGATAACCCTCACAATCTGCAGTCTTCTGAGCCTATTCTGCTTCCCATCAGAGATGTATTATTGCATACTTTAATGATAATTTTGTTTTTATTATTACAGTCACCTCAAAAAAAAAAGCATTTAGAGAAACAAATTACCAGTTTGAATTGGCCCTGATCATTGTGATTGTAAAATTTAGCTATAGTAATGATTACAGTAGATTTATGATTCTGACCTTGAGATCCTCGAGTGATGTATTCAAAATAAACTCCTTTACCCTCATGCTTATTCAAGAAACAGAATGATTAAGATGGATTCGCCTCTCCCCAGCCCTTCTTTCCTAACTCCTCTCTATGGTGTGCATTAAATATGTTATTCTCTAATTTTTCAGACCACTATAGGCAAATCAGGAAAAAAAGAAATGAACTATGATAAATTCTTTTTCTTCTTTAAAACAAAATTAATTTCACATTTTAATTCTACCTTCCTGCAGCTCGCATGGATTTGACAGCAGTGGGCATCTTCCAATTACTCACTGCCATTAAATCATGCCTCGCTCTTAATTTGGAGGCTGTGCTGAACTTTAAATAAGCGCTAATTGATCAGTTTTTATTATGAATAGCATCAACTTGATTTGTTATTTAATTCATCATGTGCCTTCTTTCCTTTGAGCAGCTGATTTTGACATGATTGAGCAGTTTTGCTTTTATTTTCTCCTACCCAGCAATGAGGCTCCAATGGAGTCTCTGCCAAACATCATGTCTCCCACCTCTCAGAAGCATCTCCCTTGCCCAAACAGCCATGATAATAATCATCACCCCATTCCTTTGAATTAATTCTGGGGCCAAATATCCCCTCGTGAGTCTTCTATGGGAATCCACAGCACTAAGACTATTCTGTCCCTTTTTTTATTTCCAGCTGTGGTGAGTGCCATCCCAGTGCCAACGCTAGAAAGTGCTCAGTACCCAGGAATCCTGCCATCCCCCACATGTGGATACCCACATCCTCAGTTCACACTTCGACCTGTGCCATTCCCAACGCTCTCGGTTGACCGGACATTTGGAACAGGAAGAAGTAAGTAAAGTGTTTTCTCTTTTCCCCCTCTGCTTCAGGACACTGAAATACATAAGACACAAAATGGATGCTACAAGTGTTATCCCACCAGTAACAATGCATTTTTAAAGCGAAATGACCCCTAGAGCCAGATGAATTGGGTTGACAGGTGGAAATAATGGAATAATCCAATTACAGTGGTACCTCGGGATGCGAACAGGATCCATCCGGAGCCCGGTTCGCATCCTGAATAGAACGTAAGACACGTCTGCATGTGTGTGGGTCGCACTTCGCTGCTTCCACACATGCGTGTGACATCATTTTGACCGTCTGCATATGCGTGAGCAGCGAAACCTGGAAGTAACATGCTCCGTTACTTCCGGGTCGCCGCAGAGCGCAACCGAAAATACTTATCCTGAAGCATATTTATCCCGAGGTATGACTGTAATTGTTTCATGAAAGCACATCTAAAGGCTCATTTTTACCCATTTACACTTGGACCTAGAGGTCCTGTTGGTGTGTTCGCACCACAACAACCTCATTGCTGACTCGCCCTCTACCCTCCTGGTACACCAAAGCAATGATGCTGATGGGAAGTTAGGGAAGCAGTGTCACCTTGCCAACCACTGCTGCAGTGGCGTAGCGTGGGTTGTCAGCACCCGGGGCAAGGCAAGTAATTTGCACCCCCTAACCCGTGGATTTGCGCCCCCTAACCCTAACCCCCAGATGCTGCGCCCAGTGTGGCCAGCCCCCCTGCACCCCCACGCTACGCCACTGCACTGCTGCTGACCCCTATAGATGACATGTTTTCATTCTTCCTGACCTGCATTTGCCACCTTTCCCTTTGCCTTGCTCCCCTTCTGCCTTTTTCCTTTACCTTGGTTGCACAGGAGTTTAGTCTGATACCTCAGCCATCCTCCTGCTGGCTCAAACAATGGGGGCTCAGCAGCAAAAGCTGATGGGGAGAGAGTTTTCTCAAAGCACCGAGGGTTCTCCTATTCTCCTTCTGTCTCTAGCAAAGATTCTGCCTGCTGGGATAGGAACCATGCAACTGAAGTATCCTTATTCATCTCTGATTGATTGTGATCTTTACCTTGTTTTGCCTTCACAACTAACCAAGGAAGGCCACCCACCCCTCCCATTTAGCAGACCGGGAACTGAAGCTGAAAGAGAGAGAGACTACTCTCAAGATTGAATTCTTTTTCCCATTGTTGCCGCTGGTGTGCCTAGTATCCGCACTCCTCTTGCTGTCAAAGCAAGAGGCATTCATAGGCAACCAGATGAAAACATGACACTTTGTACACATTACCACCAGCCAAGTGGTTGCTTTTCATTGCATTTTCCTCATGCCTGGTTAGCTCTACAGTGGTACCACAGGTTAAGAACGTAATTTGTTCTGGAGGTCCGTTCTTAACCTGAAACGGTTCTTAACCTGAGACACCACTTTAGCTAATAGGGCCTCCCGCTGCCACTGCACCGCTGCCACGTGATTTCTGTTCTCATCCTGAGGTAAAGTTCTTAACCCGAAGTACTATTTCTGGGTTAGTGGAGTCTGTAACCTGAAGCGTCTGTAACCTGAGGTACAACTGCACGTTTCGGAAGGGCCCGCACAGAATTTGAATGCGACACCTGAACTTTTCACGGCCATTTCTTGCCGATAGCAGCAAAATGGGATCTCTCTGTACATATGTATCTTTACTTCAAGGACCCAAAGAACAGCATATAGTAAATAGCAGTGTTCAGCTTTGTCTTGTATCTGCAGACAATAAAAATTTTGTTGCTTTGATCTGTGTAGGAGAGCTTTCCCTTTAATCTGGAAGAAACTGTCTAGGAGCAGGAAATCTCTGAAGACTCTGCTGGGGCTGTGCTTACTCTGTTGATACATTACACTGGTTGAGGTGTGATGAACTACCAACTGGTGTGGTGAACTACCAAAAACCCACTCAGCCATGAAGCTCACTGGGTCACCAAGAGCCAGTCCTTGTGCTTCAGCCTAACCTACCTCATGGAGTGGTTGTACCTCGGGTTAAGAACTTAATTCGTTCCGGAGGTCCGTTCTTAACCTGAAACTGTTCTTAACCTGAGACACCACTTTAGCTAATGGGGCCTCCCGCTACCACTGCACCACCATCACGCGATTTCTGTTCTCATCGTGAGGTAAAGTTCTTAACCCAAAGTACTATTTCTGGGTTAGTGGAGTCTGTAACCTGAAGCGTCTGTAACCTGAGGTACAACTGTACGTTTCGGAAGGGCCTGCACAGAATTTGAATGCGACACCTGAACTTTTCACGGCCATCTTTTGCCGATAGCAGCAAAATGGGAAACTTCAGCTATCTCACCGAAAGGGTTGTTCTGTAAATAAAGGATATAGTTACTTTAAACGAGGGATAGCAAACTTAATGCCTTCCAGGTGTTAGTTGACTACAACTCCCATAACCATTTGCTGCGCTGGCAGGGGCTGGTTGCAAATGTAGGTGTCAGGACTGGTTCAGCTGCGGTTCAGCACAGAAACTTAGAGATGAGCAGTAAGGCTGATTTTTCATTCAGAAAGGCAAAGCCCAACAGAGAACACCATGGGCAGAACTAGCCTGATGAAGCAGTTGCCAGAACTGAGGATTTGAGCCTCCTCCTTCTCAGCTGCCTCACTCTCATAATTGCTTGCTCAGGTGCCAACTCATCTGCCCCCTTTTTCTTCTGACATGCCTTCTGTATCCCGCCACCATTCACCTTCCCACTCTGATGCTGCCTTGAGAAGTTCTTCAGATGTAGCCTCCTACCATTGCTCCTCATCTAGCCAGTCCCTGACAGTTGGTTACCTCGACACCATACATCTCAACCACTCTTACACAGCCATGGCTTCCTCCTGAGAATCCTGGGACTCGTAGTTTGTTAAGGTTGTTGGGAATTGTAGCTCTTTGCGGGGACTAGGGGTCTCATAACAGTACTGAGCTGAGTGTTCCCGTGGTTTTACCCAGTGTAGGATAACTTCATGGGTTCATAAATGAGATATACTGAGATGTTGGATATGTGCACCAGGAGTATTTAACTTGAGCCATGAGATCCATGCTCAAATGTAGACAAGTACAAACTGTGCACTGCATTAACTCATTTCAGAGTCACAGTCCCTACATTATTACATGACTGCACATACTATTGATTGGAGAGAGGCACCCTTCAAATTCATCATATGCAATGCCACTATGGACGGTGCAGCCATTCATCCTGCCAAATGGGCCGTGATTGAATCCCTCTTTTCTGTTCTTGAAACCCATTTCTAATGAACTAGAAAGAAGCCAATGCAAAAAAAAAAAATCAAAAAAAATCAGCCTTAGCAAAAAAAGAAGAAAAGGCCAATATTCTCCCTCAGCCATCTGCTGAAAGAGAAACTGAAGAAAATGAAGGAGAAAGGCAGACTTCAGTCATGCCTGCCTCCATTGGATGATAAACCTGCCTGCCATTTTGTCTGCTGTCAAAGCAGGTGGTAGCAATTGACCAGAATAATGAGTTTGCACTGGCTTCTTTCTTCTTTTTCCTTCTGCCAGAAAATAAAGGTGCATATCTTGTCAGAGTGATCTCAACCCATGGCACTGTTTCAGTTTGTGTGTGTGTGTGTGTGTGTGTGTGTGTGATGGAAACATCTAAGCTGCGTATTCTAGACTACCGACCCTGGATTTTGTTCTGGACTACAACTCCCATCTTCCTTGACCATTGGCCTTTCTGGTGGGAGCCCAACAACTTCCAGAGGGCCACAGGCCTCCCCCCATTAATGCTCCAACCTCAAACAATAAGAACTTTATTGTACCCTGTGTATGATAGCATTGAATTAGAGTACTGAAGCTGGTCCAGGGCCCATGGAAAACTGTTCCAGGCATGATGACCACCTTGTCCAGATCAGGGTCCATGAAATCAGTGGTATGACCTTGATGCTAGGGCATCCACCACAGCAAGCATGTGGTGGACTACATGGTCTCAAAAGGAAATGCCTCCAGTGGGCCACTAGTGAATGTGTCCTTGCTACATGCATTCAGAAACATATAACAAGCTGTGATTTTGGATAGAAATGTGCAGAAGGGAAGAAGGGTTATCAGTTCTCTCTCCCCCAACCCGCTGAACTTCATGCAGAGCAGAGTACAGTGGTATCTTGGATTACAAACACCTCTGGTTGCAAACACTTCGGGTTACAGACTCTGCTAACCCAGAAGTAGTACCTCAGGTTGAGAACTTTGCCCCAGGATGAGAAGGGAAATTGCGTGCCAGTGGCATGGTGGCAGCAGGAGGCCCCATTAGCTAAAGTGGTACTTCAGGTTAAGAACAGTTTCAGGTTAAGAACGGACCTCCGGAACGAATTAAGTTCATAACCAGAGGTACCGCTGTACCTCAATGGAGGGCGGGGAGTGTTTTGAACAGCCAGGGGGAGCCAGGCACCACCTTATCAGATTAGAACAGACCCACCCACCCACACTAACAAAACCCGTGTTTGCTATCTCAGCATTCCTGCAAAGATAGTTAGTCTCACACATGAGCACACTACACCTAATCTTTAAAGGCTTGCCTGGCAGGTGGGATGCGAGAACTTGTTGGGACGTCTTTGTTGCTCTTGTCCAATTCTGAACTTTTTGCCCCACTCCTGAACTCCTGAAACGTGATTTCTGAGCCCTGTGTCTGGTGCTGAGCATGTACCATTACTTATCTGACTGAAGATCTGTCACTCTTTTATGAGTAAAAGCCGCTGCTTGAGTATTGTGGGATAGAAGCCAGGGCACATGTAGGCTGTATCCCAGACCCTTACAATCCACAATTCTTATGTTAGGTCTTTTATGTAATTCGTGGTTTGTGTTTTTTTGTAGTTTGCACAGAGGGTTGTTTGTGCCACCGCCAAAAGATTTATTATCGTTTCTCTAACTTCAGATAGAGCTACGTCCTTTATATAGCTGAGCAATGTGACTAATGGATCTAATGGCACTTTATATCTCATTACTGTATTAATTTCATTTCATCTGCTTGTCCACGGCCGTGTCTTTTAACCACTTTGTAATATTGTAGCCATGCAGAGAGAGTTTGTGGAATGAAGAGCAAAGAGTATTTAAGGCAAAAGGCAAATTTTTAACAACTTCAAGCCAGTTTGTGTGTTTTAGTGCTTAATGCACATACATTAACTCAGTAATAACTCTGTTGTAAGGGGGAAATTGGTATTATTATCCCCTATGGCAGGGTGGGGGGAGTCTGAGTCTAAGAATCAGCAGCTTGCCTTGCAACAGAAATCTAGGCATGTCTACTCAAAAGTAAACCCTATTGGGTCAAATGAGACTTAATCCCCAGTAAGTGTGGAAAGGGTTGCTGCCTTAATTTGCATGTGGCTGAAGCGAGATTTCTGCAAGAGACCCTTCTGGCTCACACCTCACAAGCCTAACCCAGTTCATCCAGACCAGCTTCCAGAGACATCTTGGCAAGGATGGTGCCAGGCCAAATTACATCCCAGGCAAACTCCCTTCAGCACTGCCGCCTTTATTTGTTCAACTTCTGAACACCCTTTTCTTGCAATTGTGCGACTTTGCATTTCACAATTGCACTGTACAGTTTGCATGTGTGGTTTATCCCTTGTCATATAAGATGAGAATTCTACACACATGGATCCAATCGCAGTGACTGCCTTTTGAATGGGCACCAGTGTTGTAAGTTTCTGCTTTTTTCATTTGTTTTGTTTGTTTTAATTAATGCAAGGTTGCCTACACACATCAGTGCTTACAGCTTTCCAAGATGAACTAATTGCACTATACATTTCAAATGCTGGATGAGTAGTTGACTAGGCACCTTTAACCAGTGCCCCATCCCCTGCCATGACCAAGGCCCTCCCACCTAGCCCCCCAGGCAGTTTCCTGTCAGCTGCCCCTAAATTGGATCCTGTTTCCTAGCATACCTAGTTACCCTTTCTACTTCCTTGCTTGCATTCCATATTCTGCACCTCTCTCAAATTCTCAGATCCACCAGCATTTTCCTAGATGAACCCATTTGTAAAGATTTGCAAGTCAGGCCAGCTTCCCCTAAATCCTGATAGAACAAGCCCACTGCTCTCTTCCGTAGCAGCTAGGGTGGGTGGAGGAGTCTTACTTCATCAAGCTTTCATATGGCAAATCCAGATGTCTCTCTGCATGTGTGTCAGCGCATGACACTTGGGTTTCCTTCCAATGTCAACTTTCATTTTGAATTTTTAGCTCCTGCACCTTTAGAAAGGCTTTCAAGAACGACAGTGCATGTCGAACGGTCCATCAGGCTGATTGCCAACCTGCGTAATGAAGCCCTTGGTATCAGCCCAAGGAGCGTTAAATATCACCAAAGGATAGCAGCTCCCAAAAGAGGTGGAGGGAGTCAATGGAGCTTAGTAAGACATCTCTGTTCATTTTTGCCTATGCACAACCATCCATCACCTTCTGTTATGAATCTAGTTCCCATGGAGCTGTCTGGTTTTACCATGGTGTAACTTTTAACAGCCTGCATGGCATGTTGGTAAGAATCCTGGACGAGGGCCACACCCACACCACATGTTTAAACCACAAAGATACCAGCCATGGCTTCTCCCAGAGAACCCTAGGAACTGGAGTTTATTAAAGGTGGCAATAGTTATTAGGAGACCCGCTATTCCCCTCACAGAGCTACCGTTCTCAGAGTCATCAATCCCTCTTTCCAGGGTATATTGGAAACTGTGACTCTGTGAGGGAAACAAGGGCCCTCCTAACAACTCTCAGCACCTATAATGCAAAGCGACTAGGTGCATATGGGTGAAGACGTCCAAAGCTTGAATAATATGACATTTGGGAAATGTTTCAGCAAATGGGGACAAAGCAGTACCAGAATAGATGCAAAGAATGGTTAGGTTCAATAGCTGCTTTCTTGGTGGAGCTCCAGTTAGGTATTTCATGGCAACCCTAGATGGGGAGACAGCTGGACAAAATATATAGTCGAGGTAGGTATTTGAAGATGGTTATTGAATCTCCTCTCAGTCTCCTGGGAGAGCCAGTGTGGTGTTGTGGTTAAGAGCAGTAGACTCGTAATCTGGGGAACCGGGTTCGCGTCTCCGCTCCTCTACATGCAGCTGCATGTAGAAAACCCCATTGTTTTAGTGCCCTTGGGCTAGCCACACTTCTTTGAAGTCTCTCAACCCCACTCACCTCACAGAGTGTTTGTTGTGGGGGAGGAAGGGAAAGGAGAATGTTAGCCGTTTTGAGACTCCTTCGGGTGGTGATAAAGCGGGATATCAAATCTAAACTCTCCTCCTCCTCCTCCTCCTCCTCCTCCTCCTCTTCCTCCTTCTTCTCAGACTAAACATACCCAGCTCCTTCAACCGTTCCTTATAAGGCCTGGTTTCCAGACCCTTGATCATCATAGTCAGATAAGCTCAGGGGTCGTACGCCTTCTTTGTCCCATGGGCTTTCTGGACTTTTTCTAGATTTACACAGAACCTTAAAAAATATGCATTTGTGTTCATTTGCTTAGATCTATCTGAGCTTGAACTATTGTCTGAGACTCTGACAAACAAAAAAAGAAGATTTAAATTGAAAATGCACTCTGTGTGTGTGTGTGTGTGTGCGCGCGCGCACACATGCAGAACCCTTTTTTACATCCCAAGCTAATCTGTATTGCATTTCAGCCTTACAAGCTATCAAATTTGTATTTTGAATGAGATAATTATGAGCTCTGGCAACATCAATACCAATTGTTTATTGCTGAAGGACTGCAGTGACCAAGAGAAGCAGCAGAAGGAAATGAGCACAAACTCGCTTGTTCTCTAGTCATTAGGAGAAACTGGGGGACTTAACTATACATAGGAAAGCTTTTTGCAAATGGCACTGACCTCTGCTTTCCCTTGTAGCTTTCAGCTAGTCTCCAGTGTCTGCAGTTCATTATGACAAAATTATCCCCGGTATTTCCCAGGAATTGGATAATCTGATTCTGGGAAAGCATAGTAATGATGCATTTCAGTCCAGCATTTCCTACTTAGTTAGTATCTCATTTGGTGCCTATAGAGAAATATATGCACACCCCAAGGCATTCTTCATTATAATGTGCCTGGAGAGTTCACCTGGCTATGCTCTTTTTTAGTTTTCTGCTGCTGGTCCTAGAGTGCACTAGAGTGCAACGGTCTGCTCTCATCATGTAGATAAGCAGAGAGGCTGTTACCTCCAGCAAAAAACAACGAAATGCTTGGGTCTTGGGGGCTCTTGATGAATGTTGCATGACTGACTGCTAAGCCCTAGGTGTTCCCACTAGCATAGATATTAAGAGGCTTTTGTACCTGCAGTGGATTAAACCACTGTGTTTTAGATTAAGACATGCCTTTCCTTTGCAGGGCTTTGTGCAGCCCAGGCCCCTGAGATCAGAGCATGCAAGCACAGAATGAGGGATCTGTTTTGAAATTCAACATCCTGACAATCACATCTTTCTGTAAAGAAGCACTAACACACACAAGTTTGGCCTCCAACAGTATAATAATAATTTTCTGCCATTTATGGCCAAACAAGACCTGAGGTGGGAAATTCATGATCGGACATCCCAATGTCTTTTTCTTTCATTAAAAATAGCCAAGATGGAGGTCCAGTTTGGGCTGAGAATATGGTACTGAAGGACAAAGGTTGTTATCCCTTTATTCCACTCCATTTCCAAAGCTTAAATTGCTTTCTTTAAGTTGCTGTTATCTACAGTGGGGCGTAGTAAAGGTAAAGAGACCCCTGACCATTAGGTCCAGTCGCAGCTTCCGGGTCATGTGGCCAGCATGACTATGCCACTTCTGGCGAACCAGAGCAGCACATGGAAATGCCGTTTACCTTCCCGCTGGAGCGGTACCTATTTATCTACTTGCACTTTGACGTGCTTTCGACCTGCTAGGTTGGCAGGAGCAGGGACCGAGCAACGGGAGCTCACCCCGTCGCGGGGATTCGAACCACTGACCTTCTGATCGGCAAGTCCTAGGCTCTGTGGTTAAACCCACAGCACCACCCACGTTCCCACAGTGTGGCGTAGGGAGGGTCAAATATCCATGTTGCACCTGACATTCCCCTCTATAGCCAGTAACAACTAGGGGAGAGGATAATTCAGTTGGAGAAATATGACATAGGGAAGTGGTTAACAAAGCCTTCTGTGGTGTCACGGCTGTGATCCAAATGGAAACTTCCTCACAGCTAGAGATTTCAGGAGGAATCATGCTCCATTTATTAGAGGTGATAATGGGATGGTGGAGAAGACTCGGTTCAAACCAAGAGAAGTGCAAGATTCACAAAGGCCTTTGCTACTCCAGGGATGTTTTATGGGAACCACAACTGCCAAGCCCCATTGCCAAGATGTATATGAAACATGTGACTTGTCTAGTATGGATCGGTTCCTCTCTGCCATCTTTCCTCATATGTGAAAGGTTTAGCCTCCCATGATGCAGAAATGTTCAAGATACATAAAGCCTCCGTGAAGTCTACATCTCCTAGGCCAAAATTGGGGTCTTCTCTCTAGCACAGGCATGTCCAAACTTGGCCCTCCAGCTGTTTTGGGACTACAATTCCCATCATCCCTGACCACTGGTCCTCTTAGCTAGGGATGGTGGGAGTTGTAGTGCCAAAACAGCTGGAGAGCCAAGTTTGGCCATGCCTGCTCTAGCACATGCCTCTAGTATTACATATATCAGGAATTGGGGAATTTATGGCATTCCAGATGTTGTTGAACTCCAGCTCCCATCAGCCCCATCCAGTATGGACCATGATCGGGGATGCTGAGAGTTGGAGTCCAACAACATCTGGAGAGCAGCAGGTTCTCCATCCCTGATGTACATGGAGGGAGATGTTGGGAGTAGCCAGACTGATGAAAGTACAGGTTTCACAGAGAGGTCAAATACCGGTACCTGACACACAACTGGAGATATATTTTCAGCTGCATGTCACAATCTAGAGGCATAGACCACCTTCTCAAACCCCATTGTTTTAGTGTTTCCTTCATTCATTCAGATTTTATCTTAAATGTTTTATGAAATGGGCCAAAAGCAGTTAGCCCATTTCTGACTTATTTTGTTAATACTGTGACATTTTTATGACATTCTGTTTTGCGTCTTTGTGTTGTCTGTAATAAAAGGTGTGGCATTTATGAATAGCCCTCGTAGTGGGTGTTTTTTTACCAATTTGATGTGATTACTCATTATCAGGCCCTCAACTTCCCACAGTGCTGGTACTTCAGGTGCAGGCCCTCTGCGTTTAACTTTATGCTCTTTGGGAAAATGAAACACTCGTTGATGTGAATAAATGCATGGGAGCAATAATTTAACATCCTTGCCAGACTTGTAACCAAGCAACAAATGGACATGAAAATTGAGTTGAACTCTCGTTCCTCTCCAGGTGGCCCTCTGAAGTTATGGCTGCCTCATGTTGGCAGAGCAGTTTGGGCCACATTCATTAGGATGCCCTGAGCTGTAATAATCAGCCTGTAATTACTAGCCTGCGTACAAAGTGGCTAGAGAAGAGGGAGGGAAATTATGTTGTGTAGAACAACCTTTTCCTGTTGGATTATCTTTCGCTTTCACTCCTGCCTCCAACTTTTACATTATGGCTTTATTCCAGGGGTGTTTGTTGCATGCCTTTGAGAGATAGAATCAGAGAATTGTAGCATTGGAAGGGATCCCAAGGGCCATCAAGTCTAATCACCTGCAATGCAGGAATCTCAACTAAAGCATCCATGACAGATGGCCATCCAACTTCTGCTTAAAAAATCTCCAAGGAAGGAGAGATCACTGCCTTTTGAGGGAGTCCTTTCCACTGCCAAACAGCTCTTACTATCAGAAAGCTCTTTCCGATGTCTAATCAGAATCTCCTTCCTTGTAACTTGAAGCCATTGGGTTGAATCCTGCCCTCCAGAGCAGGAGAAAACAAGCTTGCTCCTTCTTCCATGTGACAGTCCTTTAGATATTTGAAGATGACTATCATATCTCCTCAAAGTCTTCTCTTTCCTACGCTAAACATACCTAACTCCCTCAAAGATTTTGATTTGAGTTTCTACTGAAATGAGGTTGCATTTTAATGTTGTATTTTAATCTTGTTTTTAAGTTGTATTTTAATCAATTGTTTTTATACCTGGTGTTAGCCGCCATGAGCCCGGTCTTGGCTGGGGAGGGCAGGGTATAAATAACAAATTTATTATTATTATTATTATTATTATTATTATTATTAACTGTTCCTCATAAGGCTTAGTTTCCAGACCCTTGATCATCTTGGTCACCGTCTTCTGCACACATTACATGAGTCCTGAATGCTTGTGACAGCCCTGGATCATATCAGTGTTCAGTGTATCCCAATACTCTCTCGCTGACAAGAAACAACATTCCAAGCTGTCAAGCAAGGATCTTCATGGTCCTAATTACCAGGACTCCTTAAATTGAGAAAAGGGGAACCAAACTTCTCATGCATGCATGTACAGCACACACTCTTATCTCCAAGCACCATGGTCTCTCAGCTGCTAAGGTTTGGGGGGGGGGGGTAAGAGGAAAATGGCTTTGTTCTTGAATTCAAAGTGAAGTTCCACTAAAAGCAGGGGGAAAATTCACATTTGAATAAGGGGTTTGCATTGGGAGAGGATATAGTCCCTACCCAGCTGAGACTGATCCTGTGCAGCCCTAATGGCATCGCCAATAGCATCACATGTGAAATAGTCACCCCATTAACTTTGTGTCCAGGATAGAGGGGTGAGTTGGGTTCATATCTCTATTTTGGTATCCATGCTACTATCAAGGGCTGAAAGCACACAGACTGTTTTTCTTTTCTTTTCTTTTCTTTTCTTTTCTTTTCTTTTCTTTTCTTTTCTTTTCTTTTCTTTTCTTTTCCCTCATCTATAAGCAATACTCCAGACAATGGGAGAGCCCAATTTAAATGCGAAGGTTTGAAGTGGCATATTCAAATCAGAGAAAAATTGACTCTCAATACAGGATAATAAAGCATAAAGCAACAGCTCTGGCAATATTGCAGCTGTCTCAAGGAAGGATATGGCATTTGGTTTAAATAGAAATTAATTAAGCAACCTCTTTGTCTACAGTCTTTGTCAGAAGGTGTAGATATCATAATGTCATAGGCTTCTACACAAAGGATCCTGTATGCAGCAATTTGTGTCACTGTCTTCCTTACTCGGCTGCTTTACTTAAGTCTTTTGTTGATTTTTCCAAATCCTGAAATCACAGTAGAAAAGTTAAGAAGTACAGTCCCCAGGTGTGTGTCCCCCTCCCTTGAAAATTCATGCATAGACAGCCAATTACTGGGCTCTGTGCAAATTCAGCAGTGCACTGTAACAGGAGTAAGTAGATAGATATAGGTTGATGCTAGCAATGGGAATACAGTCATACCTCGGGTTACAGACGCTTCAGGTTACGTTTTTTTCGGGTTACGGACCCACCGGAATGGGTTACTTCTGGGTTTCGGGGGTCACGCATGAGCAGAAGCTCTAAATCGTGTGTTGCGCATGTGCAGAAGCACCAAATTGCATCCGTGCATGCACAGACGAGTCACTGTGGGTTGCGAACACTGCGGGTTGCGAATGTGCATCCTGCACAGATCACTTTCACAACCCAAGAGTCCACTGTATTGCTCTGAGTTCAATTCAGAAACAGATCACCAATTGTATTTTTAGAAAACTTTCAGACCTGCCCCCCAAAAGCTCACAACTTAATGTTAGATGCACTATATTTGATTTGCTGAAAATGTCAACTCTTCCTCCTTCCCAAAGGCTCAAGAGCATCACTGGGCTTAACTACTTTCCTCTACTTGAGCATTAATTGGTGTCTGGCACTAAATTAGAACCACGTGCATAAGATATACCTGTGCACGTGCAGAATCTCATTTTCTGTATTTGTACTTATAAACTGTTGATTTGTATTGTACCTGAACAATATGAGCTAGGCAAATAGATATTCTTAAAGAGGTAGCCACAGTATTAAATGACTTCATTAGTTGGCTCTGTTCTCAGAAGCTTTCATTAAGTTCTATGATCCTGCTTATTTATTAAGATCGAGGGCGGGGGGAGAACTTTATCTCCCTTTCTTATAATACTAAGATTTATGGACATTCCATGAAGCTGAATGTTGGAAGATTTAAGACCGACAAAATGAAGTACTTTTCACAGTGCATCGTTAAACTATGGAGTCTGATCCCACTAGATGTGGTGATGGCCACCAAACTAGACAGCTTTTAAAAAAATGCTTAAACAAATTCATGGAGGATAAAGCTACCAGTGGTTACTAGCCATAATGGCTATGTTCCACATCTATTTGTCTCAGGAAGTATTTCTCTGAATGTCAGTTGCTTGCAATTGCTGATGGGGGGGCACACTTGCACTCAAGTCCAGAGGCATCTTGTTGGCCACTGTGAGAACAGGATTCCGTACCAGATGGGCCTTTGATTTGAAGATCCAGCAGGGATCTTCTTATGTTCTTCTCAACTCCACAGACCCTCCTTGAATGCCTACAAGCATGGCCAATTAGGGTTGGCAGGCAAAAGGGATAGGATCTTCTTTGTGGTGGCCCCATGGTTAGAGAACTCCATTCCTATGGAACCATGGAAGGCCCTTTACATGTACTTTAAAGACTCATTTGTTCCAGGCTGAAATCTGTTGATGTAGTGGTGGGACCTGCCTTTCACCAAAGACCAGATAATAGTTTTCGCCTCCACCCCAGTCATATTTCCAAATACAGCCTTTTTCTTGCTTGTGGTTAAGGTACCATATGCCACTCACTTTATGGTTTTCCTAATAGTCTTCCTATTAAGTGCTAAGGCGGCTAAGGACTGTTTCTGCAACGTGGAAGAAAACCTTCTCCAATCTCTACTGGTATGGCTCAAGCAGGGAGTGCAAGGTGTATCTGCAAGCTCAGAGATCTATCCAACTGCTACACATCCCCACCCATGATGATGCCAAGGCTTTCGCTCCTAAGAAAGAATGCCCAGCTCCTTTTAAATATAGGAACAGGAACAGGCCCAGTAAAGAGTTGTGGTGGTGGTGCTGGATTAACAATATTTATACTTATTACTTATAAATGACCTTACAGTTCAGGTTGGTGTTCAAGCTGGTGACATCTTCTTCCATCTTCCCTCTTGCAGCAGTGACTGAAGGACCAGCCCCACAGCAGACATCCATGTTACCGCAGACGCAGCCCGAACACTCCAGCAGCGAAGATGCCCCAAGCAGGACAATTCCCACAGCATGTGTCCGGCCTACACATCCACTGCGCAGCTTCGCCAACCCCTTGCTACCTCCGCCAATGAGTGCAATAGAACCGAAAGTCCCTTATACACCCCTTTTATCTCAAACAGGTAAGTGATCTCTGGAAAAAAATAGAGTGCCCACTACAGAATAAAGGCCCTTCACTCCATGGTAGAACCTCTGATTTGCTTGCAGAAGGTCCTAGTTTCAAACTCCTGGTAGGACCAAAGTTGGTGATGGACACTCTGGGCCACTGAGGCCTCTAGTGACCTGGACCTATACCTGCAGTGGAAATATGCATGTCTTATTTCGCCCTGTGGTTGTGCAGTACAGAGATGGAGCTAAGTGTGGAGGCTTAAAGCACAAAACAAAAATATGTCTCTGATTTACACACTATAGGTTTTAGCATGTAAATATTGCATCACACACAATATCGTGTCTTCTTTCTAATGAGTGGTATTGGCAAACTGGCCGAATTCCCACTCCCTGGACTAACATGTGGATCAGAATGCAGTTATCGTTCAGAATGCACACTTGTCCAGATTTTGCAGTGCAGTTCTTCATTCAGTATTAGGAGGAAAACGCATGCAGGAAAATGTGCATTTAAAAGGAAATGTTTACAGAAACGCCCATTTTGCCTTGATACATTAATATAATAATAATATGGACATATGATTGAAAACATGCAACATCAACATGGACAAGAAATACATTGACCTAAGCATTAGGATACAGTGAGGGACGGAAGTATTTGATTCCCTGCTAAATTTGCCCATTTGCCCTCTGACAAAGAAATGACCAGTCCATCATTTTAATAGTAGGTTTGTTGTAGCTGTGAGAGACAGAATAACAACAGGAAAACCTCCCAGAAACCCAGAAGACAAAAGTCAGAGATTGATGTGCATTATAATGATTGAAATAAGTATTTGATCCCTTTGCAAAAATATGACTTAGTACTTGGTAGCAAAACCCTTGTTGGCAATTACAAAGGTCAGACGTTTCTTGTAGGTGGCCACCAGGTTTGCACACATCTCAGGAGGTATTTTGTCCCACTCTTTGCAGATCCTCTCCAAGTCAGTAAGATTTCGAGGCTGATTTCGAGGCAAATTTAGCAGGGGATCAAATACTTCCCCCCCTCACCGTAGATGCCCTAAATTCCCATGCTCATGGCAGCTTTTGATAGTTCTGTCTGCCAAGACCATGTCTGCTGTAATCTGTTTGTCTTGCCACTGGCTAGTAGATCTGTGGAGTGATCAATTGTTAGCCAAACCAAACAGCAGGACTCAAAATGGCAAGCTACAAGTGGATTTTGTGAAATTCTGAGGTGAATATCTCAAAGAAATGAAAGGTGCCATCACACAATGTTTTCTTGCAGTTTATGTACTGCACAATGGAGATCGTTTGAAGTGTCCAGAATCGGATTACTCCCAGCTGCTCAGTCTTCCAGGTTTTCTTAATCCTTGACAGATAAGAATTACACAACAGTTGGAACCCACACCATGTTTCCCCCCCCCCACTTCAAGCACCTGCTGCCCATCAATAAATAATCCACTTCTGACAACAGACAGAAGGTCTGAAAATCCTGCACATCAAGGGGACCGCCAATGTTGTCTTTTCCCTAACTAATGCCGGCAATAAATCTTGGAATCCAGTGGATGAGATGTATTCAACCCTGCTCGCCCTACTTCTTTGGGATATTTATTTATTTATATACAGTGGTACCTCAGGTTAAGTACTTAATTCATTCCGGAGGTCTGTACTTAACCTGAAACTGTTCTTAACCTGAAGCACCATTTTAGCTAATGGGGTCTCCTGCTGCCGCCGCGCTGCCGGAGCCTGATTTCTGTTCTTATCCTGAAGCAAAGTTCTTAACCTGAAGCACTATTTCTGGGTTAGCGGAGTCTGTAACCTGAAGCGTATGTAACCTGAAGCGTATGTAACACGAGGTACCACTGTACCTCTTTTTTGGTGAACCTCACAAAGGAGCTTAAATAAGATTATTACAACAATAAGCATCATTTTTTAAAATAATGTTGCCACAAAAGCAAAAGACAAGTGTTTGTTTAAAACAAGGATGGGGATCCTTTCACTCTCCTGGTGTTGTTGTACAACAACTCTCATCATCCCTTACCACTGAGTATGCCAACTGGTGCTGATGGGAGTGCAGAAACAAATGTAGATTACCTTTGTACAGTAGGCTAGTTTCCGTACACACTCATGCAACCCCCTCGATCCTCCATCGCAACAAGCATGAGGAATTATGGGAGTTTAAGGACCCATTCCAGAGGTCATTTACCTGGAGAGAGCCAGAGACTGAACCTGGTAGACCTTACGCATACAAACCATAGCATTAATCAAGATGATAGCATCAGATATTAGCTCCGTAGTCGTACTGCCAAGTGGCGCATATAGCTCTGATTTATGGCAGCACAGGTGTTTGGCACCTGGATATTTTGTAGATGCCAAAATATGCATAAACAACATTGTAAAAGGACGACCATTTTGAGGCATCGAGGCTATGGAAGGAGCAGAAAATGTCACATCTGTTAAGGTCTCTCTTGTTTGTGCACCGATATGAAATGCTGCCGAACTATTAAAGCAAGCTTCAGCTAATATGCTCAAGGAGGCCTTCCGGTAATAATAAGCTAGCCAGTATTTGCACCTGGCAGACATATATCGTCAAACTAATGAGCTAATGAAATGTTTAATAACCCTATGGAGGAAATAAAATTTTCCTACAGTCAATGCTTGCTGTGGTTCTGCACAGCAGCAGCTGATCAGCATCACCCTCTCTTTGCTTTCCAACCTGTGCAGGGCTCCTCCCCCCTTTTATTTTTCTTTCATGTTTCTAGATTTTACTGGCACTTTGAGATGCCCTACTGGATTGGCATGCGTTAGGACCCAAGTGCCATTTGTTTGATTAATTTTATAATTAGCCTAATTCAGTATACTTAGAGTTCCAACCTCCCGTGCGCCAGACTTTGTTTCGCTGCGTTTTGTTTTGCTGTCATTCTCTTGAATCGGTTTTTGCATTCAAAGAAAAGAAGCCTTCTTGGACATTTTAATCGATTGCAGGGAGTGAGCTCAGCTAGCTGCAGAGACCCAGGAACTGGACTAGCCCACCACGGCTTGTTGAGTGAGCCACTTGGATGGTGGAAAACAACACATACACACCAAAGTGACCATGCAGTTTGGCCAAAGTTTTGCAAGGCTCTGGTGGCATCTCATGAGACTTTCTGTCACATCTTGCGAGGAAAGTGAGACTGTGACGCAAGCATGAGGAACCTTTTCAAGCCAGAGGGCCATGTTGCCTCCTGGGAAATCTTCTGAGGGCCCCATCCCTGGTGGGGCCAGAGGAAGAAAAAACTGTACAGAACAACAAAACCAGGACAGGGGCTGTGTAAGAGCCAGGGGCTACCAGTAAGGGCCACCCAGTCATGAGGCAGGTTGAGGCAGCTGCCTCAAGTGGCAGTATGCATGGTATCTCTGTTCTGTCTCCATGGCCAGAGGCAATAATACTTCTGAAAAGCAGCTGCTGGGAACCACTGGAGGGGAGGGTGCTCTTTTGCTTGGGGCTTCCTCCCGGTTTCCCATGGGCATCTGGTTGGCAACTGTCAAAACACATTGATGGACCTGCCTGATCCAGCAGCCTCTGGTGGAGGGAGCAATTTGGTGTCTCCATGGACTCCTTCTCTCTTGCCTTACTGTTGGCCTCACATGGGTGGCAGCATTCCTGCTGCACATGCAAGGCTTCTACAGGCTTCTGCAGGTCAGTCCCCTTCCATCCCACCTTAATCTGGGAAAGGATCAAAGAGGGAGGTCCTTCCATAGAGTGTGATGTATTTAGGTTGAGGTGGCTGGGAGACCACCTGCCCCTCTGCTGCCTTGCTGCAAGGCTTAAGAGTGCTGCCTGAAAGCCCTAAATGGCCTCGGTCCTGTATACCTGAAGGAGCGTCTCCACCCCCATCGTTCAGCCCGGACACTGAGATCCAGCGCCGAGGGCCTTCTGGCGGTTCCCTCATTGAGAGAAGTGAGGTTACAGGGAACCAGACAGAGGGCCTTCTCGGTAGTGGCGCCCACCCTGTGGAACACCCTTCCTTCAGATGTGAAGGAAATAAGCAGCTATCCTATCTTTAAAAGGAAGGCAGCCCTGTTCAGGGAAGTTTTTTTTTAATATTTAATGCTGTACTGTTTTTAACACTTGATTGGGAGCCGCCCAGAGTGGCTGGGGAAACTCAGCCAGATGGGAGGGGTATAAATAATAAATTATTATTATTATTATTGAACTTAGGTAAAAATGCAGAACACTTCCAATGCTTTGCTCTAAGGTAGAATCCCAACACACACACACACACACACACACACACACACACACCCTTTGGGCGCTTTCTCAGAACAAGGCAAAGTGAGGTGATGAAGAGAGCTAGCTACCGATGCAATGGCAATAAAAATAAGAGTAAGTTTGGTAAGAAGGAAGGAAGGAAGGAAGGAAGGAAGGAAGGAAGGAAGGAAGGAAGGGTGATCAGTGATCAGTGGTAGCAGAGAGAGGATGAGCAGAAGGTAGCAGAGAATGAAATTCAGGAAGAGTTGGCATAGGAGTAAAGATTCAGCACAGACTTCTGAGCTGACCCTACTACCTGTTGCTTATTCCTCACTCTTACAACATTGATTAAGAGGTTATCCCAACATTTGCTTCTTATTTATTTATCCCTCTGTGTGTGATTTTTTTTTTTACTTTAAATTTTGAGCTTTAATTGCTACCTGTTGCTAGTCCCAAACCAAAGACAGAGGAGGGGAAACTTAATTGCCATTTTGGTTTCTCATTAGCAATGCCCAAACGGAGCCATCTGCCTTTGTGCAGAGAAGCAGCTCTTTAAGGCCCAGTGACATCAATTAATGAGTTACATGTGAATAACATGATTTCTCTTTCCCCCCCCCTTCCTTACCACCTCCCTGCCGCAGCAGGCTCACAGGTGCAAATATTCCATGTGCCAGGCATATATTAGCAAACTTTATTCTGCTATATAGTTTGTGTGCCAGGCCTAAATGGATTTTGAATGACTGGCTTGTTCCAGGAGAGAGAGCAGAAGTCCTGTAATTTATTTGGCAATAATTTTAATTAGCATTGCTGTGCAAATGCGAAGAACAAACTGAAATGAAAGAAATTAGCATAAGCTTTGAAAGACTTGTGTCAGCTGTGCCCCCTATGCTGTTTATTTATTTACTTTTAAGTCCTGAATACATATGCAGTTACTAGCTGCTCAGCACGCAGGTGCTGTCTCTATAAAGTCCCATTCTGCAACTGGTGCCACAGATTCCATAGTTTACCTGCAAGATCGCCTTACCCAGTGCATGCGCTCTCGACTACTTCGATCACTTACACTCTGGAACTCCTAGCCTATTGATGTGAGGCAGGTGCCTTCACTATCCTCTTTTAGGTACCTACTAAAACATTTTAGTGATGCGGGTGGTGCTGTGGGTTAAACCACAGGGCCTAGGACTTGCTAATCAGAAGGTCGGTGGTTCGAATCCCCACGACGGAGTGAGCTCCCGTTGCTCGGTCCCTGCTCCTGCCAACCTAGCAGTACAAAAGCACGTCAAAGTGCAAGTAGATAAATAGGTACCACTCTGGCGGGAAGGTAAACAGCGTTTCCGTGTGCTGCTCTGGTTTGCCAGAAGCGGCTTAGTCATGCTGGCCACATAACCCAGAAGCTGTATGCCAGCTCCCTCGGCCAATAAAGCGAGATGAGCACCGCAACCCCAGAGTCAGTCACGACTGGACCTAATGGTCAGGGGTCCCTTTACCTTTACCTTTAAAAACATTTTAGTTTAGACATGCCTACTCAGTTGTGTGGAATGTGGATGTACCCTTTAATCTGTTTTTAGTTTATTGTTGATTTTATGTTTTGAAAGATTTTTAAAGCTGGGTTTTTTTTCTTTGTTTGTTTGTTTGTTTTTTGGCAAAGTAACAATAATAAATAAATAAGAATAAAAATGTGCACCCCATCACCGAGACCATTCCATTGTAACTATCCAACCTCCAAAATTTCAAGACCTCTTGCGATGGTTTGACCCCTTTCCACTTTTAAGGACTTAAAAAAAATAATCTCAAACTGATGTGGAAGGTATGAAGCACTAAACATAAGACTGAATAAAATGAGAAACTGAAAGAACCTGAAAATGGCAGATTTTCCCTTCCCTACTCTCACACCATATAGAGGAGCAACTGAGAGTATCAAAATGCCTTCAAGCAATTGTGCCTAAAAACATTTTCTTCCCTTTACTCTTTCCCCTCTTGGATCATATTATTTTAAAACACACACCCGTTATCTTCTGTGGATGGCTATATCGTCTGTTCTTTCTTTGAGATTCTGGGAAGTTCAGCAAAACTAGTTATTGAGGAACTCATTTATTACAGTGAAGATAGGGTGCTGATTGTTATCTTTTGAAGAATTTATTTAACTTTCTTTCTTAGCTTTCCCTTTTTCATTTCAGCTAAACTTGGATTATCAAAGAGATTCAGGCATGCAGAAAATATCTGGCTCTCTTTTTGTCTAATGCTTCCTAGTAGAAAGATATTTATAAGTGGCAAAGTTCAACGTGACACTCTAATTTGGGAGAGCTTTGCTTTGAATATTCTTCAGCATTTAGCAATGCAAGCCTCGCTCACCCTGTGCTTTAACATTTGATTAAAATTAATGTTTGGGTTTTTGAAAAGGGGGGGAAAATCAGTTCTAAAGAAAAGAAAATCAAAATGCATTTTTAAACATTCTCTCTGTAGCCTGTTGTTGGTGTTGGATTACACTTCTTAAGTATAGCCAAATATATATCTTTAAAACCAGATGTTTAGAAATATTTCCACTGCAAACTAGAGCAGAATACGAATGGCTCACCCCATTTCATCACCCTATTTGGGGGAGGTGGCCATTTTTGGGGGGGGGAGCTGTGCTGAATTGTTAAAGGAGAAGTGGTAGTTGTGTCCAATTGGCCTGGAAGGGTGGAAAGCAGGGAGACCAACAGTTGATAGAGCCACAGTCAATAATGGGCAGAGTCAAGTAATTTTAGTTTTGCCCCCCATCTTCCTCTCTACTGAGTCTTACAAAGGCAACACTTGAAACTAAGGAGGAAGCTGACAGCCTGGGCATGTTGTAAGTAAGCAGGCAGGCAGGTAAGGGTGAGAAGGTGGCAGTCCAAGGGCAGACTGAGGTTTGTAGGGCAGTGTCCCATTGGCGAACTAATACCAGTGTACTGGAAGAAGCAAAGATCACCAGTGTTAAAGCAATGATTCTTTAACATGGTCATGTTGTGGAGATGCCTGATTATCATCTTCCAAAGCAACTACAGTGGTACCTCAGGTTACATATGCTTCAGGTTACATACGCTTCAGGTTACAGACTCCGCTAACCCAGAAATAGTGCTTCAGGTTAAGAACTTTGCTTTAGGATGAAAACAGAAATCGTGCTCCGGTGGCGCGGCAGCAGCAGGAGGCCCCATTAGTGGTGCTTCAGGTTAAGAACAGTTTCAGGTTAAGAACGGACCTCCGGAACGAATTAAGTACTTAACCCGAGGTACCACTGTACTCTATTCCGAACTTAAAAATGGAAAGTGTAATGCTGGTGGTCAACAAAAGAGGTTTAAAGACTGTCTCAAGGCAAATCTCAAAACATGTAGTATAAACACCGACAATTGAGAAACACTTGCCTGTGAGCGCTCCAATTGGAGAACAGACTTTACCAAAGGTGTCATGGGCTTTGAGGACACTCAAACTCAGGACACAAGGGAGAAACATGCTAAGAGGAGGGCACGCTTGGCAAATCCACACCGTGATCAACTCCTGCCTGGAAACCAATGTCCTCACTGTAGAAGGATCAAGAATTGGCCTCCACAGTCACTTATGGACTCATTGTTAAAACCATGTGTCAGGGGCTCAGGAGCAGAGGCACAGGGGAGAGAGGAAATGGAGAGCGAAGGGGAAGAATCTGAGGGAAGCGTAGGGGAGTATGACAGTGGCACGAGAGATTCCATGAGCTTCTCCAGCGAATCAGAAGATTCCCAGAGGGGGGCGCCGAGGGCCAGGGCAAGGGGGGTCCCAGGGGGGATGCACCAGAAGCAAGGGGCCAGCAGGGACTCCCAAAGCAGCAGCGGGAGATCAGGACCAGCTCCCCCACCAGAGCATAGTGGGGGGGAAGAGTCCCATGTATCAGGGCCAGCGTCTCCTCCAGCAGGGAGAGAAGATGAGTCAGGGCTGACCACGCCTCTATCGGAGAGTGAGGGAACGGAGGGGAAGTCAGGTCCAGCCAGCCTCCCCGAAGGGGGAAGCAGTGACATGAGCAGTGTAACGGTCAGGAGAAAGGTTGCCGGCTGGGCGCACGCGCCAAGTTCGAATGTACAGGCGCGCGGGACAGCAGAAAACCCGGATTGGGAACCAGGTCCTAAAGCCCGCCGGAGGCAGGGGGAAGACTCAGGGGACTCAGCGTCAGAAGAGTCTAGAAAGGGCAAGACCCCAGCGGACAGGCGGACCCAGAGGAGGAAAGAGCAAAGGAAGAGGTGGAGCAAGGCTAGAGTCTTAAACTGGTGTCTGGGGGGAGGAGATTCAGACGGAGCTTCAGCGGTCTAGAGTTTGAGACGTAGAGCTTCGCGCCGTGGCTTTGAAATCGAAACTGAACTTCAATAAAGACTTTTGTATATAACAACGAACTGGCGTTGGTCCTTTGTGAGCTGGGACCTCGGGCAGCTCTGACACCATGTTTATGGAAGACAATCTTACTTGGCTACGAGTGATCGTGAAAGAGGAAAGTCCTAATGGACCAGCATCTCTTTTAAGGGAGTACTTTCAAAACACTCATTATTTAGCTCTAGGTGTTCTACAAATCCAGATATACAAGAGGGGGACAGGGAGCAGGAGTGAGGATGGCAATTCTACCCAACACCACTGTGCCTGTCACCCTCCATGAGCTGAAGATCAAATATCCAAAAGAGGGAGCCTGCCATGGTCATGGAGACTCTCCACATGATGCAGACTCATGGAATTCAGGGTTCTATATTGCATGGGGTGCCTACAACAGCAGAAACACATGGCCTACTTTGAAAAGTCACCCTCCAATGTGTGGGGTAGCAGGGGTGAAGGTAGTACTCTCCTCCCTGATCACACATATTATGGTTTCTCAAGACTGGATAGCCCCTGCTCTCTTTTTCACACATGTACACACATGCCCAAACACAATGGAGTAGAGAAAAGTCTTCAGGACATCAGCATTATTTTTCTCTCGGAAGGTCCAAGCAGTAGCACTGCTTCTTGTGTTGAGACCAAGCTACTTGTCTGTAGTGACACCAGCCCTCTGGCCCACGCTTTCTCATGCAGTTTGGGAGGCACCCACTGTGGCCAGATTTAAGCAGCTCCTGAAAACCTACTAGTTTCCATAGACTTTCCCTGCCTCTGGTCACACTGCTCAGTGTTTCTGTTTTAATGCTTTGCTTTGCTTAACTTTTTCTTTTTTAATGTATTTACTTTTTGCTTGTGATTTCACGGTTGATGTGAACTGCTTCAAGATTTTGTTATATTTACTGGTGTATCGGTTATTTTAAAGAAATCCAATAAATATTTGCCTCATCCCAGCACCTTCTGGGAGGAGAATGGTGGTAGTTGAAACCAATTGACCTGCCAACTGACCAAGAAATTATCTCTCGCTGCGTAAGGAGAGAAAGAGTAGCTGCCTTCAAGGCTGCAGAGAAATAAAGCTATAACAGATAAGCATCCCTGGGATTGTTCCCACTCTGCAAAAATTTCCTCTCATTTTTGGCATTTTGGCTCTGCTCAGTCCAGCTACAAATGCAGCTTTTTTATACCAATTTAACTGTGATAGCTTCCCCTTAGTGTAGTTGTGGTTTTGTGCGGGTGCAGAGAAGTCTCTTAGCCCTCTCCGCCTCTCTTTACTCAAGGTCAACCACTCTTAGTATACATACTTGAGCTGGCCCCCAAATCCTTCCTTCTGCCTGCCAGTCCCTCGGGTCAATATTTCAAACCCCTATTCTTTTCTGTTCCTGAAGATGCTTTGATGTTCTGCCAAGCGCTCTGATATATTTTATTTCTCCACCACCAAATATTATCACAATAATATTATTCCCACAACTTCCCTCAACTTCCTGCTCTGGTTTTTTACACATTAACTTCTCCTGCCTGTTATGTTATACCTTAACATTGCAAGCTTTAAATTAAATGTTATTATAGTCTCCTCCTTTTTATACCATACTTATTTTCAAATCACCTCTTACGTACATTTTGATATTTTCCTGTTATTGCATCTTGATCTCTCTATTTTGTTGATTGTAAGTGTTTAGTCAAACCCAACTAGTCAGTCTACTTCTATACAATATTTCTGTAGATGCAACATAAATGCTTCCCAGTCTTTTAAAAAGTCTCTATTGTCCTTGTGTCTTGAGTTTTCCAGTTAGCTTCGCCATTTCAGCATACACCATCAGTTTTTCTTGCCCTTTTTCTTTAGTTGGTATTTTGTCGTCTTTCCATTTGGGGGCTAGTAATATCCTAGCCACTGTTGTGGCATACATGAATAGTCTTCTATGCTTTTTTGGCAAGTCTTGGCCTGTAATTCCTAGCAAAAAGTCATCTGGTCTTTTAACAAACCTTCCCAATTTTTGAAGCCCACTTTTACTTAGTACTACTCTGGAGCACAAAGCACAAAGACCCATGGTAACTTTCAGATCTAGGGGAGGTGCCACCATGGTTCTTGGTGGATTACACCCTTTTGGGAGGAAATCAACATAGGAATTGCTATATATGAAGTCCTATATAGACAGTAGGAGGCCTTCTCATCCCTTGTGTCCTATCATGATCTCTTCAGTCACCCAAGGGATAATTCAGTTTATGTCCCAACTTTTCTTCTGGCTTCCCCATAGCTGGAAAAGCCTCTCCCTTGGAGACTTACAGAAGTCAGAGCCTGAGCATATTTTGAAAGCCCTGCAAGACCAGCAGTTTGAAGAAGGATTCAGGATTAAGAGATTTAGGTAGGGCTAGGGGAGAAATTAGACTCAGTTAGCATATAAAGGCCAGTTTACCTAATTCACACACAGACAAAACAATGCAAACTGGAGCACATCCATGCTTTGAAATTCACATTTCTCTGGCTTATGCAATGTAGCTCTCCAGCGAAGTAATGAGTGCAAAAATGCATATACTAGGGTGAAGTGGGCATAAAAATGCATATATTAATTAAACTAATATAATTCTATGCATCAAATGTGGATATTAAGCAAAGCTACATACAAAATTGCAGCTGTATGGAGAAATTCACACTAAAATGCTGCTGAATTTTCATGAGGACTTTTTTTAAAAAATTGCAAACTGATGTGGAAATGTGAACTGAACTTAAGATCAGAAAAATGAGAAACCGAGAGAGACCAAATCTGAGATTCATCCATCCCTTGACTGGGGGGATTTAATATTTTGCACTCATTGATTGCAGTGGGAAAGGCTTGAGCATGTAGTTGGGTAGCCCATCGAAATCCATGAAAAAATTAAAAGTGTTTATTACCTAGATATCACCTGTAATTGAGTTGGAAATGGTTGTGATTAATTTCTGTGGAACTTACTTCCAGGTAAGTATGCTTAACACTGTAGCATTAATCTAATTGGGTTTTATTTTAAGATTCCTATTTGGATCCTGGGCTGTTTAGATTCAATATGCTGTTGTGGTTTCATTCTTTTTAAAAATGTGTGCTACACGTTTTAGGTAATAACAGATTATAAATGTAAGGAAGGGCCTGGGCAAAATACGGCTGATTTCATGTGTATTCTCATGTTGCTTCTGCTTTCTTCAGGGCATGATTCATGTGCTAATATAGTCCTAACTTCTCCATTTATATTGCAGCACCCAACCTTCCCAAGGCTCAGGTTAAGACAGCATCGCTTGGACTAGCTGGCAAAGCAAGATCCCCTCTGCTTCCTGTTTCAGTGCCAACAGCCCCAGAAGCCTCAGAAGAGGGTCACAAACAAACAGAGGATGCTGCAAATGTAAGTGCAAGTCAATGGCTCTCTTGTAGTCCAGAAGCACTAGCTGAAATGTTTTGTAGATCCAGTCCCGTATCAGTTGGATTGATGGGACTGCCAAAGGCAGGTGTTACTGGAGAAGCAAGGCTGGCACTGAAAATAACTGTCCCATTTCCTCCTCCTCTTCCTTGCCTTATGAGGAACAGCTAAGGGAGCTGGGCATGTTTAGCCTGGAGAAGAGGAGGTTAAGGGGTGATATGATAGCCATGTTCAAATATATAAAAGGATGTCACATAGAGGAGGGAGAAAGGTTGTTTTCTGCTGCTCCAGAGAAGCGGACACGGAGCAATGGTTCCAAACTACAAGAAAGAAGATTCCACCTAAACATTAGGAAGAACTTCCTGGCAGTAAGAGCTGTTCGACAGTGGAATTTGCTGCCAAGGAGTGTGGTGGAGTCTCCTTCTTTGGAGGTCTTTAAGCAGAGGCTTGACAACCATATGTCAGGAGTGCTCTGATGGTGTTTCCTGCTTGGCAGGGGATTGGACTCGATGGCCCTTGTGGTCTCTTCCAACTCTATGATTCTATGATTCTCTTCCTCCCCTACCGTATAGCGGTTTGCACTTCCCTGGTTTAGAATACAAGGGATAATACTCATTTCTCCCACATTTCATCCCCATTTTTTTTCTTCCAAAGCTTACCCGCAGTCAATTGGAGCCTTAACATTTACTTTTCAGGTTCAATATATTACAAAATCTGTGTCAAGTTCAAATGCACTCTCAAGTTCAGGTCTGTTGTTCAAATTCAAATTCAATTTAAAAAAAAAAAAAAAAATCTGTAAAGTATCCAGATTGGTATTCAAAGAGCTTTGTAAAATCCTTGTCAGCCATTAGCTGTTTTAACTTCCAAGGCTAGTCTGCAACTTTTTCACTTGTAAAGTTTTTCATGCAGTTTAAATACCCAGGGATGGGAGTGGACTTCCTTTTTATCCTCCCGTTGTGCCGAATTAATAATTATTAGTTAATTTCCTTCTCACCTTGCAAATCAGTTTGAAGTTAGTTGGAATGGTAAGCGCTGCTGACTGGTTCAGAGGCTTCGCTCTGCAGAGTGCCTAAATCGCTGGCTTTTCCTCAGCTCCCCCCCCCCCCGCCCCCACTCTCCGCACCTTTCGGAGCAGAGGCAGAGACCAGTCGGCACCTCACATTTTCCTTTGCAGCTTTTGGGGGGTACGCCTTGCCTTGCCACTTCCCCCATGGACCTCTGCAGTGTCAGGCCTGACGGAGCTGTCAAACCCGCAGTGCGTCCGCCATTCACGCCGACCCCGGAAACACAGATTTGTCTCAGTTGACAAAGCTATTGACCTCCAAGGAAGTTCAAAATATTTCTGAGATGAATCAGGGAAAGACAATAACATATCAGCAAACATGGGGAGTAGATCACAGGAACCACAGTTTTCTACAAGGATGCTTCACATCTTTGTTGGCCAACTTGTGTGGGTGACAGTGGGAAGTCTTCTTGCAATGCAAGTTTCAGCTTCACAGAAGAGGATTCTGTTGTCACCATGGCAGGGCAGGAAAGAGTTAAACTTCTCCTCCCCAACCACCATGGTTCCAAGTCCACTCAGGTTTTCCTGAGACTTCTACAAAAAGATGTGTACTTTGATTGCAATACTGCAAGTAATGCCGAGTCCAGTTTGCCTCTGGTTGGATGGCAACCATTCCCTCCATGTAAAAAGCTATATCACAAAGAGCAGTAGTGCTGTTGGGGCAGAACTTTGGAGTGGGTGACCATGACCCCAGTCAGGAGAAAGAGCAGGAGAGCCCCAAACACAGCAGGGCTGGCTCACATTTTGAAATAAGTAACGCCTGTTGCCATCTAAAGCCCCCCTTATTATCCTCACACCCTAAAAGGAAGAATCTTTCCAGTGATTCTTTCTTTCTTTCTGGTGATTTGCGGTTCTATTTCCCTGTCTGGATCCTGTCCAGGGCTTTTGCTCTACTAGTGCAATTCAAGCACCATGATTTAGAGGCCATCCCCTGCAAGTAGCAGCAGCAACTGAAACAAATGGTAATTGAAGTGAGCGGAAACACAATAGGCAGCCTAACTGGTGGACAAAAGCCATCGCTGCACAATGCCATCCCAGGGCAGCTCTTGGATTATTGCACAGCTTTTTTTTTTTTTTTTTTTTTTTGCCTCTGAATGGTTTCCAAGCCTTGCCGGCCGCTCTGTGTACAGGAGATAAGGAAGCCTGGCGCCATGCAATTGGGAAGGGAGTGAAGAAATGAAAACGACCACTTTGGTTGAAATAACTGGTATAAGGAGCTGTCGAGTGTGGAACATTTCAGCTCTAAATATCTTATTTTTCGTAATGGCTGGACAAATTATTTCCCAAGGGAAGTCTCTGCAGAAGTGGGAGCACTTAGAGGAGATAATGGAAGAGGAGCCTATAGGGAGCAAAGTTCAGGCTCTCAGTCCCACTCAACCTCTATGGGCATGCTAAAGACAATGACCTTTTATTAACACTTGAGTTTCCTCCCAACTTACTTTCAAATAATGCCATTCCCTTTCAAACACATATAAATAAAGATGCCTTTTATAGGACATTCCCTTCAACCTCTTCCATTTTACATGCGTGATGTACTGATACTGAATCAGGATAGTCATGCTGAAAATATCTGCCGAAAGACTGCTTTTAAAACTGGCAAGACAGGAGAAGGTCAGGGTTGGATCCAGGGTAGGGATGGATGGATCTGTCCCTTTCTATTTTTCCCCAATCTTAAATGCAGTTTTCCATGTTTCTGCAGTGACTGGTCGTAATTGTTATACATGCTGATTATCTTGGATAGATTCGGACACAAGCTTAAAGAAACAGAATTAACTAGCTGCTTGCTTTCTCCACAGGTATATGAACAGGATGATCTTAGTGAACAGATGGCTAGTTTGGAGGGGCTAATGAAGCAGCTTAATGCCATCACAGGCTCGGCCTTCTGAAAGCTTTGGATGAACAGAAGAATGGAGTAACCCGGGAACATTGCAGCATACCAGCGTTTCACACACACAACACCACCAAACACCCGTGTCTGCCATAAAGCCAACCGATGCGCCATCAAACCCCGTTCTATGGAGAGATCTCACACTCTTGAAATGGCATCGTGCATTCCTATTGGTCAAGCAACAGTCTGAAGCAGTGATGAAAGAGCAGCCCTGAGAAGCAAGAAACAAGATGTCTCCATGACTCACCCCCAGTGCCTCCTGTTGGCCTATTTTGTTCTGCTGATCTTCGCAGTGTGTGCTGGGTGGGATCTTACTTAAGGTCTGCTTCACACATTATCATGTGGCTGGTAACCTGACCTAGGCTGGCCTCTCTCCACATGAGGGAGGCCACCAATTTTGTCCCCAGTGAAATTCAAAATGAATTGGGTGGTTCTTCCTCAGGTGAAACTCCTGAGATCTTTTGAGGGAAGTCAAAGAGACTCCTGGCATTTCTTGGTGGGTGGTAGAGTGAGTGCCCATCCACAGATTGTCAGAAGTGATTCTGCTTCCAAAAATGTATAATTTGAAAACTTGTAAAGACACTTTACAAGTCATTCCCGTTCCCACTGAAGCCCATTCCAAGCCAAGCCTGCGGTTCCACCGAGCATGTAATGGACTCATCCTGCTGTCAACATTCCCTGTTGCTAGCAAGCCATCACTTCCTCCAGCCCTTCTCCTTTCCCAAAACTGATTGTTGCCAGAGAGCCTGTGCAAACAAGTTTCTAATATCTCTCACTTTCCCAGCATTAACCAATTCTCCACATGAGCATCCAGGTTGGAGTGCCTAAGTCTTAAAGAAGGACCTTTATGACTGCTTATGCTCCCTACCAGCCCTTCTCACCACTGGCCTCCTTATGGGAAGGGTAGTAGAGAACACAGACAGGAAGCTCCCCAGATGCTCATTACCAATTCTACAAACATTTGCAAAAATAAACACCCTTCGTTTTCGCTAAGTCCAAGTGAGGAACCTGTTGAACTACATGTGTTGCTGAACTACAACTCCCATCAGCCCTGAACATTGGCCATGCTAGTTGGGGCTGATAAGAGCTGGAGTCTAGCAAGATATGGAGAATTTACAGGCTTCCCCATCCCTACTCCAAGAGATCTCTGAGTAAGTGAGAAATAAATAATGAGATGAGCTGGAGGGGAGCTTATCCATTGCTCTGTCCCTGGATTGTTCATAATATGAAATGAGAAGCCAAACTAGATTTTTCTCCTCAGGCAGAAGCACTGTAGGAATTTCTAAGGAAGCCAAAAGAGTTTTTGATACTGCTAGCAAAATTTACCCATGTTTCGCATACCCATCGCTCATGTAGCTTGGCGTTTTGGGAAGGGAGCCTTCTTGTGCTTTGTGCTAGTTTTATTCATACTGATTTAATTCCACTGTTGTTGAAATTGGCGTGTTCAACTGTGAGGAAGCACCCATGTGCGTCAGGTTCCCCGCCAAAATTACACCACCAGGATAATATGTGTAGCAGGCCCAACAATTTTATTTTTTAACTTGCTAAAGAGGGTTCTAGGAGAGTTTTTGTGTGTGTAGATCTTCCAGGTGCATTGCGATGCACATTGTAGGCCACTGTGATATCATATAAAATATGTAGATCCTCTTATTTTTCATCGTTTCAACACAAAAGCATTATCACATAGCACCAAAGGGTTGGAAGTATTCTCAACAGCACAAAACATGAAGAAAAATAACAATAACACTCATTTTTTTAAAAAAAAAATTAAAGCCAAGAAATATTATTTTAAGCACTCAACTTGCACAAATGGTGGAGCCATTTATGCAGAGAAATCGCCCCACATAGCAAGTATTTGCAAATCTCCCCATAGTTAAACGTATGCCTAAACATAAGATATGAGTAGAGGGGGGAGTTAATTGGCAACAGAGCCATGCTGTCAACCTCTATATACATCTGAAATGAGCTCTAATATGCAGTTGTTCTGCTCCTAAGCTAGGAATTGAGGCACGTCTAAAGCTATGCAGGTTTTGTGCCACCCTGAGCCACCTTTTTAGCAGCACCACAGTGGGAAAGGATGCTCACTCTAGCCCTCTCTCTGCTTCATCCTGACGCCCCCAAAGACTGCTTGGTTTCATAACTCCGCAACACAACTATCCAAGAAAAAAACATCTAACGTATGGGAAACGCTGAGCTTTGTCGACATCAAGCAAGTCCTAGGTGCAGACAGTGAGTTGAAGAACCAGTGGCTAGATCTGTGTGCTGGCGAAGAAATTCCTAGAACAGGATGGTAAATAGGATGTTGTGTCACAAGGTATGACATTTTGCCAGCACTACTGGGGGTAACACCCCCCAGTGCAAATGTTTACAAACAAGGTGCCAGAAAGTTTTTAAAAAAGGAAGTCCTTCTACAACAGTTTCCATATTGGCAGCAGCCAGCGAATGGTCTGCACCATTACAGCAGGATACTGGCTATGAACCGAAATGATGCCTTCTAAGTGTTACCTACCACTCCCATTCCAGTATTCTGGCTTTTTGTTGCAGTGTTTATTGACATCCATAAGTGGTAACATGAACAAAATGTTGTGTGCATACTTCCCAGTGCTGAACTTTCCGCATTCATTCAGAGTTAATCCCTGTTTTCGCAGGCAAATCACCAAAAGGGAGCTAAATTTGCATATTTATCAGTTATGAGGCTGCAAAAGCCCAATGAGAAGGTTTCGGCTGAGTTATTACATTCAGCACTGCCTTTGATTTCAAGCTTGAGTAGGTCATAATTTTAAAAGAGCATGGAAGGGAGAGAGGATCTTTACATCCTAATAGCTCTTTTTATTAGGAAGGTAATTATATGTGAAGTCCTGAATAAAATATTTGGAATAAAATGGCACAGTATCAGAAGTAATAATTCGGAAAACTTACACATACACACACACAACCTTATGGTGGGTAGGAGAAGAGAGAATTCAAATGCTTCATTAGAAATGCTAGTTTCTTTGTGAAAGTGTTCTCCCAAAATAATGCTTCTTATTCAATTTAGCCTGGAATGCTAATGCAACATTTCCTAATGACTAGGCAGTCTTATTTAGTATGGGAGGTTGAGTTTTTAATGTTCTGACCAATTTGGGATGGCATCCAGCTGCATCCAGTTGCATTGATGCCGTGGAACTCAATGTCTTGTTTCAACAAAAGCAGGAATGACAAGATTGCTTCTCCAACTGGGAGAGATCAAAAAAGAAGAAGAGAAAAACATCTATGAATTTTTAGTAGTCTGATAAGGCCTGCTTCTAAATTCCTAAAAGCAAATCTGACTCTGCATTTAAAACACTATCAGCTGAAAAGATAGTTCTGCAAGAATGTGAAAATGAGAACACACTTCGTTCTTTGTTGTGAAGGCCCCTAATGGGTTCTGAACCTGTATCTTCAGAACTTTCTGGAACACTAGTCAGAGGGCAAGTGCACCTACCCATGGTTAAGTAGGATGTGTCCATCTATGTCCTGAAGATGCAACAGATCCCCTCCCAGTCAGTTAACGTCTGACTTCCATGGAATCAGGATCACTACAGTGCCCCCCCCCCCCGTAAATTTCCTTATGAAACTCCACATTTCCTTCTTCCCTTTCTCTCACTTGTTGCCATTGCAGGGGAGGCGACATGTGATTTGTCTTAGATGTTGTGAATTCTGCTTCCCAGAAATTATTCTTCTGTATTCAGCAACTTGTGCATCTGTGGAACAGCAAAGGCACGTTTTTAACAACGACAACAAGCTTGGAGTGGTGAGGAGTTCCTATTTCAGAGGGCCTGATCTATGCTGGTGGAGAGTAAAAGGTCAACACCAAACACAACGTGAAGAAATTATTCTCCTGGATTTATTTTTATTCGGTGCCCTGATGTGGGAATAGACCCAATGAGGGAACTCATTTACAGAGATAGGGTTGCCATATGTTGAAGAGCAACGAAGAGGACACATTTGCCGACTTCGACTTTTTCCTATGGATCGCTGTGACAACTCTCATTTTACTTACCCATGAAAAAGAGGACGTATCCTGGGGTGGAGACAGGACATATGGCAACCCTACTAGCACATCTGCTCAAACAACTTCCTTGCTGAGCAATGATACCAGTTCTCAACAGGCTTCTACAATATTGGTATCCCCCCTCAAAGGACAAACTTTCTATGCCACTGGTTTCAAAGCAGTTGGATGGGTGTGCTTAAAATCAGATGGTTTATTTAGTGCACAATCTGATGGTGCTCTTGAATATTTCTAGTTATATATCTGAGAGGTGCCACCTCATTCTGTTAGCACAAACAACACTACAGTTGCTTACCCCCAAAGCCCTTGAGACATCTCCCAGCTAAGAAAATGTACTCTTCCAAAAGGAAGTATCAGAAGCCAAAGGGTGAACTTCCTGAGATTTAGACAATTTCTACACATAGTCATCAATTTTTCCATGCTAATTCATCCTTTTCATTCTCTAGTTTACATTCAGAGATGGATTTAGACAGTTGGGTGTTTGCCATTGTCAAATTAGGTTATTCCACAGAACTTCACTTCTAGAGTACCTGTCCTAATCTAGTATTACTTTGGGAGGAGAACCCTCTTGTAAACAAAGGACCTATTGAATCTGTTCCCATACATAGACATCAATATGGTTTCTACTTTTATTACTTCACTGTCCTGAAGAAAGATAGTTGATTGGGTCCATCTGTTACTTCAATACCATTGATTCCTTCACTTTGCTGCCAGGGACAAATACTTCCAGTCGAACTGTCCATGGCACTGAGAGTTTGGCACACATAAGTGTTTTTCTCTTGTTTCAAGAACCTGTTGATCTTCCCTACCAATCCTATCGTTGTTATCAGTCTATAGCAAACCACTGAACAGAAACCTCTTCATTTCACCCTTGATGTTTTTGTCTGCATCAATATGGACAAATAATTTGATGAATTGGGTCCATTTTGCATATGCTTCACAGATGTGCCTTTTCCCATCAGGACAGTGTCTATGATAATAGCTGTTACATCCTAATTGTGTCTGCATCTGGTACCAAGGGCTATACTTAGATTCATCACCCCTCATTATTTCTATGACCTTCACGATTGTGTATATGCATCTCCCTAAGAGGCAATTTCAGACAATACCAAGTGCTGAATTTTCTGGTTCAAGGTAACCAGGTATTGGGGTTCTCTGAGATTTTGGTACCATTGGATGGGGCTTCTTAGGTATATATTCTCTCTATCCACAAGTACTTCCCAAAACTGTATTTTCATAATCTCAACCTTGGCTCACAAACCTTCTTTAACTGTCCAGAAATTATTTTACACATGTCTCTCCAGTGCCAGACTTTCCTTCTTTGCATCCTAGTAGGAAACTTCAAGGTGTGGAGAATGGACTCATACTAGATCTGACTTCTGAAATGTATTATTGAATGCATATGAATCCCCTATTAGAATATCTTTCTGAAGATACTGGGAAAGATGAGTTCATATGTCAGCAATTTATGAACATCATTTCCGTGTCTTCTCTTTATTTCGCCCATCTGCTCTGGAAGGGGTTGGCTCCCATGTACTTGCCTGCCAGAATTCCTCTTTCAATCTGAAGCCTCTCCCTAGTTCTGATGCAACTCATGGATGATCCCTGAAGCCGTGATGCCCTGTGATTTATGCCTCCTTTGCTTTAAGATCGAATTTAGAGCTCAATCTATGCTGCACATAGAGCAATTCAGATGTTGGTTCTCCATACTAAACCAGCATTCCTACTTTAACCTGATGCTTACCATTCTCCGTGATTTGGCATGTCCATTCCACTTGTGCCAGGATATTAGCATCACTGCTTTTTATTTGGAGCTTAAGAAATATAGACTTTACATACCCCAGATTTCCTGACTTTCCATCTTCATACATCTGTGGATACAATATATGTAGTAATTGCATTGCTTCCCAGAAGTTGTTCCATTGGGTTGGTTTGTTTCATTATTCTATTACTCCTGGTTACCAAATGGTGAAGCCATCCTTTCCTCTACTCTTAAGAGTCAAAGTACCAGAGGCTACATTGTCGGCTTTCCTCTGGGGTGTTCCTTTCCATGCTTGGCCTTTTCAACTTTAATATTAATCAAGCTCTGTGCTCTATGCAAAATGCTGCATTCCGTAGAACAATCCGCAAGAACCTTATACGGACATCACCAGAATTCACTTTAAAATTTTCCAATTGTGAGACTGCACAAAGTTCATAACAAACGGCAGTTATTATTAACCTCTAATGGGTTTTATTCACATGGGCATTTCTGCAGTCACACGGCCCACAGATTAAGAAAGTTCCAAAATTGCTCTGCACAAGCTGGAACGTGTGCACAGGAGGGTGACCAAGATGTTAAAGAAACAGTTGAGTGAGTTGGAAAAGAGGAGACTGAGAGGTGATATGGTAGCCATCTTCAAATATCTCAAGGGCTGTTACATGAAAGATGGAGCAAGCTTGTTTTCTCCTGCTCTGGAGGGTAGGTCTCAAACCAATGGCTTCAAGTTACAAGGAAGGAGATTCTGAGTAAACATCAGGAAGAACTTTCTGACAGTAACAGCTGTTTGACAGTGGAGCAGTCTCCCTAGGGAGGTGGTAGACTCTCCTTCCTTGGAGGTTTTTAAGCAGAGGTTGGATGGCCATCTGCCATGGACACTTTTGTCAATATTCCTGCATTGCAGGGGGCTGGACTAGATGACCCTTCCAGCTCTACAACTCTATGCTTTTGTGATTCTAGGTGCAGATTCAAATTAATCATTTACAGATCACCATTCAAAGAATACCAGCCATGGGTAAGCATCTTGTCAATCCTGATCATAGAAAACAAATGCAAAGGATGTAGTTGTGCATTCAGTTTGCTGTTCCCATCCAGAGTATATTTACACTGAGGGATGTTACTTTGTTACTACTCAGATTATTCTCCCATCACACTAATAAACAGGAACGCACTAAATTACTGCACTAGCATTGTTAATCTAATGCAGCATAAATGACCGTGGAGCTGAAGTTCAGAATAGGTGAGATTTAGAAACAACCCCATCTCATAAACCCTGAGCTTATTACGAGCTGAGCCCAAAATCTTTCTAACCTTCTCGTTCCCTCTACTCCCAGGTCCCAGCAAACAATTTCCTCCTCCTATGATCAGCTCATTCCAAGTAGTGGCCATAATTCATTGGCTCCAATGTGTATTCCAATCCCTGACAGAAGAGAAAGGGAAGCCCTGGCAGTTGTTGGCTCCTCACAAGGTCCCGTGTTTTTAGGGTTGCAGAGCACTCAGCATTTTGTTCATCTCGACCTTGCCTATTTCCTCTCCAATTTGTCTACACCATTCACATCTATAACAGCAACACTGACTCACTGTGGCATGGATATTGCTCAGCAGAGTGGCGCCTGCCATATTGCACACCGTCCTCCAATAAATGCATTCCCATTCAAACTTTCCATTTGATATCATTGCTTTTTATTAATGTGCCATCTTAACTGCAAGTCCTCAGATCTGATCACCCAAATCCATTCCCCCTAAAATTATGGAAAGCAAGGAGTGGAGGGATATTTCCGACCATAAGCATAGTGATAACTCCGAATCAACGAAGAAAAGGGAATACTGTTCTGAATTCTCTTTAAAAATACCCTGCTGAGGCTGTATATTGGTGAAGCCACAGTTTTCCGTGCTTTGTTGTATATGGGAATTGCTGTGGATGCTACTTGAATTCTAGTGCATGGCTAGAGAAGGGAGCAAGCCCTGTATGAATGAGTATCTGGTGCTTGAAAGAGAGATGACAAATGAGTTTACACCAGTCTGGAGAACTATTGCAGTGACTTCCCATGTGCATTTTAAACGATCAGTCTTTTGTCATATCTTTGCAAATTTGAGTGTCTTCAAAAAAAATTCCACCTCCCATTCTAACTTGTGTCTTTTAAGATGTGATTAGAAAAGACTAATCTTTGTAACGACTCTTTGCTCACCCCTATTAGCCAATTCTATGCCTTCTCTGATTCAAAAAATGATAATAATACTCTGAGGTTATGTATCTTCCTTGTTAGCTATGTTAGCAGACATTTTGCAAATGTTCAATCATCCCCCCCCCCTCCTCCTTTGGTTTTCTCCTTGAGACCAGTAATAACAACATGGTAAAAATAACATGCTATGAAGTCACCCAGGCCAGTGATATCTCACTGCTATGCTGTAAATGTCTTTTGACGAAGAGTGAGGGAACGATGCTGGTAGGTAGAAGGAACAATGCTGTTTTTATTATTGTAAAATAGACCTGGCAATTCTTACCTTTGTGAATTGTCATCATGTTTGGGACAGGGAGGGGAGGGAGGGAAGAAGGGTACAATTTTTTATAAGTAATATTTAATTTATTATTTAGAGTGGTTTCTTTGGGATAATTTATGATCGGGGTGGGTGGGGAGAAAAGGGACACCTGGTTGGAGACCTAGAGCAGGATGTTAAAGCTGTGGTGTATCTCATCTCGCTGTACGTTGCGCTCCCCTTATCTCAGCCTCAGTCTTTGGCGCAGTCTTCTCCAGGCAGATCTTCCTAGGCATCTTAAAGGAAGCTTGGATTTCAGGTAATCAGTATGACAAAATATGCCACTGGGACCTAGATCCCTTTTAATTTCTGTGTATTGCAATGGGAGAGGCATATGCAAATACATAATCCTTTGGTTGAAATACCGTATTTTTTGCTCTATAAGACTCACTTTTTCCTTCCTATAAAGTAAGGGGAAATGTGTGTGCGTCTTATGGAGCGAATGCAGGCTGCGCAGCTATCCCAGAAGCCAGAACAGCAAGATGGATTGCAGCTTTCGCTGCACAGCGATTCCTCTTACTGTTCTGGCTTCTGAGATTCAGAATTTTTTTCCTCTTGTTTTCCTCCTCCAAAAACTAGGTGCGTGTTGTGGTCTGGTGCGTCTTATAGAGCAAAAAATACGGTAAATGAGATTTCAAATTGCTTTTAAAAAAGGAAAAAGTTCTACAGTAAGGATGGCATTCTTCTTACGTCTAGGATGAGATTGCAAAAGGTGACCACTTAATTAAATTAGCTCAAGGAGCAGCCTTGGGAACCAGGAGTACTTAGAAAGCTGGATGATATTTATTCATCGTAATGTGCAAACAGTTGCTATGTGTTCATTTCCCTGGGGTGAAAAGAGCAAGCCAGGAGGTGACTTTTGTGTCTGTAACCCAAGGCAGATTCTCAATGAGGTAGTCAACTTCATTGAGCTATGTTTCTTCAAAGTGCAGGTGAGGCATGCAGAACCACCTTCCCACACAGTAGGCATTTCCCTACCAGGCTAGTTTTCTATGTAGAAATTTCTGGAATTTGTTCACCTTCCACAAGTCACATTTCACAGGTGGGTGGGAACACCTGTCTGTTCATCACCTGACATCATATGAGTCAGGTGGATCTGATCCCCAGCACACTTGCCTTCAGCACCAAATTTAAATAGAATCAAATGCAATATGTGCTCTCAAATCAACCCTCCAAGACCCCCAGTTGTTCCTTAATAGCCATGGTTTTTACCTGCCCCACATCCTATGATGTCAGTTGGATGACAGGTGGCATGTTAGGGCATGTGTGTGTGTGTGTGTGGCCTTGCAGGTCAAATTAGTCCTCATTTGGAGGTCCCCCCATGAGAGCAGCATGTCACACTGGCTCTCTCGAGTGCTTAAGTATACATTGACATAAACGCACACGGGAAGCAATGTTTTAATATGCTGATGTGACCCTCTTCTTCATGAGGGCTGGAGACATAGGACACAATCCAGAGACAGGTATGCCTTGAAATAACTGGACTTCAGTTATTTCTCTATAGCAAGCGTAGCCAACTTGGTGCCCATCTGGATGCTGTTCGACTCGAACTCCCCAGTTAGCCCCAGTTAGCATGACCAGTGGTCAGGGATGATGGGAACCGCAATCCAGTGACAGTAAAGGCTGTATAGCCTTGAGTTCACTTCTCTCCATTTCTCTTATAGTCTCATGACCCTACCCTACCACACCTTGTTTCCCAGTTTCTAGCTAGAGACTCTCAACGCAAACTGATTCAGAGCCTTCCCATATGTGGCAGGAAGCCAGAGTTGGTGACCAAGAGTACATTTGGCTCAGCCAATCTGGCTCTATGATACACGTGTTTGTCTCTTTCATACATTATATTTGTAAGTTTACATTTAAAAAAAAAGAAAAAAAGATTGGTGTTCACCTGCAAAATGCAGTGTGTGTATCAGTCCTCAAAGGTTCAGGAAATATGCAGTTCTACACATTTTGTTAAAATGCAGACCAATAGAAAGCTGCATAGTTTCTCTCAGTGTGCAAAATCGATTCCAGTGGCAGATTTTAGCCTCCTGTTCTTAGCATTTGGTTTCACAGCTGCCCAATTTGGGGATTTGTTTTTGACTTGCTTTCCAGAGCTCCTGACTATATCGGAGAATTCTGCAGTTTGCTTTTGAGTTTCCTGTTTATATCCATTGCAACCAATTGTTTGCCTTAAGCACATACATTGTATTTGGTGTGCACTGTATTCAGTGATTTGCAGGGATTGGATATTCAGAAACATTGGACACGATCTGCTGGGAAGTTCTCCTCCTGAAAGAAATGGAAGCTAAGTGGCAGCTTTTGCTCATTTCCATTGGGGCCTGTCTTGTGCTGGAGAACTTCCAAACAGATGGAGACCTTATTTGTAAAAAACAAAACAACAAACCAAAAGCCTTTCATCAGCGTAAAAAAAATAATGAGGATGTAACATACTAAGCATTGTTCCTTCTCAATTATTATTGAAAAGGTGTGTCGGTATGCAGAGGAGATTTCTTTCTTCTTCTCCTTTTAAGGATTGTATCCTAAAGCATGGCTTCCAAGGTTTCATCCTCTGGCTAATTCATAGTTATTAGGTTCTGCCGTTGTCCAGTCTTCAAGAGAGAATCCATACAAGTCATTAACCTGTGTCTGGAGGCATTTATTAAACAGGAGTGACTTACACCACAGTTTTAACTAGCCTTAGGGGGAGAAAAAGAATCTTGTTGTTACAAAAAGCCTAAAAATTGGGCATTTTGAGCCTACAAAAGTTTTCTTTGAATTGTTGGACTCTAGCATTGTTAACCAAATTAGATTAGTGACTGCAATATTTAAGTGTAAATCTTGTTCTACGAGGAAGGGAACTTGCTTAGGGTTTGGAAATAAATGACTGTTTCTACACACAATCTTGTATACTACTACATGAGGAAAAAAAGGGGGGTTTTGTAATGTACTGTAGAACAGTCTCATATTCATTTTTTTATAGAAATGTTATTCCAATGGTGCATTTTTTTGTTTAATAAATAAAAGTTTTGATACAAAATCTACTTCTGTCGGCCTCATGCATCAGGTGTGAAAGAGATGTTTGGGTGAATTGGGATATGCATTCTCAATCCAGAAGCGCAACAAGCTCAGCCCCGTGACATCCTGTCGTACAGACTTGATTCGTTTATTTGCTTTATTCAGGCCAGGGGTCCTGCCACACATCTTCCTGCTGCCTGAAATGTTGTGGGTGTCCATGGAAAGCAGGGTCTTCTCGGTGGTGGAACCTAGACTATGTCACTCTCTTCTCCCAAAGGGCTTTCGTTGCAGCTTTACTACCACGACTCAGAGGACAAATTAAATCAGGGTTGGGGGATGTTTTGCAGGCCGGGGCCTCATTTCTTCATGACTAGCCTTTCAGGGGTCACCTTCAAGGTGTGGGCAGAATCAGGGGCAAAAGTGGCCAGGGCAATAGCCGTGACTCTCCATTCCAGAGATTCCCAACCTTTGCACTGAATGCTGTCATCAGATGTGGCTTGCCAGCTTCATAACAGGCGGCTTGCTGTTGCTTACCAGGATGAAGAGGAGGCAGGTGAGTCAGCACGGTGCAAAAGCACCAGCTGAGTCAATCTAGTGCTCATGCCATCATATTTACACACGCACCCCAACTTCCTTGCCGCCTCTTCCCTCCCAGAAAGCAACAGTGATTCACCTGGCAAGAGGCTAGCCTAGTGGCTGCACCCCTCTTGGTGAACTGCACTGTCAAACATCTAATACCATCTTGCCTCCCTTCCCATTCTTTTCTGTCAAGGTGGTGCTTTTAACTCAACCTTCCCACAGTACTTTTGAAGCAGAGAAGCTTGCACTTTGGGGGGAAAAGGCAGCCACTCACCATGGGCGCCTTAAGAGGAAACCGCTTTGGTTCTGACAGCTGCAGACTTGATGGCTTTTCTTTCCGTCTCTGGCAGGTTTCTTGCGTTTGGTTTTCCTTTCCTCTTAATTCCTCAAAAGATGCTTTTAGAAGCCTCGCTGGAAAAGAGAAAGCAATAATAACCCAAGGTGTTGGATGCACATCCAGTAGTCCTTTCTCCCACACACAATGCGGATTTCTACTGACGAGGCAATACTTTGCGATAGCTGAAAGAGTCGGCTGGAGTGGGAGAATGCTGCTCATCTCGCCTATTTTTTAACTCCAGATTTGCTTGGGATTCTTAAAGAGCAGGGGTGGGAAAATTGGATCTGCTCTATGGGCCACAGGAGGATGGTCTATTACAGTGAATGTGGCAGAACCCCACCAACTTCAGCCCCCCCCCCTGATACTTGTTTTCTTACTTACAATTACTCCAAAGAGTGGCACTGCCTGTCTACTTTCCCCTGCCCCTTAGTCTTGGTGTTGCCTTTGCCGAACTGGGCCAGGAGAGGGATGGACTCTACCTGTCCTCTGATTCCACTTGCTGTTGCTCTCTGTGCCTTCTCATGCCCCACCAGTTCCAATGAGCAGCCACTGTGGCAAGTCAAAATGTTATCTCCCCCCTAAAAGAGGAGGAGGTGAAAGATGTCATGATACGTTGGGCCCAAGATATTGGACACAATATATACATGAATGAATGGATGAATGAATGGGAAAGGCTGTGGAAAGAGGACACCAGATTCACTGCATGTTACAATCTTAGAGAAAATGTTATGCAGATGGTACCTAACCCTGGCCAAACTGGCCAAGATGTATAAGAACAGTTCAGAGGTTTGCTGGAGGTGTAAAAATGGGGTAGCTACATTTATGCACATGTGGTGGGAGTGTAAGAGAATAAGAGAATTTTGGGACAGTATATGTAATGAACTTAAAAAGATACTCAAACGCTCATTTACACACAAAAAATGGAGGCCTTCCTGTTAGGAATTATGTCCATGGAAATCAAGAGACATCTTAGACCTCTTAGCGGCTAGGATTTTAATAGCAAAGAACTGGAAAAGTGATAACATCCCCACAAAAACTGGCAAGCAAAAATGATAGAATATTTACAACTCACAAGGATGACAGGGAGATTAAGAGGAAACTCAGTACAGAAAGTGAATAAAGATTGGATAATTTTTAAAGACTATCTTAAAAACTATTGTGATAACGGTAAACTGGCAGACTTTGAATGAATCTTGAAATACAAAGACACTATATAAAAGAACATTCTGGATAAGTAACAGGAAAGTTAATAATAATGAACTGTGTAACAAAGATTAACAAAATGTAAAATAGTACAATGAGAATAATCGGAAATTAGTGTCTAAGGTGTGTTTATGTTGTAAAGTGTGTAATGTGTATTGTTTGCGTTATATGTAATGTCCAAGTTTGATGTAAATTGATGTATAATAAAGGTTTTTTTAATGTGTCCCCCCCCCGTCCCTTCCAGGCCACGTTTGACAGGTGAGTGGGGGCCACCCACCAGTCAATCACCTGACCAGTGGGTGGCACCACCTACCTGTCAAACTTGGTGGGTCAGTGATGTCAGGTGACCTTTTCACAAGCATATGCCTGGCAAAGTGCTCTGCAAAGAGGCTTCTCAAGACCTGACAACCATCTATCACATGGGCGCTTTGCAGAGGGGTGCCTGCAAACGCACTTTCATCAGGTGTAGAGCAAGTGGCGCTAGGCACGAGGCCTGTTGGCAGACCAACTCTGTATTACAAAGATGTCTGTAAATAATAATAATAATAATAATAATAATAATAATAATTTATACCCCGCCCTCCCCAGCCAAGGCCGGGCTCAGAGCGGCTTACAAGCAATAATAAAAACAAGTTTAATGATTACAACTTAAAAACAAAATTAAAATACAACATTAAAATATTGAAACATTAAAACAGATTTGAAATTCATGGCATATTGTGCATTGGAAAAAAACTATATGAAAATAACATACCGGTGGTATTCAACTCCTGTTAAATTAGCAAAAATGTACAGAACGGGTACAAATAACTGCTGGAAATGTAAAGAAAAAGAAGGTACCTTTTATCATATGTGGTGGACATGTAAAGTAGTTTAAAAATTCTGGGAAATAATATATAATAAAATGGGGGGAAAAAAATGTTGAAAATAACCTTTGTTTAAAAAAACCCAGAAGCTTTTTTATTAGGAATTATAGGTACCAACATTCCAAAGGACCAGAAAAGACTGTTTATGTGTGTGAGAACAGCCGTACGGATTCTACTAGCCCAGAGATGGAAGGATGAGTCAGCCCTGACCAGAGAAGAATGGCAAACCAAGATGATGGACTATGCCAAAATGGCAAAGTTAACTGTAAAGCTCAGAAATCAAGATGACAAGTACTTTTTTAAAAAAATGGGAAAAGTTTATAATGTATTTACGAGACCATTCCAAGCAGGTCAAAACATTGGCAGGATTTTAACCACACTTGTAAAGTAACAAAAAGTATGGATAAATTAGAAGGATTGTTTTTTATTTATTTTTTTGATAAATACTGATATGCAGTTGTAAATATTATCATTAGGACCCATGGAATGGAGTGGGGAAAGTCAGGAGATTCAGAGTAATCTCAATATTCGGATTCTGAATTGTTGTTTGCTGTTGTTTGCATTTATTTACAGCAGTAATAAATCAGCCAGTGTCCGGTATGAAAAACATCCTCCGTCCCAGACAAAATCGAAAGTCAGACAGAACAAGGAAACCAGCTTCTCTGGAAGTTGGAGAAAGCTCCTCCCCAGAGCAGGACACACTGAGCTGTTAACCCTGTAAGCTCTGATCCTCAGAGTTTATACTTTTTTGAAATAAAAAAGGATTTAACCATAGATGGGCCTTTGCTGCGATCTATCAGGGCCATGGATTCCTATTGTCTGGGAAAGCTTCACTTGTTAGCAAGGCTGGTAATAAAGTATCAACCATACTCATTTGGCTTCTTCCTGGAGGGAGTGGGATGGCCAAGACTTGTCACATGTGTTCATCAGTATGTTCCAACTTTACCCATCCCAGAACCAGCCTGAAATTGGGCAGCTCAATTAGTTAGAGTGTGGTGCTAATAATGCCAAGGTTGCAGGTTCGCTCCCTGTATGGGACAGCTGCATATTCGTGTATTGCAGGGGTTGGACCAGATGATCCTTGGCATCCCTTCCAATGCTACAATTCTATGATTCCAGCAAAGAAAGCTGCTTTAGCAGTAGTAGTGGGCTTGTGGTCCTCTAGGCTGCCTTTATTACAAATTGGGTTGATTGTTTGCTGCTTCAAAGATGCTCTGTTCAATAAATGCAGATCAACAAACAGAAAAATGAATTCATGTGCATTGAAAAAACCCTCTCTGCTTCATTTAAATGTTTTCATCCAAAACATCCTTTGCATACGGTGAGGTCTTAGAATGAAACAATTGTATTTTTCTTTCAAGATATTTTTTAATGAAGTTTAATTAAGATACACGCACACATGATAATACTACAATATTGTGCAGTCCCTGTGAACTTGGAAGTAAATATACTCATGAAAATTCATCAGCATCCTATTGCAAATTTCTCCTAATATGCACATTTGTGTGCACTTTTGCTTAATATACAAACATTTGCAAAGCAATTTCCTGCATTTTCTCTGTTGTTTTCACTCATAGCTTGCATGCACATTTTACCCTAGGGTGTGCATTATTGTACACTCTACTTGGCACGAGAACTGAATTGTAAAATTCAGAGTAGTGTGAAGTATGACTTTCCAAAGCTGCTATTTCAGTTTGCATATCGTTTTAGAAACGAGCCTTCTAAACAGCCACTTCCCATTCATACTCAAGGTGCTGAAGCTCCAAAACTCCTGTTTGAATGTGCTGCCAGCAAAAAGAGCTGTCTCATGACCCTAAAAGGTTAGCTTTTGGTGAATTGTCTAGCCAATGTGTTGAGGAGCCTGTCACTGGAAATATAACTCAGTTTGATGAAGTTTGTGAGTCAGCGGAAATTTCTTTGGCAAAGTCTGGTGAGAATACCCTCCTTCACCCCTTCATGATAAGGACTTTAAGAAAGAACTGCTTAAGGACCCAACTTTATATATATATATATATATATATATATATATATATATATATATATATGATATTTATTAAAGTTTTCAGAAATAATACTTCACAGAACAGAAAAAACAGAAAATACAAAAATACAAAAATACAACAAAATAAAAACAATTTAAAAAACACAAAGAGTTTCCATTTACTTATTTTCTTTTAACTTCCTTTCCAGACCTCCTCATACCTCCCTTTCTTATATTCCAGTTCAGATTGTTTGTTCAGCAAATCCTCACCATTAGTTCTCTTACTTATTTCAAAACCTTATTTTCCATATCTCTTAAGCATTACAGCTGAAAACCACTTAATTTCTATCCAGCATCATTCTAGCATTCCTTAATTTTACAATATTTCTGCAAATAGTCTTTAAACTTCTTCCAGTCTTCTTCTGCCGACACTTTTCCCTGGTCTCGGATTCTGCCGGTCATTTCTGCCAGTCCCATATAGTCGATCATCTTTATCTGCCATTCCTCCAGAGTGGGTTAAGGACCCAACTTTAGAAGTATGTAGAAGTGCATGGGATCCCTAGGGCTGGCACTGAACCAAGAGTTAGTCTCATCTGGGAGGAAGGTTGCTTTATAAACAATTCTTTCCAAAGAAATCTGCCCAAGAATGCGAGCCAAGAAGACGGTTGGTAGTGACCCAGACATACAGAAAGACTGTTTTACTTCTGGCTCATGAAGCTGCCTATTGGGGTTTAAGCGTACATTAGAAAAGGTCGCTAGAGAATTTTATTAGCCTGATGTGTTTCAAGAAGTCAGATATTAGGTCTTGTGATGCGTGCCAATGAATGGGACATGATGGAGATCATAAGCATTTTCCGTTACAACCCAGTGAGATCATTGGGGAACCATTCACTAAAATTGGAATAGATGTTATTGACCCAATTCCACAAGCCACAAAATCTGGCAGTATTGTAACTGTTACTGATTATTGTAGCCGCTTTTGCAAAATGATTCCAGTGATTCCACCTCTGCCTTCATGTCAAGAAGGGGGTTGTTTTCCTGAGTCCTCCCTCCAACCTACTAATCAATCACACACAGGGATGGAATGGGTTACCAAGCCTTATTGGCTTCTTCTCTGGCACCAGCTACAGAACATCAAGCAGCAACTCTAAAATAGATGGGTTCTCTCCCTTCCCCAGCAGGTTAACTCGAAGATTGATAGGGGTTGGGGAATGATGGCAACCAGCCAGACCCATCTCATGCTCCCACTTTGGGGACTAATTGTTACCACCTGCCTGAGGGGCCCCACCCAGCAGTACCTGCCCACAGGATCACGACTTCATGATATGAATTAGGTAGGTTTGCTTCTAAATGTGAACTGAACCAAATTCCTTCACCATTCCAAGACACCGCTGTCACCTGGTATGGCATGGTCTGGTATCTAGTGATACTAATAAAAATAGCTGAAAGGGTTGAAGTTCATTACATTGAAACAGTGTTGTGCTACAGAATCTTGTTCTTCAATAAGTTGATAAGAAGGAATACACCTCCTTCTACGAAGGCTCTTCCTTTCCCCCCATGGTATAGACAATAGGTGAAAATTAATTATATTTGAATGATGACCCAAATGGCAGACCTGAGGGTTACGTTCTGTCCCTCTTCTTTCTCTATCTGTGCTGTGGAGTCCTTGAAAAATTCTATTTGGGATTGTCAGTAGGGATTAATGGGTGCCTATTCTATTATATTACATTTAAGCACAGAGAAATATGACTGTAGGGTAAACCAACCTGTGATGTATGGTATTTGTTGAGGTTTTCATTTTGAATTGAAAATGGCGGGGCTCTAATAAATTTATCATGGTTCAGTATATTATCAGGCAAGTGGGAATATTTTACTCCATGCACAAAAAGATTCTGTCCTCCTTCGGGCCTCATAAATTAAATCCCCTTTGAGTTTCTCAGGTAACAAAATAACATTAGGCTCATAATAAATCAGCCGGGACTTTGTAAGGAGGAGGGGGGAATTGCTACAAGGTGTTTTTGCTTTAGAAAGTCAAGCTGACAGTTTAAGCGATATGCTCTACTTGGCTGACCTTTGTCTTTAATATTTCTTGCACTGCGCATTATTTAAACGGATGCAGGTTATAGCCCAGATTCTTACCTTTGATCCATAAATTTTCTGCCTCCTTGAATGCTCTCGGCTCCAGATGCTCAAGGGGTGAGTCTGGATTTCCTTCTGTCCCTTTGTGGAATGTCAACATCACCAAAAACAGACAAGATACAAATACTGGCACTATTATTTGTTTGTTAACATAAAAGTGCCGATCGTCATGATGAGCAGGATATGTGTGGAGGAAGTCATGTACGTTGCATGAGGTGCAATATGTATCTGACCACAACAGACTGGAACCCCATGGAAATCCTATCAGGGGAGCCAAGACCACCAAGAGACAGACAGAGCTAGCATCTTTCAGCACTGCCAGGGCCCCGGTTCTTTGGCATGGTCCGCCACTGATTCCTACCTGGACCTCCATTCAACTTTTTATGATGCTCTAATCCAGTGGAGAGGGGACACAGGTGGCACTGTGGGTTAAACCACAGAGCCTAGGGCTTGCCGATCAGAAAGTCGGTGGTTCGAATCCCCGCAATGGGGTGAGCTCCCGTTGCTCGGTCCCTGCTCCTGCCAACCTAGCAGTTCGAAAGCATGTCAAAATGCAAGTAGATAATAGGTACCACTCCAGCGGGAAGGGAAATGGCATTGCTGTGTGCTGCTCTGGTTCTCCAGAAGCGGCTTAGTCATGCTGGCCACTTGACCCGGAAGCTCTACACTGGCTCCCTCGGCCAATAAAGCGAGATGAGCGCCTCAACCCCAGAGTCAGCCACGACTGGACCTAATGGTCAGGGGTCCCTTTACCTTTACTTAATCCAGTGGATGGGGGCAGACCTCAGGCCCAGGATCACTCCCTCTCACAGGGAGGCATTAAACACCTCCCTGGCCCAGCCAGCTGACCTCCCTGCTAGTTTTTATCAGCCAAGAGGGGCGAGGGTCCAGAGTTCAAGTGGTCACCCTAACAGCTTGTCTACCTCCTTGAGCCTTAAAAAGGTAAAGGAACCCTGACAGTTAAGTCCAGTCGCGTACGACTCTGAGGTTGTGGCGCTCCTCTCATTTTACAGGCTGAGGGAGCTGACGTTTGTCCATAGAAAGTTTTTCCGGGTCATGTGGCCAGCATGACTAAGCTGCTTCTGGCGAAACCAGAGCAGCGTACAGAAACTCCGTTTACCTTCCCGCTGGAGTGGTACCTATGTATCTACTTGCACTTTGACGTGCTTTCGAACTGCTAGGTTGGCAGGAGCAGGGGCCAAGCAATGGGAGCTCACCCCGTTGCGGGGATTTGAACCACCAACCTTCCGATCGGCAAGCCCAGAGGCTCAGTGGTTTAGACCACAGTGCCACCCCTGTTCCTCTTAAGCCTTACCAGCTGAAAAGCATCCAATGCAACAGAACTAGAAAACTGCTCTGGACACCCCTTGAGACAAGAGCCTGGTGAATGTAAGCAGTTTTATCCTCAGAATGCCTTGCAAACAAGTCACAGAACCTTCAGTTCTGCCACCTCCTTCAAACAAGACTGTAAGAAGCCCTAATGCCACACCAACTACCCAGGTGGTCACAGCTAGTTAAAACCAACCCTTTCCCGCTTTCCCATCCAGGTGTTAGTGATACAGGCAAGATCACTTCCATAATAATAATAATAATAATAATAATAATAATAATAATAATAATATATTTATACCCTGCCCATCTGGCTGGGCTTCCCCAGCCACTCTGGGCAGCTCCCAACAGAATATTAAAATACAGTGGTCTGTTAAACATTAAAAGCTTCCCTAAAAAGGGCTGCCTTCAGATGTCTTCTAAAAGTTTGGTAGTTATTTTTCTCTTTGACATCTGGTGGTTGGGCGTTCCACACGGCGGGTGCCACTACTGAGAAGGCCCTCTGCCTGGTTCCCTGTAACTTGGCTTCTCGCAGTGAGGGAACTGCCAGAACGCCCTCGGTGCTGGACCTCAGTGTCCGGGCAGAACGATGGGGGTGGAGACGCTCCTTCTGGTATACTGGACTGAGGACGTTTAGGGTTTTAAACGTCAGCACCAACACTTTGAATTGTGCTCGGAAACGTACTGGGAGCCAATGTAGGTCCTATAATCAGATTATGGATGAGGGAGGTCTTACTCAGAGCTGACCTGGCATTCAGCAACAGCATCCACAGACCCAAGAGCTGGCTAATATGACAACTGCAATTCCCCAGTTTAGAGGAGGGTCTGGTACACAGCACCATCACTAACTCTATAGTGTTACCTCTTTGTCTGCATAGCTGCATCCTTGCTTCTGTTTCTTAGGAACATGGAAGTTGCCTTATAATGAGTCAGACCTCTTGTTCCATCTAGCTCAGTATTGTCTACACTGATTGGAAGCAGTTTATTAGAGTTTCAGGCAGGGAATTTTTCCCAGTCCTACCTGGAGAACCCAGGGATAGATCCTGGGACCTTCTGCATGTAAGATACAGTGGTACCTTGGTTCTCAAACACCTCAAATTGGAACCCAAACACTGTGAACCTGGAAGTAAGTGTTCTGGTTTGCAAACTTCTGTCGGAAGCCGGGCATGCTCCGTTTTGAGTGCCACACTTCCATTTTGAGTGTTACACTGAGGTCTGTCTGTTTTTGCTATTTATTTTGCATTTTTGTTTTTGTGGCTTTTTTGTTTTCTTTTTGTGATTGTGTGGAACCCAGTTCAGCTACTGATTGACTGATTGTGTGACTGCAGTACATGGTTTATTGCTTTCATTTTATGGATCAACGAACTCGTTAGATAATAAAATCCATTTTAAATTGCTGTTTTAGGGGTTGATTTTAAAAGTCTGGGATGGATTAATCCATTTTGCATTACTTTCTATGGGAAAGCGCACCTTGGTTTGGACGCTTGGGTGTTGGAACAGACTTCCAGAATGGATTAAGTTTGAGAACCAAGGTACCACTGTAGATGCTTCACCACTGAGCTACATCTCTTCCTCATATATTTTTTACACGCGTCAGGGTGGGCTACAACTTCAGAACTAGTATTATACATCAGGCAGCCTGTAAATATTTATTTTAAAACTCTGTCTCTGCTATTTAGCACACATTGATTGCATGTTCTCTCCATCTATATCCTTCTCAAGGTCGTTTTTGTGGGAATATCGAGGGGTATAATAACCAGGACTTCTTTGCTCCCTGAAGCATCTCTCCTTGCTAGAGAAATGAGTCTCTTGCCGATTTGGACACGACTGATGTGCTGGAATTGTTTGGTTGTTGCGTGACTGATAAATGGCTATAGATCTGAATGTTGCTCAAGGACAGAACATCAAGCATTCAATTGGCCATATATCCCTCTATGCTGCAAAAGTCTTCATTATTAATGTGCACAGAAAATAATGACTTAAACATTTAGCTGGCATATTTTTGGAGGGGAGGAGCAGGGCAACTGGAGCATGAAAAATTAGCACCAAATTATCTTTCATCAATTTTATATATGTACATTTCAGGAGAAATGCTGCTATTTACATGCCCTGCTCTGCCGGTTATAACTGCTGGAGTCATCCCAGTCCATGAGCTAGCTAAGCCGGTGTACATGGCTCTAAGTCAATTTAGCCGTATTGAAGACAAGGGGACCTCTGTCGGCTTCAGTCAAAAGGATTCTCGTGTACTTGGTGCACGGAAGGAGCTAACGAAAGTTATTAACTTATGAACGACGTTGGCTCAATTCGCCCCCGTTAATGAAGAAATTAATGTAAAAGAAAAATGTGAGCAGAATAATGAGGATAGAATCTTCAAACAAGGACACTGACTTCACTGAGAAATGTTTCAACAGGTACTTTTCTTCAGCAGGTAGAAGATGGTCAGAGGTCAGCCTCTGAAGAAGTTGAGGAGCACACATAACACCAGTAGCACAGTCTTGTGTTGTGGCCAGCAGAGGCTGATCTTACTTTTCCACACAGTGCCTCTACAACCAAGCTCCGTCATGATATGGCACCATCCCAACGGCAGCATTTTGGGGACATGTGGAAGATGGGAAGGGATGGATCGATCAATTTCATCTGAAGATCCAGTATCAGGGAAGGGTAGAGAACATGCTTTCTGTGCAAATGGTCCCAGATTCAATCCCCAGCTAAGGATGGGGGAAGACTCCTTCTGAAATTCTGGAGAGCCATGTAGACAATACTGAGGGAGTTACTCAGTTTGAAGCAGCTGTCTTTGTTCTTATGAACTTATCTATGGCCTATTTTGCAGGTGTTTGTTCAGAAGTCTGTTCTTCTGTTTCAATTCCACATTAATCTGTGATTATTATTATTTTTTTAAGGCCATACAGAAATTTGTATTTAAATTCATATTTAATGGCACATGTTATCATCAATACATATTTAAATATCATCATCATCAATCTTTATTACGGTCCAGAGACCCAACAAATTGTTACAAAGCAATACACAATTCATACAACCTACCTCCAGGTTAAACAAACATTTTGTTCAGAATATAGGGATCATTGGTTCTCGCAACCACCGATAAAAACTTTGCCACTGCTAATGTTCTAGCATTTGTCCGGTCTTCCAATAGGAACCTGACATAGTGAACCTCTAAATATGTACTTCATCTCAAAATACACATTTCTAAATGTTGTTGTTTAGTCACTTAGTCGTGTCTGACTCTTCGTGACCCCATGGAGCAGAGCACGCCAGGCACTCCTGCCTTCCACTGCCTCCTGCTGTTTGGCCAAACTCAGGTTAGTAGCTTCGAGAACACTGTCCAACCATCTCCCCCTCTGCCGTCCCCTTCTCCTTGTGCCCTCAACCTTTCCCAACATCAGGGTCTTTTCCAGGGAGTCTTTTCTTCTCATGAGGTGGCCAAAGTATTGGAGCCTCAGCTTCATGATCTGTCCTTCCAGTGAGCACTCAGGGCTGATTTCCTAAAGAATGGATAGGTTTGATCTTCTAAATGGATTTTATCTTAAAATATTCTTTCCCTCCCATGCATTTTGGTCTATATTGTGAGCCAAGAACTGTATCACAAAATCTGGAGAATGTGAGATCAGGAGGACAATTACTTTAAATTTGTCTGGATGGTACCTTCTCCATGGCAAGGTCTGACTCTGGAATGATCTCCCCTGAGAGGTATGTGTGTCACCCTCATACTTGATCTTCAGGCATCAATCAATGGAAGACATTTTCATTTACCAAGACTTGGGTAGCTTGATAATGGGGTGTTCAATCCTCACAGCAATATTTGAACGAGTATTTTAATGGCATTCATTTTTAACATTATGGGTGATATCCAACCAACATGTCCCATCTGTGCAAGGATTTGCCCCTCTCTCCTCCTCCTCTTGTGTGCCCCACATGCCTTCCCCAAATCTGATCTACAGGGCTGGGGAAACCCCTACAACAGTTTGGGGAAGTGTTTAAGGGGAGGGTGGAGTAGCAACATTGGAAACAAACCCTTGCATATTTTAATTATGGATATTTGAATGTTTGCACCATTGTTTTTTATACTTAGAAGCCTAATTTGGCATATAATTTGGTATATAAATTAATATAATAATACAGATGTCTTTCTTTCCTTCAGAGAGAAAAGCACCTGAGGTCAATTTTGATTGGAGCAATAGCCCACAGGGAAAATCTTTAGCACCTCATTTCCTCAGCTGCTGCTGCTGCTGCTTTCCTTGAATTCAGAGCCCACCAGGACTCCATCCCCCCCCCACAAAATCTGGTGGGGCAACACTCCCTGTATCTCACACATAATATCTAGTTCAGTTCTCAAATGGGCAGGATCTACCCCTCTTCCCATTACACTTGGCATCAAAGCAAGTCAATATCCCTTGACTTCTCAAATATGTAAATATAAACGTTTTACTTTCCAGATCACAGAGTTTCAATAAAAATGTGCGTCAGATTAACCCGAGGCAATTTTGTTCAGACTCTGATGGAACTGAATGGGGTAATTGGGTCTCATCAGAAACACTGCACTCCTCATCTAGAAACTCATTTTTCCTCTGTTTGACTAGGCGAGATTTTCATATCCTGGAAAAAGGTTCATTTGTGCCTCCTAAACAAGGGAGGGGCCCGGGAGGGGAAATCTTAGCAAAAGAAAGGAACAGAAAAAGGAGCATCTGATGATATATAGCACTCTTCTTGCAGCAGGAGAAATTACTTCCACTCTACTTAGGCGAGCCTGCATATAGATGACAACAATATGCATTTATTTACAATGAATCAAGAATGGGAGAGATTAAGCCAGCATTTTCCACTCTTAACAGGCAAAGCTCAAACTCCAGAGAGGATGAACCCACCTTGCACTTTGACTTCTTGAACTATTTGGAGGGCAAAACCAAAATGGAACGTAGGAAACTAGCTTAGGCTAGTTAGGTTCAGTGGCACAGCGTGGGTTGCCAGCACCCGGGGCAAGGTGCAAAAGGGGCAGCAGCATCGCCATGGGAAAGGGGGACAGCATGTCACTGTGGGTCCTCCACCCCTGTTTTTTAGTGCAACCTCTGAGATGCACTCAGAGATGGCCTCCACCCATGTGGCCCAGGAACCAGTGTTCTGCCAGCCAAGGCTTGCATGGCTACCTCTTCATACTCAACGGGTGTTCCGGTGGCACCCCGCTCTGCCTCAGGGCTCTGCGGTGCTGGGGGGGGGGGCTGGCCACCTCCATTCCAAATTACCTCAACTTTCTAAGCATCTTTGTCTAAACAAGAATGTTCTTAGCAGGTGCTGAAAAGCGTACAGTGATGGCATCCGCTTGATCTCAACAGGCAGGGAGTTTGAAAGTGCAGACACTGCTGCACCAAACAACTGAGTTCTTACAAATGCAGAATACATAGATACAATTGTCATTGTCTTTATTGTCATTGTCTCATACAGAACAATAAAATTTTAAAAATCTACATCAGACATTCAAAAACCAACAAGCCTGCTATCCCAGCTATCCTAGCCTGGTTAACCCCCTAAAAACTCTGATACACTATAATTAAATACAATATACTCACATAAAGACTACCTTACACTACGTTTAAAACCAAAATTGCATTTGAATAGAAACTGTTTCTCAGGCGGCTAGTCCTAGTCTTTATAACCCTGCCAGAAGGCAGAAGCTAAAAGAGATCATTTCCGGGGTGTGCACTATCCTGCGCTATCTCTGCAGCTTTCTTATGACACCTGGAAGCATAGATTTGATCCAAGGTGGGAAGAGTGCACCCAGTTATTCTCTCCACAGTCTTCACAACCCTGGACAGCATTGTTTTTTCACTGACGGTGCAGCTCCCAATCCACACACACAGACCATAAGTTAATACACTCTCAACAGTACAATGGTAAAATGTCATCAGCAGGTCCTTTGAGAGATTGTTTTTCCGGAGGATTCTCAGAAAATATAACCTCTGCTGTGTTCTCTTCATATGTGACAACTGTAGTAGTACCAATTCCGCCACTTGAAGTGGTCAGGTGGGCACATGTAGCTGTCAGGGACTGGACTGGACTGGGGAGGAGGAATGGTGGCGACTGTTCCCTCCCCCCTTCTGCATTTCCCAGAGAAGAGGGAGACAGTATAGATTTAGAACAGTGGTTTGCAGAAGGTCATAGTTCAGAGGCTGCAGAGGGGAGAAGCTGGGAAATATTAGGAGAGCAGGAGGAAGAAGCAGCAGCAGGGGAGAGACAGTTGATGGACTCAGTGTCTCTAGAAAGCATTCCAGACCCCCCCTTCTCCCAGAACCCGGCAGGCATTAAGAGTAGGAGAACAGAAAGTTCAGAGGCAGAAAGTACAGATCAGCTGACACAACGATGATGTATAATAGGAGAGACGGAGGGGTTGGGACTTTACTCGGAGCAACACCATTATCCAAGAGACAGCATCCTACGTCTCTCTCTGTGAATATTGAATGAAATACCTTGGTAAGAGCTTCTTGTCTTTCCATTACTGGCAGCCTGCTGTGAGGGAGGAGGATCAAATTCCCTGAAGCCTGACAGTAGCGTAAACTGGTCTCACGTTGTTAAGAGCGCATCGTATTTTAATATTTTTCTGATAGCTGCCCAGTGTGGCTGGAGAAACCCAGCCAGATGGGCAGGGTATAAATAATAATAATTATTATTATTATTATTATTATTATTATTATTATTATGGGACGTGGGAAGCTGTAAGCCGGCTACCTCGGCCAATAAAGCGAGATGAGTGCCGCAACCCCAGAGTCGGTCACGACTGGACCTAATGGTAAGGGGTCCCTTTACCATTATTATTATTATTATTATTATTATTAGCTAATAGAAATACCTTGAACTTAGCCTAGTAGAAAACTGGCAACCAGTGCAGATCTCTGAATGCAGTGTGGCAAAGCCTCACCCCTGTCAGCAATTGTGCTGCAGCTTTCTGCATCAACTGCAGCTTTAAGCCAAGGGAAGCCCCACACAGAGCGCATTGCAGTAATCCAGTCTTGAAGTAAGCAATGCATGAGCTATTGTGGCAAGGCTTTCCCAGTCCAGGAATGGCCATAACTCTTGAACCAGTCACTATCTGAGCCTCCAGGGACAGAGCTGGACTCAGAAGCACCCCTAAACTGTGAACCTGCTCCTTCAGGGGGAACACAGCCCCAACTGACCAATTTGTTGTTAAATGTGCTATAAGGGGGCTTTTTAATTTTATTGTACATTTCTTAATGAAATGTTTCCACTAACTTATTGTTTGGTTAAAACAAAACAAATTCCTTCCAGTAGCACCTTAAAGACCAACTAAGTCAGTTCTTGGTATGAGCTTTCGTGTGCATGCACACTTCTTCAGATACTGAAACAGAAGTTTCCAGACCCTTCTATATAGTGAGAAGGTGGGGAGGGGTATTACTCAGAAGGGTGGTGGGAATGGGTGATTGGCAGATAGCTGTGATGAGCCTGTTGACGACTCTTAACGACTGCAATAGGTCTTACAGGAAAAAGCAAGGGGTGAAAAGGTGAAAAATGGCTTTGTCATGTATAATGAGATAAGAATCCAAGGTCTTTGTTCAGACCAGGTTTCTCCATGGTTTTAAGTTTGGTGATAAGTTGTAATTCAGCAGCTTCTCTTTCCAGTCTATTTCTGAAATTCCTTTGTAGTAAAACAGCTACTTTGAGATCTTGTATAGAATGTCCCAGGACATTCTTGTATAGAATCTCCCAGGACATTCTATACAAGATCTCACCCTTCTGAGTAATACCCCTCCCCACCTTCTCACTATATAGAAGGGTCTGGTGACTTCTGTTTCAGTGTATCTGAAGAAGTGTGCATGCACACGAAAGCTCATACCAAGAACTGACTTAGTTGGTCTTTAAGGTGCTACTGGAAGGAATTTGTTTTGTTTTGACTATGGCAGACCAACACGGCTACCTATCTGTTATTGTTTGGTTATTTGAACTTCCTTGTATTTTGCAACTTGGTGAATTATATATATATAAAATCCTAAGTTCCAAGTGGCATTGGGCATGGATTCCTGTGGCAGCATACAAATAAATGTTGTTGATGGTGTGAATGTAATAAACAATTTCAAGAAACAAATTATGCCACAATCCTAAACATCTCTGCTCAGAAGGATATCCTTCTGAATTCAGCAGGGTTTACTCTGAGGAAAGGACGCGGGTGGCGCTGTGGGTTAAACCACAGAGCCTAGGGCTTGCTGATCAGAAGGTCGGAGGTTCGAATCCCCACAATGGGGAGAGCTCCTGCCAACCTAACAGTTCAAAAGCATGAAGTGCAAGTAGATAAATAGGCTCTGGCAGGAAGGTAAACGGTGTTTCCCTGCACTGCTCTGGTTCGCCAAAAGTGGCTTAGTCATGCTGGTGACATGACCCAGAAGCTGTACGCCGGCTCCCTCGGCCAATAAAGCGAGATGAGCACTGCTACCCCAGAGTCGTCTGTGACTGAACCTAACAGTCAGGGGTCCCTTTACCTTTACTCTGAGGTAAGTGGGGTAAGAACGCAACCTTGCTGATTTATTTATTCATTACATTACATATCCCACTTTTCCTTCAAGGAGCTCTAGGTTGTGTACACAGTGCTGTTTTTCTGGGGGGACGTAGGGGTACACATACTCCTAAACATTTTGTGAATCTAACAGGAGAAGAAACTATTTTAAAATATATATATATAGTTTCTTCTCTAGCACGGTGAATTGTCAGTTCCGTTGCTACCCCTGATGGCAGCCTCATTTCCTGTCACAGTGTTTCCTGAGTCTCAGAAGGAATGTAAGTACCTCTAAACATTTTTTATTTTTTTTAGAAATAAAGCACTGGGTGTACATATGTCTCCTCCTCTCCATTCTATCCTCAAAACAGCCCTGTGAGGAAGGCTAGGCAGAGAGCAAGTGACCGGCTCAAGGTCACCCAGTGAGCTTCATAGTTGAATGGGGATTCGAACTCTGCTCTACCAAGTTTTAATCTAACATGTTAAACCCTACACTACACTGACTCATATATATTTTTCTCTTTCTGATTCCGAGCTCTCCCCTTAGGTAGGCAGAATGCACAAGCCTTTTTTTTGTTTCTGCGGGACCTTATTTACAATATGAAGCCAAACCGAGCCACCTTTCCCAAGCACCCCACTCCTTGCTACTAGAAAAGGGAGAGGGAAGGGAGGCGGAATTGTGGCTAGCTAAGCTAACACAGAGACATTACCGGGAGCGTATGCTCATTCACATAATGTTTCTCCTGCTGCGCCTGCATCTGTTTTGTTCTTGTTCACACTTCCAGGCTGTAAAGGGAAATTCACGACAACAATGCTCCTAGTTGCTGTTGCTTTTTGTATTTTGGCAAGCATCGGATAATTGCTTTGCTATGGGAAATGAGGAGGGGCTGGCCGATTGGCTTTCACTGCCTTCCTTTGCAGAAAAGGGAAAAAAACTCACCCCAAAACACTCAGCAGATGGGCACTTTGTCTGCACAACGCCGAGTGTGTAATTCATACTCCCACCTAGCACAAATCACACTCACAGAACCATAAGGTGAATGTCACTCTTCTGGACGGGCTGAGCCCAAGGGAGGAGATGCAGCCCAGATTCTGGCCTGGACCCAAGCGAAAGGAGATTAAAATCCGATCATCTTGTCCTGGCCTACTGATGAAACAGCCATCTGCAGTCCCCGCTCGGAGTGAAAGATACGTATTAGCAAAGGCATCAGTCCTGGGATGAATCAACCTTGTGTCTTGTGCGTCTTGAATGCCAGTTTTGAACTTCACCTGCCTCGATGTGTTTCTAAAATGTACGGGGGAATCAAGGTAGAAGGACAGTTGCAAAATCAGTGTAGAAGCTGATACATGGCTGTCGTACCCATCAACTGCCCCAGAAAAACAGAGACATCCTGTTTCTCCCTGTGAGAGTATGGTGGCCATTTTGGGTGTCTCACTCTCATGTCTTGGATTTGGCCTGCATCGTTTTGGAGAGTATGGGTTGTAATGTTGCTTAAAAACCTCCATGGAAGGAGAGTCCACCACCCTCCAAGCGAGTCTATCCCACTGTCAAACAGCTCTTTCTGTCAGAAAGTTCTTCCTGATGTTTAGACTGTTATGTACAGTACTGAAGTTCTCACCCTGGGCCAGCAGGGGGATACTGTCGATAGTTTTCACTCAGGTCCACATATGCAAATAAGGAATTGAAAGTGACGTTCAATGATTGGATAGTTACAGAAAGTTGTTACTGTTGCTTTGTAGCTGAGCTCTATATAAGCAGGTTGGCTGAACCCTTCAGCCCAGTTCTGTTCTGGGCCTGTGAATAAACAAGAGCTGTTTGAAGAATCGCTGTGTCGTCTGATATGTTCACCCACAACTTAACATAGACAGTATCTCCTTTCTTGTAACTTGAATCCATTGGTTTGGCTTCTACCCTCCAGAGGAGGCAAAAACAAGCTTGCTCCATCTTCCATGGGACAGCCCTTTATATACTGGAAGATGGCTGTCTTACCTCTACATGCTAAGGATATGTAACACATGACCTCAGAGAAAACCCTTCAAAATATTCAGTAAAAATTACGATTTTCTGTTTGTTGCTTGGTCCTCTCACATTGGGCTTTTGTTTTGGCAGCACCATTTGTTTCAGATTCCATTGTTTCATGTCACTTCCCTTTCATTTTTCATTTTAACATTGATTACAGTGGAGACTCAGTCCGCCTTCTGATGTCTATAACTTTTGTTCACCCCCCCGCCCAAGAGCATGAAGTTTTCAGGTGCTGTTATTATTCCTCTAAGGCATAATGCCTGCCACGTTTTGGACAGATTGGACAAAGCATGACTATCTTGTAAACAATTAAGGAGGGGCGATACTCTCTAAGCTTTCTATGCTTTGTGCTTCACGTTACAGTGCTGACGTCTTGTCACTTTCAGAGCACTCCAAGATCACTACAGAACTGTCCTGGAATGTAACAATTTGCTAAGCAATGCAATGCCTCAGAGACATTTGCAGACATTGAACTGCACTGTGTGTGATACAGATTGAATAGTGTACATTTCTTTTCGTTTTCAGAGTGTTCTAATATCCCCTCTCCCTACAAAATGATCCAGGAACGTATCAGTTCATCTTGATTTGCTAACTAATGGGATACAATGCTTCTTGTCAGTTTGGGGAACGCTTCCTAAGAGAATGAAATGAACATTTCTATTGTTTCTATTATTATTTTTATAGGTATGAATTAGAAACAAAATGGGAACCTACTTGCTTTGTTCTCCTTGCATTTCAGAAATAGATACGGTGGAACTTCAGGTTACATACTGTCCTCCTTACGAACGCTTTGGGTAACGAGCTCCGCTAACCCGGAAGTAGATGCTCCTGGTACCGAACTTTGCCCCGGGATGCGAGCGGAAGTCACGTGGCAGCGGGAGGCCCCATTAGCGAAAGCGCGTCTCAGGATAAGAACGGTTTCAGGTTAAGAATGGACCTCCGGAACGAATTACATGTAAGTTCGTAAGCAGAGGTACCACTGTGCACCTCAACCACTTTTCATTTTCTGCTTGTTTTCCCAAGTCTGAGAGGTTCCTTGAACCTCTTGTGCTCTACTGAATAGTATGAAAGATACCAGTTCTCAACAAATGGGTACCTGGGAATCAGACATAGGACAGTCCCACTGGAACTGGGCCAGAACCATGGTTCGTGGCTGGGGCAGAAGCATTTCCAGAGTGCGTCTGAGCCCTGCTAATTTCCAGCAGGTTCCAATATTCCCATTCTGGAAATATTTGATACCGTTGTCAGCTGCAGGTCTGTGAGGGTCTTTGGCCAAGACACCCTCTATGAGCTTTCTCCCTCGGTATGTCTCCCTCATCACCATAAGACGAGCCCTATTGGATCAGACCTGTCAGGGAACTGCCATCAGAGCCAGAGGCAGAGGCAAGGCTCCAAAGCGATGCAGGAGAAGGGCCCAGCAGGGAGAGGGGCAGCTCATCGGCTGGGGAAGGAAATCAGCGTAACACCAGGGATAAAGGGGGGGGCAGATGGGGGAATCGGTGAGCGGGCTCCAGGACTCCTCGCTGGAGATGAGCGGGGAGAGCACGGGTCCTCTGCTGCCCACACCCACCCTGCGCAGAAGACTTCCGCGCAGGGAGAGTAGGTGGAGACTTGGCGTCAAAGAGCTTCTATGCTGGAAGAGGTTCAAAAAACGCCCACTGGCGGATTCTGCTAGCGACTGAACAGCCACGGGGTGAAGGGCTGTCCAGACAGGAAAGGTTTAACCAGGCAACCTAGCCAAGAGTGGCAGCAACTTACGCACGAGCAACCCCTATAAGCATTACAAGACCAATAGCCCATCTAGGTTCTCACGGCAGCCAATCAGATGCTTTAGCAAAGCCCACCAGCAGGGCCTGAGTGCAACCAAGCTCCACACTTCCTTTTTTAAATGTTTTATTGGACTTTTAGTTTTATATTCAATCGGACAATGCAATGTAACATTTATCATCCAAAAGAAGAAAAAGCCCCCTTCCCCGTGTCTTCCCTCAACTTCCCCTTCTGGTTCTTTAAATATTTACTGCTTCTGCTTAATTATTATCTTATTTTTATGCTCTTATACTTTAATGATCATAAGTTCTTATCAATTTTATACCAAATTTTCTTTCATGATTACATCAAACAATTTCATTCCATATTATCCTTACTTAAACTTTTAACATATTTTCTTGCTTGTAAGTGTTTAATCAAAGACTGCTAGTGAGTCCATTTCTTTAGGGTATTTAAATACAACATAAAAGGTTCCCAGTCTTTTTAAAAATCTTCGTTATCGTTGTCTCTGATTCTTTCCGTGAGTTTCACCATTTCTGCATATTCCATAAGTTTGACTTGCAATTCTTCTTTCATTGGTATCTTATCGTCCTTTCATTTTTGGGCTAAGAGAATCTGGGACGCCGTTGCAGCATACATAAACAACTTCTTCCGCTCCTTTGGTAATTCCTGTCCTATTATATCTAACAGAAAAGCTTCTGGGGCTTTTTTACAACGGTTATTTTAAACATCTTCTTCAGATCATAACTTTTGATTATTTTACAATTCCACCACACATGATAAAATGTACCTTCTTTCTCTTTGCACATCCAACACTTATTAGCACTTGTTCTATACATTTTTGCAAGTTTAACAGGAGTTAAACCCAATCTCCACACTTCCAATTCCCAGCAACTGGTATTCAGAGGCTAAAGGTAAAGGTAAAGGGACCCCTGACCATTAGGTCCAGTCGTGGCCGACTCTGGGGTTGCGGCGCTCATCTCGCTTTATTGGTTGAGGGAGCTGGCGTACAGCTTCTGGGTCATGTGGCCAGCATGACTAAGCCGCTTCTGGTGAACCAGAGCAGCGTATGGAAATGCCCTTTACCTTCCCACCGGAGCGGTACCTTTAGCATGCTTTCGAACTGCTAGGTTGGCAGGAGCTGGGACCGAGCAACGGGAGCTCTCCCTGTCGCGGGTATTCGAACCGCAGACCTTCTGATCGGAAGTCCTAGGCTCTGTGGTTTAACCCACAGTGCCACCAGCATCCGAATTCAGAGGCTAGTAGCCATCAAAAGCCTTTTCCTCCATGAATTTGGAGAGCACCACTATGGTTAACAGCTGCTCCTCTTCTTCTTCATCACTGCCACTGCCTGCTTGCACCTTTTTCTCACTGCAACCATTGTTCAAAGATGTGGAGCAGAAGACTCTTGCGAGTAGACCTCCGGAAAAAGCCCTCCACTCTCAACTGTTGGTTTTGTTTGTTTGTTATAGTTCTCAGCCCTGAAATTCTCCATGCTGCCTTAAACTATTACACATCCAACAGCGGGCGGCCTGCAGTGTTGTGACTGTCCTCGTAGTGGTGCAGCAATAAAACTGATAGCATGTTCACAAAGCTAAGCAGGGTCCAGTATGGTTTCAAATTGGATGGGGAACCTCTTGTTGAGATTTCTGCATTGCAGGGGGTTGGACTAGATGATCATCCCTCCCAACTCTACAGTTCTATCAGATGGATCCAGAAACACAATGCAAAGTCCATTTTAGGCTCCCCTACCAGAGTTATACACAATCTTTCTTGCTTTCTTAAGGACCTGGGACAGCTCAGTTGGTAAAGCGTGAGACTCTTAATCTCTGAGTCATGGGTTCAAGCCCCAAGTTGGGCAAAGAATTCCTGCATTGCAGGGAGTTGGACTAGATGACCCTTGGGGGTCTTTCCAACTCTACAATTCAATGGTTCTAATATGATCATTCCATTGGCAAAAGCAGTGTTCTGGGGGTTCTTGTGGGCCAATTTGGGTGGGTGCTAGTGGGACTGGTTGCACTGGGTCCCTCAATGGCTAGGAGATCTCTTTCCCACCTATGGCTGGTTCACCAGCTATGGCTGTTTTGGATACAAATGAGTTGGCCACTGTATTCCATGCTCTGGTGATTTCCAGATTGTATTATTGCAATACACTCCTCTTTGGGGTGCTGTTGAAGACAACTTGGAAACTTCAAATGGTTCAAAATGCAGCGGAAAGTGTTACATTTAGACATGGGTCAGTAAACTTTTTCAGCAGGGGCCCTGTCCACTGTTCCTCAGACCTTGTGGGGGGCTGGACTATATGTTTTGGGAGTGGGGGAAAATGAACGAATTCCTATGCCCCACAAATAACCCAGAGATGCATTTTAAATAAAAGCACACATTCTACTCATGTAAAAACATGCTGGTTCCTGGACTGTCCACAGGCCGGATTTAGAAGGCCATTGGGCCAGATCCAGCCCCCGGGCCTTAGTTTGCCTACCCATGCATTCAGATCACATATAGCCCCCGTTTTAAAACAACCACACTGGTTGCCAGTTCCTTTCCAGGACCAATTCAAGGTGCTCACATTAGTATTTAAAGCCCTGATTGACCCAAGCCCCGCATATCTGAAAGACCACCTTCTTCCCTTGGGTATTAAGACTGCCAGAGTCCATACTTTTGTTGGCCCAGAAGAGGACATTCTCTGTGGCAGCCCCTAAATTGCAGAACTCCCTCCCCACACAGATGTTTCTGACATCTTCATTATATAATTTTTGGTGCCAAAGCCGCACCTCTTTGACACCTGTGATGTATACTTTCAAGATCCACCCTAACTTTTGTGATTCCATTTTTAAATTATAAGTTCTCAATCTGCCTTAAATTGTTGTAACTCATCCTGGGACCTTAGGGTGAAGGGTGGCTAATAAATTAAAATTATTATGATTGCTAACCTTTTTTTTAAGTTTAAGCTGGCCCAAGATATTGATTAAAAGTCCTGGGGCACCATTTGCAGAACAGATGCCAGATTTCCTGTCACGAAAAGAGTGTTTCCAAAGTGCTCTCACCTAGTTTTGTAGTAGATGATAAGCCAAGAGGAGCACTGTGATACGTGCTAATTATATGGGTACGAATGTGCGACACTTTTCTCTGCAAGTAGAGAGAATATTTTACATTGCAGAAACGATGTGTGTACAACTGTTGGTTCTTTTGTACTTTTCACTGGATGCTATTGAGCTTGCAGAACTCAGATAAAAGGAATGTCACATGGAAACATCAGTCTTCTAATATATTTATACCATACACGTTTTGACATCTCTTACACTTGGAGGGAAAGCCTTTTAAAATGAACATCAGATAAGGAAAGATAGTATTAAGCAGAGAATTACAGCAGCCAAATGAATGCATTCACTCCACGCTAATGTATTTATGCTGCTAAGTCGATGGAATTTCCAAACACAATATCAATATGGGGGAGGAAGGAGGAGAAAATAAAGCTATTAGAATGTCTTAGGTCCCAAATTATTTGTACATTTATCAGAAAGATTGCTTTTGCACAGAAGTTACCGTTTTGTTTGCAGGTAAAGTAATTAGAAGTACGCATTCTGCTTACAGGGAAGTTCTTTCAGTCCCCGGGACCTTTTAAAAAGTGTGGTGGTGTAGTCAGTGTCAAAATGATAGGAAGGCACATTATACTGATTCAGACCAGTGGCGAGGTTACCTGCTCGGGCACCGGGAGCGGTGGACATCCAGGGGCGTGGCTGGCGCACATCCCAGGCAGCATGGTGCACCGCACACGAGGGCGTTGCACATGTCAGGGGTGCACGGCAAGTGGCGAGCATCCCAGGGGTGCACAGAGAGCGGAGAGCATCCCGGGGGGCAGGGGTGGCCATAATGTCACCCATCCGGATGGCACCCAGGGCGGACTGTCCCCTCCCCTACTTTGTCCGCCAGTGATTCAGACCATTCGTCCATCCAGTGCAGTCTTGTCAACACTATCTAGCTGTGTTTCTCCTGAATTCCAGAAAGGGAACATTCGCAGACCTACCTGGACATGTCTAGGATTGAACCTACAACCTTCTGCATGCAAAACAGATGCTTTAGCCAGTTTACATCAAGCATAAGAGCTAGGTTGGTCAAAGCATTCTTCAAGGAACAGCCTGAAACAAGAGGGAACATTTAGCTGTTCTCACCCAAATAGCCTTTATTGCATGGAAGGCAATAGATCTCACCATCTTTCTGGCTGAACATGACGGATACATGCATAATATGCCATGTTATGATATATTTGGCCCTTAGGTGTAGTTTAGCATCAGGGCCAAACTACATGTTACACTAAATTAAGGTTACCAGATTTTTTTCCATGAATCCAGGGACACTTTTCAACTTCAATGGATTGTGTAAGGGGACTGATTTGTACATCTGGGGACTGTCCCCGGGAAATGGGGACGTCTGGTAACCTTACACTAAATTAGTAGTTTGGCATTGTTTTTTAAAAACTGGAAAAAGCAGCCATGGGGGAGGAGGAATCAGGATAATGATCACTGTGAAGGCTGGGAGGAAATTTTCTGCCTTTCCCTGCCATACTGTGGTCCAAATGAAAATTGCCATCTTCCCAAAGCTGTTGCGAGCAATCACCTGAACAAAGACCCGCTTGCATCCTGGTGCAAATAGCAACCAGGGAGGGACTTTTCTCTTTTGGGGGGGTAGGGGGCAGGACCACAGTCCCTAACTGCCAATTTCCACATTCTTTTTGAGCTTTCACATGATGTAGATATGGCATATGCCTATAGTCTTTGTCCATGGAGTTTTCTTGGCAGGGATACTGGAGTGGCTTGCCGGTTCCTCCTCCAGGTGGATCACGTTTGGTCAAAACTCTCCACTATGACCTGTTCATCTTGGGTGCCCAGCTCGGCATAGTTCATAGCTTCTCTGAGTTATTCAAGCCCCTTTGCCACGGCAAGGCAGTGATCCATGAAGGGGCCATGGTTTTCCCAGTAGTGATGTATGGAAGTGAGAGCTGGACCATCAAGAAGGCTGATCGCCGAAGAATTGATGCTTTTGAATTATGGTGCTGGAGGAGACTCTTGAGAGTCCCATGGACTGCTAGAAGATCAAACTTATCCATTCTTAAGGAAATCAGCCCTGAGCGCTCACTGGAAGGACAGATTGTGAAGCTGAGGCTCCAATACTCTGGCCACCTCATGAGAATAGAAGACTCCCTGGAAAAGACCCTGATAGTGGGAAAGATGGAGGGCACAAGGAGAAGGGGACGGCAGAGGACGAGATGGTTGGACAGTGTTCTCGAAGCTACAAACATGAGTCTGACCAAACTGCAGGAGGCAGTGGAAGACAGGAGTGCCTGGCGTGCTCTGGTCCATGGGGTCACGAAGAGTCGGACACGACTAAACGACTAAACAACAACAAAGATATGGCATATAGCAAAATTACAGTGGAATATATAGCTTAAGTTCAGCACTCATTTCTGCATTATTTGAAAATGGGAAAGGAACATTAAACTTGCACTATGTTCTACAATAGCCCCAGAAATGGCTCTTACATTGTGTAAAGGCTCAAGTATAATGCAGAGTTTAACAGTTAGGGGAATATTGAAAAAATGGAATAAGCTGCCATGTGAATGCAGCCTTAGGAATCCTTTCCCGCATTGTGGTCCTGATCCCAAGCCCTGGCTGCTCTCTAATGCAAGAACTGAATAAGCAAACACCCAGCGTTCTCAGACCATGAGATATTTCAGTTCATGACCAGAATTTCTCATCCTACTTAATTTGAGTTCTTCCTCTCCTATAAGGGGATTTCTTTTGAAGTCACATTCCTTTTCAGGAGAGTATGCTCTCTTCTCTCCCTGCTTTTTCCTGATATGCAGCTCAGAAATTAATAGCCTGGGGAGAATTTGCTTTAACACCATTATGCCTATGAGTTAGTCCTGGTCCCTTTTACAGTCGGAATCCCATAAAGCCATTCAGCTGCAGATTTAGGATGTTGTCTCCCAGGCAGGAGGCATATTCTTCCCAAATCTGAAGCAAGGATAAGCTCATTAGAGCCAATCCCATTTGCTGAAAACCCGACTTTGCAGGGGCCAGGAGTCAAATCCACTGGTAAGAACAGCAGCTGGAGTCTCGCCGGGAAATTTCCTTAAAACATAAAAGTAAATCTAAGCAGTGCTACTTGAGCTGCCTATGAGACTTCCTCTAAAAGCTGCCTGACATCAAAAAAACCAAACAACAACAACAAAAAACCAGCTAAAGTAAACTTTTGGGTACATTGTGTGTGGTGGTTGGTTGAACTTTAATAACAGGCTCAGTGTTTATTATTAATAAAAGAGGGAGCATCATTGCAATTCAACACTGTGGCAAGAAAGACATGATGTCCTATCTTGCCCACATGCTACTAGCCATGAGCAAATATTAATCAGAGTTATTCACTGGAGCAAGCAGGCAAAGAATTTATGGACTCTTGTCAAGCATCTTTGCAGGTTTCTGACTATGGCCACAATCCAATACAGAGGTAGCCATGTGGGATTACTCTTATCATGTCACAACATGGTAACCTTTGGTGGTGTGTGTTAATCTGGCAATCCTATTATTATTATTATTATTATTATTATTATTATTATTATGCATCAGACAGTATCAAATGCTATTCCATGATGGCCACCATTTGCGCATTCTCCTTTCCTATCTTCCAGTTTTGTTTTTATAACCTGTCCAACACCTGGAGCACAAACTGAAATTATATCTACTACATCTTGTTCGGCAAGTGACTATGACCCCACACAAAACTAAACCATTTGTGCAAATTATCAGCATCTGTCAGGGAACTGCCATCGGAGCTAGAGGCGGAGGGAAGGCTCCAGAGGGATGCCGGAGAGGGTCCCAGTAGGGAGAGAGGCAGCCCATCTGCTGGGGAAGGAAATCAGCGTAACACCAGTGGAGAAGGGGGGGCAGATGGGGGATTCGGAGAGGAAGCTCCAAGACTCTTCGCCAGAAACCAGCGGGGAGAGCACGGGTACTCTGCTGCCCACTCCCTCCCTGCACAGAAGACTTCCGCGCAGGGAGAGTAGGAGACTTGGCGTCAAAGAACTTCTTTGCTGGAAGAGATTTAAAAAACGCCCACTGATGGATTCTGCTAGCGACTGAGACAGCCACGAAGTGAAGGGCTGTCCAGACAGAAAGGGTTCAACCAGGTAACCAAGCCAAGAGTGCCGGCAACTTACGCATGAGCAACCCCTAGAACCATTACAGCATCCAAAGATCATAACACCTTCCCCAAAACTTGCTTTTCAGGCTCAGTCAACTGTCTAGGGCTAGGCAGTCTGTACTTTATTTTTTACTTGTGTGGCCCCTAGATTATTTATTTAATTAATTATTTATACCCACCCCGCCCATCTGGCTGTGTTTCCCCAGCCACTCTGGGCGGCTACCAACAGATTATTTAAAACATGATCAAACATTAAAAACTTCCCTAAAGATGTCTTCTAAAAGTCAGGTAGTTGCTCAAGTCCTTGACATCTGGTGGGAGGGCGTTCCACAGGGTGGACACCACTACCAAGAAGGCCCTCTGCCTGGTTCCATGTAGCTTCACTTCTCACAGCGAGGGAACCACCAGAAGGCCCTCTGCGCTGGACCTCAGTGTCTGGGCTGAACAATGGGGGTGGAGGCACTCCTTCAGGTATACTGGGCCAAGGCTATGATTTCTTCCTCAAAAGTCGCCTCTAACTCCCTTGGTTCTTCTCCACCCTCAAGCTCAGAAGGAGCTAGAGTTCACCTCAACTTTACCTTTTTCTTATAGGGTGCAGCACCATTAGTAGTATTGATAACAAAATCTGGTATTGCAGAATCCAGCTCATATTTATTTCCACTATGCAAAACAATATTGACCTCCTTGGGAACCTTGGTCATTGGTGGAGCTGAGAGAATAACCTACTCCCTGCTGTTGCACTCTTGCTTCCATTCTCATCTCCAAATATCAATATTATTATCCACAAAAGTTCCTCCAAATAGTTTGCTGAGCACAGAGATTGTGTATATGTGCTCATTTCCATTAAACTTTTCTCCATTGCTCTGCAGTCATTTTGCCTGCCAGCGCTTCCTGATCTGAAAATGCCCAGGGGTGCTGCCTTGTGATGCCTCCCCTGAGCTTTAATTAAAGTGCAGGAAGGTACATTTGCAGAGTTTGTTATTGAAAGGGAAGTCCTTTTGCCTTGTTTAAAAGATCTCTCCCCACTTATTTCTTTAAGAGTAAAAAGACTTCACTTTTTTTAAAAAAAACAAAAAAAACAAAAAAGCTGCCAAGTGCAGAGTAGGCCCACCTTCCTGTTCAGCTGTTGACATCATGAGTTTTGTGGAAGTACAGTGGTACCTCGGGTTAAGTACTTAATTCTTTCCGGTGGTCCGTACTTAACCTGAAACTGTTCTTAAACTGAAGCACCACTTTAACTAATGGGGCCTCCTGCTGCAGCCACGCCGTTGGAGCACGATTTCTGTTCTCATCCTGAAGCAAAGTTCTTAACCTGAGGTACTATTTCTGGGTTAGTGGAGTCCATAACCTGAAGCGTCTGTAACCTGAAACGTATGTAACCCGAGGTACCACTGTACAGGAAACTAGGAATGCTGCTGAGCATAGACCACTATAGAATGGATTTGTAGAATGAAAGGACACTCAGAAAAGTCACAAACACCTCCCAGTCTTTTCCAAAGGAAGCAAAGGACAGAAGAAACCCTGCACCCCGCCGATAAAAATTCTAGTTAAATTTTCTCTCCCCTTTGATAATTTTCAAATGCCATTTCCATTCATTGATGGAATGGTCAAAATAAAGAAATGTTCAGCACAGCACTAATGTGGGTGAATAGTACCTGGAAAGTCGGAAATGGGAGACACAATAGCTTTCCCTGACACTTGTTGCACATGGCATTTCTTAAACCATTGTTCCACAGTGACTCCAGTTTGAAGCCACAGGAAGTGGGAAAGTACCAGAGAGACAGTGAGAAAGATGCCTTGATTTATCTTTTATCAAGGGACATGACTACAGAGGGAGATCTTAGCATGGAAATGTACTTGGCCAAAGGCAGAGAATCCCTCTCCCGGGTCTGTGACTTGGGTAGTTTCCAAAGGTCCTTTCATATGCTAGCTTAGCAAGTGATAAGCTTTATCACATGCTAGCATGTTCCTCTTCTTCACGTGATAAGAAGTCTGTAGTCATGATTCAAATGTTATCTTGATAAACTGGAGAGCTGAGATATTACTGGCAAATGAAAATAATAATAATAATGTAAACTATTCCACAAAATAAAGATCAACCAACACATAAAGCTACAACTGGAGATAACTGGATAAACAACACTGAGGGATGGATGTTCCCTGAGATACGACTGCTGACCTTTAAAGCCCTAAACGGCCTCGGTCCAGTATACCTGAAGGAGCATCCCCCCCCCCCCAGTGAGGTCCAGCTCCGAGGGCCTTCTGGCGGTTCCCTCACTGCGAGAAGCCAAGTTACAGGGAACCAGGCAGAGGGCCTTTTTCGTAGTGGCACCCGCCCTGTGGAACTCCCTCCCACCAGATGTCAAAGAGAAGAACAACTACCAGACTTTTAGAAGACATCTGAAGGCAGCCTTGTTTAGGGAAGCTTTTAATGTTTAACAGACTACTGTATTTTATTATTTTGTTGGAAGCCGCCCAGAGTAGCTGGTGAAACCCAGCCAGATGGGCGGGGTATACATAATAAATTATTATTATTATTATTATTATTATTATTATTATTATTATTATTACTACTACTACTACTACTATTAGCAAAATGAGGTACATCACTACTCCCAGATAAATGGGCATTAGAAATCTAGTCATAAGCTATGGGTTTGTCTGGTTTTTTCCTGCTATGCATCCTTGGATTTAAAAAAATAAATAAATCTGGTCATCCTGAACACCAGCTTGTTTGCAGGAAGATGACAACTGTAAGGACCTAACTGGGGTGTCACTTCTTTTGACCTTGATAGAAAACATGAATAAAAACACAACTTTTTTTAGCAATGTTCAGTGGGATTCCACTTTACAAAGTCTGTGATGTCTGAAAAGAGAAAGTTAGAAGCATTTCCATGTTTTAGCTCCTCAGTAGGGAATTATTTTAAAGGCCAACAAAGAAGGTTCTCAGAAAAATGGCACTGAAGCCTGCTGTCCCCTGTGATGGAAGCAGAAATCAAAGGTGCTCCTGAATTCTTTTTAGGCAAGTGGGATGAATGTTGCTGCTCGCCCTCCTCTGAGTTCCTAGGTGTATGCCTGTCCCATCAGTCATACATACTTGACCTGATCCTATAGAATCATAGAATTGTAAAGTTGGAAGGGACCTCAAGTGTCATGTAGTCCAACCCCCTGCAATGCATCCATGACAGATGTGTTGATATTTTCACCCCTCCCATTGCAAGAATCTCTGATCTGATGTTTTGAGAAAGGAGGGGGCGGAAACTGCTCTTCTACTCTTCTGCTCCTGACTGACTACCTGACTCTGTGTGTGGAGAGAGCCTTCTCTATGTAGTGACTAGATGGCTGAGTGGGAGATGTAACACTCAAGCAAGCCAGTAGTTCTTTAGTTTGTAGTTGTTGTTGTTGTTTAGTCGTTTAGTCGTTTCCGACAACTCGTGACCCCATGGACCAGAGCACGCCAGGCACTCCTGTCTTCCGCTGCCTCTCGCAGTTTGGTCAAACTCATGCTGGTAGCTTCGAGAACACTGTCCAGCCATCTCGTCCTCTGTCGTCCCCTTCTCCTTGGGCCCTCCATCTTTCCCAACATCAGGGTCTTTTCCAGGGAGTCTTCTCTTCTCATGAGGTGGCCAAAGTATTGGAGCCTCAGCTTCAGGATCTGTCCTTTCAGTGAGCACTCAGGGCTAATTTCCTTCAGAATGGATAGGTTTGATCTTCTTGCAGTCCATGGGACTCTCAAGAGTCTCCTCCAGCACCACTATTCAAAAACATCAATTCTTCAGCAATCAGCCTTCTTTATGGTCCAGCTCTCACTTCCATACCTCACTACTTGAAAGACCTACATTGGCTCCCAGTATGTTTCTGAGCACAATTCAAAGTGTTGGTGCTGACCTTTAAAGCCCTAAACAGCCTCAGTCCAGTATACCTCAAGGAGCGTCTCCACCCCCATCATTCTGCCCGGACGCTGAGGTCCAGTGCCAAGGGCCTTCTGGCGGTTCCCTCATTGCGAGAAGCAAAGCTACAGGGAACCAGGCAGAGGGCCTTCTCGGTAGTGGCACCCGCCCTGTGGAACACCCTTCCAGCAGATGTCAAAGTGATAAACAACTACCTGACATTCAGAAGACATCTTAAGGCAGCCCTGTTCAGGGAAGTTTTTAACGTGTGATATTTTACTGTATTTTTGGTTTTTATGTAAGCCGCCCAGAGTGGCTGGGGAGGCCCAGCCAGATGGGTGGGGTATAAATAATAAATTATTATTATTATTATTATTATTATTATTATTATTATTATTACTACTACTGGGAAAACCATAGCTTTAACTATATGGACCTTTACAGTCAGCTCCGGGTCTTGTTTTTTAGTTTGTAGTAGCTATTAGAAATAAAAGGAGTTATGCTTCACAGCTAGCTTCCACGTTATTTATACTCTGCATGAGTCTGGTGCTCACAATGAACAGTTGTGGGTCCAGTGCACTGGGACCTGTTTTCCAGGATTGGAAGGTCTCTGAAAGTGCTCTAGTCGCCTAGCCCAGTCAGGGAAGAACCAGTTATTGAGCCCCGTCGCTGCACATCGTTTGAAAGGCGTACTGACAAGATGGCCATCCAACCTCTGCTTAATAACCTCCAAGGAAGGAGAGTCAACAACTTTCCAAGGGAGACCATTCCACTGTCAAACAGATCATACTGTCAGAAATGCTTTATTTTCAAAAGAACTCCATTCTTATGCATTCAGTCATTTCATGCTGCATAATACAGTGGTACCTCGGATTACATACGCTTCAGGTTACATGCGCTTCAGGTTACAGACTCCGCTAACCCAGAAATAGTACCTCAGGTTAAGAACTTTGCTTCAGGATGAGAACAGAAATTGTGCTCTGGTGGCGCGGCAGCAGCAGGAGGCCCCGTTAGCTAAAGTGGTGCTTCAGGTTAAGAACAGTTTCAGGTTAAGTACAGACCTCCGGAATGAATTAAGTACTTAACCTGAGGTACCACTGTATTCATATCTGCAATCTACCACACCATATGTATTTAATGGTATAATGCCTAGAAGACCAGTAGATATTGAAAACACACAGAGAAAGGGCGGTGGGACCCACAATCAATGCATCACTATAATGCTTCTGCATTTAACATATCCCAGACATTTTATAGCCAAGGAATCTGTGCAACTTAATTATGTATTTTCGGGATTTGTGTTATCCAAGGATGAAACAATAACAGAACTTTGGTCTATTAAGAAGCTTTCTGTCCTGCATTTCTGTCTGCAAATTCGCATATAAAAATGACATAAAGCTGCTCGGCTATGATGCAAATGGACCACAAGATAAAAATACAAGCCGCTCGTCTCGAAGTTTTCCATCAACAATAATGTACTTAACATTTGCATACAGCTATTGGCCTGCACTTCAGCAATCAAAATGCTCTGGTGATGGATTCATTCGAACTTGTGTTTGCACATTCTTCTCAGCGCCTTATGCATTGCCAATGGCCTTTCTGCTTGAAGGTAAAATGAGGGCATTTCACAACTGAAACAAGTCAGAGAGGCAGAGGCCTAATCAGAGCCGAGACAACTGCATGCAGAACATCCAGAAAGAGACAGGCAGATATCACAAAGCCAGCCAAGCAAGCTATACACTGCCCAATTTATTTTAGCTGTTTTAGAGGAAGGCGTGCCTCTGCAGCCACAAGTTCAATCTGAACTGCACTTGCAACTGAATTTCAGGAGGGGCTCTCTAGCAACGCCCCTCCACTGATTGGCACTGACAGTGTAGCACCCTGCTTGTGGTTAACGCTTAGCTGGAATGAAATATTCAACACAGCAATAGAGAAATTAAAATAGTAATTTATTTGTCAGACAAATAAATAAGAGGCACAGTGGTACATGGTTACCAAGCTCTGGCCTGGCCTCCTGCCATTCTGGCCAGCACTTATATTTCCTTAATCCAGCCCCCTTGCTCCTCCTGTGGCTGCCTCTGTCCAATCAGCCTGGTTGAAATTCCTATTGGCTGTTTGCTAGAACCAATCACAAGAGATACACCCATTTCCTCGCCCTTTTATGGAACACAAAGAGCTATCTATAAATGACAAATAAGTAGTAATATATCTTACATATGTCTCAACAAGGAATCTTAATTACCAGCTCACCTCTTGCCCTCCTTGCCCTATTGCCTTCCAAAACAGATGGTTAATCTTAAATTTTTATCTTCAACAGATGTCAAGGATCTTGAGTTCACATCAACATTGAAAGATCTCCTTCATTTGATGGTTTCTAAACAAAAAGGCCTGACAACTATATATCAGGAGTGCTCGATGGCGTCTCCTGTCTGGCAGGAGGCTGGGCTCATTTGCCCCTCTGGTCTCCTATTGCAATATGACTCTATGAAATAAGAATCTAGCATTTCTTAAATCCTTTGCATAATTACATTTAAGCCAATATATTTAAGCTAATATATTTCATACATTATCATAGGTAGCCTTTTAAAAGGAATAAGGCCTTTGTAAAGTAAAAAAGGAACTCAGTAAAAAACAGCTTTAAAAGAAGCCTCTTCAGTTTACACCCCTCCTTTCACAGCCAGCTAGATGCTTCTCCATTGCTCTTGGCCTTTCAACCTTAGGAAGAAGATATGGCTCATTTTACTGGGAGGCAATTGGTATTATTTTACTATTTATCCACCCTTAATTTAGTACTTTGCAACATGCAAGGTCAGGTCTGTAACTCCCTTTTTTATGACTTTGAGAATTGTTTTCTGCTATAAATCAGGGGGCCCCTTTCCTAGGAGGAAAAACATTGCCAAGGCCTTTTAGGCAGCTGGTCTTTTGCCTGGCATGAAACATTTGAAAATCTTTAAGCTTATTTTAAAATGCAAGCCCTGATTAAACATATAGAAGCTTTGATAAAAATGCAGGCTTATGATTAGATGCCTCATTCCCCCCTTTCAAGCTCAAGGACCTTCATCCCAAGTGTCCTTGATAGCTTGACCTTCATCATATTCCTGAGGTAAAGCTCTGTATAGGGCCATGATATGAGGTAAAGTTTCATTTGAAACCATCTTGCTAATTGTACTTCTAAAACACGAAATGATACATGGCATCATACATAAAACCATTACTACTACTGTCAAGAAAAACAAGCAAGACAATAGTATCCCTTTGAGTCCTGCGACATTAGGTAACCAATTGGTGAGCCATCCCATATCCCATCCTTCCCATGTTTGTACTGGGACATGTGCTATATTCTCCATCTTTGTGAGATGAAATATAACAGTTTTAATTCTACCAAGAACTTTTTTGGAATTTGGTTGAGTTCATTTTTATTCTGTCAAAGACCTGAAGGAGTGTCTCCACCCCCATCATTCAGCCCAAACACTGAGGTTCACCTCTGAGGGTATTCTGGCAGCTCCCTCACTGTGAAAAGTGATGTCACAGGGAACTAGGCAGAGGGCCTTCTCAGCAGTGGCGCCCTCCCTGCGGAATGCCCTCCCTTCTGATGTTAAGGAAATAAACAACTATCCAACTTTTAAATGACATTTGAAGGCAGCCTTGCATGGGGAAGTTTTTTAATGTTTGATGTTTTATTTTGTTTTTATATGTGTTGGAAGTTGCTCAGAGTGGCGGATGCAACTCAGCCAGATGGGTGGGATATAATCATCATCATCATCATCATCATCATCATCATCACTACTACTACTACATGATCTTCAGGATCTGCATGCGAAAGTCGCTTGTGGGGATCTGGTCAGTGTTACAGAGTGGAGGTCAAAGGGGACTGTGCTAGTTTTCAGGCTCCCACCCCCACTCATCTCCCCCCTCCACCTTTCCCCACCTTTTCTGCCTAATGTCTCAACAAATGAAACCGATTTGTAAAACAAAGTTACATGGGGGGGGGGAATACAAGAGAGAGAGACATTGCACATACCTATGTAAATCAAGAAAATCTTTAATAAAAATACATTAAGAGAGAGAGAGAGAGAGAGAGAGAGAGAGAGAGAGAGAGACTATTGATTTTCCCTGATCATGCCATTATCATCCGCATCAGAGCTGGATTTAGCTTTGATGAGACCCTAAGCTACTGAAGGTAATCGAGCCCTTTATATGTCCAGCTGTCCTTTGTCAACAACAAATTGTTGCTGTGTTTTTTTTCCTGTTGCTAAATGGTAATTTATGGACCTAAAGGTAAAGGTAAAGGGACCCCTGACCATCAGGTCCAGTCACGGACGACTCTGGGGTTGCGGCGCTCATCTCGCTTTACTGGCCAAGGGAGCCAGCGTACAGTTTCTGGGTCATGTGGCCGGCATGACTAAGCCGCTTGTGGCGAACGAGAGCAGTGCACGGAAACGCTGTTCACCTTCCCGCCAGAGCAGTACCTATTTATCTATTTGCACTTTGACATGCTTTCGAACTGCTAGGTTGGCAGGAGCAGGGACAGAGCAGCAGGAGCTCACCCCATCACGGGGATTCAAACCGCTGACCTTCTGATCAGCAAACCCTAGGCTCTGTGGTTTAGACCACAGCGCCACCTGCGTCCCATAATATTTTATGGACCTAATAGGTATCTAAAGCCATTTGCACATAACAAAATATGTATTTTATCAAAGTGATGTTTTAGGGAGCAGGCTAACAGGCTTACACCATAGGTGCCTACACAACACAAAACATTGTTGCTGTATGTAGGTTTTATTCGATTTGTTTTTTATCATATATTTTGGAAATGTACATCCAGGTATTTTTGCTTTAAAAATTTTTTGGGGGGGCCAAGAGAGTGGGGCCCTAAGCTATAGCTTGTTTAGCTTATACATAAATCTGGCACTGATTCCCACTGATTATCTGTATGTCACCAGTCCATGGTTAAACCATGCTCAAGTTGCCAGAGGAAGAACTGGTAGGCACATTGATGCCAACAGGTGCTATGCTGTTGAACCCTGTGACTGACATGCAGATGACTAAGAGGAAGAGAGAGAAACTGGGGAACAACAGTGTTACTTGCTGACACGCTAAGGAAAAGAGAGTGGCATTTATCAAGAACCTTTTCAGCTTGGAAAGTCGACTGTTTTTAAGTGCAGGGATCTTTAGCTGCCCAAAGTACCGAGAAAAGTAGGCCAAAGGCACTGGTGCACTTCGACAATGATCCCATCCCTGTTCCCCGATTGCTCACTCGCTTAACCAAAAGTAATCGCTGCATCACAGCAATGTTCCAAAAGAACTTCCTCACAGTAGCTTCAAGGTCTCGTTCAATGAAACGGAGACTCCTTATTATATGCTCCATTGTTTTTATGGCCCAAACTACAAATGACCATATAAAACACCTTGACTGCAGTGGACGAGAAGCAGAGAACGCCACTCTCCTCTGAGTCCTCCATTTCGCCTGCTCCCTCGCTGGCTACTGATGGCAATAGGGCTGCAGAAAGGAGGGAGGGGGCAGCCGATATCACTGTTTCTCTTAGTCATTTCCAAAGTAATAGGATCAGAAAATCTTCCGGGGGCTGAAATAATAACAGGTAATGTGCAGTTCGCAAAGAGATGTGCAGTGGTGCATGTGCTTATGCTCAAAGCTGTCTTCTTGGTTCTTGATGAACACAGTGGGATGGGGGGTGTCGTGATGCTCAAAGCCAGGGGTTGGTGTTGAGTGCTCAGAGGAAGAAGAGGGATCAGACTAGGAGAAGGAGGTGTTTGAAAAGGGAACAGGGCTTAGTGAGCAGGAATAGGCTGTGGAGAGAGCAGTGCAGAAGCAGAGGCTGGAGAGGAGGGGTGCAAGAGGCAGAGGTGAAGCAGGATGCTGAAGAAGTCAGGGAGTCTTCCCTCCTGCTGTGACCAGCTCTCCTCTACCCTGGTCTCCCAGAACCAGAAGAGGTAGGCAGAGAGCAGAGCAGAAACAGACAAGGGGTCAGAGTCTCAGACTGCTTGGCAAGGACCTGGGGGAGGATGAGACTTAGGCAGCTGTGGAAAGGACCTTCAGTCCTTGCAACTGCCTCTACTGGAAAGAGTTGCTGAGCTCACTAGGCCTGAGCTGTATTGTTTCTTGGACTAAATAATTAACCTCACTGTCACCTTGTGCCTTATTGTTTCCCTGCTTCCGACACCCACTCTGACTGGTGGGGGGAATACAAATGTATCTCTATACCACAGGACTTAAATTTACGGCATGTAGTACCTTGAAAGAAAACATAATGAAAATGATCTATAGATGGTACATGACTCCAGTCAAGCTTGCAAAGATATATCATTTGCCCAGTAACAAATGCTGGAAATGTAATGAATGTGAAGGAACTTTTTATCATCTTTGGTGGACCTGCCCAAGGGTTAAAGCCTACTGGGAAATGATCTATAATGAAATTAAGAAAGTCCTTAAGTGGACATTTGTAAAAAAACCGGAGGCTTTTCTCTTGGGCATGGTCGGCCAATTGGTACCAAAAAAAGATAAGATCTTTTTTATGTATGCAACTACAGCTGCAAGAATACTTCTAGCAAAGTATTGGAAGATGCAAGAATTACCTACTCTGGAAGAATGGCAGACGAAGGTGACTGAATTTATGGGACTGGCAGAGATGACCGGCAGAATCCGTGATCAGAGGAAGGAGACGGTGGAAGAGGACTGGAAAAAATTTAAATCATATCTTAAGAACTGTTGCAAAATTTTGGACTGATAAAATGTTAAGGGTTAAGAAATAGAGAATTATAGTTGGAAATATTTAAGTTTAGAAAATCATGAAGGAAATTAAATTTTGAAAAGGAATGAAGGATTGCTAAAAATTTTGGACACAGGGGTGCAGTGAAGGGGAGGCATGGGGAAGTCATGTATTGTTTGTTTGTTTGTTTAATTTTGTGTTTTTTTGTTTTATGAAAATTAATAAAAATTATTTAAAAAAAAAAAACAAATGTATCTCTATATTTGTGCTGGCTTTGGAAGGGTGAGGGATCCGGGGAGAATCCTCAGAACATGGATTCCAAAGCAGGTGCACCTGATTCAATCCAGGTGGATCATAACTCCACTGCAGAATCCTGAGACCTTCAGGTCCCTTTACAGGGGGAGGGGGAGGAAAAGGAGGCAGGGTTAAGCAGGGAAATGGTTTGTGAGTTTTCGCTGCATGTGTTTAGACTGAGTTGCAGGTTACGTTGCAATTCAGGACAGACAAAGGGAAGTGCTTCTTCACAGTGTACAAATTTATGGAATTCATTCCTACAAGAGGCAGATATGACCATTGACTTGGAAGTCTTAAAAAGACTGTGGATTTAAGACTAATCAGTGGCTACTGTTGGGTATTCTACCTCCCCTACCAGAGGCAGCATGCTTCTCTGAAAACCAATTGTCGGAAACTGCAGGAAAGGAATTACTTCTTACGGACACCTGGTTGGCCACTGAGAGAACAGGATGCTGGCCACTTTCTTTTTGTGTTCTTATGCTCTTAATTCAGTAGTGTGTTTCCAAGTTCTAACATTATCAGAGAGGGAGAAAAACATCTCTTACCTCCTCACTCTGCACCATTCAGCTTGCTAGATAGCGGACTTTTCAGCATCTGGTATATAAGTGACTCATTACAATGACCAGCTTTGTTTTCTGCTTCTTAGACTTGTTACACATTGGGTTTTTAATTATTCTTATATTGTTTTGGTGTAATTGGCTTGGCAGGCAGCTAACATCCTATCTGAAATTGGAATTGGGGGTGTCCTTCTCCTTGCAATCAAAATGCCTAAGCATCTCTGTAATATTTATTTTCTTTTTAAAATATATATATGTGGCATTTGTCTTTGCAGCAGGAGATCATCATTATCGAGTGACAATGATCATTTCCATTGAAATTATCACATTCTATTTTTGTATTTTTAAAGGGCACCCCTGCACAGGAAGGAGGAAGAAGTCAAATATTTAATTAACTACAAGCAGTCTTCTGAAGGTTTTGTAGGCATCCTCCTAGTATGACTCTGCATTCCAGCAAAGCTTCCGCATTCCAGGGTAAGAAGGTCACATTCAATCTTGGCATCTCCAGCTAAAGGTTCTCAGGAAGCTTGGCTAGGCAGGAAGCAGGGCTAAGAAAAACCTCTGTCTTACATTGTGAAGATCCACTGTTATTCAGATTCCTGGTTTGCGTGTAATGCTCAGCTGTGGTTTGTTTAAGAAACCATGAGTTGCCCCATAGACAATCAGACAAACCATGCCTTGTTTCTCCAAAGCCTGGATTGTTTCCAGCCTTTGCTATTTCATAGTTTGGTAAGGGTTTGGGGTGGGGCAGTCATGCAACCAAAAGGAAGGGTGCTGGATTCACATGTAATGCCAAACCAATACTAGGGATCAAACTAGAGTTGAGCCTTAGATGCTCAACTTTGATTAGAATAAGAAAGAAAGAAAGGGAGGGAAGAAGATGTCACCATTACCAGGAAGAGGAGTGGCCAGAGGCCAGAGAAAGAACTGTGAACTGAGGGGTGTCCTATTTGCCACCCTTGGGACCCCTTGGGAAACTCACCAGACCTGCTGTAGCTTGGAAGTGGGTACCAAAATGATTAATTGCTAGTGCCAAGGGAGATTCCTATGGAAGGCTATTCCATAAAAGTTGTCTGGATTCTTATGGTTTGTCTGGCATTCTGCAAGGGCAGGGCATTCTGCAAAAGTCGTCCAGATGGGAGACTACTTGAGATAAGCATAAGATGCTTTGAGTTCCTTGGGAGGAAAATGTGAGAGTCAGAGTGATAAATCACTGTGCAGCACAGTTCAATCTGCTTTTTTTCTTTTTCTTTTACCTTGGCCAGCTCATCAGACTGTTTATACACATCCCTTTTCCTGTTTACCTCTTTAACTCCTTCCCAACCAACTGTCTCCTCAGAATCACAGAACAGGTTGTTAAAGCAGCCTGCATTCTTAACACAAACCTTAAGTGGTGGTCTGTGGACGAAATAAGGACCAGAGTTAGAAACTGGAGAGAATGAATGTGGAATCATAAAGCATGATAAAAAATAGTGGAGGCTGCAACTTCCTTTTGCCTTTCATTTTTCTATTGTTCCTGACAGCCTTTTTAACACTGTCTAATTTCTAGTGAGGGAAATGCACTGTGGGAAGTTAATCGGAGCAACAGATAAAGATCTGACCATTAACATTAACGGTCCAGAACTATAATATCTCACCTCTTTGTTACAGAGAGAGGTGATCTGAGAACAGAATTCGCCGGACTGCCAACAAATTTACCTAGAGATTGAACCTTTTTGTTCTATCAGTTGGGGAGGGAGGTGGGGAGGAGAGATGAGTTAAAGACTCCTATATTTCCGAGATGTACCAAATGCTACCAGGGATGTCCATGTGGACCATAAGGCTACTCCTGGTAAAGATCTGGCCTGTGGCGCCACAAAGATTCCTCACCCCAGGTGCAGAGAAAGGTGCTCCTTCAGGTATCCTGCTCCCCAAGTTGTTTATGGTTTTATATGTTGACACCAAATCCTTAAGCCTGGAAGCCTGGCCTGGGAACTTATTGGCAGACAGTGTGACTGGTTGTGTAATATCCACAGGGATAGACTGTCCCACTGCTGCTTACCACCGTTCCATGAAGAGATTTGCGTGCAAGTTTCTCCATTTTAAACCACTGCTTAAAGGCAAACCTAAAGAAGAACATTTGGCAAACCTACAAGAGTTAAAAGCAGAAGCAGAGTCACTGTGCTAGCTTCCTGGTAGGTGGGTCACTGTTGTTTACCGGGAGAAGAGGAGGTGGTAGGGAGGTGAGCGCTGTGCAACACAACAGCAGAGCCAATTTGGCATTCCTGCCAGCGCCTTTGCACTGTGCCAAGCTCCCTACCACCTTGCCTCTCCTTCGCTCCCTTCCAGTAAGTGACAATAACCCACCTGCTGGGAAGCTAGCCTAGCCAAGTTCCTTCTTGAGGGAATTGAGATGTTTCTATTTGGCCTGGCTTTAGAGGGGACCTGCAAGACCTGGAGCCAAGCCCTGGAGTCTTCAGACTTCCTAACGTTTCTGTTTAGATACCAACATATTTCAAAAGATGCCTGCTTCTTGGGGGGAAAGCGATGACAAACCTAGACAGCATCTTAAAAAGCATAGACATCACCTTGGCGACAAAAGTCCATATATGGTTTTCCCAGTAGTGATGTATGGAAGTGAGAGCTGTGTGGAAGTGAAAAAGAAGGCTGATCACCGAAGAATTAATGCTTTTGAATTATGGTGCTGGAGGAGACTCTTGAGAGTCCCATTGACTGCAAGAAGATCAAACCTCTCCATTCTGAAGGAAATCAGCCCTGAGTGCTCACTGGAAGGACAGATTCTGAAGCTGAGGCTCCAATACTTTGGCCACCTCATGAGCAGAGAAGACTCCTTGGAAAAACCCTGGTGTTGGGAAAGATGGAGGGCACAAGGAGAAGGGGACAACAGAGGATGAGATGGTTGAGCAGTGCTCTCGAAGCTACCAACATGAGTTTGACCAAACTGTGGGAGGCAGTGGAAGACAGGAGTGCCTGGCGTGCTCTGGTCCATGGGGTCACGAAGAGTCGGACACAACTAAATGACTAAACAACATCTTTCAATTTGTGTTTTTTCATTCTTTTTTATCCTTTATACTCTGTAACAAACACATTGATGCTTCCTTCAGGCCATTCTGGTTTCCCATGAGAAGAAATCCAAAATCAGCATGAATCCTGTTCAGGGGAAGGGCCATACCTCAGCTGGTAGAGGATCTGCTTTGCATGCAGAAGGTTTCAGGTTTGATCCCTGGATTGGGAATGTTCCCTATCTTAAATCAAGCAGAGTTGCTCCCAGTCAATGTAAACAACATGTAGCTAGATGGACCCAATGATCTGACTAGGCATGTTCATTTTAATGTCTTTACCCGCTTTCCCTTCCTTCTCTCCCATTTTCCTGTAGTTCTTCCCTGACGCTCCCTCACTTCACAGCATTATTCCTCGCTAGCTACTAGAAGATGATCATCCAGAGAACCCTTTGTTCTTTATTCCTTACATGTCTTGTCTGTAATTTAGATAATTCCTCATGCTTGGCTTCGTAATTACCAAGTTGTGTACACTACCTCCCTGCAGCACCGGCGCCCCCCTCCTGACAGCCCTGCAAGCGAGATCGAAAGAGAAAATGAATAAAGTATTCTCCTTAGCTTAATTCAATTTTTTTTTTTTAAGAATGCAGGCTGCATATCTGTTGAATCGCTCATTTAAATCAATCCTCTGCTTTGCAGAGCAGAAGGCAGAAATGTGGGGTTCACGTTTATTATAATAATTGCCAACTTTCCAAAAGGACTGCTTATGTAGAGGGAGATTGGAGGGAGGGGAGAGAAGTATTTATTTAGGCAACCTGCTGGGTACGAATGGGAAACTTCAGAGCCAGGGACAAATGTGGCCCCCAGGTCACCTCCCAAGGGGTCACAGGTCACAGGATCTTAACTGTAAGTGACTTTAAGAGCAAATTTTGGCAGGAAAGAGGAATATAAAATGAGGAGGAGGAGGGTGATTTATTAAATTTCTGTACCATCCTTCATCTGAGGATCATAAGGTGTTTTACAATATAAGAACACAAAAATACATAACATAGTTGCAAACATAAATAATACCACCCCCAGTTTAAAAAGTCATAGATTGTTTAATTATAAACAGCCTGGGGGAAGGGGACTGTTTTTGCCTGATGCCTAATGGTATGTAACCAAAGCACCAGGTGAGCATTTCACAAATGGGAAGCCACTGCAGAAAAGGCCCTTTCTCCTGTTGCCACCGTCTGGACCTCTTGTGGAGGAGGCACATGAACAAGGACCTCAGATGATGATTGCAGAATCCAGGTCAGTTCCTGTTGAGATAACTGGTTGATTGATTGAGCCTGAACACTCTTTTGGGAGGCTAAGGGTGAAAGTGATAGAGAACAGTTGGGGGTAATGAAAAAAGAAGTGGGTGAGAGTAAGTTGTGACAGTTCCAGAAGGTCTTCATAAAAGAGGTGAGCTTTGAGGAGCTTCATAGGGGGCTGTGCTATACCAAGTCACACCATTGACCCACATAGTTCAAAACTGTTTGCACCAGCCTTCCCCAACCTGATTTTCTCCTGATGTTTTGGACCACAGTTCCCATCATCCACAGCAGCATGGCCAGTGGTGACAGGAGTTGTAGACCAGTGACATCTTTAAGGTGCCAGACCAAGGAAGGCTGGTCTACAATAATTAGCAGCAATTATCCAGGATTTCAGACACAATCCTTTCTGTGTTCTTCTTGGAGATGCCAGGGATTAAACTATCCCAGTCATTAATTTCAACTGGTCTACTCTGTGTAGGACTTAGCTGAATACAATTCATTGCCTTTGCACATGGAAGTTCCACTGTAGCCTTCACCACCACACATCTGTTGACTCCCTTTGTAAAAATGATTGAAGCCTGCGGCCAGGAATTCCATCCGCTAATTATGCGCTGGGGACAGGGGTCATAAAGAAAGAGAGAAATAAATTGTTTCAGACTGTGGGGAATGGGTTTCAAGGAGCAGCTGTGAGCCCATGAATCAATTCTTTACCCCAGAAGTTCTTACTCCATTGAAGAGGAAGGTTGTGGAAACAAGCCATCGGATTGCTTTGTCAATAAAGGGCAACGGGAGCTAACATGCATTAGCAGGAAGCTTATTATATTATTTCCTGGGTTTTTTTGTTTTTTGCCTCAGCCATTCTAGAATCTATTTACTTGGGTACTTTGCACCTGGGGTTTTTTTTATTAGTTGTTAGCACCACTGGTGAGAATAAATATAGAGAGAGAAAGAGAGAGAGAGAGAGACCAGGCATCTGGCGTCCATACAGGGCTATTTGTGGATTGATGGTTTGCTTTGTAGCATGCTGTCTTCTAAACCTCTGCAGGGTCCCTGGTTTACCTCACCCCCCTCTGACTATTTCTCTCTTTCATTCCCTGTTTTGTTTTAATCAGGCTCCCTCTTTGCTTCCCTTCGCAGCTATTCATCACCAGTTGTTTTGTTGGCGTTCTCCGGCATTTCTCTTCTACCAAGGAAGGAGCAGCGCATTATTCTGCAATGCACATCTCCCCACTACAAGAAAAAGAAGAAGCCAAGAAACCATTATGTTTGCTGGCTATTGCAGAAGCAAGGGAGAATTTTCAGGGGGAGTCAGTAGCAGGGGCATGCATAAGCCTACCACCAATCGCCAGCTGTCCCCATAGCCTACTCTCATAGCTGTTTCATCCTTATCTCCAAGGTCAGGCTTGGTTCCAGTCTTTAATAATAATAATAATAATAATATAAATAAATAAATAAATATTAACTTTTTATTTATACCCCGCCCTTCCCAGTTCAGAAATCCAGGCACAACAAATTTAAAACACTCAATTGATGCAACAAAAACCAGCATAAAATACAGTAAAAAAGTGAATAACAATAAATTCAGAATTCAAAAATTAATTTAGGGGGGAAATCCATCCAATAAACATTAGATGATCACCAGGGCTAGCTGGCTAAATTAGTCCTATTTGGGCCAGCGAGGAGACCAGGGGAGAATTAGCTGTGGGATCCCAGAGCGGGTAATCTTCATAAAAAGGGGGAGAGGGAGGGAAGGAAGAGGAATAAAAGATCAGACTAAGTTCATATTGAAAGCCAGGCGGAATAGCTCTGTCTTACAGGCCCTGCGGAAGGAAGTTAAATCCTGACTGGAGGAGGAAATAGCTGGTGGAGGGAGTGTTTGGCATTGCAGGACATGGCTAATCACCACCCTCCTTGTCCATTCTCCTGCACTGCATAAATTTAATAAGTAATAATAATAACATAATTGCCATTGAGTACGTATTTATTTTGTTGATGGAATCCATTTGTCTGGAGAGGCAATGGAGTGTACCTCTGGAGGTGAAGTCAAACCACTGCGTTAGCAGCACTGAAATTTCCTTCCATGGTGCGCAGGACTAGACAGTGTGCGTAGAGCTCCTGGACTGCCCAGACGACCATTGACCTCGCTGATGTGGTCCAAAGGAAAGGAAAGCAATACATTTGACTCCGGGTTGGCTGTAGGAGTTGCCAGAAGGAGGAATACAAGGCACCATCCATCTTAGGGACTTCACTCCAGATTTGTATAGGATTTACTCCTTAGCCTTTTCTTCTCCTGCAGATACAGGTTGTTCCTCAGGGTTTACTCCTGAAGGCTTTCTCATGAATGGTTAAAGCTATAAGGCAGTGGAGGTTTAGGAACAGAGTTTTACTTCTCCTAGATGGAGAACACTTCCTTTCAGGTGTTCGTCTGGCGCACGCACACCCAGCCCCCATGGTATCAAGGTGGTGAGGGTGATTACTTTGTCTTATATACTTTTCAGCAGACCAATTCCATTGAAGTAGTGTCCCAAAGGGGTAAGACCCCATGACGTTTGCTCAAAAACCCAAATGTGCCCACAGTCCTAAAAAGCAAGGCTGTGCACCAAATTTACCTGAGGCCTGAACCCTGAGCCAAATTGTGGGTATTTGGAGGACCTTGGCCCTGAGATCACTGAGAAGGACCCTTCCTAGATATTGTAAGATGGAATTCTGCTGATCAGGGTGTAGCCATCAAGGCCTTCTCTGAAGATCTGAGCTGCCAGCTCCATATTTTGATCACAACATGTTTAGGGCCTTCATGTGCCAATGACAAAACCTTGAACATGACTTGATAGCTTATAGGTAACCAGTACAGTTATTTCAACACCATATTTGTGTCCCTAAACACCCTAGCAGTTGTAGTTTATGAACCAAGCACAGAGAAGCTCCACATTGAGCATATTCCAGAAGTCAAATTGAAGGGTTATAATGGACCACAGTAGCCAGGTTCTCTCTGTTCAGAAATGGGTGTAGATGTCACTGCATCCAAAGTTAGTGATGGGCAGGGGCCATGCTAATCTTCTCTGTATTGTTCGAATATGTGCTGCCGATATTATATATGAAAGAACATTGTAAACTTCTGAAAACGTTTGTAGGTTTGAGTTGAAATGTTTTGTAATCTGAATATAAGGAACTGATTTACATTTAATGAGGGAAAATACAAAAAAAGAGAGAGAAGGTAAAAAAGTGGCTATAGAAATGCTAAGAATTAAGTAATTATGTTTGGGAAGTCCGAAAAGGGGGCAGGGGGAAGTCGATGCTCAGTTTGAGTAATGCTTCAGGTTATAGAATTATGTAATGGAATTGTGATTATGATAAAATTGAAAATTTAATAAAAATTAAACAAAAAACAAAGTCAGTGATGGGCACTCTGTGCCACCAAGGCCACTCGGACCTCCAGGGACCAAGATGGCTCAAGGAGCAGCCCCGAGCTACATACTTGCTCCTTCAGTGAGTCTGTACCCTTATCCAGAACTGTTGTATTTTTATTGCTTCTTTTATTTTATTTTTATTATTGGGTGGAATTTAACATAGTGCTAAGTGGACAACACGGTCAACTTGCGAAAAGGGACTCCCTGCCCCATACACCCAGTGCACATCCCTAAATCTGTTCTGGGGCTTCTCCCAATCCTCTGGAGCTGATTTGGGGGCATTGGGACACACATGGGTAGGAGAGGGGAGAATCATCTGAGTCTGGTCAAGGCAGCTCTAGATGCCACTGAATTCAAAATAGTTAGAGAGGCACAAAATTGAATTATGTGGCATCTCTAGATGGATATGCCCTTTGTATTAAACTCAATTTTTACCGGCTATGTTTTATCTTTGGATGTGTATAAATTATGCCATGCAAATACTCCTGGCCCCAGACCCGTGCAGTAAACATTGTGAAAACAGCTGGCAAATCTTGCTTCTGGCTCGAGGGGGGTTTGTTTTTATTTAAGCATAGCATCAGCTGAAACCTGGCAAACAAAAGCACAGTTTACCATGTTGCATCTACGGGGTCCATAAAACCACAACCTGGATTTGAAAGCTGGTGCTTGGAGCATTGGGAGAAACAGTTTGCATTGTCTTTATAATGTCCATATGGGTCCCGTCAAGAAATACAGCTGCACTTTACAGAGATGGAATGGCAACACATCAGCTGCGTTCCTGTTTTTTGAGTGATCAAATGTTCCAGGGAAGGGAGTATCTTTCGCATTTAAAGCCTGACCTTGGGATTCTTTTGTGCAAATAAAAGCCCCATAAAGATGTCAAGGAAGAGCTTCTCGGGGAAGATGATGACGCTAGGGAGGAAAGTGATTTGTAGGTAATAAGCTCAAGGCTGCCACACATGTGACAATTTTCTGCCTGGATATATTTTCCATGCAGTGGGACAGGGGTGAGGAACCCCAGACCCATGGGCCAAAGGCAGCCCTGAAAGCCTCTCTATCTGGCTCTCAGAACTCACCCTAGATAGCTCAGTTGGTGGCGCATGAGACTCTTAATCTCAGGGTCATGGATTTGAGCCCCACAGTGGGCAAAAGCTTCCTGCAGGGGGTTGAACTAGATCAAGGGTCGGCAAGATTTACCTTGCCTGGGCCAGATCAGTCCTGCGGAGCCCCGTCCGTGGGTCAGATAGCGAGTGCGCGTGAGCACCATCGATTTCTGGAGTCTGCATGAGTCTGCACATGCGCAGATGCAATTTCCAGCATCTGCATGTGTGCAGACACAATTTCCGACATCACGGAAGTGAGTCCTGGCACTGCACCAGTTAGCTGCACGGCACAGGGACTCGCCAAGCAGCTGGCTCGGTTCTGGGGTGGCTCATGGACCAGTTAAACAGCCTGCATGGGCCGCTTCCGGCCCGTGGGCCACAGGTTGCTGATGCCTGAACTAGATTATCCTTGTGGTCCCTTCCAACTCTATCATTCTAGTCTATACCTCCTCTCACCCCGTTTGGGTGTCTCTTCATTGAACTTCCTGCAACTCACCTCATTCTCTGTGCCCACAAAATGGGAAAATAGCAGTTCCCTATGTTTCTAGTTTTCCTCCTCAGACACACACACATACTGATGCAAAGAACAAAACTGTAAAACTCAGCGCTTCAAGTCAAGCTCCAAAGTTTGCCCTCGCCATCTAACAGGAATGTGCCACATTCTTTGCACATATTCTCTTCCAAAATCCATTCACCAGCATTACCACAGTGGGTCAGCAATTGCCTCGCTGCAGCTCCCAGGTGCAACTAAGCCTTTTTCTTATGTGCTATGATTTCCCCTCTAAAGTAGTCTTGTGTGAAAGCATGCATCTCCCTTCCTGCCAGCCTAAGCAGATGCTGTTACTGTATCCCCTTCTGCAAAGGTAAAAGACCCCCACCACAACCATCTATAAGATGCTTTTGACTGCAAATGCTGGCAAATTCCATATTCTTAGGTATAAAAGGTAAAGGGACCCCTGTCCGTTAGGACAACTCTGGGGTTGCGGCACTCATCTCGCTTTATTGGCCAAGGGAGCCGGCATACAGCTTCCCAGTCATGTGGCCAGCAGAGAAACATCGTTTACCTTTCCGCCGGATCAGTACCTATTTATCTACTTGCACTTTGTGATTTCAAACTGCTAGGTTGGCAGGAGGAGGGACAGAGCAACGGGAGCTCATCCCATCATGGGGATTCGAACTGCCGACCTTCTAATCAGCAAGCCCTAGGCTCTGTGGTTTAACTCACAGCGCCACCCATGTCCCTACATTCTTAGGTACAGGGGCTGCTAATTTAAATGCAGAAAAGGAGTAACAAACATTGGTAGTTCAGCTCCTTTCTCCTACTAAAGGCACGTAATAATGATGATGATGATGATGTTACAGTCAGATCAGGGGTCTAACCTGGGACCATATTCATTGAAAGCAGACACTCTACCACTGAGCAATGGCCCTTGCCTAGTAAGTTAGTTTATCACGTCTTAGATAGATAGATCTGGATAGCTAGATATGGAGTGAGATAGAGGTACTGTTGGCCACATTTGGACACCCCAAGAGCCAAGCAAGGCATTATCTCCAGAAAATCTGTTTTAGGCAACACAAAGCAAGCTGAATATCCTCGTTCGCTCAAGCAGTATCCAATTTTGTTTTCTGCATAAGACTTACTGCTTTCATCTGAAAACTTTCCCATTGACATGAAATAGCACCTCCTCATTTGTCTTTCGGTCTTGTCGGGATCAGCCTTAATTACCTCTCCCTTTTCAGTGCTCTAAAAGTTACCTGCCCCTTGGCTTTGCATAGCAATTTCTCTGGCATCGCTGCCCAGCCCATAACTCCAAAGGCTATATTGATCTCACAACTCATCCAAGCTGTAAATTCACTTTCCAAATGGTATCAAGCCTAATCGACATTCAGAAATTACAGCCCCTCAAGTTAGTTTCTAGGCCTAGCTGCTACCCTGTGCCAAGTTGGGAACTGGGAAGCAAATAGCCAGCATGTTTTAATGGCTCGCTTGTTCTTTATGGAGCCGATCTTAAAAGGCTGATTGATAATCATCATCATAATAGAATGAGCAGCAAACTTCCTTGCATTGTTAAGATTTTGACAGATTCCCCTCTTACCTTTCATTATGTTTGGAAGTTCAAGAAGATCATTTAGCACCTCAGTTAGGGAAATTTCCTTAAGAAGCAGACTGTTTATGTGAACATTTGGGGGTGGTTGTTAAAGGCCTGGTTTGCACCAAGCACTAAGCCATATGTTGTTGCTGTTTTAATTTGTGTTTTACTGATTTTCAGTTACAAATGAATTAGATATAAAGAAGGAGAGGCAAGAACAAAGAATAATATCAACAGTCACAACAACAGGTCCAGGTACAGAGCCATCACAACAAAGGGGAAATATAACAGAAGCAAACCCAGCCATGGGCTGCATCTACACAGCTATAAAAAACACTCTAAAAAAAATGTTTTAAAGCTCACAATGTTAAATTTCATAGAATTCTGATTTCAGCTCTACAGCACCATCTGGTGTCACAGTGTTAACAACACATTTATAACGTTTAATTTTTACTAATGTAGGAGTCCGTGGTACAGTAATCAGATGAAAGCAGTTGGGACTTCCGGGTTGGCGCCTCCGGCAATGGCGGAGTTCCTCTGATCGGGAGGAATTTGCTCCGTGGAAATCAGGGTCTGGCCGCCACGGCGAAGGCGGAGACCCACTAAAATCACAGGCGGGAGAAGCCTGTGAATGTGGGATTCGGCTGGCACCTTTTGCGCCTCCCCTACTCGTGGGGAGACCCAGTTTCGGGGATCCGGAGCGACGTGGGGTGAGTGGCGCGGTGCTTCGAATTGACTGATTTTTTCACGGAGTGGGAATGGGAAGGTTTCAAACAGGAAGTCTGCCTTCCCCTTTTATAAATAGATTGAAGCAAAGAAGCTGCAAGCTAAGGTCTTGGAAAGCCTTATGTAAAGGATTAAACTTCCATCGATTAAAATCATTAAACCCCCCTTGGAAGCAGGAGAAGAGGGGGGAAGTTTTGGATCGTGTAAGCCTGCAGGAGAGAGTGATAAAAATTAAATTACCGCTGCTCTGAACCTGGAAACGGGCTGCCAGTAGATTGACGTTTTGGGAGAGTTCATTGACTGTGAATAAAACATGTTGACAGTTAGTTAAATAAGAGAAATATATTGTTTCCATTGTCCTCTTCTGGGTTTAAAAAGGAGGAAAAGTAACTGAAAATTGAAACTAACTTTACTTTTTGAACTGTGCTTGAAAGGATTGATACAAGTGGAGACTGTTTCCCTCTAGAGGGAGCTTTAGAAACTGTTACAAGAGTGGAGCTGGGGAATCTCCAGCTGCAGGATAGGAACTGTGAGAATCAGGGATTGACCTTGGACCATTTAAGAATGTCGACAGGAGAAGCCTTAGTGACTGCATTATGTAAGATAAGCTATTTGTTGGAACAGCTTCATAAGAAGACTGATGTTATGACTACTAAAATTGATAACTTGGGAGAAAAAGCAATTAATTTGGGACAAAAAGTGAGCACCAATACAGAAATTATTCAGGATTTGGTACAGGAATCTATTTCAGCAGAACAAATTGTGGAGAAGGAGAAGGAGAAAGTTGTTGTTGTCAAACCTAAAGATAGATAGATAGATTCTTTATTGTCATTACACAAGTGCAACATTGCACAAGTGCAACGAAATTGGATGCCATCCCTTAAAAACAACAAAAGCAAAACAACAACAACAACCAAACAAACCACATTCCAGCCACACCCACACAAGTAATACAAGTGGGAGCCTCAGCCTTACAGAGGCAAATTGAGGACTATAAGTTGAGGCCTTTTATGATGGATTCTAGGAAAAGTCAGATTTTGAGGATCGGAGCCCGGCCTGGACTGGAAAAGGAAAGCTGGAAAGATCCCTCCATGCAGGGATTAACTGATTTTTGGGACATGGACTTGGGTCAGGAGGAGACTGGAGTTCTGGGGGCCTTTGGATTTGGAGGAATCTTGAAACATGTCCTGAAATACTTTATGGATCTTAGCTTTAACTATGGAAATCTGGCTGACCTGGCTGACCTGCCGAGGAGGAATAAAAATATTGTTGGGGCGGAGTTTTCCCGAGATCTGCTCTATAGCATCAAAGAATATGAAGAAGACCTGCAGAAGGGACTTGGAAAAGAGTTAAGAGCCTCGGACATGAGATCTCCAGGTTGATGGACTGTATGGAGTTGACGGAAGTGACTGGCAGAGTCCGAGACCTGGGAGAGGAGATGGTGGAAGAGAATTGGAAAATTTAAAGTCTGTATATAGAAATACTGTAAAATTAATGAGTGATAGAAAAATGTTGGAATTAAATTTTATGGCCTTAGTAGAAATGTTATAAGGAGTTAGTTTTAATGGAAATAAGATTAAAAATATGTTAAGACATTTATATGACAGAAAATAGAGAAAGATGGAAAGGAATTGCTGAAACAATTAATAGAAGTGGAATACAAAAAGGGAGGTGAGAGGAGGTCGATGAAACAAGGGAGTGAAAGATAGAGTATGGAAAAGGTATGATGTATGTTTTTAAACTGTTTTTGTTTGGTTCGGTTTAGTTTATTGTGTTTAGTTTAATGTGTTAAGGTTGTGTTTTGTATTGTTTATATATTGTACTGTATTGTTTTTTCTCTTTTTTCTTTTCTTTCTCCTGTCTTTTTTCTTTTCTTTCTTTTTTGTAAGCTTTAAAAGTAATAAATATTATTTAAAAAAAAAAAAACAGATGAAAGCAGTTGGATGGAAGTGTCATCCAAACCTTTCCACCAGCTTAATGGTTGTTTGTTCACAATCTAAAGCCACAGTTTCTTGTTGGGTTTTGAATTTGCTTTATATTACTTCCATCCGTACGTAAAGTCTTCTTCTCTGAACAAGGCCTGTGGCAGATCTCAGGTAAAATCCCCAACCTCTCCAGGGAGTGCCTGAGACCCCGGGAAGCTGCTGCTAGTCTGTGTAGACAATACTGTACTAGATTGACCAGTAGCCTGAATTGGCACAAGCTTCTGGTAACCCCATGGTCACGGACACGGGTGGCACTGTGGGTTAAACCACAGAGCCTAGAACTTGCCGATCAGAAGGTCAGCGGTTCGAATCCCCGCGACGGGGTGAGCTCGCGTTGCTCAGTCCCTGCTCCTGCCAACCTAGCAGTTTGAAAGCACGTCAAAGTGCAAGTAGATAAATAGGTCCTGCTCTGGCAGGAAGGTAAACAGCATTTCTGTGAGCTGCTTTGGTTCGCCAGAAGCGGCTTAGTCATGCTGGCCACATGACCCGGAAGCTGTACACCGGCTCCCTCGGCCAATAAAGCGAGATGAGCGCCGCAACCCCAGAGTCGGTCACAACTGGACCTAATGGTCAGGGGTCCCTTTACCTTTACTTCTGGTGACCCCAATAACACAGGAAATCAGGGCAAGGCCCACAAGTCTTGTTCTTGGTCTGAGATGCTTTTCTGTGGACAAAGTGCCACTGGAAAGCCAGGCATTGCATGCTAAAATGGTATCTGCAAGTCCGATGACTTTGCTGCGGACCACAAAACTTGAGAAAGTCCGCATCTTCCCTGTTGAATGTGTGGTGCTGGTTTTCAAGCAGCAAAACCTTCCATGTGCAGTACCTTTGGGAACTTATCAGTACAAATCAGATATGCATTGTTAAAGAAACAAATATTCTGACCCAAAAGTCAGTCCTGCAGTCCTCTAGCTGGAACATCCAGAGCGTCTGATTCACCAAAACCTTTTGATAAGCTCACTGACGTTATAATTAACCAGAGAATAGTCCCTCGCAAGATAACCATGGAAACTAAGCTACGGCAATTTATTGTAGTGTCAAATGTTTTAACTGTTTCATTTTTTGTTCCTTAGAAAAACTTGAAAAATAAGAGTGGGATCCAGCCAATGTTCGTGACTTTTTAGTATCATTGACTTCAAAGGACATCTTGCAGCAGTGGAGGCTTCTTCAGTAAGGAGAAGGGGGCACTGCCCCACCAACTTCAGTCTCCTGTCAACCAGCCTCCAGTTGTCTGCCTTCTTTCTTACTAGTCCAGGGGGAAGCACTGCCAATGCTTCCTTCTCTTTAGCCTCTGTGTTGCCCTTGCAGAACTCAGCAGAGTGGGGGTGGAACTAGAGTTACTTGGCTCTGCCTATCACTGGCTCTGGCGCCACCTACTGTTGGGCTCCTGGCTTGCTGTCCTAGAGATAAACAAATACCTGACATTTAGAAGACATCTGAAGGGAAGTTTTTAATGTGTGACATTTTAATGTATTTTTAATTTTTATTGGAAGCCACCCAGAGTGGGTGGGGTACAAATAAATAAATAATAATAATTATAATAATAATAATAATAATAATAATAATAATTATTACTGCCCTACCGGTTCTAGTGTGCAGCCGCCGCCACTGTCTTGCATGTGTGCCGAAGATTCCCACCCTGATATCTAGAGGACTTGCTTTGGTTTGATAGTGCTCTTTGTATTATTGTATTGTTGTTGTTTTAATGGATTTGCTTGAATTAAAGGCAAAGCAGTAGGATCAGGAGGACCTTTGCTTGGTAGTAGAACACAGAGTTTGCAGACAGAAGGTCTCAGATTCAGTCCCTGGTATCTCCAGTTAAACTGGTCAAGTGATGGGAAAGTCCTCTAATCTGGCTAGTCCAACTTAGTTGTTAGGCTGGTCAGTAAGTAGCTGGACCACCAGTCCCATCACCATCACCATCTATTATTATTATTATTATTATTATTATTATTATTATTATTATTATTATTTATATTATTATTATTATTATTATTATTATTATTATTAGGTGCCTTACAACAAATTAAACACATTAGCACAGTAAAACATCAAACATTTAAAACTTCCCTATACAGGGCTGCCTTCAGATATTCTCCAAAAGTCTGACAGTTGTTTATTTCTTTGACATATGATGGGAAGGCATTCTACAGGGCAGGCACCACTACCGAGAAGGCACTCTGCCTGGTTCCCTGTAACCTCACTTCTCACAGTGAGAGAACCACCAGAAAGCCCTTGGAGCTGGACCTCAGTGTCTGGGCTGAACGATGGGGATGGAGACGCTCCTTCAGGTATATAAGGCTGACGCCATTAAGGGCTTTAAAAGTCAGCACCAACACTTTGAATTGTGCTCAGAAACATACTGGGAGCCAATGCAGATATTTTAGGACAGGTGTTGTATGGTCCTGTGGGCCAGTCCCAGTCCCCAGTCTGCAGCCAATGAGTTGGAGGATTACCATCTTCAGCAGGAAGCCTGCTATAATAAAGTAGGATCTCTGCGTGATGTGGAACCCTTGAAAATCAGGTTTCTGCATTACTTGAGGGATGTCTCCAAAGGAATAGAGAAAGCTGCTTTGTTCTTAGTTAGACCATTGGTCCACCTAGCTAAGTATTCTGACTGGTAGATGCTCTCCAAGAGAAGTTCTGGGGGTGGGTTTGGACCTGGGACCTTCTGCATGCAAAATAGATGCTCTACCACAGAGCTATATCTCTTTTTTAAAAAATAAATTTTTATTAAGATTTTAAAGATTACAGAAAAAAAGAGAAAATAATAACAATCAAAGAAAAAACGAAAAAACAATACATATAAAAAAAAATCATCAAAAACCAGAAAACAGAAGAAAAAAGATAAAAAACAAGTCAAACCTGTACATCACTTGCTTACATTCACTTATTTCCTTGACCTCCTCACACCTCCCATTTTGTATTCTAATTCAGTTTGTTATTTCAGTAAATCCTTCCAACCTTATTTTTATCTTAATAATTTGTCTTAATATACTATAATTTTACATTCTCTCTTTCACCAACTCATTTTTACTTAATCCTTTATGTCATTTCTACTAAAACCACATAATTTTCTTTTCCCAACATCTTTCTAGCAATCCTTAATTTTGCAATATTTTTGAAGATAAACTTTGATTTTTTTCCAATCTTCTTCCACCGACTCTTCTCCTTGGTCCCGGATTCTGCCAGTCATCTCGGCCAGTTCCATGTACTCCATCACCTTCATCTGCCATTCTTCCCAGGTGGGTAGATCTTGTGTCTTCCAATACTTTGCGATGAGTATTCTTGCTGCTGTTGTGGCGTACACAGAGCTATATCCCCACTGCTGGCTCCCCACTGCAGATGGTCACCCTTCAGTTAGTGGAAGGGGAGATGGTAACTAGGGGCAAAACTAGGACACTGATCCCCACTCATTCCTGATCATCTATTCTACTTACTCATGGGCAAAATGTCTGACCATAGCGTCAGATAACCATAACACTCTTGTCAAATTATAATACAGGACCTGATGGACAAGTAGCTTGAGGCAGCTTTATATGAGAGAAAATTTCTCCCTCTATTCAGAGCCAAGACAGACATGGTGTGGAAGATGTGTCATAATATTGCTGAACTTAAACTAATGAATGTATGAATTATGAGAAATTTGCACTAAAATGCTGGTGAAATTTCATGAGGACTATTTTTCAAAAATGCACACTAGCATAGAAATGTGGAGAACTGAAATTTGAGACTGGAAAATGGAGAAACTGGGAGCAATAACAATTGACATATTCAATAATATGTGCGTAGAGATGAGCAAGGCTAGAGCTAAGGTGCTGCCCTCAGTAACTTGAACACTGTTTTGTATTTGCTATACTGTGGATCAGAGTTTAGCATTAGGCTCATAACATCTTTGTTTAAAAGCCCCTCTTGACTTTTCATTGGAGAAATTGTTCTTGGTTCAGATCGGTCATACGAAGCAGAAAGTTGCCTAGGTGGCTGGGCTGAATTCAAACGTGCCGTTCTATTTTAGTTTGAATAAAGAACGTCTCTCATTCAATGGGTTTAAATTCCCAAGCCGCACAATTTGTTTTTTGTAAAATAGTAATAACAACAATTTCAGTGCAGGAAAGTACATACAAATAACCTAACTGTATATCCAGTGGTGCATATTGATTGATTGGGGTTATTTATATGCTAGCTTTGCAGAGTGCCTAAAGCTGCTTACAACAAACACCCACTTAATATCAAAATGCATGAAACTGGACAAGGGGTGGGGGGAGAAAGCTGTTTACAAAACATATCAATACCTTCAAATCATACAAAAACCAACAACTGAGCCAACATAGAATAAAATAAATATTGCAAAATAATAATAATATAGCTTTAAATGCATAAGCATGGAGCAAAACAGAAAGTTACTGGACAATAAATAAAGTTCCCGGTGCTAGTGACAGGGGCTGGATCTGGCCCCATCACCTTCTCAATCTGGCCCGCAGAGGGTATGGGAATCAGCGTGTTTTTACATGAGTAGAATGTGTCATTATTTAAAATGCATCTCTGGGTCTCTGTGGGGCATAAGAATCCGTTCATCCCCCCCCCCCCGATATAGTCCGGCTCCCCACAAGGTCTGAAGGACAGTGGCCTGGCCCCCTGCTGAAAAAAATTGCTGACCCCTGTCTAGTGCATGCAAAGGAGCTTCAATACAATTCAGAGCAGAAAGAGCCTTCCCACCAGGCCAAATGGCTCTCTCCCATAGCTGGCTCTCTCATCTCTCCTCCAGAGTCTGACAGCAGCAAAAGGGGAGCCCTAGGAAGGTGAGTTCTCTTTGCCAGCCTTCTAGACATTCCAGGTGCTGGCCCTGGACTTATTGCCCTATATACAAAATCCATTCTGATCCCAAATGTACATGCAGAAGGAATGCTTTATTTTGCTCCTATAAAAGAAATAAAGCACGCACACACGGATACATCTTTTTACTTTGCTGTTTGATACCAATGGGGTGGAATTCAATGTCATGCTAATAGGATTGTTCTGTCAGCACAGGGAGGACGCAGGTGGCGCTGTGGTCTAAACCACTGAGCCTCTTGGGCTTGCCAATCAGAAGGTCAGAGGTTTGAATCCCCATGATGGAGTGAGCTCCCATTGCTCTGTCCCAGTTTCAGCCAACCTAGCAATTTGAAAGCACACCAGTGCAAGTAGATACATAGATACCGCTCCGGCGGGAAGATAAATGGTGATTCTGTGCACTCTGGTTTCTGTCACGGTGTCCCATTGCGCCAGACGTGGTTTAGTCATGCTGGCCACATGACCTGGAAAGTTGTCTGTGGACAAATGCCGGCTCCCTTGGCCTGAAAGTGGAGATGAATGCAGAGATGACTATTCAACCCCATAGTGACATAGTCAGATTTGACTGGACTTAACCGTCCAGGAGTCCTTTACCTTTACTTTACCATCAGCACAAATATTTCTGCTTGTGTGGTGGAATGATCTCCTCTTCCTCTGCACACTATTCTGGGGTTCTCTTGAATCCCCTCAAGCCAATTTGGGAGGGTTGTGAGGGATGGTGGGGAACTCTGTTGTGTTAGCAGGACGTGATTCCTGCATTGTAGGGGATTGGGCTTGATAATCCTTTGGGTCCCTTCCAGCTCTGCAGTTAATTTGTGGAATGCTCTCTCCCAGGTAGCCTTGCCTGGTGCCTTAATTACATAGCTTTAGGTGCCCAGCGAAAATATTCTTCTTCTCCTAGGTGTTTGGCTAATTAAACAGTTTAAGGGGAGGGTTGTTGTTTTGTTTGTTATTATGCATTTTGTGGGGTGTGTTTTTTTACAGTAAACCATGTTGTGATCCTCAGATTGAGGATGATATATAAATCTAATTGTAAAAATGATTCTATTATTCATTGCACTGACTCCTGCTTGCATAACTATTTCGCTAGACCCAACCCTATATTTTTTAATCAGACACTGCAGATGAGTCACATTTAAATGCTGCAAAACAACAGTTTTGCAAACCTGAAGCCAAGCAACTGGCCAAACCAATTTGCCAAAGGTGTCCTCCTCCTCTCGTCATTCAGGTACTGTTTACCCCTCTGCCTCCTGTTCTGCACATAAATGCTGTGGCGGGCATGAACATTCAGGCAAAACCAATCCATTGCAAATTGCTCATTGACCAAAGTGGTCTGGAAATTAATTTCCTGTAGGACAAGAAGAGCAGAGATAATGTGCTCTCGTTTGACAAGAGGCATTTGTACCGTCTCATGTGTTCACCTGAGTCCTCTGATGTTTAAGAGTTTGCATTATATAACAGATCAATCTTCTGCTTCATCGGCTGAAACCGGTGTGTTCCTTCTATATTTAGATGCTCTAGAGGCTCTTGGAGGAAAAGACATGAATCAGCACTCACTGACCAAAAGACAGAATAGGAAGACATGGGAGGGGGTTTTCAGATGATTGGAGCAACAGGGGAAGAAAAGTGACTGTCAGATTAGAGTGTGAGTGAAATGTACCTTCAATGGAAGAAACAGCTGGAGCCAAGCTGGTGCCAAACACATTGCTCTGCTTTCTTTTGGACCACATCAGTGAGGCTGAGAAGTGGGTCTTGTCAATGGGGCAAGGACCTCCATACACACTGGCCAGGTTTGCATCCCAGGGAGGTCACTTCAGTGCAGCAAACACTGCACTTTGACTTCACCCCTGGAGGTGCACTCCATTGCCTCTCAAGACAGAAGGATGCTGGCAATTCTGAATAGTGCTTTTTATAGGGTAGGGGGCACTGGGGAGCAGTTCATGAAACAAAGTGGGTGGTGACATGAAACGTTTGGGGAGCCCTGTTTTAAACTATATGTGTGGGTGGGTGTTAATAAATTTTAAATATGCAATTGTTTTAACTGTTTTTTTTTATTTGTTGCTGTTTAGTGGTGTCTGACTCTTTGTGACCCCATGGACCAGAGCACGCCAGGCACTCCTGTCTTCCACTGCCTCCCGCAGTTTGGTCAAACTCATGCTGGTAGCTTCGAGAACACTGTCCAACCATCTCGTCCTCTGTCGTCCCCTTCTCCTTGTGCCCTCCATCTTTCCCAGCACCAGGGTCTTTTCCAGGGAGTCTTCTCTTTTCACGAGGTTGCCAAAGTGGAGAATTTTGACTAAATATGATCCACCTGGAACAGGTACCAGCAAGCCACTCCAGTATCCCTGCCAAGAAAACTCCACGGACAAAAACAACAGGCATATAAAAGTTTTCTCCTTCACTGCCTTGTCATGGCGAAGGGGCTTGAATAACTCAGAGAAGCTATGAACTATGCCATGCAGGGCCACCCAAGATGGACAGGTCATGGTGGAGAGTTTTGACCAAACGTGATCCACCTGGAGCAGGAACCAGCAAGCCACTCCAGTATCCCTGCCAAGAAAACTCCATGGACAAAAACAACAGGCATATAGAAGTTTTTTATATAGGTAACTGCTTTTCCATGTGTTTTTATTATACAGTGGTGCCTCAGGTTAAGTATTTAATTCGTTCTGGAGGTCCGTTATTAACCTGAAACTGTTCTTAACCCGAAGCACCACTTTAGCTAATGGGGCCTCCCACTGCCACTGCGCCACTGGAGCATGATTTCTGTTCTCATCTTGAAGCAAAGTTCTTAACCCAAGGTACTATTTCTGGGTTAGTGGAGTCTGTAACCTGAAGCGTCTGTAACCTGAAATGTATGTAACCCGAGGTACCACTGTATTTATATTGTAATTCACTTCAGGGTGCTGTGTGGGAAGCTACTCCTAAATAAAATAACTAAATAAACAGTCCCAAACATCTGGAGGGCGATAGGTTGACAAAGGCTGATCTGAGCACTGTGTAACTCAGGTGATATTAGCTGTGAGCTCAGTCAGTACCACCATGCTGAGATCATCCAATTAACCTTAATAAGATGTGCAGCCAACTCTACCTTCTCAATGACCTCACATTTTTATCTCCTCTCCTCCTCTGTGCATTCTCTGCCACCCATCACTTCTGACTCTGGCATATCCCCTTTTGTCTCTCATTAATCGGCAGATCTGTTTGCTTAATCATTTCCTGCCTGTTAGGGGAAAGCAGGGCGGGGGGGGGGAGAGAGTGACATTTCTGATGGTTGTTTTAGGCTCATTTCTAACAGTACGCCTAATGGGCAAATTCAGGATCATGATGAAGAGCACGCCTGGTGACAAATGGCAGACAACTCATGAACTTTAACGAGTCGGTTTGCAATACTGATGAACAATTAGCCACAGCTCTCGTTTAAATCAAGCAGAGGAAGGGCAATTTCCAGCAAGACTAATAGGGACCTTCCGGCAAAAGTGAGACAAGTTTTTTTGTGGGGTTTTTGCCAAGGAGAGCACTAAGAAAAGCAGCAGGCCTGAATGTGAACTTCAGTTTAAGTATTCAGGGACGGATTTGGGGGCAAGCACCCCTGGAACTGGCTTGGGGCACCAGGGTTGGAGGGGACTCACCAAGATACTTTTTAAAGAACAGAGGGATTAGAGGGACTTTGCAGTCACCCCTGCTCAGAGCATGAATGTTTCAACAACTACAGCAGCCCTGAAAGCCTCTGTTTAAGCACCTGTGGTGAAGGAGACATCAGCAATTCCCAGTGCTCTCTCTTCTACTCTCCCTTAAGGATTAGCCAAGCTCGACTTTTCTGCAATGCCAAAGCTCTAATCCTGAACTCTGGAACACTAGAGAACAAGCCATCTTCTCTCCGACAGCTGCTGCCCCCCTCTTTCCCACCCTTAATAATCTCTTCTCCTGGCTAAGCATAACCAGCTCTGTCAATTATTCCTCATTGGACTTGGTTTCCAGGCTCTTCAAGCATCCTGGTTTTCTGTCAAGGCTTCGGCAAAGCTCTTCCTCCCCCGGTTGCAGCAAGAGCAGAGAAAACAATGTAGAGTCCTTTTTAATGAGTTTATTCATTCATAATAGCGAGAGACAAAAGAACGCAGCAAGCCCTGACCATGGTGTCGCTCCAACTGAGCTCCTTCCTTCCTTCCTTCCTTCCTTCCTTCCTTCCTTCCTTCCTTCCTTTCTTCCTTCCTAGCAACAGCATCTCCCCTTATGGTGGCCACTCATGGCCAAGGCCAATTGTCTCTGAGTCCTTTGTTCCTGTGCTTTTAATGAACGCCAAGTTCTGGGAGAAGGGGGATCACAAATACTCTCCAGTGGCAACGTGTCAGCTGGCTGCCCTGCCTCTGTCTCTTGCCCCCTTATTCTAACACTTCCCAACTCTTCTGTTTGTCTATCTCTGAGCTGTGACCTTCCTCAAACCCGTCAAACCCCTGCTGTAAATCAATGTTGCATTCCTCTTCTCCAACACACACCATAATTGCCTCATTACGTAAAACATGTTCAGAATACCACAACACAGATGTAACTGGCTGTAAAGTAACATAACATTACAGTGGTACCTCAGGTTACATATGCTTCAGGTTACATATGCTTCAGGTTATAGACTCCGCTAACCCAGAAATAGTGCTTCAGGTTAAGAACTTTGCTTCAGGATGAGAACAAAAATTGTGCTCTGGCGGTGCAGCGGCAGCGGGAGGCCCCATTAGCTAAAGTGGTGCTTCAGGTTAAGAACAGTTTCAGGTTAAGTACAAACCTCTGGAACGAATTAAGTTCTTAACCCGAGGTACCACTTTATATATAATAAAACTGTAATCTAATTGTCATATCAAAAAATTGCAAAGTCCAAAGATTGCAGAAGGCAAGTTTGTTTGCTACACTTTTAAGACATAGGACGATGCAGAAGGAAGATATCAGTATGAAATGGCATTACCAACAGGGACTGTACGTTGTAACTGTTGAACTTGACAATCTTTGGACTTGACTATCCATGGACATTATGACAATGAAAACATACAGAAGGTTAATAGAAATATGATATGTTATTGCCACCAGGAACAGTGCTTCGCAATTTTTTGATATGATGATTAGATTACAGTTTTATTATATATAATGTTATGTTACTTTACAGCCAGTTATGTGTGTGTTGTGGCATTCCTCTTCTCCTGCAGCACCAGGAGAACAGGGCAGGGGGTGATCACCATTCCTCTTCTATCTCATCCCCTTGAGTCCAATCCCTGACATTTTCCATCTTAGGGCACACTTGCATCCCTCCGAGAGGGAAGAGCGGCAAGGGGGTGGTCATCTCATTACTATTTATTTAATTCATTGAAATCTCGCTCTTTATTCTAGTGTGACCAACCGCCATTGATACCTGGATCCTCCGTAAGTTTGTCAAATCCTAAAAAAAAAAAAAAAGCCATCCAAATTGGTGGCCACGACTGCCTCCTGTGGCAGCGAGTTCCAAAGTTTAACTATGTGGCGTGTAAAGAAGTAATTTCTTCCTTTCTTTTTAAAAGTTTTTTATTAACAGTTTTCACATAACAAATTATTCAAACAAATCATCTTCATTATTTTACCCCCATTTCCTCCTCCCACCTCCCCGACAAACCCTCCCTCCCTCCCCCCTACGACTTCCCTGAGCTCGTCTCTCTGATTTCTCAAACAATTTTAACTTCTGCATATTATAAAATTGTATACATCCTTATATTATCTATCTACTATATTAACCCTCAATAAATTTGTGTATGTTTATTCGAAACCTGCCAAGGAGCCCAGTTCATTTTGCTGTCTTTTTAAATAGTTTGTAAAAGGTTCCCATTCTTCTTTAAAGTCACAGTTGTCCTTGCCTTGTAGTTTGCATGTCAGTTTTGCCAGTTCTGCATAGTTCATTAGTTTTTCTTGCCACTGTTCTTCTGTCGGGGTTTTCTCATTCTTCTATACTTGTGCTATCAAGACTCTTGCCGCTGTTGTTGCATACATAAATAAGTTTTTTCTTTTCCTTGGTCGTGTCCTACAATCCCTAACAAAAATGCCTCCGGTTTTTTTATAAATGTTATTTTGAACATCTTCTTCAACTCATTATATATCATTTCCCTGAATTTTTAAATTTCTCTGCATTCCCACCACATATGATAAAAAGTCCCTTCCTTTCCCTTATATTTCCAACATGTGTTTGACCCCATTTTATACATTTTTGCTATCTGTACTGGTGTTATATATCATCTATACATCATTTTCATATAATTTTCTTGCAGAAGAGAACAAAAGAAGTACTTTCTTTTCTCTGTCCCGAATGTCCACGTGTTCGAATATTATGAGAGAGGGAGAAGAAAAAAATCCCTATTCACTTTCTCCACACTTTGACCACCTTCATTCGCCACCTGCTTATTCATAAAGGGGGTAAAATCACACACATTTTATTTCATTTACAGTACCTTCCAGTCGCCACCACAGAATATTCAAATATAAAACTGTTTGTTGTTATTTTGCACAAGACTTTGTACCAAAGAGCAGCCAACTTGACATGGAAAGATCAAACTTTACACTGTATAGGAATGTGGGGGGGGGGGTTGCCTTTTCTATGCTTGACAGAAAGGCTGCAGCACTGCTTGGATTTAATTTTGAATAAAGACCCTGAGATACCTTTAAATATAGCAAAAACAGCTTTTAGTTGCTCAGCAACTTGTCAGAGAGGGGAGATGTACTGCTTGAGGGCTTTCTCGCAGCTAGAAGCTTGAACATCAGCTTCAAAAGAAGCATAAGAAACCCCAAAATGGGGCAAGGGAAAAAAACAAAAGAGGAAGTTGGGGGCTATTCTTTTATTTCTGGTGAATTTTAGCATGTGCCCATGGTGGAAAGTAGACCAAGACCCCAAATAGAGATGGTAATGGCAATTGGAGTTGCCCCTTGAGCTGAAAAATAACAACCCACTGTTTGTTTGTTTGTTTGTTTGTTTGTTTGTTTGTTTGTGTATGTGCTTTTTAGCCAGTTGCAGGGAATACCACCTGCCTGGACCAGTTGAAAATCCCAGAGGCTGTGTCGCTTTGCAGTCTGTGCTGCCAGCAGCAGACAGGGAGAGGATGTCTCCATTGGCACCCTTGCTGCTGGTGCAGAGAAGGCTGCAGTCTTGTAGAAAGGGCCACGATTCAGCAATATAGCATCTGGGTTGCATGCAGAAGACCCCAAATTCAACCTCTGGCATCTCCAGGTAGATATGACCCTTCTCTGAAACCCCCTAGAACCCCTGTGTCAGGCTTCAGGGAATCAGCTTCCTCCCCCATGACCATAAAGAAGATTAAATGAAAGGAATGTCATACCAGTTTGATGCTTTAATAATCACAGTGAGAGACAAAAGAACACTTCTACCGACAAATAGGGGTGCTCCCAATTAAGGCTCACTCTCCCCCTCCATCCCTATTAAACTACATCACTCCTACGTCTTGTAATCTGAGCTTGTACCCTCTGCGCTTTCTATACTAACACTTTCTGAGCTCTCCGGGACTTTGGAGAAGGGGGTGAATACTATCCACAAACTGTGAATCTGTTAACCCTCTCTCTTCCAGTGTTTCTTCTCCTAGCTCTTCATCCAGTATGTCCCAGCTGCTGCCTTCTGAACTATGCCCCTCTGCAAATCACTCTTCCAAATCTATACTGTCCTCCTGCTCCTGGGAAGATTCAGGATCAGGATCAAGAGGAGGGGGTGGCTCCCACTATTCTTCCTCAGTGCAGCCGTCCTCAGCACAGTCCCTGACACCCTGCCAGTTGGTGTAGACTATATTGAGCTAGATGGATGAGTGGTCTGGCTTTGCATAAAGCAGTTGCATATGCTTTTAGGCACTTTCAGAGACAAAGCTGACTCATACTACTACTGCAGTGGCATGTGTGCTGTTCTCCTTCTGAATTGCAAGAGTTCTGAGCTCTTTAAGCTAGGGCTGCATGAAAACTATACCTTGCACAACCCCCCACTCCAAGAATTTTAGGCACTGTGGTTTGTTAAGGATTGCTGGGACCTGCAACTCTCTTAGCCTGTCACCAATCTGCTAACAAAGTTAGCTACTGCAGAAAAGCTCTGTTCTCTCTTTCCTGCCCTCTGAATCTCCCTCAAATAAGGGTCTCCAGTGATGATCTCAGGATTTGGGCAGATTTATATTTGGAAAGGGCTCACCAGTGAGTAAACACCATTGAACAAAGTGGAACTTGTTTCCAAGTAAATGCACATAGCATTGTGTTGTCATTATAGTTTGGGGGTGTTGATGTGAACATGGGGGCATTATTAATTTAAGGGTAGTGTATAAATTTATATAAAAGAGAGATAAAATTCTACAGATCCATAAGCCTTGGTATCAGTGCATTTTAAATATAGCTAGGACATAAAATGCTAGAAGATTAGAAGATCTTGCTTGTTAACATGTTGTGCAAAGGAACTGCAAGGAGACTTGGATCCCAGAGGGAATGAGTTGTACTGCGTGATAACTTTACTTTGCTGTACTCTTTTGACAAATGTTCTGGCGGTGAACTCTTAACACTAAATGTGATTATTCAGCTGGAGCTCACACTTTAGTGAAGGATAATGCGCCATGCGCAGCTTCAAACTTGTGGTTGTCTCCACAAATCCAAAGCGAATGCAATAGTACATTTCGTAATAAACAGTTCTGGCAAAGACTATGGACAGTTCTTTGGCTATATAATAGCCTAATTTTCTGCTTAGCTTGTTCTTCAAGATACTTGAGTCAAGGATTTAAAAAGTCGAATTAAAACTACTGAGTGAAACTCAATAGTTTTTCGTTCACAAAATCTAACTTCTTTATATGCAGCGTAGAAATTCTTGCTACTACTTTGACATTACTTACGGGGCTGCCAATCAAGTAATAGCACAATCTTTTCTCACTGAACCTCACTGAATTCTGCACCTATCAATTGAACATTAATGCAGACACCAGGGACACATGTGGCACTGCGGTCTAAACCACTGAGCCTCTTGGGCTTGCCAATCAGAAGGTCAGCGGTTCGAATCCCCACGATGGGGTGAGCTCCCGTTGCTCGGTCCCAGCTCCTGCCAACCTAGCAGTTTGTTTTTTTTTAAAAAAAAAATAATTTTTATTGGGTTTTTACATTTTATAACAACAAACACACACACAAAGACAAAAACACACAAACACACAAATACAATTACATACCCTAATTTTCTTTACCCACTTTCATTGACTTCCCCCCACCCCCTCCTCTTACATCCCAGTTCCAAAATTAATTCAGCAAGTTCTTACCTAACCTCTTAAACATATTCATATTGTTTTTAAAAATTAAATTCTTTTTGTTTATCTATATTCAACTTATCCAATTCTCTTATAATCATTAATTTCTTTTTTTTTTAAGGTCGATCTAACTTCCCTTCCACAAATTTTCCCTTTATTATATTAATTATAGGTCACATTGACCAAGTAAAACAAATCATAACATTTTATAATTCTATTCTCTCTCCCCCCCCTGCCCCGGTTTCTGTCCCTTCCCAGACAAATGTCCAAAAAACAAACAAATAATAGTTCTTAGCCCGGATTCCTCACGTCCGAGGCGTCTGATTCTCTGTCAGTCCCTCTCTGCCAACTATATTGGTAATCCTCTTTGTTGGTCCTAAGACCCCGAAGGAGTTCAGTCAGAGTCACATCATATTTTCTTTCATCCCGAATGTTAAAGAGTGTTTGCTGCGAAGGACCATCTAGTTTTCCATACTCAAGAGGAAAGTCCCAATCATGTTGCTTTATTCTTTTTAGTTTTAATATTCCAAGTACTCCAGGGACTTCCCTCTTCTTCTTTCTCATCTTTCGCAGGTTTGTAATCCAAAGGTCTTCTTGCTCATACTCTAACAATGCAGATTCCTGGTTGATATTTTCCACTTGTGGTGTCTGAACTCCTTCTTTCTTCTCTGCCAATTCCAAAGGCATCTCTTCATGCTCAGCTGCAGAGTTTTTGTCATGCGTCTCCTTTGTGCATTCAGCAGAGTTGTTTGTTTCAGAATTCAAGGTCATAAAAACTTTACTCAAAGCCATACTCTGCTCCTGCAGGATTCCCACGAGAAAAAACATTTTTTCTATCTCCGCCAGTAATTTTCCCTCTGCAGCCATTGTAATGTCACTAATTCCCCCTAGGGGGCTTTCAGTTATTTAATAGTCCTTTTCCAATAATCTGTTACTTTGTTATTATCAATACTTTGTTTCCAATCGCCTCAGTTCAAATGTATCACCTTTAATTCCCAGAGTTGTTAAATAACAAAATTCTTTACTTTGTCCGCCCGTTTGACAGCTTCTTTGACAGCTGTCAAACTCCTTTCATTTCTTCCTCCGGCACCCAAATAGGACACTCCCGGGTTTTTGGGGGGGGATTACACACAAAGTTCCAAAATTCCCTTTCTCTCCAGCACAAATTCTTCTTCTATCAAATTTGTGAAGAACTTTTAAATCATCAAAACAGTATTCATTCCGCCTTAATTCTCCGTTCCTTGCTTTAAATCGTCTATAAGTAGAGGGGGTGCGGACTTCCCTTTAACACATCCCCCGATCGTGCCGAATTCACAGGATAAAATTTTTATAGTCCAAATTCCACTACTCACGGGTCCTTTGTTATCCAGTCCAAATTTTGGGAAGAAAGTCAGCGCTCTCCGGCCATGGCTTGCGGCTTCGCTCCACTGAAGTAGCGGTCTACTCTCAGCACCACGCCACTCTCCGTACCCTCTCCGTAGCCTTTAAAAAGGCTCTTCGTGGGTCGGGGAGGGCGCTTAAGGTGCCCACCGAGTCACCAAGTCCGCAGGCTTCCGCGCCTGCGGTTTCTGAGGGTCCCCGTGTCGCCGGCACGGCAAGACCCGTCTTCAGTAGAGCCGATTCCCTCCGGAGCTCGGAGGGAATCCGCCATTAGCCGTTCGCGCTAACCCGGAAGTCCCCCAACCTAGCAGTTTGAAAGTATGCCAGTGCAAGTAGATGAATAGGTACCACTATGGCGGAAAGATAAACGTTTTCATGCACTCTGGTTTCCATCATTGTCTCCTGAGGCACCAGAAGCAGTTTAATGCTAGCCACATGACCTTGAAAGCTACCTGTGGACAAATGCTGGCTCCCTCAGCCTGAAAGCAAGATGAGCGCCACAACCCCATAGTCACCCTTGACTGGACTTAACCATCCAGGGGTCCTTTACCTTTACTTTTTTTTGTTGGATTATAATTCCCATCATTCCTAAATCTTGGCTTTGTAAATAGGAACTGATGGGAGTTGTAGTCCAGTAACAGCTGGAAGGCACCATGTTGACTGCATACTGAGCTAGGTCTACCTATGGTTTGACTCAGTGTATGGCAGCTTCTTTGGGGTGTAACATTTGAACGGGGCTAGTTCCACCCACTCAAACACATGTTCCTGGGTTGCACAGCTGGAATCGCAAATAAAATTCCAGGATTGACGGGGCATGTGTTAGATTTTGTGCATGTGGGCATTGTGCAAATGTTATCCTCTCATGTGGCAGTCTGTGGAAGGGTTGATGTGCTGCCATATTTGGGGGGGAGGGGAAGCATGGTGCACTCTAGCTCCTCGCCATGTATGTGTTCTGGAGGGTAGGACTCGAACCAATGGCTTCAAGAAGATTCCAACTAAACATCAGGAGGAACTTTCTGACAGTAAGAGCTGTTTGGAAGTGGAACGAATTCCCTTGGAAGGTGGTGGGTTCTCCTTCTTTGGAGGTTTGTAAGCAGAGGTTGGATGGCCATCTGCCATGGATGCTTTAGCTGAGATTCCTGCATTGCTCAGGATTGGACTAGATGACCCCTGAGTTCCCTTCTATGATTCTATGAACCAGATGGATTGTAGGTACCATGCAATTAGGGATGGCCGACCCTGTCCATTTCAGTTTCTCTCAGGGTGGAACCACAGCATACTTTAAAAGCATACTCATTACAAATTTAAGTACCATGTTTGTTTGTTTGTTTGTTTAGTCGTTTAGTCGTGTCCGACTCTTCGTGACCCCCTGGACCAGAGCACTCCAGGCACTCCTGTCTTCCACTGCCTCCCGCAGTTTGGTCAGACTCATGTTTGTAGCTTCGAGAACACTGTCCAACCATCTCGTCCTCTGTCGTCCCCTTCTCCTTGTTTAAGTACCATACATTCCCCCAGAATCCTGGGAGATGTGGTTGGTTAAGGGTTCCGGATATTTGTAGCTCTGTGAAAGGGGAGCTACAGTTTCCAGGATTCTTTGGGGAAAGTCAAGTATTTCAAATGTTGGATGTGCTTTAAGTGCGTGGTGTAGATCACTTAGTTTCTCATACCCCCCCCCCCATCTTAAGTTCCATTCTACATATTTCCACATTGAGATGCAATTATTTTTTTTACGCCTCACAAGAATTCAACATTTTTCATGCAAATGTATCGTAATGTACACATTTTTTTTCCTATCTAATTTCCAAAATGCGATGCACTCTGTATGTTATTTTCATTGATACATTATCATTGTATAAGCATTTTTCTACACATTAAACGGTGGGAGAATTGCATTGCAAAATTCGGAGAAGTGAAAATTTCAAAAGATGGTGCTGTTTTGGTTCACCCATTGTTTTAGAAAGTGTGAATTAGGGGAGCTCATGTTTAAAGGCTAACCAGATTGCATTTATTCCCCATCACTACATGCACTTCAGCTCAGCTTTTCCAGACGTGTTTCACAGAACCCTACATTTTTGTTACATCTTATCTTATCAATAATTGCTGGCTGACTTTCCTGGAGGACAGCTGATGCACCAGCGAAAACACCTTGGCCGAAGGATTAGGTTAAAATGTCACCATCACTGCAGCTACCATCAATTAATTAATAATCACAACTACTGCTCTCTATCCACTTTAAATGCAAGACACAGGATCTCAGAATGCTTCTAAGTGTCTAGCGAAAGTATGTGAGATGTTTTGCTCCAGCAGTGAAAAGGAAGAAATTTATTTATTTGCTATTTGCAGTCTAGCTGAAATATATACTACCAATTGGGGTAGTTTCACAGAGCATGCCATAAAACAACTTATTTTGCCATCTAAAGACTGCTTTATGCTTCCTGAAATCATAGCCGGAAAATTCACACAGCCGACTCAGAGAGGAGGTTATATGAAATATAGTCTGCTGCATCACTCAGTCTTGTTCAGAAAGCTATAACTTACAGAATCACCAAAGATCAGTCTTGAGATGCAAGAAAGCAAAGGTTATGATATGAGGGTTATGGGATGATACAATTGCTGAGCTGAACTAGCTATTTATTTTACAGCAAATTAACCCTGAAGTTCCAGTGCTCACATTAGAGACAGGCTCTGTGTGTTTCATGACAGTGTGCAGGTACACGATCTTGTATAGGACATATAATTCGACATCTTTATTCTCAGCAAGTTTCTAGCCCTTATAGATGCAAAAATAGACTTGAGTTGAAAATACCCAGTTGAAGCTCAGAATGGTGAAGAAAGGAGTTGCAATGGATTCCAACTTTTCAGGGTGATGTTACAGTGCCATGTCCTATGACTATCATAATAATAATAAATTTAGCAAATATATGCACATGTGTTCAAATAGCATGTGCTCCCTCTATACAGATCAAATGTCTTAAGGAGAACAATGTAGGGATCTCTTAAGCTTCCCTACTGATAACATTCCATAGCTGTGGAGCCATGACTAAAAAGTTCCTTTCCAGATTGTGAAGACACAGAGAAGAACCTCCACAGGTGATTTCAATGTGCTAGTACAGTGGTACCTCGGGTTAAGTACTTAATTCGTTCCGAAGGTCTGTACTTAACCTGAAACTGTTCTTAACCTGAAGCACCACTTTAGCTAATGGGGCCTCCTGCTCCCGCCACGCCGCCAGAGCATGATTTCTGTTCTCATCCTGAAGCAAAGTTCTTAACCTGAAGCACTATTTCTGGGTTAGCGGAGTCTGTAACCTGAAGCGTATGTAACCTGAAGCGTATGTAACCCGAGGTACCACTGTAGGTATCTACTGGAGGGTTCATTCCATCACATATTGAGACCCCAAGCTGTATAGAGTTGTACAGGTCAAAACCAGCACTTACGAGACTTGTTACAATGACCACGCGTACACAAAAGGTTGGGCTGCACAAATCAACAAGTGTGTCCTCTTTCACAAAAGCGGTTTTGTGTAGAGCAGTTTTTACCTGTGTTCAGTGTAACATGCGATGGAAGGTACAAACATGGACAGAAGCCTTCCTTCCAAAAAGTTGGAAACTTAGGAAGAACTTAGCAGATGGATTCAGCTGTTGTTTTCTGCCCCCACCACTTAGACCTAGAGCCAAGGATGCTGAATGAAAGGGTTAAAAATGGGCCCAATCAAATTAATGTGGGGAACCTGCTGTCCTTCAGATGTTGTTGGACTCCAATTCCCATCAGCCCCAGCCAGCATCATGGATGATGGGAGTTACAGTCCAGGAACTGTGCAGGTAGTGGGGCACAAGCTCCCACATCTCTGTCCCAGGCCCACAGAAGCCACTAATATGGTTGTGGGGCAGAAGGGAAGGGAGCTTAGACACAAAACTTATACAATATTTAGTTTGGTGCTGAGATAAGGAAGAAGAGGAGAGAAATAAATTCAGCTGAAAAGATGACAAAATAAACAGGCAAAAACAACTATTGCCATTCAAGTCGCTTTCAATCAAATGGCTGTAAAGTTGTGTGTTACATTCAAGGCAAATTTTCAGAGGCAAGGACAAATAGCAAATCTTTGATGTCTTCTTGTCATCTATAATTTGATTTAAGTGTAAGTTCTTTTCAAAAATTAGATTATCAAAATGAAAATACTGCAGTTATTTTGAGTGCTACAGAAATGTCTACATTTCGAAGTGCCTGTTATATGCAATCATTTAGAACCTCAACAATTCAGCACATGCCTAATGAACTCAGATCAGAAAATGTGAAATATACTCAGAGTCGCAAAGTGATTTCATGCTCTTTATTCAGCTCATAGTGGTGAGGAGGAATGAATGAATGTCCCCTCAAAGTATCTGCTTTATATACATTATTTACACAATGGGCTGCACATGATTGGCTAATTCCAGGATTCTACTGTAGGCCAATCAGGTTGTGGATTCACTTCTATCTGGAGCATGATTGGGTGGTTCCTGCTAACCAATCATACTGCTGCATTGTTCTAGGACCAATCAGACTGCTGCATTCTGAATCCTATTGTTCTAGGACCAATCAGACTGCTGCCTTTTGGAGCCTATTGTTCTAGGACCAATCAGACTGCTGCAGTTTGGATCCTATTCAACTCAGTACATAACACCCCTCCCCTCTAAGTTCCAGTCCTGCCCGGAAGGTCGCATTCATAGTCCTCAAGGTACGCCGGTGGCCTACGTGTGCGTTGCGGCCTGGGGTGTTCCCTGGTCCGGGGTTCAGGTTCTGGCTCGTGTTCCAAGGATGGGGCTGTTTGGTCTGGCGCAACCGGCTCGCTCAGTCGTGGTTCTGGTTCCGGTGTCCTTTCGGCCTCGCGGGTCCTCTCTGTATTTACTGATTCTGCCTCTCCTGCTTGCCCCTGCTGCTCTATGGGCCTCACTGCCCCACTGTTCCCTTGGGACTCCTCTGACCTGTCCTCCTCCTCCTGGTTTTCTCCCGGGAATCGTCGCCGTATCTGGTCGCAGTGGCGGCGCCAGCATTGCCCCCCATCTGTTAGCACCTCGTACGACACGGGGCCCGTGACCCTGGTGACTGTGGCAGGTACCCATGCAGGGCCTGCCCCAAAATTCTTTGCGTACACTGGGTCCTGGGCCTCGAAGGTCCGGGGGTTCCTGCCTTCCCCCACCACTACCTCATCCTGAGCTCTATCGGGGTGAAGGCGGTCCAATCTGATTGCAAGGCGCCGACCCATTAGTAGTTCAGCGGGGCTCCGGCCAGTCGTTGAGCTGGGGGTGCTGTGCTGTGCTAGAAGGAATGTGGCAAGGCGGTACTCCCAATCCCCTTGCGTCATGCGGCGAAGGGTGTCCTTGGTGGTCCGCACCATGCGTTCTGCTTGGCCATTGGTGGCAGGGTGGAATGGCGCCGAACGGATGTGGCGGATGGCGTTCTGCACTGTGAAGGTTTGAAATTCTCCTGATGTAAATGCAGTCCCGTTGTCTGAGACGAGAGTGTCAGGGAGCCCGTGGGTTGCAAACAGCCTGCGTAGTACCCGGATGGCTGCGGACGTAGAAGTGGACGGTACCAGTGCGACTTCCAGCCATTTGGTGTAGGAGTCCACCACTATGAAGAATGTTTTCCCCTGAAAGGGGCCAGCGAAGTCCACATGCAGGCGTGACCATGGTGCTCGGGCGGACTCCCAGGACTGGACTGGGGCCCTTGGGGGATCTGGGCGGGATTCCTGGCAGGCCTGGCAGTGTTTGACCCAGGCCTCTATCTCTCCGTCGATCCCCGGCCACCACACATAACTCCTGGCAAGGGCCTTCATTCTTACTACCCCTGGGTGTGTCTCGTGTAGGGCTGTGAGGACCCTTTTGCGGAGGGGCTGGGGAACAACGACCCTGCTTCCCCATAACAGGCACCCCTTGTGGGCTGACAGTTCATGTTTGCGGGTTGTGTAGCCGGCGAATTCTGGCCCGGGGCTGCGGCTGGGCCATCCCCTCCACACCCAGTCCAGGACCCGGGAGATGACCCTATCTTTCTTGGAATGGTGTGCAACTTCTTGTGCCTGAATGGGGCGGTCAGGAAGCAGCTCCAGGCTCATAACCTCTTGTGCAGGTGCTGGGTCGGGGCCTGTTTCCGGTAGTGGTAGCCTGCTGAGGGCGTCTGCATGGCCCATCGCCTTTCCAGGGCGGTGAATCAGTGCATACTGGTAGCTGGCAAGGAAAATTGACCACCTGAGGACGCGAGGAGACAGCACTTGGGGGGTCTGCTTTTCGGGGGCAAACAAGCCAAGCAACGGCTTGTGGTCAGTCACCACGGTGAAGGGCCGCCCGTACAAGAAATCATGGAATTTTTTTACTCCCTTCACGATTGCCAGACCCTCCTTGTCGATTTGCGAGTAGTTCCGCTCGGTTTCGTTGAGTGTCTGGGAAAAGTATGCTACCGGTACCTCTCTTCCATCCGGGAGTTGGTGTCCCAGGACAGCGCCGATGCCATAGGGCGAGGCGTCGCATGCTAGCACCACCGGCAGCCTCTCGTCGAAGTGTGCCAAGACCGAGTTTGAGACAAGCAAGTCCTTGACTGCCTGGAATGCGGCCTCCTGGCGCTGGCCCCACACCCAAGGGGCCCGCTTGTCCAGGAGTCTGTGTAGGGGCTCCGCTACCGCCGCCTTGTGGGGAAGGAAGGAATGGTAAAAGTTCAATAATCCCAAGAAGGCCTGAAGTTCAGTCTTGTTCTTGGGCGCTGGGGCATCACAAATGGCCCGTACCTTGTCCCCAGTCGGGTGAACCCCTTCTGCATCCACCATAAATCCCAGAAAGTCCACTTGAGGCACTCCTAGTAGACATTTTTCCCGCTTCACCTTGAGACCCGCCATCTGGAAACGGTGCAGAACAGTGCGGAGGCGGTCCTCAAACTCCTCTGGTGTGGGCCCGGCAATCAACACATCATCAAAGAAGGGGGTGACACCAGGAATCCCTTTAAGGAGAGAGTCCATTAGATTCTGGAATATGCCTGGTGCCACGCTGACCCCGAATTGCAGCCGCTTTACCCTGAACGCTCCTCTGTGCGTCACAATCGTCTGTGCCTCTGCTGTGGCCTCATCTACTGGCAGCTGTTGATATGCTTGGGCCAAGTCCAGCTTGCCAAAAATTTTCGACCCAGCCAGGGTGGCAAGGACATGGCTGACCACTGGCACTGGGTATGCATGGGCCATGAGGGCCTTGTTTATGGTACATTTGTAGTCTGCGCAGATGCGGACCGAACCATTAGGCTTGACGGGTGTGACGATTGGGGTTTCCCAGGGGGCATTAGGCACCGGCTCCAGCACTCCTTGCTCCACGAGTCGGTCCAATTCCTCGTCTATACGGGGTTTCAGGGCGAATGGGACCCGGCGGGCCTTGAGCCTGACTGGTCGTACTGCGGGGTCAAGCTGTAGAGCAATGGGGGGGCCCGTATACTGTCCCAATTTCCCATCGAAAACCCCCGGAAACTCCTTGCATATGGCGTCCACGTCCACTTGTAAGCTCATGTGGTTCACCCCGGTGATGGCTAGTCCCAGTGGTCCAAACCATGCCAACCCCAGTAAGCTAATGTAGGGGCCCTTGACCACAAGCAAGTCCAGTTGCCGCGTCCGCCCTCGGTATTGCACCCTGAAGGTCCCCACCCCCATTGTGGGGACCTTACGTTTCTGGAAGTCCCGGAGGGTGAATGGGGCCGGCCTGAGTTTGGGACCCCCAGTAGGACACAGTTTCCTTAAGGTCCTTGCCGAGATTATGGATAGAGTTGAACCCGTGTCAAGCTCCATGCGGCATGGGGCCCCCTCTATCTGTACCTCTACATAAATTTTCTCTACGTTGGGGTGGGGCAACTGGTATACCTGGAAGTCTGTGAGCTCCGTCGAGTTGCCTTGGTGCGTTGGGCCCCGGGACCTGGGGCTCTTGGATTGGTCATCTGATGCCTGGCTTCGGGTGGGCCGAGCCCGACACACCCGGGCGATGTGTCCCAATTTTCTGCACTGCCTGCACTCTGCGTTGCGGAAACGGCAGGTCCTCCTCTCGTGACTTTCTCCACAGCTTGCGCAGTTCCCTCCTTCTCGTCGAGGCAGCTGTGGTATGTGGGCTGCTTGAGTGTGCTGCTGTACTCGGTGCACCTCCTCCCTGTCGGATCCCGAGTCGTTGGTGAGGTCTTCGTGGTGGACCCTCGGTTGGGACGGCTGGCTCAGCCGTGCCTCTTGCGTCGACCTCTCAGCAGCTTCCGTTGCCAGGGCCTCCTCCAGAGCGACCTGGAACGTTAGGTTCTTCTTAGCGTAGAGGCGTCGTTGCAGCTTCTCATCCTTCAGGCCACCGACGAGGCGGTCACGAAGCATGTTCTCCAGCTCTGAGAAGTTGCAGAACCGTGCAGCTTGGCGGAGAGAGGTCACAAACCCAGTTATGGTTTCCCCAGGGGCTTGCCGCTTTGCGTAGAAGGCATTTCGACAAGCCACCACTGAGGGCTGTGGCGAAAAGTGCCCCTTCAGCTGTTCCATTATTGTTTTGTATGGAACAGTAGCGACGTCTTCAGGCGCAAGGAGAGCCCGGGCGATTTCAAATGTCTCCTCTCCGCAGACGCTGAAGAATATTGCCCTCTTCTTGGCGTCTTCTTCATCGGTGACCCCTTTGGCTTCTAGGAGGAAGGTGAAACGGGAGGCGTACGCTTCCCAGTCTCCAGATGCTGGGTTGAATGGCGAGAAGCTGCTGTCAGTTGCCATTCTGAGTTCCTTGTGTCCCGGAGCTGAAGCCTGGATACACGGTGCGAGGCAGCGGTGCGGCAGGTGGCGGTGCTGCGGTGCTGTGTGTGGCAGTCAGCTCAGCGGGATCCCATCCTCGTCGCCAGTGAAATATACTCAGAGTCGCAAAGTGATTTCATGCTCTTTATTCAGCTCATAGTGGTGAGGAGGAATGAATGAATGTCCCCTCAAAGTATCTGCTTTATATACATTATTTACACAATGGGCTGCACATGATTGGCTAATTCCAGGATTCTACTGTAGGCCAATCAGGTTGTGGATTCACTTCTATCTGGAGCATGATTGGGTGGTTCCTGCTAACCAATCATACTGCTGCATTGTTCTAGGACCAATCAGACTGCTGCATTCTGAATCCTATTGTTCTAGGACCAATCAGACTGCTGCCTTTTGGAGCCTATTGTTCTAGGACCAATCAGACTGCTGCAGTTTGGATCCTATTCAACTCAGTACATAACAAAATGTATCCAAAATAGTTCACTTTCAGATGTAATATTGCCTTGTTTGTCTTTGTGCTTGATATTTTCTTTAACATATTGGGTTGGCAGACCCTTAGATAACGTATTTTTGAAACAGCGCCACGCAGGTCCAGAAGCCAGAAATGCAACGCTAGTTTGAATAGCAACCCAAACTTCCAACAGACATATGTGGATGTAGAGAATCATGCGTACATAAATAAAAGTGCCGTTCCTTGCCTACAATATGCAGATATGGAGGTAGATGGCACACTCCAAACTGTGGGTGCCACAGTGAATAGTTTCTGCCCTGTACCCTTGCACTTATAAGCCAAGTGTGTAACGAGCCACTTCTGTGCTAATTAATTGCCCTCCCATAAACTTCTACCATGGATCATGAGGTGCTGTTCTGTGAGGAACCACAGAAACTTCAACTAGGAAGCAATTTCTGTAATCACTAAGAATCCAGGCTAGATTTTAACTCAGACAGTAAAAGGTTCCTAGGTTCCAGAATGATTCTGCCCACTTGATTCCCGTGACCGGGAAGGACTAGAAATACTTCAAGGTCTGTCTAGGACTTCACCAAAGCAACATTATTATTCTCTGTGTTTGGGTCTCCAGCTGTCTCCGTCCCTGTCTACAGATCACCACATACAACCTTTATGCTTTAAAGTTTCAGGGGACTGCTTCAGAAACGCTGAGATCTCACTGCTCAGTTTGATTGCTCCTGCCCAAAGGCTGCCGCATCTCATTATTACAGTATCATTATTATTTTCTGGCTGCTGCTCTCTAGTTATGCATACCTCTCTTCTCATGCCGCTGCCAGCAATGGCTGAATGTGATTTGCAGTGTTAGGCTGTAGGCACTAGGCCAATGAGAAACTGCAGTGGTGAGTGACTATCTCTCTGCCTGCCTGGCCAGCTGCCCCAACTAATCCTCTGAGGAAGGTGACACTTGGTTTTTCATCTAGCATATTAAAAATGTGCTTAATTATTCTAAGCTGAAAACAAAATGCTAACAGATTTAACATGATTTTCATATCTGATAATGTATGTTGCCTGAGCATCACTTTTCTGCCTAAGGCAGGTGTTCCTAACATCCGACCACAGCTGCCATAGTTTATACTCTGCTCTCTAATGCAGATGAAGAGGAACATAATATCTAAATATGTGCAGTCTATCAGCTAAGCTCAGAAAAGTTGTGGGACTGTTTTTAAATTAAATAGCCTATCTCAACTCCAATGCAAGGCAGTTAAACTGCATTGTTTTTATACCACCAGAGGAGTGAGCTCATTTAAAGTCATGTATTCTATTAACATAGCAGTAGTCTTTTTGATATTTGTGTGTGTGTGTGCCTGCGCGCATGAAATGCTTTAGCTCTAATTTAATTTTGTGTTCTCATTGGAATGTTGATCAGAATTAATTGCTTTTTAGTTCTGTTGCCGGAATAAAGTTAATAGAGATATTGAATAAAGTAAATGCATTCTTTCCAGCACTGAACTTTAGAAATATAAGGCAGAGCCTCTTGTACTCCCACAGATTTACTGCTCCAGGTGGAATGGGTAACTTGCATTTCTTCATAAGAATGCCGAAAGCCTTGGTATTACTCAAGATAACTTGCGATTTAATTGTTTAGATAATTTGCAGTTTAATAAACAACTGACAACGACTCGTTATTAGGAGGGCAGACCTTTGAAAATACGTTGTCCCCTTTTTCATTCCCTAATATAGCAGAATCAAAACAGTGTTTGTTATCATTCAGTGCGGCTGTTAATTAATTCCAAGTTTACATGCAGACAGACCTGGCTAGTGATTTCATCCCATGGCAGGCTACTGCTCATACTAGCATAAGAAAAGCTGTACTGGATCAGACCAAAGGCCAACTAGTCCATCATCCATGGTGGCCACCCACTTCCTGGAGATGTCTACAAGTAGGACATGAGGGTGATAACATTCTCCCACTTGCGTTCTGCAGCAACTGGAATGCCAGCATGACTTAGAATCATAGAATCGTGGACTTGCAGGACCAGGTGTCGGGCTCCCCATACCCCAACCCATGCAAATAAGAGACCAATAAGACTGGTTTTGGGTCAAAACAAGCCACAACTTTATTGAATACAGATGAAAGAGGTTTGGCTTGGGCATGGGGCAATCAAAATACTTCCAGCGGGGGTTCCTAAGACTTATATCAAATAGGGTGACCCCTGCCCGCAGGGCCCTGCCCCCCCCCCGGGCACATGGACATGGCCACTCCCCCCCAGATCACTTTAACAGGATACCCAGAGTTTGGAGGGGCAGGCAGAGACTACAAACCCCCCCCCCCCGGTCCAAAACACAAGATTGCCACAATGCCCAACCAGTTGTGGCGATTGCTATGAGGTAAGCAAAACCACCGGGTTGGTGCCAATTAGCCCAGTGGGCAAATTCCTACCTGGCCCCATAAAGAGTGGTGACCACCATAGCCACAGCAAAGTCATTGACTGTCAGCTTAAACCTGGTGAAGGAACAAACAGGTAGTGCCCCAGGTGTGGGCAGCTTCAATGGGGCAAGGGGTGGATCCGAGGGAAGCCTACCAGCTCTGTTGGCTCCGCCCCCTGGCACAGCCAGAGTCCCCAACCTGCATCCCCATTCACCAAAGCAGGGTGCAGGCTAGGATACGGTTCCCAATAGGGAGGGGGCTTAAGCCCCCACCACCTACCAGGAAGGGCACCACTATTCCAGTTCCCTCGTTGGGGCCCCAGTACCATCCTGCAACTCCACCACACCAAGAGGGGTGAGCGGACTTGTAGAGTGGAAGGGGATGTGGCATTTGCCCATTCCTTGTGATTATGTTTGTACAGGGGGATGGAAATAGTTAATGTAGATTGACCAGTGAGAAAGCTCAGAGGCGGAGCCTACCTGGTTTTGAGGATCAGCCCAGGGATTTACCATGGGGAGACAGAGGAGTGAGGGTCAGCCATAGTGGTTGTGAAAGTTAGAGTAAGAGACAGGGATAGAACTGAGAGAGAAGAGTGTGACAGTGTGAGATAGTACCACATCTAGTTAAGGGCACGCATTTGAGAAACCGTTCTGAACATATTTAAAACTTGTTTGTTGTTCAACAAACTTTAATCTTTGTTGTTGACTTTACAACCTGACCGAGACTCAGTATTTCACCCGAAGAAACCTGGTTGGTGGCAGTGGAAGAATAAAGCAGTGGTGTACAGGTCAGTAGTCTGTGAAACAACCGGGGACTCTGTATGGACACCACAGGGACCATAAGGGAATCTTTTGCCCAATATGGGGCTTGAACCCACAACCATAAGAGCCTCATGCGGTATCAACTGAGCTATCCCAGTGTATACTTGTAGCCATTGATAATCTTATCCTCCATTAATTTATTTGACCCCCTTTTAAAGCTATCTGAGTTGGTGACTGTCAGGCTTCTTTCCCAAAGCACAATGACAGTGACTCTTACTCGAAAGTAAAGGAAGAGATCTTTATTCAGACTAACAGAGATACAGGCTCAGCATCAAGCACTAGGTCCAGAAATCAAAATTCCAAGCACTGAACTGGCAGCGTTGCGTCCTTCTTGACATTGTTGCTTTAATTTGGAGGAAAGCTTCCAAACCTAAAGCCCATTGCAACCAGCTCCTTCCATGCAAATTTGTCATCTATGACAAGGATACATCATATGTGCAGATCGTATGTCAAAGTTGTGAATGGGCTGCAAACAAATGCTCCGAAAAATTATTCAAAATGTGAAGAAGTGGAAAGATGCTAAAGGGAATTTGTACCCTGGGTGACTTTGAAAAGGAGTTGGGACTCTCCAGATGTTGCTAAACTGAAATCCCATCCCTGAGCAAGGCTGGGGTTATGGAAATTGGAATTCCAACAACTCAAAGAATCACAGAATCATAGAGTTGGAAGGAATCCTGAGGTTCATCTAGGAATCTCAGCTAAAGCATCCATGGCAGATGACCACCCAACCTGTGCTTCAAAACCTCCAAGGAAGGAGAGTCCACCACCTTCTGAGGGAGACCATTCCACTGTTGAACAACTCTTACTGTCAAAAAGTTTCCCCTGATGTTTAGTCACAATCACCTTTTTTTGTAACTTGAAGCCATTAGTTCGGGTCCTACCCTCCAGAACAGGAGAAAAACAAGCTTGCTCCCTCTTCCATGTGACAGCTTTTGAGATATTTGAAGGTGGCTATCATATCTCTTCTCTGTCTCCTCTTTTCTAGGCTAAACATGTTGTTATTGTTGTTTAGTTGTTTAGTCATTTAGTCGTGTCCGACTCTTCGTGACCCCATGGACCAGAGCACGCCAGGCACTCCTGTCTTCCGCTGCCTCCCACAGTTTGGTCAAACTCATGCTGGTAGCTTCAAGAACACTGTCCAACCATCTCATCCTCTGTCGTCCCCTTCTCCTTGTGCCCTCTATCTTTCCCAACATCAGGGTTTTTTCCAGGGAGTCTTCTCTTCTCATGAGGTGGCTGTCCTTCCAGTGAGCACTCAGGGCTGATTTCCTGAAGAATGGATGCATTTGATCTTCTTGCAGTCCATGGGACTCTCAAGAGTCTCCTCCAGCACCATAATTCAAAAGCATCAATTCTTCAGCAATCAGCCTTCTTTATGGTCCAGCTCTCACTTCCATACATCACTCCTGGGAAAACCATAGCTTTAACTACCCAACCCCAAGTCGTGGAGGGCCATAGGTTCTCTTTCCCTGGTCTTGGGGCAGGGGCAGAGAGTTTAAATGCACCTTCTGAATGTCCTGTTCAGCACTTCGGAGCAGCTCTCTCTGCCTAGTGATGACATCCGCTAATAAACGGCGCTGCAAATAGATTTGGGCAGCCTGTACTTGTCTGCAGTTTCTGCAGATTGGGATCAGAGAGGTTTTGAGAGGAACTTCTTGTTCCCTGATTATTCTTTTGGCAGGCTCTAGGACAAGGGGCCTGCTGGAATTGCTTTTTAAAAAATTACTGCGTGTGCCTCTCCGGCTGTAAAATATGCCCATATAAATGTGTTATCTGTCTATTAGTTTCCTAAGTGAAAAATGTACAGGGGTCTCTGATTAAAAGGGACAAAGATATCGCTCATTGGCTCTGACAGTGAGAATGTTGCTGAACAATGTCTCCCCTTTCTTGCAGGAACGGAGGCGCTAATGTGAAACCGAGGCACATTCTCCTGCATGGAGAATAGGCAGCAGGATATTTTCTCTCTGGCGAGACGCTTCATCACCGGACAGTGAGCCTGCTATGGGTTTTTAATGCCAACTCATATTGTGAGGCTGGCTGAAAGATGTTTTTCTTTCCCCTCCAGGAAATTGAGGTTGAATTTTAATTCAATGCCAGTCATTACTGGATCACGGCTGCATTATTTCATGTCCTGTTCAACCATTCTTGTGTGTCTAATGGTCACATTCACGGCGGAGAAGAAACAGCAGATATTATTCACATTCACCCCAAAATCAAATGGACTCTTTCCTGTTGAAACTATGTCAAAGCTCAATTAACTGTTATGCTGAACGACGCACCAGGGTAGGATGTCAGTCAAATTGCCTTTCTGTTTATGCAGCGGGATGCATGCGACTAAATCTTACTCAGAGTAGACTCATTGAAATTAATGGGCCTAAGCTCATTACATATCCTTAGGCACCAGGTAAAAAAGTGTCTCTATAACCAGGCCTTTTACTGATTAATGTTCTATGGGCTTTTAAATGTCTTTGTGGGAGTGGGTTTTTATTTTGCTTTGTTTTTATTTTGTTATGTATTTTTGGTTCTCATTTTTATTTTTATGATGTGAACCACCCTGTGATCTTTGGATGAAGGGTGGTGTACAAATTTAATAAATAATAATAATTGATAATGCCTATTAATTTCACTGAGTTTTCTCTGAGGAAAGCTGAGTTGAATACCATTCCATGTAATTATCTTTTCACGTGGCTGTATGAACTATGTTGGAAGCAAGCTTTCGGGTCATGCAGGACTCACTGAGAACATGCCAGTATTGCTGCAAGGGTTCTATTTTCTCACTATATGTAGAAGCTGTTGGAGTTTTCTGCAATTGGACTTTGCATGACCACCAGCTGTGCAAAGTTGGATGAATCAATGCTTGTGCAATTGAGTTAATTTCTTTTATTTTTTGAGAAATTTTCATTTGCAAATATAGCAAGAAAGAAAGAAACACCATCAGCTGACATTACCCCCCTCCGAGAGCTACAATTCTCAGAGTGGATTAACAATCAATCCCTCATTGCAGGAAACTCTTGCAACTGTAGCTTTCTAAGGGAAATAGACATCTCTTAAGAAATTTCAGCACCCTATTCAACACTATGGTGCTTCCATTAAAAGGCAAAAGGTCTGTCCATAGACAGCTTTCTGGTTCATGTGGCTTCTGGCACAACGGAACACCATGGCAGAAACCAGAGTGCACAGAAACGCCACGGGTGGCACTGTGGTCTAAACCACTGAGCCTCTTGGGCCTGCTGATCAGAAGATCAGCGGTTCAAATCCCCGTGACGGGGTGAGCTCCCATTTGTCTGTCCCAGCTCCTGCCAGCCTAGAACTTTGAAAGCATGCCAGTGCAAGTAGATAAATAGGTACCACTGCGGCGGGAAGGTAAATGGCATAAAATCCAACAACATCCAGAGGGCACCATGTTGGCTGTCCTATTCTACACTGAGTGGCAGAATCTCTCCAAGGTTTTCAGCAGGGGTATTTCCCGGTCCTACCTGGAGATGCCAGGATTGAACCTGGGTCATTCTGCATGTAAAGCAGTTGCTCTACCACTGAACTGCAGCCTTCCCCTCCACCCCCAAATATCTGAAAATTTAGGTGGCAACCCAGGGGTACTGTCTGGTGAGGAGGGGAGGGGATTTTTGACACTATACTTTGCATACAGGCCAGATGCAGGACAAATGTTTTTGAAGATGATGCATCTTTAGGTGTACACACCCAGACACACACACACAGAGAGAGAGACACTCACAAACCAGCTTGTGATTTATTTCCATTAAGGAGTAAGCTAGTGGTTTTATTAAAGCTTCCAATGTTTCAAATGTATTTTTCTACGCTGATTTAGAATGTCATGCTTCTTTCTTGCTTACAAGGAGGTGGGGGGGCGGCAGGGGCGGCTTCCGGTGTTATTTATTTATTTTTATAGGTGGCATTTTTTCTGTAATCAAGAAATACATTCTAAGGAACCAATTTTCTGAAGCATGAAATGGATATATAAATACTATTCTGTGACCTGTAACATCCAATTTCAGACTCCTTTGTCGAGCGACACCTATCTAGCAGGAAACTAAAGATTCTCTCTCCTTGGACAGTCAGATGTAAATATATATTTTTTTAAGAAAAAGAATTAAACATGCCATGTGAATTTTTGAAACCTTACTTTCTTCTTGGGCTCAAAAGAGGCAGGGATATAAACCATAAGTTGTTTCCAAAACCCCTGAAATGTATACATAATTGCTTCCCTAGCCTTCCATCCTTGCTCCCTTTTCTGCCTGCCATCTAGATATTTATTACAGCAGCCCAGCCTACACAGAGTCTGTCATTGTCGACTTGGAAATAGATCCCCTTGGGGTCAATAAGATCTGCTCCTGTGCCAGGCTATAAATCGGGTCCTCCCTTAAAGAGGGCTTGTGTTGTGGTTACACCTGGCAACCTAACCCTGTGTTGTGGATGGGTACGTTTGGATAGCCACAACAACCAATTGGTAGGTCCCTTTATGCAGGGTTCAATCAGGCCAATGGGATGCAGGCTAAACGGATCAAGGGACCTATGTATACCTATGCACATGATGACCCAGAGCTTCCTCTTTCGGTGCTTGCATCGGAACACCCACCCACCTCTCCCTATATTTAGGGCTTGTGCGCTTGACCTTGCTATGCCATCGTGTGTCATCTGTCGTTGGGACAGGGGCACGGCAGGAATTTTCCCCACTTGGCTGATTGGCTGTTGCCATTTGGGTTTCGCCTGCCACGTAGCAAATCATCACAACTTGTAAGGTTGCGGATAGGTTCAGGTGATAGGGATGGGAGAACGCTCTCGCCATCCCTATGTGAAGGGTATTCTATTAAAGGAATCCAGGGACTCGATGGTTTGGTCAACCCTGTGAGGGGGTTGTGCCCATGCCTGAGTCCAGAGGGGCATTTGGGTGGCCAAGATAGCCTTCTCCCGGCTTTCTGCTTATCCAGGTGTTCACCCTAGGCTGACCTATGCTGGTGCCCTGGGTCAGCGCTACCTGCAACGGTGCAGGGAGCTAGTCGAACCAGAGCCTATGCAACCAGTCGCTTTCTGTAATCAATAAAGTTGTGGGCTAAATCCTGCCAAAAACCATACCAAAATTTGCCTCTTGTGGATTTATTTAAGGGGGAGGTTTAAAGGTCTCAACATGCAATTGTACACATGCGCACAACAAAACTGTGCATGTTTGCTGAGAAGCCATCCCAGTTGAATTCAATGGGATTGACTTCCAGGTAAAATGTGCATGAGAGCAGTCCTAGGAACCAGCACCAGCCCTGATTTGCAGCATCATTGAGTGTTTTTGCCAGGCTTTAATGCAGTGGTACCTCAGGTTAAGTACTTAATTTGTTCCAGAGGTCCGTTTTTAACCTGAAGACCACTTTAGCTAATGGGGCCTCCTGCTGCTGCTGCGCCACCGGAGCACGATTTCTGTTCTCATCCTGAAGCAAAGTTCTTAACCCAAGGTACTATTTCTGGGTTAGTGGAGTCTCTAACCTGAAGTGTCTGTAACCTGAAGCGTATGTAACCCGAGGCGCCACTGTATGTTGGTGCTGCTTCTCCCCCAGCAAGGAAGGAGAAGGAGGTCTTTCAATCTAGCAGGCCTAAAGGCTTGCCCTGCCTGAATGATGATGGTCTTAGCTTGATGTTGACTTCTCCTCTCAGCTTCACTGGACGGCACCAGGTTCTCATGAGCCAGTGTGGTGTAGTGGTTAGAGTGTCAGACTAGGACCTGGGAGACCAGGGTTCAAATCTCCACTTGGCTGTAAAGCTCATTGGATGACTTTGGGCCAATCACAGTCTCTCAGCCTAGCCTGCCTCACAGGGTTGCTGTGGGGGTTAAATGAGGAGGAGGATATAATCATGCCACCTTGAGCTCCTTAGAGAAAAAGATGGGATATAAATGTAATAAAGAAATGAAATAAATAAAAGACGATGAACTCTCTACATCTTGTTCATAATTTTATACTCCTCCACCATGTCCCCTCTTTTTACTCATTTTTTCCTCTAAGCTAAGCCCCCACCCCAATGCAACCATTCCTTTCTAAAAAAGTTGGCTGCATTTTCCTTTTAACACCAACATAAAGTGTACTCGATCTCCCGGTCCCAGCTGAGATAAGTCCATGGAGCATCTCATGAGTTTTAAAGAGGCATTTTTACAATGGCATTTAAAATGGTGTTATTATCTCCTCTGATTTGCACTGCTATGATTTATTATATAATGGACTACCCTCTGGTCAGCAACAATGAAATGCAGGGTGTGTGGGTGGGTGTGATGGATGATAGATGATAGATAGATAGATAGATAGATGATAGATAGATAGATAGATAGATAGATAGATAGATAGATAGATAGATGATAGGTGATAGATAGATAGATGATAGATAGATAGATAGATAGATAGATAGATAGATAGATAGAGATGATAGATAGATGATAGATAGATTAGATAGATAGATAGATAGATAGATAGATAGATAGATAGATAGATAGATAGATGATAGATAGATGATAGATAGATAGATAGATAGATAGATAGATAGATAGATAGATAGATATAGATGATAGATAGATAGATAGATATAGATGATAGATAGATAGATAGATAGATAGATAGATAGATAGATAGATAGATAGATGATAGATAGATGATAGATAGATAGTAGATAGATAGATAGAGAGAGAGAGAGAGAGAGAGAGAGAGAGATAGATGATAGGTGATAGATAGATGATAGATAGATAGATAGAGATGATAGATAGATTAGATAGATGATAGATAGATAGATAGATAGATAGATAGATAGATAGATAGATAGATAGATGATAGATAGATGATAGATAGATGATAGATAGATAGATAGATAGATAGATGATAGATAGATAGATAGATAGATAGATAGATAGATAGATAGATAGATAGATATAGATAGATGATAGATAGATAGATAGATAGATAGATAGATAGATAGATAGATAGATGATAGATAGATGATAGATAGATGATAGATAGATGATAGATGATAGATAGATAGATAGATAGATGATATAGATATAGATAGATAGATATAGATAGATGATAGATAGATGATAGATAGATAGATAGATAGATAGATAGATAGATAGATAGATAGATGAATGATAGACAGCAAAAACATCAGAACTTCAAAACAGAACCTATGCATGGGTGCTCAACCATTTTTAGTCCAAAGACCTTACCATAATTCCTAAATAAAGATTAAGCTTGGATCTTTATAAAAGGATTAAATACTGGAAAATGAAGTCTGAAGGTTAACACACACAAAATCTTTATTGGATTTGAAGGATAGGACTGTGATGGGTCCTTAGATCAGAGGCAGAGCAAATGCTGTGACAGTATAGGGTCCCCAGTTCCATTTGTGATGGAAATGGAAGGTTGGAGAGCTGGGAAAGTTCCAAGCCAGACCAAGGATGGGGAATCAGTGGCTTTCCAGACATTCCTGGACTACAATTCCCATCATCCCTGACCACTGGGCCATGCTGGGTAGGGCTGGTGGGGTTAACAACACCTGAAGGACCACAGGTTCCCCACCTCCCTTTTAGATATCCTGGGAGTAGAGCACTGAGGACCATAAAAAACTGCCCCATTGATGTATTCAATAGTTGAGCTTCCCATAATCAAGTTGGTTAAAAATTTACAACCCTAATTTGAGTTACATGAAGACAGAGATCTATCCTGATGTAAAGTATAGCCATTCAAGTCTTCTATATAAAAAAATTTAAAACTTGGTGACATCTCAAGAAAGTCTCTGGGCACGAGATCAAGGTTTCTGCTGAAAAAGAAAGGAAAGGAAATCACCTGGTTAGTTACTCTCTTCTCATGGTTTTTGTAGACCTCTGTCAAACACTTAACTTTTTTTAATGCATCCCTTAATTACCTTTTTAAAAATAATAAACGCAGAGTCATGCTTTTGATAATTGAAATGTAAATTTCAAGTAGTATATCACTTACACGCAATATATATTGTAATCGAGTGCCCCCAGAAGTCAAACTTGGGTGCCAAATAATAATTATATTTCTTTTGCGCAAGGTCGTTGGTAAAGTTCTGGGATTTGTATCCTCAGACTTTCCACAAGGAAGGGAGTTCTAAGACTGCCTGTATTGCAGAACTAATGAATTAGCCTGTCATGTGAAGTTTAATTCAATCAGAAAGCCACTGTGTGCTGCAGCTAATAAACCATAATTATTGAAAAGAAAATTGGCTTTTTATCAGTGACAATGTAACTTAATTTCTCAAAATGATAAATACAGTAGAGATGAAGCAATATGCAATGCCAGGTGTTCCTTTTCCGTTCAGAGATTTGTTCACCTACAGTAAACACACACACAGTCAGGGACACACATGTTGATGTTGTTGTTGTTGTTTAGTCGTGTCCAACTCTTCATGACCCCATGGACCAGAGCACACCAGGCACTCCTGTCTTCCACTGCCTCCCGCAGTTTGGTCAAACTCATGCTGGTAGCTTCGAGAACACTGTCCCACCATCTCATCCTCTGTCGTCCCCTTCTCCTTGTGCCCTCAATCTTTCCCAACATCGTGGTCTTTTCCAGGGAGTCTTCTCTTCTCATGAGGTGGCCAAAGTATTGGAGCCTCAGCTTCACAATCTGTCCTTCCAGTGAGCACTCAGGGCTGATTTCCTTCAGAATGGATAGGTTTGATCTCTTGCAGTCCATGGGACTCTCAAGAGTCTCCTCCAGCACCATAATTCAAAAGCATCAATTCTTCAGCGATCAGCCTTCATATGAAGAATCAAATCAAGATCAACCATAGCCTGGACCATACATAGTTCCACTGATTATTGAAAACTTCTTGATGATGATTCCAACCAAAACAGGTGGACTGAAATGCAACTGTGGCCAAACCATTCATTGCTCTTCAGCTGTGACTCGTAGTTCATACATCATTCGTGTCCGGTGAAATTATTCGTAGGGGAACAGTTAGGGCCAGAGACTCCAACTTGAGAGGGCTATTGGTGGGGGCAACATTGCACAGGTGAACATCACACCTTCCTCCTTAACCCAGCCAGATGCTTCCCAGACTTTGGGAAGGAGACACCAAACCTCTGAAAGAAGGCTGGAGCCCTGCTGCCTCCTTCCCAAAAGCCAGGAGGGCTTTGGGAATGCGGCAGAAGCACTCTTGGATCCTTTAGGGCAGGCATGTCCAACACGTCGATCGTGATAGACTAGTTGATCGCGGGATTGATTTTGGTTGAGAGACAGAGAGAGAAGCCTGGCGTGCTCCGACTGGCTCCTCAGATCTGTGTAAACCAGGGATCAGCAACTGTTAAGTTGTGGGTTGACATAGCCGACGACCAGCAATTTCTCCAAATAGCTCTTTATTTCGTAAGCTGGAATAGAACTGACTGCAAACAGCTCAGCCGGCCTGCTTTTATAGGCAGCCGGCTGTCAACATTGTAACAACAACAGCCCAGAGTTCCCGCCTAAAATAACTGACGCGGACCTGAGGGAAAACTATCTACAGACCTGAGTGAAAACTATATACAGTATCCCCCTGCTGGCCCAGGGTGAAACTTCACTACATAACACCCCTCCCCACCGAGATAAGGCGTTAGTTACAATCGTAATGGTTTCCTTATATACAGCACTACGCGTAATGGTTCAATTAGGCACAAAAGCATATCGGTTACATTTCCCATACTTAGACCAACAGTGATACATGTCCAACAACATGGTCCTTTAAATAAGTTGGGTGCTTGGAAACTCTGCCAGACCGCCGGGGACTGGTAGCCAAGTCCGGAGGGCCACACAGTTCTTCCTGAGGCTGTGGTGCGACCCTAGGTGGCGTTGGAACCAAATCCCCTGGATCCGCTGCTGTGGGTGGAGCCTCCGCAAGTGGAGTGGTCTGAGTCTGTGGTAAGTCTGGCAGACCCTCTGAAGCGGCTTGGTTCGGCTCCACGCTGGCAGTTTGCGAGGGAGGTGTAGGTGGGGCCTCGCCATCTGTACGTGTCTCTTCTGGAGCCGCAAGCGCAGTTGGGGGCACCTCGGTAGTGTCCAAGTCCCCAACCCTGCGCCTAAGCTGGTCTATGTGCCGTCGCCACAAGCATCCGTCTTCGAGTGCCACCTGGTACGAGCGAGGTCCAGTGACTCCCACTACTGTGGCTGGCACCCAAGGAATGTCCCCCACATAGTTCCGGGCAAAGACCTGGTTTCCTGGGACAAATGACTGTGGTGCGTTGGCACAGCCTGGGGGTTCAGCCACGGCAAAGTCCGGGTGTAGCCGGTCGAGTGGTGACCTGAGGCGGCGGCCCATAAGCAGTTCAGCAGGACTCCTCCCTGTGGCCGCATGAGGGGTGATGTGTTGCACGAACAAGTATTCGGCGACCCGCTCATGCCAGTCTCCCCGGTCCAGGCACGCCAGTGCCTCTTTTGCCGAGCGCACCATTCTTTCCGCTTGCCCGTTGCTGGATGGATGAAAGGGTGCCGTTAGGGCATGGCGGATGCCCAGTCCCAAAAGATACCGCTCAAACGTGCCTGACGTGAACTGTGGTCCGTTGTCAGAGACAAGGACATCAGGACACCCATGCGTTGCAAACAGGCCTCGCAGCACCCGGATGACAGCTTCGGTAGTGGTGGAGGGCATCAGGGCGACCTCCAGCCATTTGGAATAGGCGTCCACCACTACCATAAAGGTCCGGCTGTGAAAGGGGCCAGCCAGATCAATGTGCACCCTCGACCAGGGTGTCTTTGGCGTCTCCCAGGTGTGTCCCTTAGCTGCCGGTGGTGCAGGCCTCGACTCTTGGCACGCTTGACAGGCGGACACCCAGGCAGTGATGGCATCGTCCATATTAGGCCACCAGACGTAACACCGAGCCAACGCCTTCATTTTGACAATTCCCGGGTGGCCAACGTGCAGAGCCTCCAGGACGCGCTGACGGAGTCCCTGGGGAATCACAACGCGGTCTCCCCACAGCAGACAGCCGCGATGAGCTGAGAGTTCATGTTGTCTGGTTGCGAAGGGCTGGAACTCCGATGCAAAAGGCCCTTGTGGCCACCCCCTCCACACCCAGTTGAGCACCCGGCTGATGGTGCGATCCTGGGCACACGCGGAGGCCACAGTGGCAGCCGATACAGGCGCTGCCGGAAGATCCTCAATCAGAAGGAGCGATGAAGCTGGAGCCGGGTCTTCCACAAATGCTGGAAGAGGGCAATGGCTGAGGGCGTCGGCATGGCCCATTGATTTCCCCGGGCGATGGATGAGCCGGTAGTGGTAGGCAGCCAGGAAAACAGTCCATCGCAGCATGCGTGGCGAGAGGACCGGTGGAGTTGGACGATCACCGGCGAGGAGGCCCAGGAGTGGCTTGTGGTCAGTGATGAGGTCAAAAGTCCTGCCATAGAGGTATTCATGGAACCTCTTCACTCCAGCCACAAGTGCCAATGCCTCCTTGTCGAGCTGGCTGTAATTCCGTTCCGTCGGAGATAGTGTCCTGGAAAAGTAGGCGAGCGGTGCTTCTCTTCCATCTGGAAAACGGTGACTAAGGACAGCACCGATGCCAAAAGGTGAGGCATCGCAGGCAAGGACCAGCGGCCTGGAATCACTGTACTGCACCAGTACACTGTCTGATGAAAGGAGAGCCTTGACCGCGTTGAAGGCTGCCGTCTCCCGATGACCCCAGGCCCAAGGCGTCTTTGTACTAAGGAGTCGGTGAAGAGGCTCAGCCACTGTGGCTTTGTGGGGCAGGAACATGTTATAAAAGTTCAGCAGCCCCAGGAATGCCTGCAACTCCGTCTTGTTCTTTGGGGTGGGGGCCTGCTGGATAGCGCGGATCTTGGATGTGGTCGGGTGAAGGCCGGAGGCATTGATAAGATAGCCCAGGAACTCTACCTGTGGAGCGGCGATCTGGCACTTCTCCCTCTTTACCTTGAGCCCGGCCTCTTGGAACCTGGTCAGCACAGCACAGAGGCGCTCGAACAGCTGCTGGTGTGAGTCTGCAGACACCAAGACGTCATCAAAATATGGTACCACGCCCGGAAGCCCTTGCAGGAGACACTCCATAAGGCTTTGGAAGATGCCAGGAGCCACACTCACCCTGAACTGCAACCGGCGGCAACGGAATGCCCCCCGGTGGGTGATGATCGTCTGGGCTTCAGCAGTGGCATCATCGACTGGCAGTTGTTGATAGGCTTGGGCAAGGTCCAGCTTAGCGAAGACCTTACCCTCACCCAGGGAATGCAGCAGGTGTTGGACAACAGGAACCGGATAAGCGTGCTGCTGAAGTGCCTTGTTGATCGTGCACTTGTAGTCAGCGCAGATTCTCACTGACCCATCTGGCTTGACAGGTGTGACGATGGGGGTTTCCCACTTGGCGTGGTCAACCAGCTCCAAAACTCCTTGGGCGATCAGTTTGTCCAGTTGTTCGTCCACCTTAGCCTTGAGAGCAAAGGGAACCCGGCGTGGCTTTAGCTTGATGGGGGCGACTTGTGGATCAAGGCTAAAGGAGATGGGCATACCTGTATATTGCCCCAAGGTGCCGTCAAAAACCTCGGCAAAGTCTTTGACCAGACCCTCAGTCTCTGCGTTAGAGATGCAGTTGATGCCGGTGACTTCCAGGCCGAGGGCATCAAACCAGTCTAGCCCTACACTACACTACACTACACTACATAACAGCAACCTTTTTCAGCCGTGGGCCGGTCCACCGTCCCTCAGACCATGTGGTGGGCCAGACTATATTTTGAATGAAAAAATATATGAACGAATTCCTATGCCCCACAAATAACCCAGAGATGCATTTAAAATAAAAGGACACATTCTACTCATGTCAAAACACGCTGATTCCCGGACCATCCATGGTCCGGATTGAGAAGGCGATTGGGCCACATCCTGTCCCCAAGCCTTAGGTTGCCTACCCCTGGTGTAAAGTAATATAAAAATATAGTTTGACTTTTCTCACTTGTTTAGTTACTTGTCCGTCTAGGAACTGGCTCTGTCATGATGATATCTAAACATAACAACTGTATCCATGAAATAAAGGTCCGTTTGTTAGACTATTTACGGAAATATTGTAAAATTAATGAATGCTAGGAAAATGTTGGAATGAAGTTATATGGCTTTAGTAGAAATGTTATAAGGAATTAAGGATAAATAGATTAATAGAGTAATAAAGGAAAAATAAGGTTAGAATGTGTTAAGATAATTATAGGATTAAAAACAGAGGAAGATGGAAAGGAATTAATTAATAGAAGTGGAATACAAAAAGGGAGGTGTGAGGAGGTTGTGGAAATAAGTGAATGAAAGATAAGATATGGAAATTATTTGATGTGTTTTAAATTGTGTTTGTTTTGTTCTGTTAGTTTAATGTTAGTGTAATGTGGTGTTTTTTGTACTGTATTGTATTGTATAGTTTTTCTTTTTTGTAGTGTTTAAATTGTTGGAAAACGCAATAAATATTATTTAAAAAATAAAATAAAGGTCCATTTGTTTTTGTTTGTTTGTTTGTTTGTTTCATAAACTTAAATGACTTTGGGGAGGTGGGGGAAGGGAACGCTTGTTGAAGAATGACAATGGGACAGTGTGGTAGATCACTCCAGTTTTTGATACTGTGATAGTAGATCACAGACTACTTGAAGTTGGACACCTGTTTTAGGGGGACTAGGCTCATACCTTTAGTCTACTGATCACACGCCACTGCAAGTGCAGGTGTGAACCAGCTGACAAAGATGATGGCAGCCGTCACATTCTAACCCAGAGTGGCGTACCCTTCAAGTGTCCCCAAATTTCCAGGGACAGTCCTGGAATTACAAAAGCCACCCCAGCTTCTGATGTGATCCCAAAATGTCCCTATTTCTCCCGCCTGTGTTGCCGTTGCTTTATTGGTGTGTGTTTTTCTTTTTGTGGATCTACCAAAGAATAAAATAAAATAAAAGCGGGATTAAGGGGTGGGTTTTCCCCCCAGGACAGTGGAAGACATGTCTGCTGTGTCCCATTTGTGTAGTGGTGGCCGCACTCACCCTTCTTCTGATATGAAATGCTCTGTGGGGTGGGGAGGACACAGACAAAATGGGGAGTCGAGGAGGGTCAGTTGGGGGAGTGAGAAACGTCCCTATATTCATCTGAGGAATGTTGGAGAGTATGAGCCTCACATAGAGCACATAGCAGTATGCAGCAATCTAGCCTTGGGGTTACCATCACATGAACTGCAGCAATCAGGCTATCCAGGAACGGCTGGCTGTAGCTAGTGAACCAAACAAAGCTGGTAAAAGGCAGTCCCGGCCACAGAGGATAATTGGGTCCCCAGTGACAAAGATGCACTGTAAATTGCTTTCGGCTTCAAATGGTTTAAAATAAAAAAACACAACTTGGGGGGGGGTAGGAGGGGAAAATAAGCCAAAAGGGGGTGACAGATGAAGAAATGCAGTCTGACAATTCTATGAAAAACCTTAATGACCACTTGCAACAGCAGAAAATGTTAGTATGATGACTTTGGCGATCAGGATTTGAACCACGAGCCACAGAAGGAATTAAAGATTATTGTATGGTGGTTATGATATAAGAGAGGGAATATAAGGTGTAGCAAGGTGTGGGGGGAATTAAAAACACCATGGAAAACGAGAGGGGAAGTCGGGAAAAAACGAAGAAAAAATTATTATCTTTTGGAATGTATATGTGATTTAATAATAATAATAATAATAATAATAGTAATAATAATAATTTTATTTATACCCCGCCCTCCCCAGCCAAGAGCAGCTAACACTGAATATAAATACAGTAAAAACATTAAAAACAAAACAAAAACAAGAAAACACAGTTGATTAAAATATAAATTAGAAAGAAAAAATGAAAAAGCAACAGCAGTAAGCAATACAACTCAATCATATCTGCTTTGTTATGTTAACTAACATATGTAGTGGGACTCGGAAGCGCTCGTCTCAAATCAAACCTAGACAAACAGAATCAAACTCCTTGGTTAATTCTAAGTCAGCAATAGCTGCCCCACTGCAAATGCAAAGATTTCTCTGGAGACTGGCTAATATGAAACTATGAAGATATTTGATCTCGCCGATCCACACCCTCACCCCCAAATAGATTGTTCCTATCTCACAAAACACAACCCTGGAAAAAGAAAATCACATTTATAGCCGAGAAGCTTTTGCCTAGAGAAAGATTATTCACCAACAAAGCATTATCTTTCACTATTATCTGAAGCCGCATGTAATAACCTGCCAAAGATGGGATATTAGATTACTTGATGTGAACCACTGTTCTGACCTAGTAAGCTAATTCATATACTCCTGCGGACGTTATTGAGGACCTAAATCCTGAGGTAAAGTTAGCTGCCTGGCTTCACAATGCAAGAGCCAAAGTGCTCTGTACACCAGCGTGAGGGAAATGTATTGCAGAATGAATTGTCTTGGAGGGAAAAGGAGCCCAGAGAAACACACGCAATTGAAAGCTTTGCCATGGTTCTTGCCAATTTGCCGCGAACGTCAGTTAAATAAGGCCATAACAACAGCTGCAGTTCCAGTGCAGCAAAGAATAGGGGAACACTGAGAACAGGGATGGGGGGGGACCTGTGGCCCTCCCATCAGTCCCAGCCAGCTTGGCCAATTATCAGGAATGATGGGTTGTAGTTCATCAACATCTGGGGAGCCAGGAGTTGCCCAGCAGCTCCTGGCTCTGGGTGAGAAGACTGCACCTTCCTGTCAGGATCCTTGTCGGTTCCTGCTGCTTCCTGTTCTGCCTCCCCACTCAAAGCTCAAAGCCCACCCAGCTAAAGATAAAGGGACCCCTGGTCATTAGGTCCAGTCGTGACCGACTCTGGGGTTGCGGCGCTCATCTCGCTTTATTGGCCGAGGGAGCCGGCGTACAGCTTCCGGGTCATGTGGCCAGCATGACTAAGCTGCTTCTGGCGAACCAGAGCAGCACACCGAAACGCCGTTTACCTTCCCGCCGGAGTGGTACCTATTTATCTACTTGCACTTTGATGTGCTTTCAAACTGCTAGGTTGGCAGAAGCAGGGACTGAACAATGGGAGCTCACCCCGTCTCAGGGATTCGAACCACTGACCTACTGATTGGCAAGTCCTAGGCTCTGTGGTTTAACCCACAGCGTCACCCGCGTCCACCCGCCCAGCTACACAGCTGCAAATAAAATGTTTTAAGTGTGTTGTAAAGTGCAATATACAAATGTGACACTATGCCCCGCGGAGGACCTTAAGGTCCACAAATGAGATCCCAGGTCGCAAGGTGGTTAGATTGGTCTTAACTAGGGCCAGGGCCTTTTCAGTACTGGCCCCGACTTGGTGGAACGCTCTGTCACAAGAGACTAGGGCCCTGCGGGACTTAGCATCTTTCCACAGGGCCTGCAAGACAGAGCTGTTCCGCCTGGCCTTTGGTTTGGACTCAGTCTGACCCTTATGTTTCCCTCCCCTTATCATAGCTGTCAACATTTCCCTTTTTTAAGGGAAATTCCCTTATTCCGAATAGGATTCCTCGCAAGAAAAGGGAAAAGTTGACAGCTTTGCCCCTTATGGTCTTGATTTATCGGCTACTTTAAAATGAGGCTGCATTTTAAATTCCATTTTAACCTCTATTTTAAATTGGGGTTTTTTTCCACTCTCTCTCTATTTCCCCCTATTATGTTTTTACTGTGATTTTATTGGTGTTAGCCGCCCTGAGCCCGGCTCTGGCCAGGGAGGACGGGGTATTTATTATTATTATTATTATTATTATTATTATTAGATGGCGACAGTGAGCTATGGCAAATTCAATGTATTTTTTCAAAATGTTTTTAAAAAAGCATTAGCACAGCATTTTTAATATGTGTGTAGATTCTACCCTGTAAGCACAGGAAACAGTGAAGGCTGACTGACATTCTCCTGACAACAGGTCAAAAGAACTTCAAAAGAAAAAAGAACTACATCTTCGTACTTTTAATGAAATCCACACACACACCCCAAAAAAGTTTTTGGCAATATTTTAGCATAAAATGGAAGTCTTTCATTAAAAATAAAAGTCAGCAAGTTGGTAACCAGTCTTCATGGCTTCCTGAGCTTCAATTTAAGCCCAGGGGAAAACATCAATAGGTAACTCCATCCGTGGAACCTTTTCAAATCAGGAAGCAAAGTCAGGCAGGGAAGCTGTAAAGCACTGGAGAAACTCACTTTGCATTGATAAGGTAAGTGCAAAATCATAAAGAAATTGTAATGAGTAGAAATACAGAAGCCTCTTTTACGAGGCTAGAAAACTTTGGAGGTTGAGTTTCAACACAGCGCTTGTTTTCTGTGGAATGTCATTTCTGGAAGGTAACTTTCTGAGCTCCAGTTGTGGATTTTGGTATTAGGCTGCACGTTCTCAGCAATTGGGCCCTGGAGATGGAAGCTTTCCAGCTGCACAGAAACCGGCTTAGTGATGAAGCAACTATAGACCAGTAAATGCCAGGTGCAGCGAAGTGGTGAGACATCCAGTTTGCTAGAGGGAAAGGAAGTAGCAATGCATGTATGAGCAGCACCTGCCAAGCAGCAAGAGAGCTATACTAGGCAGACGACAGAGATAGAGGGAAACATCTGTTCTTCTTCTGCCTTTCTAGCTGTAGAGAAACAGGTGGATGGTGATGAAACCATGAGGTGTCCAGAACTTTCAGAAGAGCCACATGGTGTAGTCCTCATGGGATTGTACCATTTCAGAATGCAGGTGGTGCTAAATGAGAGAGAGAGAGAGAGAGAGAGAGAGAGAGAGAGAGAGAGAGAGAGAGTGTGTTAGTTCACAACATACAAAGTGGAAAGAGGGGGAAAGAAGAGGGGTGGTTAAACCAAACTCAATTATGTCTGTCTGAAAAGGAAATGAGACTGCCTAATCTGAGCACCATCCCTGCATATAAAAATATAGTGGGAAAAGTTTGCTGGGGATGACCTCTGTGCCGCCCACAACCTCCTCGCCTTGTGGTTTTCAAGATGGAGGACAGCATTTAATCATGTGACCTCCCCAAATACTTTCTGAAGTGGTGCATCCTCAGGGGGACTGTCCCATGTGATTCTACTGAATGTAGAGTCTTTGTTTCCTTCAACCGCAGATCGTTGCTGTGAACACAGAGGATGAAATCAAAGGAGATGCATCACTCAGCCCCTATGCACTAATCCTGTCCATCACAGCACCATTTGGATAAAGAAAATAGAATGAGGGGAGTTAAACACCCCTCCCACTTCACTTGTTTGATCAAAATCGGTGTCTTTGCAGTTGATTATTATTATTTTTTAATGTTGATAAACCTGATCACAGTAACTATGATTCTATGATTCTGTGAAATCTTCTTGGGTGTTAAGATTCATGGAGGGGGCTCTCTTGATAGTTGTGCCACCTTCAGAAATTACGGGGATGGGAGACCAGGAGATAGCTTTCCCCTCCACATTGAAGTGTGTCTAGCATCTTCATTATACAGCTTCTGTCATCTGTTGAAGTTGCACTGACTTTCACAGTTAACATATTTTTTATGGGACCTGTTTTGTTCAGTCCATACTGTGTTTCTCAATCTCTCTCTCTCTCTCTCTCTCTCTCTCTCTCTCTCTCTCTCTCTGCAATTTCACATATATTGCTCTACTTCTTTTCCTTGTTCATAACTGTATGATCATATTGCTGTAACCTGGCCTGGGAACATATGGTGAAGAGCAGGTAAGAAATCTTATTTATCAATAAATAACATTCCTCTTGTATGAGACTTAAGGGACACTTGGTTAGATCATCTGTATAATCTCAGATCAGTTGCCCTAATCATTATTAATTCACATTTCAATCAATTGAGGCACAAAATAAAGCTCGGCGCATGAACGGGAACTGCCTATAAAAGCAAATCATGTTAAGAGCAGCCAATGAGATACTAAATGAAAGGAAGAAGGGACAGAACGACTTTAATGTAATTGACCAACTGGCTGTGAAATATGCCAACAGAAGACATTGCTACATCTAGCTAATTAATCAGAGGAATGTCTATCCAACCCCGTGTTTCCAAGTGTCTCTGTGATCTTGTAAAACAGTTCATGCATCTCAAATTTGGGAAATGCTTTTAACAGTTGGGTCATCTCCTGGTAAGGAGAGACACAAGCCATTTTACTACTCACTTTTCTCCTCTTCTGCCTTTCATCCTTGGTAATCAAGCATTAGCACTCTAGTGGCTAATTGCCAGTCATATCAGTGAAGGGGAAGATAGATTGGAAGGAAGTTTTCACCTTCAGGAAACCATTTGCACATCACTTTATCTGCCAAGTATCCTCAGCATGCTCTAGAACCATGTTGCCCTACATGCTGAAGAATATTTCCAAGGATGTACCCACCACCCTCCTATACCTTCATGGGGCAGGAGACAAGGCCATATAGTTCAGTGGGTAAGCATGCATGGAGAAAGTCCCCAATTCAATCCCTGCAGGCTTGACCTTATAGGAGCAGGTAGTCTTCCCTATCAGCCTCCTTGTTATTTAGGTGAAGCCCTATTGGTGGTCCCTACACAGGATAAACTATGTGGTGTGGGGACCCAGGGGAAAGCCTTTTCAGGCTCCTCACATATGTAACTCCCTGCCTCTTAGGACTTTGCCCACCTGGCTTGGGATGATAGGGCCCTGACTGACTCCAGCTACAAGAGTTCTTGTTCTTTAGGAGAGGCCCTATTGGTGGTCCCTATGCAGGATAAACTATGTGGTGTGGGGACCCAGGGGAAAGCCTTTTCAGGCTCCTCACATATGTAACTCCCTGCCTCTTAGGACTTTGCCCACCTGGCTTGGGATGATAGGGCCCTGACTGACTCCAGCTACAAGAGTTCTTGTTCTTTAGGAGAGGCCCTATTGGTGGTCCCTACGCAGGATAAACTATGTGGTGTGGGGACCCAGGGGAAAGCCTTTTCAGGCTCCTCACATATGTAACTCCCTGCCTCTTAGGACTTTGCCCACCTGGCTTGGGATGATGGGGCCCTGACTGACTCCAGCTACAAAAGCTGTGGTCCTGACTGACTCCAGCTACAAAAGCTGGGGCTGCTGAACAGACTTTTGGGCTGGGATGTTGTTAGGAGGGTTTTGTTGGGGGTGGTTGTTGCTGTTGGGTTGTTGCTGTCATTGGTGCTGCTTCTTTGTATCTTTTTTTCAGATCTTGTGATTTATGTGGAAATTGTTCAGTTTGGTTGTGTATTTTTTTATGTTTCATTTATTATTTACGGCTATTTATGTTTCTGTCACATTTTGGCTGGGACATTTAGCTGATATAAATGTGTATGGTTGCAATCAAATTCAAAGGCCTCCAACAATTTACCCAAATGGTAATATCCATCCATATCTTTGCAAATAACACGAAGAAGCTATGCAAAACAGGTGGATGGGATGGGCATCATTACTGGAGTGAAGGCTTCATCATTTCCAGTTTCTAATTCTAGACTTAGCTGTATTTCACTTCATTTCTGCATATAATTTCTGGGCAAGTATGAGCATTATTCACCTTCTGCTGTCGCACTCAGTGGCAGCTTGTGAAGGACAGAGGCTTCTGCAGGAACAATTCTGACCTTTTCAGCTTCCTGCCTTTGGACTGGCATGTTCTTCACATTGTGTTCTTTTGCTGGTGACTCCTTCTATCATCTGATGGAGTCCGTCTCCATTCAATTTTGATAGGAATCCTTGGGGTCCTAAAAAGCTGCTGTTTCCCCCTTCCTTTAGTGCACCTTTCTTGCTTCTGTTTTATTTTCTAGTCCTTGGAATATCTGTAGTTTGCCATTTCTTTCCCCCCAGCAACCAAGATGTATCTGTCCTGTGATGGGCTCATCAGAGATCAAGAAGTCCGTAGAAGTTATTTACTGTAAACGTTACTACACAATACGGGTGGGTGGATGTTAAAGAATCCGTACCCAAAAGACAAATGTGATCTTTTCCCTTTTTTGCAAAGAAGCTGGTCTCTTGCTGTGCAGGAGCTAAAGACCATGCACTCATTCAGAAGTAACTGTTTAGTTAACACTCAGTACAATGGTCCTCAGGTCTACTCAGAAGTATTTGTGTTTAACAAGGCTTACTCCCAGCTAAGTGAGTATAGGATGGCAGCCTAGTCTTTGGTTTAGGGTTGGCATTGGGGAAAAGAGGTCTCTTGTGCCTTTAGTAGCTGCGTGTCAGGCAGAAATTCAACAGGTTAACCCTTCCCTAGTAGGAAAAACAATTATGGGGAAAGCTTCACCACGACACATCACTAATGCAATCAATTCTAAACCATTCACAAACTTACTTAATGTTTGACTGTATTATTTGCATTGTATATGCATGCAATGTTTCTTGTGTGGTTGGAGTATATGGGGATTGTTCTGTTTTAAGAAACTGAAAAAGAAAGTTAGGAATATTTTTTTTTAAAAAAATGCATTAAAAGAAAAAGACAACAAACTAATTTTAACACCAGCAGTCACACAATCTATTGAACTGAACAAGGCCTTTTTACTGCTTGGAGTTTCACTAGAACCACACTAGGGAATGTGTCTAATGCAGGAGTTGCCAACATGGTGTCCTCCAGGTTGCAAAAGTAAGCAGTCATCAGTCCCAGGTGGCATAGCCGATGGTTCAGGATGGTGGATGTTGTAGTCCACAACATTTGGTACACACCACATTGGCTTCCCTGGCTTAATCCATGAGTCCTGTAGTCTAATTATGTCCTTAGCATGTTCCTCTTTCTCTTCATTCTGGTTTAGAGAATAAGAAAACAGATGCTACCAGATCAGAACTAAATCCAAAGGCTTATTCCCCTTGCCATTAACACCAGCAAGAACTGAAGAAATTATATGTTGATTCCCCCCCCCCCCTTTCAATGGCGCAGACATAAATATATTTACCTGCAAAAATTGGTGACTCAAGCCCCTGCTAAAGGCACTCATACCAAGGCTGGGTGAGAAGTAGGCAACTCTAAGTGGCAATTAGCTTTCGATGACATACTCCCCTCCCTTCCACTCCACCAGAATTTTCCTCCCAAGTCACCAACCCTCCCTCCCTCCCACCAGATCCCATGAATAGCTCACAACCTCTCCACATCATCTGCAAATGCCACCTTCAGCATTACAAAGGTGATCTCCATCTGTCTCTGAACCCGTTTAAGTAGCAGAGTGCTTGACACAAGTAGATGGCAATCATATAATCAACAAGTTCCGCTCTGCAGAGGTATCTCTCTTCGCATACAGGACTTGCAGGCAAAAGAAGCAGGGGGAAAGGTACTCTTTGATCTGAAGTACAGAAATATTGTGTCAAGAAATATGAGGAAAAGGAAGAAAAGGAAGGGAGGGAGGGAGGGAGGGAGGGTAATAAGCTAAGCTCTAGCCTACCCAGAAAAAAAATATTAGTTTTCAATAGGGAATGGTTTTGCTTTGTTATTCTATTCTAATTTTTTGTTGCAGAAGTTTTATTTAGATACTGTTCTGTTCTGTTCTGTTATTTATTAGAACCTTTTTAGCTTCATGCACACATCTGGATTTTTGAGCAAGTCCCGTGGGTGGCATCCCCTCTGGACACATCAATGAAATTCATCTGAGCCTTCAGAAGTACATAGAGCTGAAAGAGGAAGTGAGTAAGAGTTTCAGTCTTCCCACTTCCTCCTTCAGCTTCAGCTCCTGACCAAGGGGACAGTGAGGGAGTGTTCACGGGCTTTGTGGGCACCAAGGAAGTCATTGAGGGCAGCACTGTGGTCATGGGTGCCGTGGTGGCAATCCATGCAGTTAAAAGCATGTTTCTGTAGCTACTTACATTAGTTTCAATAGAGTTTCCCCACTTTTTAACCTCTCTCCTGCCCCCTAAATGCCTTGCAGTTACACAATATCTGGGGCATTCTTGGAAACTAATGTGAGAAAAGGATGCCATACCCTTCAACATTTTTGTCTCCAACATTGGGGCATCAGAAGAGGCACCTCTTCTGGTCCAGCAGAGTCGTCCCAGAACACTGGACGGGAAGGCACGTTGGCGCAATCCTCTGATGATCACCAGAGTGCCAGGCCAGAAGCTGCTCTTCAGCAGGGTCATGCCAGAATGCCTTCTGGTCTGGCACTCTGGAGCTTGTCACCAGAGTGAATGTCTTTTGGTCCAGTGCTCTGGCACGAGGACTTGCACCAGAGTACCGGACCAAGAAACAGGACATTTCAGGATCCAAACAGAAGCCAGAAATTGGCATCTGTGGTCCTGGATGCCATGCTTACAATGGGACACTTGCCGGGTATGGGATGCTGGGCTAAATGGGTTGCTGGCCTGATCCAGCGGGCTATTGTTATGTTTTTAAGAGCCCTTCTTTGACTTTAGCCCCATAGGGTAGAATCAGAGTTCCACTCTTCTGAGATATAAATAAATAAATCCCTCCATATAAATAAATAAATGCTCCACTCTGGTGAGATATAAATAAATAAATCCCTCCATGCTTTATTTGAAAGGAAAAGAAAAGATCTTCAAAAATGACAGCTCATCAGAAAAAGAGGTTCCAGCATAGCCCTCTCTCGGTTTTCTTTTCAGGAAAATTCATTCCACGAGGGAGCATTCAACAATGCAAGCTGGCCTCTGGGAAGGACTGTACCACATTATTATGTTCTTAATGTAGAGCTGCTCTCGGAGGCAGAGAGCTGCAGATCCGGCGCCTACTGTGCTGAATCCAGGAGATGCTGCATTTGAAGTAAGGAATCAGAAGTGCAAGTCACCCTCTGATCTGCAAACCTTCCGGCTCAATACAGTGTGTCTAAATTGGCCCTCCGTCTCCTATCATTATCCCAGCAGATGCTCTGTCCTCCCTGCCCTCATTTTCCTGGGCCCTGCCAGCTATTCCAAAGCAGCACTGAAATGGCTCTCCTTTTCATTAACAGCTATGTCTCGAGAGGAAACATTTTTTCCATCCCACACGATGGCGAGTGTCACACATTGGCAACAGGGGAGCAAATAAATCCCCAAGCCTGGCAAATTGCGCTTGTCGGCTGCAGCTCTAAACTGCTCGAAGTCTGAGCTGCTTTGGAATCAGTTCAGCCGAGTTCATTTTGGTATTCATCAGTCCATGTCATTTTTATTTCCCCAGCAAAGCTGGCAAGCCTCAAAATATTTTCCCTCCCCTTCCTCCTTTTCCTTAGCTCAGAGCATTCCAAGTGCATCTAAAATCAACAAAGCAATGCACAAATCTTTGTCACCTTCTTGGAGTCATTTATCACCATCAAAATAAATGAATATTCCAGTTGGTTTGAATGGCACACATTAGAGATAATGGCCCTCCGTAAAATCTGGTGTGTAACTAAACCATTATCACTGAATGTGCAAGGAGAACTTTTATTTTGCCTTCCATCACAAAAAAACCCCCAAAACTATTCCTCCAGGGATTTGCTAATAAGTTTCTGGATTGTTTTTTGTTTGTTTGTTTGTTTGTTTTTTGAAAGAAAGAAATACCAAACTTGATCAAGCAGAAGAAAGGGGTAGGGATTCTTCTCTTCAGAGTTGCAAACAAGATCCAATCAGATTGTCAACAAGCATCTCAATGCATTTGAAATGAACTCTAGGGTGTGTTATGGAGGAAGTAATTCTCATAAAGTAAATCTATCCTTGCTTTCATGAAAACTTCACTTACTGTCTCCCCCCCCCCATTGTCTTCTACCATGTCAACAGTCCTCAGTGTTCTCGCTCACTTCCACTGGTTACTAAAGGCTTTATGAGGCCAGCTCCTTAGACTAGCCAGCTGTGCTTTTTTGACAACTGAAACTGACCACCTGTCTCCTCAATCCTTGCCCATCCTGGCTCATAAAAGCAAGCCCGACATGGCTGGGCAACGGGCATTGTGGGGTGGTGAATGTTTCCCTCTGCGATGGATTCTTCCCAGACCCACTTAAAGTTATTAAATCACTTCTTAAATAGCCATCTTTGTGTGAATGTGCATGCTTGCAAGTCAAATCTACTACTAGAAACAGGACTTTCGCCTCTCTTCCAACCTCCTCAAACACAATGCTTTTCAACAGAGCCCATTCAAACATCCCAATGATAATGGCACTCATTGTCCTGTAATAATTGTAGATCAATCAAATGCATTTTTCACATACATATGTATGAACATAAGGCAAGCCTGCTGAATCAGGCCATGTTGGGATTCACAGAATGCTGTGTGAGATAGTAAGTCTGCAGGCTTGAGTTTGCTAGCTGATTCAACTGGCTGATGCAATCAGCCTGCAAAACTTTCTGTGGAAGTGCTGGGTCAGAATGACTCAGCAGTAATGTGCTAACAGTTGATTGGCTGTCATCGGTTTAAAAGTGAAACCCGTCCAGCAGTAAAGGGGCGGTATAGAGGAGTGTGGTCAGAGAGAGAGAGTTAGAGGTCTTCCAATTTACCTTAAAGGTGCAGCCAGGTACTCTGTTTGACGGTATGAACTGCTCGTGTATTATAACTTGTAGATATTTGTATATATAGCATTTCTGCTAAAGTGCCACAGAGAATTCACGACAGGCCAGTGGCCCATCTAGTCCAGTAACCTGTTCTCACAGTGGACAACCAGATGTCTGGGGAAAACCTGAAGGACCCAAACATAAGAGGACTCTCTCTCCTCCTGCAGTTTCCAGCAACTGGCATTCAGAAGCATTTTGGCCCTTGACCATGGAGCCAAAGCATAGCCTTCATGTGATCAGAAGAAGAAGAAGAGTTTGGATTTGATATCCCGCCTTTCACTCCCTTTTAAGGAGTCTCAAAGCAGCTAACATTCTCCTTTCCCTTCCTCCCCCACAACAAACACTCTGTGAGGTGAGTGGGGCTGAGAGACTTCAAAGAAGTGTGACTAGCCCAAGGTCACCCAGCAGCTGCTTGTGGAGGAGCGGAGACGCGAACCCGGTTCCCCAGATTATGAGACTTCCGCTCTTAACCACTGCACCACACTGGCTTCTAGGATGAACATACATGGTCCTAAGAATGTCAGAGCTCTGTTGGATCAGACCAAAGGCCTGCTTAGCCCAGCATCCTATTTCTCCCAGTGACCAACCAGATATCTGCCAGAAGTCTACTAGCAGAGCACAGGGGCAATTGCCTTCTCCTGTCGTCGTTCCTCAGCAACCAGTATCTAGAAGGATGCTATCTCGGATCCTGGATGTGTCATGTAGCCATCACGTCTAGCAAACGTTGATATCCTTATCTCCCATAAATTTGTCTAATGTCCCTTCTCAGTGAGTGGTTAAATTAATGCAAGAAAAGCATGCTAGCATGATACCTAGGCAACTCTAAGTATCTCTACCAAGGGGTGTTTATTCAGACTGAACCAGGCCATCTGCTCTTCGGCATCGGTGAAGGAACATTCTGAAGACTAATCTTGACAATCTGTCATTTTACTTGGGTCCATTGCCTGACAGGGACAAGGTGATCTATCAAATCCTTCTTGACTGGACCCCAGTGCAATCAAAGCACGAGTAAAGGAGAGATAATCACAGGTGGTAGCGGCAGCGGCAAATTGTCTAGTACTCATATGCTCCATCTCCTAAAAGTAGTGCATGCCACTGGAGAGAGGTCTGCTTGCTTTAACCGCCGCTGGCTATATTCCTCAACAGGGAATGCTCAAACCCTTTTTTGTGTATGTCTGCGTTAACAGCAGTTTTCTCCCAAGTGCAATGCTACAGCCTCACATTAAGCAAATGCCATTGCACTCTATGATTTGCTAGCACCTAGTTTCCTAAATTTTTTAGTTGTCCCTTTGTTCTTCCCTCTGCATGCATACATGCATGCATTCTATTCTTTAGATACCATATTTTTCTGTGTATAGCATGCCCCCGTGTATAAGACACCCCCTAATTTTGGGGACTCAAAATTAAGAAAATGCACTATGCCCTATCTGTGTATAAGATGACCCCTTATTTTAAACTTCAAAAATTTAGCAATAAATATAGTCTTATGCACAGAAAAATATGGGATATTGATGATGCATAAACGTTTTTCCCCAGGGCAGGGCTGAGGAACCTCCAGCTCAGGGAGTGAATGTGGCCCTCCAGCCTTCTCCATCTGGTCCTCAGAAAGGTCTCCAGGCCATGCCTCCTATGCAAATCACACCCCTTAACCAGCCTTTCTCCATACCCACCTTGAGAGCGTTTGCCTGTCTGGAATGTGTGCTTGGAGTATGGTAATACCTCTTGTTTGGCTGGACAGAAAATGGAGCAGTGTGTGTGTGTGTGTGTGTGTGTAAGTGTGTGTGTGTGATGTAGCCTACTATACAAAGGTAAGAGTCTCATTGATTGCTCTGCCCCACTTTTGCCCCCCTATCGCCATCCACCTTTTGACTCTCACCCCTCCTGTCATTGACATGCAGCCCCTAGAAGTTTGCTCGTGAGGGAATGAGGCACTTGGGCTGAAAAACAGTTCCCCAATCCTATTCTAGAGAATCAGAACTGCACCCACTGGCATCCTGGTCAGAAGGCATCGGCTTGGCTTCTCCCACCAGACAGAGGTTCCAGCAGTTTAATCCTCTGCTTGAGCACTCTAGAGCCAGTGTGGTGTAGTGGTTAAGAGTGGTGGACTCATAATCTGGTGAACCGGGTTTGATTCCCCGCTCCTCCACATGCTGCTGCTGGGTGACCTTAGGCCAGTCACACTTCTCTGAAGTCTCTCAGCCCCACTCACCTCACAGAGTGTTTGTTGTGGGGGAGGAAGGGAAAAGGAGATTGTTAGCCGCTTTGAGACTCCTTAGGGTAGTGATAAAGCAGGATATCAAATCCAAACTCTTCTCTGCACCAAAAAAAGATGTCCAGCAGTAGGATATCCAACTTGGGAACTTCACCAAGCCTTTAGCATCCATCATCTCAAAGGGGCAAATGCTGTTCAGCCACTCAGGAATAAGCTGCAATACTTTTGAGATGCCACCAGAAGTCCAATGCTGGTTGAACTTAATGGTTCAATATGTGTCTGATCTATATAGATGTCTATGAAAGGTATGGCTTGAGCACCATTGGTGATGAAGATCAGATACTCCCAGTCTTCAACATGAACTAAGGGATTCCCATCAATTGTGGATCATGAGCTCACACTGTCCAAGTTATTGCCATTTATACACACCCATCCTGGTCAGGAAACCTAGCACAGCTCTAGGGGAAAGGAGGAGTGGCCCTCCAAGCATGAATAAAAAATCCAAGTGAAAAAGACATACACAAATGCAATATATCAGGAAATGCTTGCAAAAATATGAATATCAGCCAAATTTTCATACCAAAATGTGTGTGTTTGGAGGAGTACACACAGAAATGCTGATGAGTTTTCTGGAGAGAAATGCAAGCTGATGTGGAAACATGGAGGACTGAAGATTGTGGAAATGAGAAACAGAGAGACTGGAACTGGCAGATTTGCCCATATCTTCATTAAACCTGACTAAACTTGGTCTATCTAACTATCTAGTCACCTATCACACTTTGAGGATGAGGGCTCAACAGATTCTCTGCTTCCTGTGATACATTTCCACTTGGGATCTTTATCAAGCACTGCTAAGTCTTTCCTCTGATCCTTCAGAGTGCAGCCTTCCTGACTTCCCATCGAGTGTGACAGCCAGTGTGCTCAAGTGTAAAGAGACACGCTGTACCAGGGTGACACCGCTGACACAAATAAGGGAATTTAAACTCTTCTAGCATTGTGTCAGGCTGTCTTGGGTGGTACTGGCGTAATTCATATTCATGGAGTATGGCAGGCAGATTATAGAAGCAAAGTCATTGGGGGCAACCAAGAGCTAACATTTCAAGACAGACAGTGAGGATGGCCCTTCAGCTCCAAATGTGTTAATTTTGCAAGGCTTGGTGATACTTTCTCACACTATTATTCCCACAAAGAAAGAAAAGCTTTCGAGATCAGGGAAATGTCTGTCATCACCGCGACAGCAAAGGATGGGCAAGAATATACCAGGTGGAAAAATGAGAAATTTCAACAGAGGTTTTAAGTAAGTCACTGGGAAACTTCAAAAATGTTAAACTATGAACCTATGGGAATCTAAATTCTGCAGTCAGACAACCATTTCATTCTGAAATTACAAGCTTTGGGGACCAGTCATTTGTAGAAACACAAGTTACTTCCCCTCTCAACAGACTCCCATCTCTGTTAACCACAAAATTGTTGGGAATACATGCATGGTGCTTCTAGGCAACTGAGCTTCCACATTCACTTCCATGGCAGAGGGAGGGGGCAACTCCATGTGCACACCTAAAAATAACAATAGTCTGGAAACACCCCTAGAATATAAATCAGGGATAGGAAACTTGTAATCCTCCCAATATGGTTGGACTACAATTCCCATCATCCTAGACCATTGGTCATGCGGACTGGGGCTGATGGAGGGACACAGATTCCTCATCCCTAGACTAAACCATAGAATTGCCATATCCCTCCCCACACTGTTTTCAAATAAGGAAAATGAGGATACACAAATATATTTGTAACACACCAAGAACCACCATCTGCAGAGAAGCCAGCACTGATTTATACACTGTTAAACATTGCTGAACACCTTCTTTCTCTATCTGCTGTAAAGATGGATGAATCTGTCTGTGCTGGTTTCTCATTTTCCCCAATGTTAAGTTCAGTTCTACATAATTCCACATCAGTCTGTGATTTTAAAAAGTTTGTGATTAGAAAGGGGGGGGGAGTCCTTGTGGTGATCTGTGGGCTTGATAGTGCAGATCTCTCCCTACTTGGGGGTTTCCTAGGGTGATCTAGCTCTCTAATATGGAAAGCAGGACATCATGTAACCACAGAGATGAGTCAGTGTAAGGGTTAACCAGAGAATGGATTAAGGAACAGGAATCCAAACTGCAAAAGTTAAGACACCCTGTTTAACTTTATTGATTTACAAGTATGTATAACACAAGGCTACAATGCAATAACAATGCATTCGATCACAAGGTCCCAACCACAAAAGAGGATATAAAGACTAAATGGTCAAATACGATCAAACCCAATATTTGGAATGAATTATGGACTAAAAATATAAAATTCACGGCTTGCTTCCTTATAAGGGAAAATCTTATGAAAATGTACTATAGGTGGTACCTGACCCCTGTAAAACTTGCAAAAATAAATGAATCAAACAATAACAAGTGCTGGCGATGTAAGGAACAGATAGGAACATACTACCATATGTGGTGGTCCTGTCTAGAGATACAAAGATTTTGGAACATGATTTATGAAGAGATAAAGAGATTGATAAAAACTACATTTAGCAAGAAACCAGAAGAATTTTTACTAGGAATGGTTTCAGATAATATTCCCAATAACAAAACTAGGCTATTTATGTATGCAACGTCAGCAGCAAGGGTTATAGTGGCAAAACACTGGAAAGATAAAAATACACCCACTAAAGAGGAATGGGTAGTCAAATTGTGCGAGTACTTGGAGCTCGCAAAGCTGACAGATGCAATAAGGGGAAACCTAAAAAATTGGTGAAAGAAGAATGGGAATGTTTAAATAATTATTTAGGGGACAAGGGTTCAGCAAGAAAGATCTGGCTATGTTTAGAATGATGCCGCATAGAGAAATGTTCCCTGATACCAAGATGAGGGATCCCTTTGGAATGCAGATAGAGATAATTGATAAGAATAATGATCTGTTGTGAGCTTGACGGAAGTGTACAATAGATGAGCCTTCCTGCTTTGGCTCATCTTCCTTTTTCTTTTTCTTTTTTCTATTTTTCTTTTTTCTTTTCTTTTATCTTTTCCATAGTTGCTTATGTTCTGTGTCATGTACTTTGATATTTTTTGTAGTTTTTAAAGTTTTTTTTCATCACTATTAAGGAATTTTCCTTTGTAATTTTGGTTGTCTATATTTATATGTACCTGTTTAAAGCAAAATAAAAGTTTTTTTTTAAAAAATTAATAATAATAATAATAATAATAATAATAATAATAATAATAAGACTAAATGATTTGATCCTTTGTTTGCAGGTTAGAGAGGAGAGGAGACTGTAGTTGGCTCCTTGAATCTACTGTCTCCTCTCCTTCACCTGCCAACTCTATAAGACCTGCCTGCAAGCCTACCCAGGTCAAGAGATGGGGTATTTCCTACCTTATCTGCTATTTCTAGCCACAACTTAGCCCCATGTCCTGCTGTAGCATTATTGACAGTTCTTAACATCGACTTCATGGCATAACCACTCACACAAAAACTCTATTAGCCTTGCTCCTGGCAGATGCTAGATTACAATTAGCAGCTCGCTGGAAAGATGCAACCGGACCACCACACCATGACATGGCTCGATAGAGTATGGCACATCGCCACGTTGGAGAAGCTGGCATGCCATGTCTGGTTAATGCAAAGCACAATAGCAACAACAAAAGATTTATTCTTCTTAATATGGCAATCTTTCATTGACTTTCTAAACAAACAGCAAGGCTTATGCCCTCTGACAAGTCATATTTCACTTTGGAGAGGACTTGTTAATGCAGTAGAATTTGATCGACTTGCCCCTCTGCCACCTACTTCACTTATTTCACCCTCTCACTTCCCCACCTTCTTGCAAAATCTCTCTCCCCACCACTTTTAGCCAGAAAGTTTAATGGTCTCTCCCCAAAACCCCTTCGTTTTGTTGATGTGACAGCAAGTTCTTATTTATGTTGTATGCCTTTTAAGTGTGTTAAAATTTCAATAAAGATATTGGAGGGAGAAGGTTGAGGTGGCAGTGGTGGGCATTCAAGAGCATGTGGAAGAATGGTCTAATACTACCTCTCCTAGCATCCTGGGGGCAAAGAGTTGTTGGACCTTGGAATGGACCTCATCAGAAGGTGGTGGACCAAGTTTTATTAGGAATGGTTAAGGGAGTTTGGGGTGTTTAGCCTGGATAAGAGGAGACTGAGAGAAGATAGGATAGCCATCTTCAAATGGATGGATCCTCCATCCTTAACATGGAGGATGGAGCAAGCTTGATTTCTCCTGCTCCGGAGGGTAGGACCCAAATCAACGTATTGAAGTTCCAACTGAACATCAGGAAGAACTTTCTGATGGTAAGAGCTGTTCAACAGTGGAACAGTCTCCCCTGGGAGGTTGTGGACTCTTCTTCTTCTAAGCAGAGGTTGGATGGCCATCTGTCATGGATGCTTTAGTTGAAATTTCTGCATTGCAGGGCATTGGACTAGATGACCCTCGGGGTCCCTGCCAACTGTACAATTCAATGATTCTTTGATAATATTGGTGTTAGAAACTTTAATAAACACAGCAAGAGAACAAAGAACCCATCTCCTAGAAATGGCAGTACTCCCAATTAAGTTCACTCCGCCCGCCATCCCTATTAATCTATGTCACTCCTACATCTTGTAATTTGAGCTTGTACCCTCTGTGTTTTCTGTTCTGACACTTTCTGAGCTCTCCGGGACTTTGAGGAAGTGGGGTGGATACTATCCAGAGACTGTGAATCTGTTGACTCTTTCTCTTCTAGTTTTCTTCTGCTAGCTGTTCCCCACCCAGTATTTCCCAGCTTCTGCCATCTGAACGATGCCCCTCTGCAAACCACTCTTCCAAATCTATACTGTCCTCCTGCTCCTGGGAAGATTCAGGATCAGGAGGAGCAGGGGACTCCCACCATTCTCCCTCAGTGGAGCCCTCCTCAGCGCGGTCCCTGACAGTAAATAATACTGAGCTAAATGGACCAATGGGTCTGACTCAGTATACAGCAGCATTTTCCATTCCTTCCTCTATTCCTAAAATGGGTGGTGCCCAGGAAAGAACCTCTGAGAAAATAATATCCTATAGTAAACTTTATATTGTAAAGTTACAAAATACTTTGGGGGCAATCAGAAACAGTTTCTTGCAAGCCCCATTTCGTTTTGACATATTTCCAGGTCAGGGTGATTAGGGTCCACAGTAAGTAATTCAGAAGATTAATTCACTTTTGCGGTATAAAACCTTTTGATATCTCTCTTTTTTACTACCCTTAGCTGTCCTATAGACCTTTTATGAGTCTTATTGATAGTTGTCTGGTTTTAATTGGACTTTCACATATGGAAGTGAAATTGCAGGCTAGCTTCCCTGTGTTAGTATTATGGGCTAGCCCCTTTACATTTCCAGCTAAGTTAAATTTTTTTGGAGATAGCTTAGAAATTGCAAGCTGTGATTACTCAAATTGCTGTACATAAGGTTGGTAGAAGGCAGCATTATTTCGCAAAAAAATCTGCAATAATAGGAACATCAGGTTGGCTCCAGACTAAGTTACTTGAACTTCAGTCCCAGTGAAATCAAAGGGACACATTAATCATGACCTCAATGAGAACGAAGTGCAAAAGAATGAATCTGGATCCAAATCATTGTTTGTGCAGCATCATTTCCTAGTCCTTATGCTTGGAAGAAGAAACTCTTATTCTAGTTCAGACAGTGGGAAACATGAAAGACACAAAACTGCCACACTTCTGGCTCCTGAACAAAAGACGAAGAGGTGACAATATCCACAGGAGGAAACATACTCAAGATTATCCACTCACCTGGGGCTCCAGGCGGGTGGCCTTTGTCGCATGGTGAAGCCATGGTGGGTCTGGCGAGACCACTATTTTCAGTGCAGCTGGGGGGGGAGCATTCATCTCAAGGGGTGGCAGCACATCTCTGGCCACATTGGACAACCACATGTGTGCAGGCAGTGCCCATGCGTGCAGCCTGCCCCTGGCCTATTTAAGGGGGCAGCCAGGTACAGGCTGCCCGCTTGGTTGACCATTGCAGGATTCAGTTTGGTTGGGTTCAGGAAATAACTCACAGTCTGGCTTTGCCAAAGGAGAGAGAAGTTGGGGGTGGAAAGACTAGTGGATAAAGGGTCTGTAAAAAGGTAAAGCTGGTACTGTCAGTCTGTTGTGGTTGTTGTGGTTGTTGTGGTTGTCATCATCATCATTGTCATCATCTGAGGCCCTTCTTTGTGTGCCCCCTCCATGAGTGATCTGGAGGGAGGTGGGCCTTTTCTGTGGTGGCTCCCCATTTGTGGAATGCTCTCCCCAGGAAGGCTCACCTGGCACCTTCATTACACATATTTAGGTGCCAGGCAAAAATGTTTCTCTATAACCAGGCCTTTGGCTGATTAATTTTTAAATGTGTTTGTGGGAGGGGGGTTATTGGGTTGTGTTTGTTTGTATTTTATAATTGTACATAATTTAGTTTTATTATGTATTTTGTGTTCTCGTTTTGTATTTTGATGTTGTGAACCACCCTGTGAATTTCAGATATTATTATTATTATTATTATTATTATTATTATTATTATTATTATTAATTTCTCTAACTTGCCTTGGGATCAGTAATTGATAATGGGTGGGAATGCAACAAATTAAACAGTCACACACGAGAGAGAGAGAGAGAGAGAGAGAGAGAGAGAGAGAATGCTTCAATACAGCAAACTTAATTGTAAGGAATCAACTTACTGGAGGTAAGTTGTTGTGATACTGCTTTGAAACATGTTCAGGAATGCACCTTACTAACATTGCAAGTGAATAAATTATCAAGTGCTTAGATGCATATTACTTGGCTGAGGTCACAAAAACTAGCATTAGCTGTTACATTTTACCACATGATCTAGAATACTGCAATATGGAATGTTTTGAACAGCTGTGGAGTTACAGATGGTAAGAGTTGTGAATGAAGCATCAAGAGTACACACCAGCCAAGAGGCAAAAGAGAAGAGACTAAGACAGATGGACTCCTTGCTAGATGAGCCAAGCAAACAAATATGAGACAGCTTCTGCCAAGGAGAACATTGTATGGACCCTGTCAACATGTCTGGTACTAAATTACTTCAGTATTTCCAATGGGATTCTACTACCAAAAGCTAGATACTGTACTGAAGATCAAACTGCACTGCCTGAGACTCCTTCTTGTACTGCTGTGATGTCACAAATAGTCTAACTGCTCACACAAGACATGGTAAGATACAGAATGTTGACAATGTCTTTGCTCCTTTGGGATCACAGGTGACCCTGTGGTCCATCATTAGGGATAGAAGAATTTCTGTTTCTCTCTGTTTCTTGTTTTTCCAATCATCAGTTCTCTATATTTTCACATTAGGTAAAGGTAAAGGGACCCCTGACAGTTAAGTCCAGTCGCGAACAACTCTGGGGTTGCGGAGCTCATCTCACTTTACTGGCCGAGGGAGCCGGCATTTGTCCACAGACAGTTTTTCCAGGTCATTATGCCAGCATGACTAAGCCGCTTCTGCAGAAACCAGAGCAGTGCACAGAAATGCTGTTTACCTTCCCACCACAGTGGTACCTATTTATCTACTTGAACATTGACATGCTTTCAAACTGCTAGGTTGGCAGGAGCTGGGACAGAGCAATGGGAGCTCACCCCGTCGCAGGGATTCAAACCACCGACCTTCCGATCGGCAAGCCCTAGGCTCAGTGGTTTAGACCACAGCGCCACTGTCTTCCTCCATTTCACATTAGTTTTCAATTTTTTATTTTTAAAAAATCCTTATGAATATCACCATTTTAGTGTGAATTTTTCCTATTCTACACCCTTTGTGCGCAATTTTGCCTAATTGTACACTTTTTTTTTTTTAAGGGACGCGGGTGGCGCTGTGGGTTAAACCACAGAGCCTAGGACTTGCCGATCAGAAGGTCGGCTGTTTGAATCCCCGCAATGGGTTGAGCTCCCGTTGCTCGGTCGCTGCTCCTGCCAACCTAGTAGTTTGAAAGCACGTCAAAGTGCAAGTAGATAAATAGGTACCGCTCCAGCAGGAAGGTAAATGGCGTTTCCGTGCGCTGCTCTGCTTCGCCTGAAGTGGCTTAGTCATGCTGGCCACATGACCTGGAAGCTGTACGCTGGCTCCCTTGGCCAATAAAGCGAGATGAGCACCGCAGCACCAGAGTCGGTCATGACTGGACCTAACGGTCAGGGGTCCCTTTACCTTTACACCTTTTTTGCAAATAAATTTTCCCTAACATGATGCATTTTTGTATGCTGTTATCACCAATATATGAATCTTTATGCACACTTTACCCTAGTATATTCAATTCTGTATACACATTGTCTGCTTGGAGAACTGCAGTGCAGTGCAAATTTCAGAGAAGTGCCGGTTTCGATGGAGAGCTGTGTTTCAGTTTGCATGTTGTTTCAGCAAGTGTGAATTGGGCAGGTTGGCTTTTAAGTGCAAATGAATGAGATTGCTCCCCCGACCCTAGTCTGACAATGCCAAAAAGCAGATGAACATCGTTCTGCTTCTTGCAAAGAGATTCACAGCTCAGAAAAATATGTTCAGCTCTTTTCCAACCCCCAAGCATAATTTATTGGGGCCAATACAAATTGATAACACTGCCCTCCTTTCCCCCTCTGTGAAATTGTCTGCATGGGGAAAACTGAATTAGTGTCCTTTAGCTTCTTGAAGTCTTTTTCTTTAAGCTCCTCATCTTTCTGGCTGCCTAGTATGTGTTCATTATATGACCAGAAGAGAAGAGTTTATGTACATACAAATTTAGCCATGCATCAGAAAGCATGGATTTTGTAGCAGGCAACCTTAAGTTCTGTGCCATGTTGTCAGTAAACATCTTCTGCATATTAGGCTCTCTTCCATCTCAGTCTCCACACACCTACATAGAACGGGAGACTTCTTATATAAGAGAACTCAGGAAGACAAGTGGGAGTTAGGAGCTATGTTACATCTCTATCTCATTTCCTATACCGATAAAATTGTATTTATTGGATCTTCTTGCCTCTGGCACCATTTAACACTCCCAGATTAAATTTTTTGTATGAAGAGGTTCATACTAGCATGCATTTTCCATGCACCTTGTGTTGTCAGAGTTGTCCCCTGCCCTCTGACATCCTGCTTGCTGCATAACAATAGCTCCTTGCAGATGTTATAGGAATGATGAGCGGTGTGATTGTACCTGCCCTACAATCTGTGGGATGTAAGAATCAGGTGCAGTCAAACACAACATTGCTAGAGTAGACATGAAGGTTGTCTCAGTCCTCCAGCCAGAACTTCCTGCTTTCCAGGACCGAGGCAAAACATCCTATGTGTAACTTGAGATGGGTGTGGCCTATCCTGAAGTAGAAAGAACCAGAACCTACAGGCTGGCGACCATCTTGTCTCTCTTGTCTCTATCGATGCCATCTTAACAACAGCACTACTAACATGCACCCTTGGCTCCAGGCCAAGAGAAAAAAAGGGGTGCTTTCTCCCATAAGGAGATAGTCACCACATTTAAACTATGTTCTAACCTTTCAAGTCTGCCTTCTGGGAACCTTTGTGAGAACAGATGATTACTTGTGAGTAAACGTTTTGTACTTTACAGAAGACTGTGTAGCATCTTATTTTAGGAGGGAGTAAATGGGGGAAATACCAGGAAATATTTACTGAGACTCTAACGAGTCTGAGCAAACTATCTGCTGCACGTGTGTTTAAATAAAAGGGGAATGTTAACTCTGCTGATTTTGTTGAACTTGTAAAGACAAGTTGGGATAGGATATCTTAGACAATATATCCTCCCCTGCATCCCTAACATTCCCACGCAATCATGCATTTGGTAAGCCTGGAACAAAGGAAGAGGCAAACCATTGGTCCACCTAGCTCAGTGTTCTCCACACTGACTGGTATTGGCTCTCTAGTGTGTCATGCAAGGATCACCGAATCATGGAAATGTAGAGTTGGAAGGACCCTGAGGGTCATCTAGTCCTGCAACCGCCTGCAATGTAGGAATCTCAGCTGAAGCATCCATGACAGATGTCCATCCAACCTCTGCTTAAAAATCTTCAATGAAAGAGAGCCCACCACCTCCCAAGAGAGTCCGTTCCAGTGTCAAACAGCTCTTACTGTCAGAAAATTCTTCCTGGTGTTTAGTCAGAATCTGCTTTCTTTAAACTTGACAGAGATGGGGGGGTGAACCTGGGGCCTTCTGCTTGCACAGCTGGTTCTGTGCCACTGAACTTTGGACCTTCCCATGCAACACACAACTTCTCCCATCCATGTTCTTCTTCTTTGGCGATCACTTGTAGCCGAGTAAGATTGTCTTCCATGAACACGGTCTTAACAATGAGTCCATGAGTGACTGTGGAGGCCAATTCTGGATCCACACGTCCTTCCACAGTGGGGACATAGGCTTCTGAGCAGGAGTTGATCACGGTTTGTCAAACGTGCCTTCCTCTTAGCACATTTGTCCCTTTCGCCCTGAGTTCAAGCGTCAATTTAGCAAAGATGGGTATGAAATGGTGAGCACTGAAAACTTTTAATAGGAAGGGGGACTTTGTTGCACACCTTTAAGAAGAAGTAGAAGTAGAGTTTGGATTTAATATCCCGCTTTATCACTACCTGAAGAAGTCTCAAAGCGGCTAACATTCTCCTTTCCCTTCCTCCCCCAACAAACACTCTGTGAGGTGAGTGAGGCTGAGAGACTTCAAAGACGTGTGACTAGCCCAAGGTCACCCAGCAGCTGCATGTGGAGGAGCGGAGACGTGAACCTGGTTCCCCAGATTACGAATCTACCACTCTTAACCACTACACCACACTGGCTATCCCAAAAGATACATCATTGAGTCTGTTATCTGATACAGAAGAGGACAAACAGAAACTGGCCTCCACTGGAGATGGAGGAGAAGACTGGTAACTTGCCAGAAGCAGAAGAAAACACTCTCCCCTTTAACATGACCTGCAGCTTAATATACAGAAATTAGCAGGCAAGATTTTCAGGCACACCAAAATTAAGCATGATCTCCGCCTAATAGCTGCACATTAAGCTGCTGTTAAAGCCACAGGACAACAGCTGGAGACAAAAGTTGGCAACTCAATGAGACAGGTGCACAGTAAACAGCCTCACCAAACAAATAGGTGATTTTCTTTTTTTATTATTATTCTTATTGCTTTACCAGAGAAAGAGAGACTACACGTACAGATGCGAATGAGTCTCTCAAAACTCTTTGCTGCAAATTGGCCCATTTCAAAAGTGGCGCTGATATATATTCATGATGGCTTGAACCCAGTTCGCGGTGAATTAGTATTCCTCGTCAAATGCTTAATCACTGCAGCGTTCATTTGAAATTCTTTCATTAAGCTAGTTCTGCTAAATTGCAGGTTGAGCTAAATGTCAAAAAGCAAAAGATAGAAATACCTGATTAGCTAAGCACCTAAGCACTTGCTTTTCTCCACTTGTAGCTGGTAAATGTATGCAAGGATGGAGACAATGTATTGTTTATGCCAAGCCTAGTAAGCTTGTGAGCCCCAGATAAATAATTGTAATTACAACTGCGAGGGAAAGCAGCATGTATAGGCTTTGTTTAAAGCATATGGGAAAGCTGCTGGGAGCTATTGATTGTGCTTTTTTCCATTCTTTACATTCAGCCTTTAGTTTTTGGATCTGCTGCTTTTATTATTATATTTATATCATGTCATCATATTGCACATTATTGAGTAAGATAAGCAGGAAATGGATCCCTGCCTTGAGGAACTTCCAATCCCATATAAATTTTAACAGTAACACAGGCTGGGAGAGGAAGACAATGGAGAGTTGGAAGTGAGACAAGGGAAAGAGAGAATGAACACATCCTATGGATGAGATTTCCTCCCCCCAAAAATCCCCCTCATAAAAACATCCTTCTCAATTTCTGAATGATCTTGTTTTCAAGGAACAAATGATACACGAAGAACTCTCAGTCATACCTAACTTCTGAATTCTATACACAATATTGTATACAATATTGTATACACACAGTTTTCCTTGCCTTCCGCTCCATTGGTTGGAACCTGCCAGGGTTCCCCATATGGAATCTGTGACCCTCCAAACATTGTTGGACTACAGCTCGCATCAACACTGGCCATTGACCATGTTGGCTGGGGGCTGATGGGAGTTGGAGTCCAACAAGATCTGGAGGTCTCCAGGTTCCCCATTTCTGAATTAGTTCATCCTTGCGCTCTTCTTTAATCAATGTGCACATTGACACTATATATATATTCTATATATAGAATATACTATATATATATTCTGCGTCCATATGATCGTAGTTATGACTACATCAAGATTGTTTTTGTGCAGTGTATTACCAATACCAAGGATTCATGATGGAGGAGGAGGAGGAGGAGGAGGAGGAAGAAGAAGAAAAAGAAGAAGAAGAAGAAGACTGATGCAAAGTCATATTAATAGAGCTTTTGTGTGAATGTAATCAGTGCCATATCAGCAACACAGAGGGGTATAGTTACAAATACAAATAAATTGAAGAAATAAAAGATTTTATCCTTTTTTTTACTCCATTTTCATTTTAGATCCCATTGCCCAATGGAAGCTGACCCTTTAGGGTGATGGGCCCCTGTCCCACCAACCTCAGTTTGTGTCAAGGTGGAGGTCAGGAGCAGACCAGCCATAACTCACAAGGTACCAGTGAAGTTAACTCTTAATTCAAAGAAACAAAACTGTTCTGGACTACTTATCACAGCAACTCTTCCCAGTAGGTCTTGCCCCAGTGAGGCAGATGCAAGGACTAACGGTCTCTGCCTTCCCAGCACTCACTAAGACTCCTCCTCCCTGGGACCTCCCCCCAGCAATCAGAGATTCCTTCATCTTGTCTCTCTTTCCTCCACCCCCTTTGTTCCTTTTTGTGTTCTGGGAGATCAGGGTGGGGGAAAGCTGGTTGCAGCAGGAGGGAAGACTCCCTGGCTTCTTCAGCAACCTGCTCCCACTCCTTTCCAGCCTCCGCTTCTGCCTCTGAGTCTAGACTTCTCTCTTCCACGGCCTCTTCCTGCTCACTAAACCCTGATACCTCTTCAGCTTCCAACACCTCCTCCTCCCAATCTGCCCCCTCTTCTCCCTCTGACCACTCATCAGCATCCCACCTCCAATCCCCCAGCTCTGAGCCTTCATCCCCAGTGGGTTCCCCACCATAGCTCTGTGTCCAGCCAGTCCATGACTGTTTGACCTCTTCTATTCCCCACCTACCTACCTGCCTGCCTTCCAGTCCAATGGGTAGCCCTGGCTGTCAGCTTCCTCCTCCTTAGTGTAGTGTTGCCCTTGTGGAATTTAGCAGGCAAGAGGATAGCAACAAAACTTTAATTTGTTGACCATTGGCTCTGGCGCCACCTACTGTTGAACTCCCCACCTTCCACCCTATGAGCACCATCAATCACTCCCGTTGCTGTTCCATAATGCCATTCCATTAAATCTGGTGAAGAACAAAAATACAGCTGTGTTCTCTCTGTCTCCTGCTCTGTACACACACACACACACACCAGTGTTTGCTCTTTCCAACCCAATGTCTGGTACAAACTCAAAATTGAAATGAGATTAATCTTTGAATTTGATTTGTCAGACCTTCGGGGCACAAGAGCTTGAGTGTTTGTTTTTAAATTACCACAAACCAATAATGGATTCCGCTTCTTAGTGACACAGTAAACAGTAAGGAGTGCAGAGACCACAATCAAGGCTATGGATCTCCAAATACCCTAAAATTGGTCAATTAAACTTTAACCCAGAAGATATTGGCTGGGAAGGGAAAGAAAACTTTTTTTTAAAAAAAGACTTTAAAACAGAATCAGGTATTCCTGCAATTTCTGGTTTGATTGTCTTGTAATTAGGCATACTCAAGGAATTCAGTAGTTAAAGAATCCAGTACAAACTGCCCTGGATGATTGTGCAGATCAGAACAGGATTAATCTTTGCATTTCACTCTTCTCCAAATTTTGTAATGCAGTTTTCCATGCAAAAAGAAATGTACCAAACTGCATGTAAGATATGATGAAATACATTTAGAAGTGCATATTTTGTGAGTTTATATTTTAAATGTCTTTTTAAATATGAATATACCATATTTTTCTGTGTATAACACGCCCCCCATGTATAAGACGACCCCTAGTATTTTGGACAGCAACAAAAAAATGTGAGCGGAAAACTGCCCAGAGTTGTTGAGCTTTGGGGGGGGGGGCACCACCACCAATCGCTCTGCAGCCTGCCCACCAATGATGCAAATCGCACGCATCGCTGTGGCCCCCAATCGCCTGCACACTCGCCACCAAAAACCCACCTGCACACTCGGCGCAACCACAGCTGATTGTATGCACGCCTCGCCGCTGCCGTAAAGAGCCCGCCCAGTTGCCGCAGCAGCAGCCAATCATCAGCAGGCCTTGCCGCAGCAACCAATCACACACCCAATCGCTGCTGCCAATCTCCTGCTAGCTGCTGCCAACAATCGCCCGCTCCCCCTCTGCTATCTGTGTATAAGACGACCCTCAATTTTTGCCTATTATTTCTAAGGGAAAAATATTGTCTGATACACAGAAAAATACGGTATATAGTTTCACAGTCACAATCAGCATCCACATCCTCGGGCAGCTGCCGTGCCCTTGAAACCTGGCAAGGCTGTCCGAGATTCTTCCATTCATTCTTCTGCAACTGGCAGGTAGGGATGGGGGAGAAATTTGTTTTGGTTCCCATTTAAAGGTAAAAGGTAAAGAGACCCCTGACCATTAGGTCCAGTTGTGGCCGACTCTGGGGTTGCGGCGCTCATCTCGCTTTACTGGCCAAGGGAGCCAGTGTACAGCTTCTGGGTCATGTGGCCAGCATGACTAAGCCGCTTCTGGCGAACCAGAGCAGCATACGGAAACGCCGTTTACCTTCCCGCCAGAGTGGTACCTATTTATCTACTTGCACTTTGATGTGCTTTCAAACTGCTAGGTTGGCAGGAGCAGGGACCGAGCAACGGGAGATCACCCCGTCGTGGGGATTCGAAACGCCAACCTTCTGATTGTCAAGTCCTAGGCTCTGTGGTTTAACCCACAGCGCCACCCATGTCCCATTTAAAGGTAAACCTATCTAATTCGCAATTTCCGAAACAACGTGCAAAACAAAACACAACTTTCGAAATCTGCACTTCTGCACATTTTCCAGTGCATTTCTCCAGCCCAGTAGCGTACATAAAAAATGCAAACATCAACGAACGAAGAACACCAAAATGCATTGCATTGGGGGAAATTGCTTTGTAAAAAAATGTATACATTGGAGGGATTGCATATAAAAAAAAGTGTATATTTGTAAGAAATTAGCACTAAAATGATGGTGAGCTTTTGTAAGTATCTTTTTTGTTTCTTCGTTCATTTGTTTAATTCACAAATTGGTATGGAAATGTAGAGAGCTGGTTGGAAAACGGAGAAGCAAAAATTGAGAGATTTCTCTCTCCCTACCAGCAAAATCTAACCGCTGCCACTAGAGGACCTCACAAATCGTGAGAGAGGGCACCAATTTCACTGGCTTTTTTTACCCGATAGGACGCGGGTTTCCTGGTTGGGTTTACAATATACCAACTGGATCTCCATTCTATAGAGGTGGCATTGGAAAGACGGAGCATATGGCCTTTTGCTAGGAATGTTCCTTGGCCTGATTTGCCGAGATTTACGAGTGCTCGAGAGCTAAACATGAGAATGTATCACTGTCTGGCACCGCAGACATAAAAAGGATAAGTTTGAGAGTCATATTCAATCTGCTTTTGTTTTATGGACCTCTTTATAGAAGGAGCGCGGCAGGCGCGAGCGAGCTGTGTGCCTCCACAGATGTTTGCATGCATTTACCCGTCTTAGCGCACAATGAATGACAAGGGCCCAGTTTGGAATGCAGAGGATGCAGCTTAGGACAATCGTAGAGGGAGAAGGAGGACAATGAGAATGGAGAGGAGGGGGGTGGAGGGAAGAGGAAAAAGCGTTTGCCAAAAACATGGCATCAAGCTTAGACTTTGAATCAAAGGCTAAACAGTGTGTGCATGGATAAACAGACCCCGGCAGATACAAATAGCCATCTGTTGCGATGCCACAAAGAGAAACCCATTTCAAAACACACACACACAAATTGAGAGCGTGTTCTGGATTTGCATTGCCTCCTGCTTTCACTTGTTCGTCTGTTGAATCATAGAACTGTAGGGTTGAAAGGGACCGCGAGGCTCACCTAGTCCAACCCCTGCAATGCAGGAATCTTTTGCCCGGCGTGGTGCTCGAACCCACAACCCTGACATCAACAGTCTCATGCCCTACCAACTGAACTACCCCAGCTGCTATGAATGAGATGTTGGTTAATCTGAAAAGCAGCTAATGAGCAGAGCTGAGAACATGAGGCTGCTGTCAATTTAGCACACAAAAAAGGGAGGGTATTGTATTGTTTATTTACCTTGCCTGGTTATTTGAAGTAATGGTTTCATAGCTTTCTGCAAAGCTTTATACAGTGTTGAGAAGTTGCTCATTCATAGATCCCCTCCCCAGGCTCCAATATGCCATTGTTTTTATGAATTAACATCTCCTTCAATGCTCAACTGTTCTGTGTAGTCTTTGACTTAATTGAATTGAATTGAAATACTTTATTTTCACTTGTACAACTTGTATACAGTGAGATTACACGAGCACCCCCTACTCAGCTCTCTTAGTCTTAATTCCCCTCATTTACTGATGCCCACCCACCAAACCCGAAAGTCAGTTGCCCTGTTGTTATCTTTTCATTCAGCAGGCTAACAGCCCACGGATAGAAGCTATTCTTTACCCTGTTGGTGCGACTAATCATGCTTCTATATCTTCTGCCTGAGGGCAGGAGATCAAGAAAGTGCCAGTCAGGGTGTGAATCATCCCTGAGAATTTTCCTCACTCTCCTGAAGCAATGTTCTAACAATGTAACCCTAACTATCTGCGCTGTGCATTGAAAGCAGTATCATACCAAGCAAGTATCATACCAGTATCAGACCTGCCCTTTGCCTGCCCCTCAGGGCTGGCACGTCACACAAATCTAGGCCTCAGCAGCAGCCGCCGCTGCCTCTCGTCCTCCTCACCCACTCTCCAGAGCCCCTATGAGCAGCCCAAGGGGGGAGGCCAGCAGCAGCAGAGACGCCATGGAGAGGCAACAGGATACTCTCTTTCTACTACTACTGCTCAGGATGAGTGCTGGCTCATCCTCCTCCCTAGCAGTAGTGGGGAAAACAGGGACATTCCGATACATTAATCTTTATTGTCATTGTCCCATACAGAACAACAAAATTGGGGGGGGGGGAATCTACATAAGACATTCAAAACCAACAAGCCTACTATCCCAGCTATCCCAACCTGGTTAGCCCCCTAAAAACTCTGATACCCCATTTTTAAAATACAATATACTCCCACAGAGACTCCTTATACTGTGTTTAAAACCAAAATCGCATTTGGATAGAAACTGTTTCTCAGGCGGCTAGTCCTAGTCTTTATATCCCTGTACCTTCTTCCAGAAGGCAGAAGCTGAAATAGATCATTTCCGGGGCATGCACTATCCTGCGCTATCTCTGCGGCTTTCTTATAGCACCTGGAAGCATAGATTTGATCCAAGGTGGGAAGAGTGCACCCAATTATTCTCTCCGCAGTCTTTACAACCCTGGACAGCATTGTTTTTTCCCTGACCGTGCAGCTCCCAAACCACACACAGAACATAAGTTAATACACTCTCAACAGTACAATGGTAAAATGCCATCAACAGGTCCTTTGAGAGGTTATTCCAGTATCAAATCAGAAGCCAGGAAGGCATTTGTAATTCCAGGACTGTCCCTGGGAAACCAGGACACTTGGAGGTTATGTCACAATGGTCTATCATTACAGCTCAACCCTGTCTACTCTGGCTAGGTAGTGGCTCCTCAAGGACTGCCTCTTTCAAAATGAACCTACCCAGACCCTGAGACCATCTTCCGAGGCCCTCCTTCATGTGCCTCCTCCTTGAGATGTTCGGAGGACGGTGACATGAGAACAGGCCTTTTCTGCAGTGTCTGTGGAATGTTCTCCCTAGGGAAGTTCGCCTGGCGTCTTCATTATACACCTTTAAGCGCCAGGCAAAAACACTCTTTTTTAATCAGGCATTTGGTTGATCCGACTTACATCCTATGCCCTTTTTAAATGTGGGGGTTTTTTTGGGGGGGTTGCTGTTTTTATTTTTATTAGGTATTTTGTAGTTTTATATCGTGATTTATTTATTTTCTGTGAACCGCCCTGAGACCACAAGTTATAGGACAGTAAATAATAATAATAATAATCAATTTTATTTAAACCCCGCCCTCCCTGGCCAGAGCCGAGCTCAGGGCAACTAACACCAGTAAAATTACAATAAAAACATAATAGGGAGAAAAGAAAAAAGAAAAAAAAACAATTTAAAATACATGTTAAAATGCAATTTAAAATGCAGCCTCATTTTAAAAGTAGCCCATGGATCAAAACCGTAAGGGGAGGGAAAACATAAGGGTCAGACTAAGTCTAAACCAAAGGCCAGGCGGAACAGCTCTGTCTTGCAGGCCCTGCGGAAAGATGTCAGGTCCCACAGGGCCCTAGTCTCTTGTGACAGAGCTTTCTACCAGGTCAGGGCCAGTACTGAAAAAGCCCTGGCCCTAGCTGAGACCAATCTAACCACCTTGTGACTTGGGACCTCCAAAGTATTGTCATTTGTGGACCTTAAGGTCCTCTGCGGGGCATACCAGGAGAGGCGGTCCTGTAGGTACATGGGTCCTAGGCCGCGTAGGGCTTTAAAGGTCAAAACCAGCACCTTAAACCTGACACTGTACTCCACCGGGAGCCAGTGCAGTTGGTAATGCACTGGATGAATGTGATCCTGTGGCAAGGACCCCGTAAGGAGCCTTGCCGCGACATTCTGCACCCGCTGGAGTTTCTGGGTCAGCTTCAAGGGCAGCCCCGCGTAGAGCGAGTTCCAATAATCAAGCCTGGAGGTGACCATCACATGGATCACGTAATAAAAGAGCATAATGCTAAGCTTGCTGGCTCAGGCTAATGACCCATCTAGCCTGTAATGGTTCTAGGGGTTGCTTGTGCGTAATTTGTCGCCACACCTGGCTGGGTTACCTGGGTGAACCGTTTCTGTCCCGACAATCACCCATCCATGGCTGTCTCAATCGCTGGCAGAATCCGTCAGTGGGCATTTCTTGAACTTCTTCCAGCAAAGAAGTTCTTTGACACCCAGTCTCCTCCTACTCTCCCTGCGCGGAAGTCTTCTGCGCAGGGAGGGTGTGGGCAGCAGAGGACCCGTGCTCTCCCCGCTGGTCTCCAGCGAGGAGTCCTGGAGCCTTCTCTCCGATTCCCCCATCTGCCCCCCTTCTCCACTGGTGTTGCGCTGATTTCCTTCCCCAGCAGATGGGCTGCCTCTCTCCCTACTGGGACCCTCTCCGGCATCCCTCTGGAGCCTTCCCTCCGCCTCTGGCTCCGATGGCAGTTCCCTGACATAGCCCTACAACCTGCTCTCACGATGGCCAACCCAATGCCTATCGGAAGTGTGCTAGCAGGACATGAGTGCAACATCATTCTCCCCTTCTGTGCTTTCCAGCAATTGGCATTCAGGAGCCAACTGCTTCCTGTTGAGGGTTTTGGATCTGAAGCCAGGAACCAGTAGATCCTTCCCCACCCACCCACCCTTCTCCCTTGCTTTTGGAACTTGTGCTCTGCCACTGAGCAATGAAACCTTCGTTTTGCACTAACCAGGAGCTATGTTGTCCATTATTTCCCCTTTCCTCAACCGTTTCTCATGCAGCACCTTAGCCCTGTTACGACAGCTTCTGACAAGCAATCGAGCTATTGAAACCTGAGCATCTTTCAGTGCTGTAATGGTCATAATTATAGTTGCAATAGCAGTGATGAATGGTCAGGTGAGCTGCCCTTGCATCACACTAAACCCCGTAAGATTGCCCAGCTCGGCTTATGCATCCTGCTGTAAATCATCCAGCATCTGTAAGTACCTTCCTAGACTTGGATCCTTCCAAACACATCCTTCCATAGCAAGATAACTCAAATAAATTTAAAGGTCACTAAAGAAGTATGTGAAATACGCCCTGCCTTCCGAAAATCCCAGCAGGAAACCAAGTTGAGACTTACTGGAATCGACATTATAAACAGCTGCTTAGGAATGTTAAGTGAGATTTACATAAATTCATATTGTGCGAACTTCCTGCTTTGCTTTAATTTACACAACCATGTTTTGTTTTGTGCCGAGGGACAGAAATCTGGCACGACTGGCGCCAAAGTAAATGCAATCTGTTAGGTGCCTGTTGCTTGTTTCCTTTTTCAAAGGCTGCTCAGAGCAATTCTAAAGGGTTCCCCCCCTCCGCTCTCCACCAGAAATCTGTTTTGATCGAAATCCCCTTTTGACTCCCACTTTCCCCAGCCGACTGAGCACTTTGTGAAATCTACAGTTCCACGCTAAGTTTCCGAGAAGAAGCCCCATGATCTGCATGTGGGAAAATAAAGGGGTTTTGAAAACCCCATTGCCTTGCACAGAACAGTGTCCATGTATATGTAGTGTTGTGAGATTATCAGCGCAAGTCTGCAATTTCTCCCCACCCCATGGAATTGCCTCTTTCTCTACATTGGTTAATAAGAAAATATAATAATTATTATTTATTATTTATACCTCACCCACCTGCCTGGGTTTCCCCAGCCACTCTGGGCAGCTTCCAACGAAATATAAAAAAGACAATAAAACATCAAACATTAAAAACTTCCCTAACCAGGGCTGCCTTCAGATGTCTTCTAGAAGTCAGGTAGTTGTTGTTCTCTTTGACATCTGGTGGGAGGGTGTTCCACAGGGCAGGCGCCACTACCGAGAAGGCCCTCTGCCTGGTTCCCTGTAACCTCACTTCTCACAGTGAGGGAACCGCCAGAAGGCCCTCGGAGCTGGATCTCAGAAAGAGCATGACGTGTCCCTCACCAGAGATACTATTCCTCCCCTAACACCCCATATACCCAAACATCCCCAAAAAATCATTTTAAGGCACACTAGAGCAATGGTGGGGAACCACACAGTTCAGGGGCCCACTGTGGCCCCCATTCCTCTCCATCTGGCCCTCAGGACTGTCCACAGGCCCCACGCACCCCTGCTTTACAACTACAAGAGAATGTGCCCTTGAATTAGGGTCACCATATTTCAAAAAGTGAAAATCCATATTTCAAAAAGTGAAGAGCTTTGAATTGGGGTGGGGGAGGCAAAGGTGTTGAGCAATTTCCAGCCGGACACTGTTTTCGACTGCCGAATCCCAGCTATGTCTAGGAAATTCTGGACTTATGGCAACCCCTAACTTGAATTATACCATGTTTGCCTGGATGATGAAGAAGAAGGGTTTAGATTTGATATCCCACTCTATCACTACCCGAAGGAGTCTCAAAGCGGCTAACATTCTCTTTTCCCTTCCTCCCCCACAACAAACACTCTGTGAGGTGAGTGGGGCTGAGAGACTTCAGAGAAGTGTGACTGGCCCAAGGTCACCCAGCAGCTGCATGTGGAGGAGCGGGGAATCAAACCCGGTTCACCAGATTACGAATCTACTGCTCTTAACCACTACACCACACTGAAGGATAGAGAGGGGGGTTGTGAAGTTGTATAGAAATAGTACAAAAGTGTGTTTTTTTAAATCATTTGTTGCTCTTTTGCCTCTAGCTCAGCCCACCACTGGAACACGGCCCTCAGAATGTTGTCTAGAAGCGAATGTGGCCCCCGGGCTGAGAAAAGTACCCCACTCCTGCCATAGAAGTTCTCAAAGGCACATCCAATGTTCTCTCCTTCCTAAGGAAGTCCAACTCAGCAGATAAGCACTGAAAGAAGGGACACATTAAGAGTGTGCTACCTTGATTTGGGAATATTCCTGTAAGGATGAAAGGGAAGACCAATTTCCTTTCCTTCTGACAGTGAGCTTTTGTTTATCTTATCCTTCCTTCGATATTTCAAAAAGGCATCAATACCGAGGATTGGGGGCTATGCAAATGTATTTAAATCCAACCAATTAACTGATGAAACTCTTTAAAAGGCAGGTGATTAATCAACTCCAAAGTCTTCAATCACTTGACAGCCCTAATAAATACATAACATTATGTAGCTGAGCTGCAAAACTCGTGTGGAGAACTTTAAAATCTCTTTTTAGGTATTTCCCTGTTCCTAAATATTATATACATATGCTTATGTTATTTTCACACTTGCATCTAGGATATTTACAGAGTGGACTTGCAAATGTATTTATTAAAATTACAGCATGGAATGAAGATCATTTTACACAAATGCACACACACTTACTTGTCACTTTGCCAGCAATTCTGCATAAAATATTAACCGAGGTACCATTAAAGGGCATTAAACTTCTTCAGTCGTTTCAGGAGGGAATAAATGATGCCACCAAAATAATGATTTGCTTACTCCATTTAGGCAGCACAGGTTCTGTTTAGACCTGATTTCTTTGCAAACCAGTAGGAAACAGTCTGTTAATGACCAAATAGTGATGGATGAAAAACCATACATAATAAAACTATGAATATTCTCCCTGGGTCTCTCCCAACACCAACAGCTTCAAATAATTGTCTTTAAAAAGTTACCAGTGTATGCCAAATAAATGCAAATTTGTAAGATAACTTCCAACAGTAGCTTTCTACTAAGGTCTGCACCCTTCCTCTCTTTCTCCCCCTAGCAGTCTTAGAACAAGGGCACAACCATCCACAATTCTATTGTCACACCTGTTATCAGTGCTGAGAATCCCAGTGGTCCAACCTCGGTTTGGGTTCTTTTTCCTCGAAAGCCGGCACTATTTGTGGGGCAGAGAGCGCGATACGAAATCACACAAGATCATGGTGCCAAAAATAGTGACTGCGCTCTCATGAGAAAAAACAGGATCTCCTGGTTTTATTGGGACAGTTGAGGGGTATGACTTTTTGTTGCTGTTTTGGTACCACTTTTTCATTTGCTGTTCCTTTAGCAGGGGGGCAGTGGAGAGACCCTCCACCTCCTCCCGTCTCTAGATAGCAGTGGTGGTGGTGGGTGATGCCCAACGAAACTGATATGGTGGAAGGCAGGGAGGCCAACAGTAGGTGGCGCCAGAGCGAACGACAGGAAGACCCACTCCCTGACTGGCTTTAAGTAAGAAGGCAGTGAGGATTGGATGAGTACCGGTTGGTGGGGCAATGTCTCCGTGGCCAGCATGGAAAGGAGGTGGAAGCTTTGCTAAATGGACGGGAAGTGAAGGTCATGGGACTGCCCGTGCCAGGTGTGGGAACCCCTAAAGTGTGGGGCTAAAGGTGGTCACCAATGTTCACACACCCCAGGTGTGAACTTGCCTTCTCCAGGCTGTACCCAGTTCTTCCCCAAGTACAAGTTAGGTCCTTAATTTACCCCAGCAGGGAAAATGCTTGAGCCCAGATATCACTAATGGCTGGAACCAGTTTGCAATATTCATTGCAAATCTATTAGCAGAAAACCAGTGAATGCATTTCATAGAATCATAGATTCTTAGAGTTGGAAGGGAAATCGAGGATGATCTAGTCCAAACTCCTGCAATGCAGGGTTTCAGCTGATGAGAAAGATAAACATGATAATATCAAAAGGAATCCATGGCACATTATACATAAACGAATATTTGGGAAGGGAAAACATAAGGACTAAGTTATGCAAGGGGGGTACTATGACTACATGGAAAATAAAAAGAAAGAATATGAATAAAGTTAACTTTAATAAATTGAAACAAATATTGAAGCATCAAATAAAATGACTGTTACAAGCAATAATTATACCATGCAGAACTAGCATTGAGTTTAACAATTATTCAGCTTTACTTTGATTTACCACCTAGAACTCCCACCTGCCCAAACTGGTTAAAAGCGTTGCTATGTTACAGATATATAGCTCCTTATCCTAAACATTAAGAAAATAGAAAAGAGAGAATATTATAGCTATTCATCAAAGCAGGAATTTAAAGCAACAGGGTTCTGTGGGCTTTGGGGAAGAGTTGAGAGATGCATTCAGGATCCCATAGACAGGATCTGGAAGAGTCCAGAGGGACAAGGAAAGGTTGAAAAATAAAGTGGTAAAGTTTAAGCCTCAATGGGGAATAGGTGAAAATATAAAATAAGGGGGAAATAACTTTTTTTTTTAAAAAAAAAAAAGTCTGTTCATAATTATTCATGAGCGAAAACCCCAACCCCGAAGGATTGGTTTAGACAGATACAGCTAGAAACCACCTCAAACCTGAAAAAGGGACAGGTTCAAAGTGATAAATTCCTTCTTATCTCAAGGTAGAAGGCAAAAAAAGGGATCTCGGCGCCAAACCCACAAGAACAAGCAGAAATATGTGTCAGCAAACTGGGAGATAAGCAAGAAAATAAGAAAGAAAAGGAGAACTATCTCTGATGTGCAGTCTCTTTTGGCTCTGTCCACCTTCCAAATGTTCCTCTCTTCTGATTTGCCCTTTTCTTCTAACCCCACTATTTTAAGACTGAACTTCAGTTATGTGCTGGTATATGACAAATCAGGAAGCAGAAACCTATCAAAACAGATCTATTTACTTCTTTTAAAAGGAGATTCATGAGTTTCCAAGCCTTAGTGGGGGGGTCTTTGTCCATGGAGTTTTCTTGGCAGGGATACTGGGGTGGCTTGCCGGTTCCTGCTCCAGGTGGATCACATTTGGTCAAAACTCTCCACTATGACCTGTTCATCTTCGGTGCCCTACACAGCATAGTTCATAGCTTCTCTGAGTTATTCAAGCCCCTTCACCACGGCAAGGCAGTGATCCATGATGTATGGAAGTGAAAGCTGGACCATAAAGAAGGCTGATCGCCAAAGAATTGATGCTTTTGAATTATGGTGCTGGAGGAGACTCTTGAGAGTCCCATGGACTGCAAAAAGATCAAACCTATCCATTCTTATAGAAATCAGCCCTGAGTGCTCACTGGAAGGACAGATCGTGAAGCTGAGGCTCCAATATTTTGGCCACCTCATGAGAAGAGAAGACTCCCTGGAAAAGACCCTGATGTTGGGAAAGATGGAGGGCACAAAGAGAAGGGGATGACAGAGGACGAGATGGTTGGACAGTGTTCTCGAAGCTACCAGTATGAGTTTGACCAAACTGGGGGAGGCAGTGGAAGACAGGAGTGCCTGGTGTGCTCTGGTCCATGGGGTCACGAAGAGTCGGACACGACAAAACGACTAAATAAGAACAAGTGGGGTACAGGGAGACTCATTGAGGTCACTCAGAATTGCTAACCAGTATTGTGTTGTTTTCATCCTAATAGATGTCCTCGGTTTGAGTAAAGCATTCCTGAGCTCTGTTTTCATGTTCCAGGAGGACCCAGGCAGAGAGACGTTTCTGCCCTTAACACAGACATTCGGACCTGCTTAAAACATGACCCCAGGTTTTTTTTAACCCAAAGTATTCTTCCTTTCAGCCCCATAGCTGTCTAGGGTGCATATAGATTTGCCTCCCAAAATGAGCTGAACCACAAGACATGCATAGGGCTTGTTTCATTAATGTGCAGCATCATTAATTACCTTCAAAATTAAGTTATTTGGGCTATCACCAGATCAGCTCTCTGGGAACTCTCAAGCATACATAAAAAGTTATGAGCCCTGCAAAGAGTTTAAAAATTAGTATGTGCAAGAAGCAAATTCCTATTTATATCTGTGATAATGGGGTTGTTTATCTATTAGAGTTGCATTCTACTTCTCAGTTAAAGGACTTCTTGGAACCAATTAGAAGCAGCCTATAAAATATCAAAACCATGTAGGAACAAGGCATTGTCTAACGGGGCAACCAAGCAAACACTGCAGAAACGAAAGCCTTTTGTTGGTTTTGTTTTTGTTTCACTAGTTTCCAATACATCCAGGATTAGTCACGCAATCCACACATTTTACTGAGTCTGTAAAGCAGCAACCTGAGGCTATCAATCATAAGAGGAGGCTGATAACCACAGACGTACCAGTCTGATTACTGTTGTGCAGATCTTACAACCCAGTGCTGCAACAGCAGTCAAACAGGCTCACCTCTCGTGATCAGGCTGTTACCTATCTCATGATCTATCTCATGATCGATCGCTTCTCATCAGATGGGGGAGACAGAGCAAAAAGCCTTGGCAGACTTGAACTGAGTGACATCTTAAGCCACAAGGAAGTGAGTATGCACAACGGTAGCTTATAAGCCAGGAAACAGAGGAAGGAGACAGAGCTGAAGCTCTTTAAGAATTGCCTGCTCTATGCTCAAGAAATCATTAGAATGGACCAGATGGCATCCCACATGCATTGAAAAAAACACATAGTCAGAGGGCATATTCACACCATATATTTAGAATACGACAGTGTCGCTTTAAACAGTTGTGGCTTCCCCCAAAGAATTCTGGGAGCTGTAGTTTGTTGAGGTCATCAGGAGACCCCCCCTATTCCAGGCATAGGCAAACTCGGCCCTCCATATGTTTTTGGGACTACAACTCCCATCATCCCTAGCTAACAGGACCAGTGGTCAGGGATGATGTGAGTTGTAGTCCCAAAACATCTGGAGGGCTGAGTTTGCCTATGCCTGCCCTATTCGCTTCCCTCTGAGTGATTTAACAATCAGTCTCTCTTTCCAGTGAAGTCTGGGAATTATAACTCTGGGAAGGGAATAGGGGTTGGGTGGCAATCTGTCTTGCTTGCTTTAGTTGAAATTCCTGCATTGCAGGGGGTTGGACTAGAGTCCAGTGTTTCCCAACCTTGTGCCTCCAGCTGTTTTTGAACTACAACTCCCATCATCCCTGACTAGCAAGACCATTGGCAAGGGATGATGGGAATTGTAGTCCAAAAACAGCTGGAGGCACAAGGTTGGGAAACACTGGACTAGACAACCCTTGAGGTCTCTTCCAATTCTACAATTCTAACTCTGTGGTTGACAGGAAGGTGTTCAGGCAGGTAAGTAAATGCACAAGGGACCCACTTTTGTTATATTTCAAGCAGCTCCTGGGTGGACTGGCAGATCAAGCTGGGTGTCTGGCTACGCCAGTTGCTGTGCAGTGTGATTCCTGACATTGTCCTGAGTTTAGGCAGATGTTTGCACGGTAAGCCACAGAGCTACCCCACCCAAATCCTCCTTCTGCAAATGGCTTTTGTAAATGGGTCGGTGCTTTACCTCGCCTATGTCTCCTGATGAATCCGACTAATGATTCCGCTCAGGATTTCATCAAGATCCGTCAACAATCCCGTAATATATGCGCTTCATTTTTCAACATCATTCCAATGTTCCTCTGCAAAGCATATATCACTGGAGTGATGGCACTTGGAGCTATACATCACCAGAGCATGTCTGTCCCCCCTGATGTATTACACCACACAACATTCTTCTTAAATCCGCGCCGTGTTCCTCTGGGTCAGAGGGAAACTGTAACTATTGTCGTAATTAGAAATGAGAGATAGAACAAGAATGTGTTTAGATGTGACTTTAAGTGGCAGGGATGGGAGGCTCCAGAAACTTTTTGAAAACATCAGTGAGGCAGGGAAGATTTGTTGAAGGAGACACTCCGAGGAGCTGTCAAAGAATGCATATTTATGATCGTTAGGGTGCTTTGGGGGAGACATGACATCGATGGAATTCTGCCTTTAGGAATCAGCTCATGTGGCTTCAATAAATATCCAAGGAGAGATGCTTTGGGTCTTAAGCCTCACCCTGTTGTACCATGACCTGAATCAAAGGACAAATTCGCAGCCTATCCAACCCAATTCCCACTTCCATATGCAGAAGCTGTTTGGAGTGACTGGTTCCTGAGGCTGGGCATGTTTAGCCTGGAGAAGAGGAGGTTAAGGGGTGATATGATAGCCATGTTCAAATATATAAAAGGATGTCACATAGAGGAGGGAGAAAGGTTGTTTTCAGCTGCTCCAGAGAAGTGAACACGGAGCAAAGGTTCCAAACTACAAGAAAGAAGATTCCATCTAAACATTAGGAAGAACTTCCTGACAGTAAGAGCTGTTCGACAGTGGAATTTGCTGCCAAGGAGTGTGGTGGAGTCTCCTTCTTTGGAGGTCTTTAAGCAGAGGCTTGACAACCATATGTCAGGAGTGCTCTGATGGTGTTTCCTGCTTGGCAGGGGGTTGGACTCGAAGGCCCTTGTGGTCTCTTCCAACTCTATGATTCTATGATCTGCGCTTATATACTTAAAGCAATATCATGCTGCTTTAATAGTTGTGTTTTCTCCCAAAGAATTCTGGGAACAGAATTAAAACTTACTGCATGCAATGCTCTGAAAGAAAATGTGATGAAAATGATGTATAGGTGGTATATCACCCCTGTAAAACTAGGTAAAATGTATAAAATAAGTAATAAATGTTGGAAATGTAAAGAAAAGGAAGGAACTTTTTATCACATGTGGCGGGAATGTAAAAAAGTGAATAACTTCTGGGAAATGATATATAATGAAATGAAAAAGATGTTGAAATATACATTTATTAAGAAACCAGAAGCATTTTTACTTGAAATTGTAGGAGATGATATTAATAGACAGGATTGTAAGTTGTTTGTATATGCAATGACAGCAGCAAGAATTTTATTGGCACAAAAATGGAAGCAAGAAGAATTACCGACGAAAGAAGAATGGAGGATGAAGTTGATGGACTATGCAGAATTAGATAAATTAACAGGAAGGATTCGAAACCTGCGGGATCAGAGATTCTTAGAAGACTGGAGTAAATATACGAATTATTTGAAAAGTAATTGTGATGAACAGATTACGCTAGAAGGACTGCAAGAAGTTTTGTAAGGTGGATTATTTGAAATAATGCAATGGGGTCAGGGGTTCAGGAGCAGAGACACAGGAGAAGGAGCAAATGGAGAGTGAGGAGGAGGAATACGAGGGGGGTGTAGGCAGTGACAGTGGTCAGAGAGAGTCCACGAGTCTCTCCAGCGAATCGGAAGATTCACAGAGAGGAGCGCCGATGGCCAGGGCAAGGGGGAAACCCCAGAAGGAAGGGGCCAGCGGGGACTCCCTGAGCAGCAGTTGGAAATCAGGACCAGCGTCCCCACCAGAGCGTAGTGGGGGGGAGGAGTCCCAGGCATCGGGACCAGTCTTCCCACCACCAGAGGGAGGAGATGAGTCAGGATTGGCCACGCCTCCATCGGAGAGCGGGGAAACGGTCAGGAGGAAAGTCACCGGCTGGGCGCGTGCGCCAAGTTCAAATGTACAGGCAGGTCCTAAAGCCCGCCGGAAGGAAGGGCAAGACTCAGGGGGGTCAGCGTCAGAAGAGTCCAGGAGGGAGGAAACCCCAGGGGGCAGAAGGACCCAGAGGAGGAAGGAACAGCGCAGGAGGTGGAGCCGGGCTAGGATCTTAAACTGGTGCGGAAGGGGGAGTGACTCAGAGGGGACTTCGCCTATCTAGAGTCTAGACGTAGGGTTGCACGCTCTGGCTTTAAAATGGAAATTATACTTCAATAAAGACTTTTGTACATAATAGCAGCCTGGCGTTGGTCCTCTGTGAGCTGGGACCTAGAGGCAGCCCTGACAGTAAGTCCCCCTCTCGTCCTTTTAAAACCTCGCAACGTGGGGGAACGCAGCGAGGGGCGAAGATTGGTGCTTCGCGAGCTCACGAAAAGGAGGCGAAATGACTACCGAAGAACACATAGCAAGCCTGCAGAACGCAGTAACACAGCTTAGTGCGGAGATTTTGGCATCCAGGAAAAAGGAGGCGGAAGCAGCAGCTACCTGCCAGGATCTGCAAGCCAGGTTAGAAGCGTTGTCTACACAGGGGCTGCCGGGACCCAGACCAGAGGGGATTGGGCTGGGGAAGAGAGGAGCAAGCCTTGTGTCTCCGTTCGATGGGGATCTGCAGCAGTATCCTAACTTCAAAGCAGACTTGATTTATGCACTAAAGCTGCTGGAAAAGGATTTTAGAGATGAGCAGGAGAAAGTGGGCTTCATAGTCAGTCATTTGCGTGGAGCAGCTAAAGCATGGTTGCGCAATCTCTGGAGGGATAAGGATCCAGCCCTCCAAAATGTGGCTGCCTTCATTAAAGCGATGGATGCGTGTTTTTTGTCAGAGATTGATGTGGATATCGCCAGGAGGGAGGTTCATGGACTAAGACAAGGCAGAGCCACTGTACGACAATATCACTCCCGCTTTTTTGCACTGGTGAATGCGCTGGGGTGGGAAAAAGAGTCAGCTGCCGTCAGAGACCTGTTCTGGGAGGGGCTGAATGGAGCTGTGAAAGACGAAATTGCAAGGGGGGAGAGACCCCAGACCACTAAAGACGTGGTGGAGAGGGCGCTCACGATTGGAGTGAGGCTGGAAGAACGCCCTTGGGGCAAGGAGGAAGGGCGTTGGGGACGCACGCCAGCAAGAGCACCGCCCTCCTTTCCCAGGGAAACGGCGCGCGCTCAATCCACGCCTCCGCTGGGAGGAGGAGAGGAGCCGATGGAGATAGGTGGTGCTAAGGCTCAGTCAGCAACCGGAGCCCTGACGCCGGGAGCAGTCAAAACGAAGCCTCCTAGAGGGAACAGGAAATGTTACATCTGCGACAGTGCTCAACACATGGCGAAAGAGTGTCCCCGGAGGATCCACAAGCACACTGCAGCCTCAGCAACAGTAACAGAATCAGTTCAGCAGACTGCACCACAGCAGGGAAACGACACTGTCTGGCTGGAAATGGAGCCACTGGGGCCCAGCCAGACGTATCAGTGAAGCAGTCCCCAGGCATCTTACAGCCCACAGACCCCCTCCCACCCAAACCAGTGGTGCAGCTCACCGCATCCCTCCAGCTTCCAAATGGGCTCACCATGGAAGTCCCCATTTCCATTGACTCTGGCAGCAATGCAGACTTTATAGGAGTGGATTTCATCCAGCAACACAGCATAGCGCTTCTGCCAGCAACGGTGCCCCTGAACGTCGTCACGGTGGACGGCAGAGAGCTACTGGGAGGGCAAGTGCTGCAGCAGACACCTCCAATGGTGATGCGAATTGGAAATCACCGCGAAGTCATCAGCTTCAACGTCACCCGCCTGTCAGACACACCCATAGTGTTGGGCATGAGTTGGCTGGACAGGCACAGCCCGGCATTAGCATGGTACCAGCGTCAACTGACCTTCTGCTCCTCCTACTGCGCAGAACACTGCATTCTCGCCGACCAGGGAGATGAGGGGCACGGAGATGGACCACAGCTAAACTTCGGCATGTTGCAAGCAGTACCCAACAAGTACAAAGAGTTTTTGGAGGTCTTCTGCGAGAAGGAAGCGGACAAGCTGCCTCCTCACAGACCCTACGACTGCAAGATTGACCTCCTGCCGGGGGCGACGCTGCCGACGGGGAAACTGTATTCCATGTCTGAAGATGAACTGCAGGAACTCAGAGAGTTCATAGACCACAACTTGAAGCGGGGATTCATCCGAGAGTCCAAGGCGGTGGGGGGCAGTCCCGTATTTTTTGTGGGGAAGCGGGACACGCCCCAGAAAAGGCTGATCGTTGATTACCGCATCTTAAATTCGAAAACCAAGCCCTCAGCCTTCCCTATGCCCAAGATCGATGACCTGCTGGCGACGGTGAGGAAGGGTCGCATCTTTACCAAGTTGGATCTACGCAGAGCGTACAATCTCATACGCGTGCGGGAGGGCGACGAGTGGAAGACGGCCATGTTTACGCCGCTAGGCACCTATGAATATAGAGTTATGCCTTTTGGATTACAAAATGGATCCCACTATTTTCAAGCCTTCATGCACCACGTCTTAGCGGGTCTCCTCTACAAGAAGTGCGTCTGCTTCCTGGACGACATCCTGATCTTCTCGGAGTCGCAGGAGGCCCACGAGAGAGATGTCAAGGAAGTCCTGCAGCGGCTGAGGGAGCACAGGCTTTACGCCAAGCTGGAGAAGTGCCAGTTCGACAGGACGGAGGTGGATTTCCTGGGCTACAAGCTGTCCGACAAGGGACTCGCCATGGACAGCGCCAAGGTACGTTCAGTGCTGGACTGGAAGAGCCCGCGCAATCAGAAGGAAGTCCAGAGGTTTGTCGGCTTTGCCAACTTTTATCGCAAATTCATCAAGGGTTTCGCTATGCAGACAGCGGCCATCACCGACACCCTCAGCTCCAAGAAGAAGAAGTTCATCTGGACGGAGCAGGCGGAGCAGTCCTTTCAGAAGCTCAAGCGTCTCTTCGCGTCCGAAGAACAACTGCTACACGTGAACCCCAGCAGGCCCATGAGGGTGGAGACGGACGCCTCAGACAGGGCAGTGGGGGCCGTCCTGTTGCAGCAAGACCACCAGGGGGACTGGAGGCCGTGTGCTTTCTACTCCAGAAAACTCAGCAAGTCGGAGCAGAACTACACCATCTGGGACAGGGAGTTGCTGGCCATACATGCAGCCTTCAAGGCGTGGCGGCACTTCCTCATCGGAGCCAAACACATGGTGCAGGTCCGCACGGACCATAAGAACTTGGAGTACTGGCGCACGGCGAGGTTCCTGAACCAGAGACACATCCGCTGGGCGGAGTTCTTTGCAGATTTCGACTTCAGGATAGAATACATCCCGGGGGACAACAACATCATGGCGGACGCGCTGTCCAGGAAACCGCAGTATCTCGAGGAAGAGGCACCGGCGGCGGCCAAGCACATTTTCGCGCCCAAGGCGTGGGCATGCGCCTCAGCCACAGTGGACCTGGACGCAGTACGTCGCGCGCTGCAGACGGACTCCTTCGCTCGAGCCAAGATGGAGGAGGTGCGCAGCGGCACGGCGAGGGACGACGAGTTCCAAATACGCGACGGACTGCTCATCCGCAGAGGGGCTCTCCACGTACCAGGAGACGACCTCCGCGCGAGAGTACTGCAACAGCTGCACGACGCGCCCAGCGCTGGGCACTTCGGCAAGGAGAAGACGGTGGAATTAGTAGCCAGAGACTTTTGGTGGCCCAAGATGCGGGGGGAAATCACGGAGTACGTCAATAGGTGCGACACCTGCCAAAGGGCCAAGCCAGTACACAGGCCGCCGGCGGGCCTGTTGGAACCGCTACAGACACCGTTCGAACCATGGGAGAGGGTGGCTCTGGACTTTATCACGGATCTGCCCAGCTCGAGAGGTAAGACAGCAGTACTCGTGGTAGTAGACTTGTTCACCAAGATGGCCCACTTCATTCCTTGCGCGAAGATGGCCACGGCGGAGCAGACCGCTAAGCTGTTCATAGACCACGTGTTCAAGGTGCACGGACTGCCATGGTCTATCTTGTCCGACCGGGGGCGCCAGTTCATCTCCAACTTCTGGCAGAAGCTGATGGGCATCCTGAACGTCAAGGTCAGCCTGGCGTCGGCGAGACACCCGCAGACCAACGGACAGGCGGAGAGGGTCAACGCCATCATGCAGCAGTACCTGAGATGCTACGCGAACCAGCAGCTGTCAACCTGGGTGGACTACCTACCGCTGGCCGAGTTTGCCTACAACAACACGAAGCACGTGTCCACGGGGGTGACACCGTTTTTCGCCAACAATGGGCGGCATCCCAGAACCTTCCCGGGTTTAGAGAAAGTGAGGGAGGGGGAGCCGCAGGGAGCAGAGGCCGTGGCAGCGGAGTTGCAGGAGGTCCACGAGCAGCTCAGGAGGCAGTTAGAGCTAGCGAAACAGGCTTACAAAGTGCAGGCAGACAGGCACAGGAGAGTTGGGGAGGACATCCGGGTGGGAGACTGGGTGTGGTTAGCAGCCCAGGCAGTCCCGGCCAGATCATTGGCCAAGAAGAAGCTCGGACACAAGCAGCTAGGGCCGTACCAAGTCGAGGCGCAGATCAACCCAGTGGCCTTCCGGTTGACACTCCCAGAGGGGTCCAGGATGCACCCGGTCTTTCATAGATCAGTGCTCACGCCCTACAAGGCCCCTCACAGGTTTCAGGCGCCAGGGACAGCACCAGACCCGCTCAGGGAAGCGCCCGCGAAAGGGGGGTCGCCCAGAGGGGAGCCACTCAATGAAGCCACAGAGATTTTAGACTCCAGGTGGGGGGAGGATGGGATTGAATATCTCCTCGCCACAGAGGACACCCCGGCCAGCGCCAACAGGTGGGTGCCGGATTATGCACTGGAGGAACAGTGGCTCAAAGACGAATTCCATACACTTTTCCCGGACAAGCCCATGCCAGCGGACTTTTTTGACGACTGTCTGTTCACACCCACACTCTCGGCCAGCACTTTCCGGGGTTTCTCTTCAGCCGAGGAGTCGGCCCCGGGAGACAGTTCCCCAGAGGGATCGCTCTCAGGGTCTGGCACAGGGGGGTCTTATTGGTGGGAGGACCAGCCCGAGGTGGGCTGGTGCAGAGACCTGCTGAAGGGACCTTGGGACGAGGGGTCACCCCTGGCGACAGGGGGAGAGGGGGTCTTGGGGGATTTGGGGGCGGCTCCAGGTTTCGAGCACACTGCCCAGGAGATGGAAGCAGAGGAGATCGCCGTCGATGAGCCCGCGCAGGACTTCCCGGACTTATCCCGATGGCTGCAAGCCACCGGGGACGAACTGTATCCAGCGCTCACCCCCACAACACTGGAGCTCCCGGAACCCACACCTGGAGAGGGGGAGGGGGAAGGGGGGCTTCGAGGGGGGGATGGATGTCAGGGGTTCAGGAGCAGAGACACAGGAGAAGGAGCAAATGGAGAGTGAGGAGGAGGAATACGAGGGGGTGTAGGCAGTGACAGTGGTCAGAGAGAGTCCACGAGTCTCTCCAGCGAATCGGAAGATTCACAGAGAGGAGCGCCGATGGCCAGGGCAAGGGGGAAACCCCAGAAGGAAGGGGCCAGCGGGGACTCCCTGAGCAGCAGTTGGAAATCAGGACCAGCGTCCCCACCAGAGCGTAGTGGGGGGGAGGAGTCCCAGGCATCGGGACCAGTCTTTGTTGCTATCAAAGGGTTAAAAGGTAGCAGAAACGCTCTAATCACTGAGCAGCTGGAGGTCATTAGGCTTCCAGCAACATGAGTTTGTATAAATAGTCTCCCATGTGTTTGTTCCCTTTTTCCCCTTCTCCCCTTTTGGGCGTGTTTGCTGATATGTGTGGTTCGTCACCGGGGTTTTTTTTGTTTTTGTAAATAAACCTTATCTTTGAGTTCCAAACCGCTTGCTCCAAGACTCCTCTTTGAAAAGATACTGCCTCTCCTGCCCTTCTAAACCGCTGCGCGAAATGCTCTGCTGTAGTGGGACTTGTGACGATGGAAGCGCACTGGGCATTTACATTAAACTAATTAAAGTTTAATGGGACAGGTTATGGGTGTTTGTACGTCAAGAAGGAGCTAAGGAGTGCAGTTCAGAGTGATTTATGCAAGGACTGGAGCGAAGTCAGAAGCGGTTGCCGACAACGAAAGCCTTCAAAGCAGCTTGAGTCCTGCAACGTGCCTAGAAAAGTTTTAAACAGGCACTGCGCAGTTTGTACTCGCTGGAAGACGTCTTATTCCTCAAGGAGCCACCTCAGCAGCTGGGAGACGGTCTACAGGTGTGTGAGTATCGTTCCTAAGCCCCAGGGAGGATGGCAGAGTCCCAGGAAAGTTTTTCTGTCCCGTTTACGCGACTCAATGGGAAAAATTGGCAAGATTGGAAGGCTAGAGTAAGGGTTTGGTTGCAAGCAAAAGAGTTGTGGAGTTGCACTGAAGCACCGCCTTTACAGGCAGCTGCAGACGCGTCTGCAGAAGACAAAGCAGCAGCAGCAGCTTCACAGAAATGCGATAGGAAAGCCCAAGGTCTACTAGTTTTGGCAGTGGGACCAGAGCAAATGCCTTATGTTTCTGAGTTAAAGAACACGCATGAGGTCTGGACGGTTCTGCAGCGGTTAAATTCCAGAAACACTGCGGGGGCCAAGATCCATGCTACAAGATGTTTGTTTGATTTACGTCTCCAACCGGGAGCGTGTGTGAAAGAACATATTGCCAAAATGGTGTCTGCCTTTAATCAACTAAGACAGCTGGGCATTCCTTTCTCTATGGAGCAGCAGTCATACATATTGTTGTCTTCTCTTGATAAAAGCTATGAGACTCTAGCTCTAACTTTGGAAGCTATGCCTTCAACTGAATTAACCCTTGAATACATTTCATCTCGGCTTGCAGATGAACAGGATAAAAGGCAAAGAGAAAGAGGTTTGTCTTCAAAGGGGAGTTATGCTGTGCCTAAGAGTGTTGATGCTGAGTTTGAGCACACAGTAAATGCTTTTGCAGCTAGACACTGTTTTCGCTGTGGTTCCCCTTCCCATCTAATCAGGAATTGCACACATGAACCTGGTCAAGACAGCACCAAGGCCGTTACCCCTAGTTACCAGACAAGGAGTTCCAGGGGACGTCGAAGAAGAGGAGGAGGTCGTGGCTACTCCCACAGCACACAGCACATGGCTTCAGCAATGGCGTTGATGCAAGGGCGTGGCCAAGGCAGCAATCTACGCTGGTTGATCGACAGTGGTGCATCTCACCACCTGGTGGCGCCATCTAGTGTCCGTTTGCAGAATTGCAGACATTTGCAAACCCCTAAAGTTGTGACAATGGCAGATTCAACTAAACGTTCCTTAGAGACCGTAGGCACAGTGTTCTTGAATTGTTTGCAAACGGAAATCGATGCCTACGTGCTAAAGGGATTGAAGGGGTGTATTTTGTCTGTGTCAGAACTTGATAGAGTTGGGTTTAAAACTGTGTTTGAAAATGGGGTTTGCACTATTTCAAAGAATAACGTATCTCTTTTGCAGGTGGAATGCAGAAATGGTTTATATTATTTTGAGACAAGTCCAGATGAAGTTGAACAGGTTCATGCTGGTTGTGTGAACTCGCCTACCCATAATTCATGTGTTCATTTATGGCACCGCCGTCTGGGACATATTAATTTTCAGTATGTTAAAAAGCAACCTGAATTATCAGAAGGGTGCAAAATGAACAAATGTGCTAAGTATTTGGATTGTACTGCATGCAAAAGGGCGAAGGTTCATAGATGCAGCTATCCCAGTTCAGATAGGAAATCTGACAAAGTATTCCAACTTGTGCATATGGACCTATGTGGCCCAATGCCTGTTGCTAGCATGGGAGGTTCGAGGTATGCACTGTGTCTCTCGGATGACAAAACAAAAGTCACATGGTTTTTTCCTCTCAAAACCAAAGCAGATACTGCAGAAACAGTTAAAAATTGGGTTCATGCAGTAGAACTTGAATTCGGTACTAGAGTACTTGCTTTTCAAACAGACAGAGGGTCAGAATTTACCGGCTCTGTGTTGCAGAATTTCTTTAAGAAAAAGGGAATTAAGCATCGTCTGTCTACACCTTATTCCCCCCAAGAAGGAGGCGTGGCCGAACATAAAAACAGGGTTCTGCAAGAGTTGGCAAACTCTATGTTGTTTGATGCTAAACTCCCTCAAAGTTACTGGGCGGAAGCCTGGCAGGCAGCTACTCATATTCTGAACCGAGTATATAATTCTGTAATTGGCACTACCCCTTATTTTGCTTTATATGGGAAGAAGCCCAAAATTAATTACTTTCGGGTGTTTGGATGTCCAGCCTATGTACTTATCCCAAAAGCGTTAAGGAAAAAGGGAAGTCCAAGGGCTAGGAAACTCATCTTTTGTGGGTACGAACCACATGCCAAATCTTGGAGATTCGTGAACCCAAATGGGGATACTACAAGAGTGATCCTCAGTAGGAGCGCTGAATTTTGTGAGCAATTCGGATGGACTCACTTACATGCTAACCCTGACATTTTGAGAGATGATTTAGGCATTCATGCTGAGAATGAAAGGCCAGAGGGTGGTGAGCCAGAAGGGGATGGTGCACATGGTTCAGATGCAGATTCTGACCAGGCACAAGGTTCTTCTCCTAAGGTAGAAAAGCCAGAATCTAGGAGTGTTCCAACATCGCCAGTCAGTAGGCCTAGCAGACAGCAAAAGCGAAGCAGGTCGCCTGCAACACCAAGCCCAAGGGAGGTATCTAAACGGAGGTCTTTATCCCTAGAGGCACATCCAGATATAAAGTCTGAGACAGATTCTGACAGCCAACGGTCAGAGGGGGCACAAGAGGAACAATTGCGCAGATCAAACCATGCCACAAAGGGCAAGCCGCCAGAGCGGTTTAAGGTGACAAGTGTATACGTAAATATGGCACAGTGTGAGCCAGATAGCTATATGGAAGTACAACAGCTTCCAAGCTCAGAAGCCGCAAAGTGGCAGGAAGCAATGGAAAAAGAGATGGCTTCAATGAAGTCTCTCGGTGTGTTTACAAGTACAGAGCTTCCGAAAGGGCAACAAGCTGTAGGTTGTCGATGGGTATATCGTTTAAAGCCCACAACTACTGAAGAGTTGCAATATAAAGCCCGACTAGTTGCAAAAGGGTTTTCGCAAATCTATGCCCCAACTTCAAGATCGGAGTCACTAAGAATGCTTTTAGCCTCTTTAGCTAAGAAGGGAAATAAGCTGTTTCATTTTGATGTCAATGTGGCTTATTTAAATGCAGACTTACAGGAGGAAGTCTATATGACACCACCACCGGGTTTTGAAGGAGACAAGCCAAACCAGGTCTGGCGCCTACACAAATCCATTTATGGGTTGAAACAGTCCGCCCGTAATTGGAATTCCTGCTTAAACGATGCTCTAGAGAGCATGGGGTTCAGAAAGAGCGCAGCAGATGCGTGTCTTTATCTAAAAGGCTCGGGATGTGAACAAGAAGCAGTCTTGATATTTGTTGACGATTTATTATACAGTGGAAAGGATGATAAACTTGCACAACAATTTGCCACAAAGCTTGGAGAAAGGTTTCAGATAAAATCACTAGGCAATGTATCTGTTTATCTAGGAATTAAAATTCAGCAAGATGAAAATGGGAACTATTGGCTCAGCCAAGAAGCTAAGATCCAGCAGTTGCTGGAAAGGTTTAAAATGGACAACTGTGCTGGTGTTAAAACCCCAATGGAGTTAAGTTACATAAAGGATGCTCAAGCCGAGCAACAGGCAGAGTTCTCTAATCCCGGGGTTTACCAGTCAGCGATAGGCAGTTTACTCCACATTGCACAGTGGACTCGGCCCGATATAACATATGCTGTCAACATGCTGTGTAGACAAGCTGAAAAACCATCAATGCATGCTTGGCAAGGAGTAAAAAGAGTTTTAAGGTATCTCCAAACTACCAAAAGGTTTCGCTTAAAACCATCAGCAGAGGGCAGCACACAACTTGAATGTTGGGCTGACAGTAGTTGGGCAGATGCTGGACCAGATAGAAAATCAGTGTCAGGAATGGCGATAAAATTTGGAAATGCACTAATTGGTTGGAGATCAAGAAAGCAGTCACTTATAGCTTTAAGTTCAACTGAATCTGAGTTTAATGCATTATCAGATGTATGTAGAGAACTGGAATTTTATAAGCAACTGGTACAAGAATTGTTTGGAGAATGTTCCCTACCTATCAGAGTGTGGGAAGACAATCAACCTTGTATTAAACTAGCTAAATCAGGTCAATTCAAGGCACACACAAAACACTTGGATATCCGTTATCAAAATGTATGCCAAAGTGTAAAACAAGGTTTAATTGAACTAAAGTATTGTCCAAGCCAAGAAAATCTCGCAGACAGTTTTACAAAAGCTTTGGGTCCGCAATTTCATAAATGTTTCTGTTCAGGTTTAAATTTGAATTAAGGTTGGTACAGCTCAGTGTTACGAGCGAGAGGGGGTGTTGCTATCAAAGGGTTAAAAGGTAGCAGAAACGCTCTAATCACTGAGCAGCTGGAGGTCATTAGGCTTCCAGCAACATGAGTTTGTATAAATAGTCTCCCATGTGTTTGTTCCCTTTTTCCCCTTCTCCCCTTTTGGGCGTGTTTGCTGATATGTGTGGTTCGTCACCGGGGTTTTTTTTGTTTTTGTAAATAAACCTTATCTCTGAGTTCCAAACCGCTTGCTCCAAGACTCCTCTTTGAAAAGATACTGCCTCTCCTGCCCTTCTAAACCGCTGCGCGAAATGCTCTGCTGTAGTGGGACTTGTGACGATGGAAGCGCACTGGGCATTTACATTAAACTAATTAAAGTTTAATGGGACAGTCTTCCCACCACCAGAGGGAGGAGATGAGTCAGGATTGGCCACGCCTCCATCGGAGAGCGGGGAAACAGTCAGGAGGAAAGTCACCGGCTGGGCGCGCGCGCCAAGTTCAAATGTACAGGCGAGCGGCACAGCAGGTAGCCCGGATAGGGAGCCAGGTCCTAAAGCCCGCCGGAAGGAAGGGCAAGACTCAGGGGGGTCAGCGTCAGAAGAGTCCAGGAGGGAGGAAACCCCAGGGGGCAGAAGGACCCAGAGGAGGAAGGAACAGCGCAGGAGGTGGAGCCGGGCTAGGATCTTAAACTGGTGCAGAAGGGGGAGTGACTCAGAGGGGACTTCGCCTATCTAGAGTCTAGACGTAGGGTTGCACGCTCTGGCTTTAAAATGGAAATTATACTTCAATAAAGACTTTTGTACATAATAGCAGCCTGGCGTTGGTCCTCTGTGAGCTGGGACCTAGAGGCAGCCCTGACAGCAAGAAAGACTAGGAAGAGATTTATTAGTTAAGGACAATTAAATGTAATATAAAACTAAGAAATGCAGAATAAGTGATAAAGAACAGAAAATCATCAGAGGTGTTTACGGAAGTCAAAAATATTGTATAAGATGAGAAATTATGTTGTATAACTGTTGGAACTGAGATGTTAAAAAAATCAATTAAAATGTGTGTGTGTGTGTGTATAATTATGAGAACTGTAGTTTGTTAAGGGTAGTGAGAATTGTTAGGAGACCTTGATTCCTCTCACAGAGCAACTTATCAGAGGACTGGTTGTTAAACTGCTCTAGGAACTGGAGCAGTTTGCCAACCCCCATTTTCTTCAGATTTGCAACAGAATCAGTATTAAAATGGAGGGAAAGATCTGGCAACGGGTAAGAGTTCTCCATCACACCTGAGAGCAGCAAACTAACTTAGTGGGTGCAGTGCAAACACATCTTTGTCACCTCCCCAGCGTTCAGCATCTGCCACCTGAGGCAGCTACCTCACTCTGCCTAGTAACAGAGCGCGCCCTGGCAGAGGGGCGCTTCTGGTCTGCATTCAGCCAACCCTGTACATGTCTCTTCAGAAACAAAATCCCACTGAGTTGAATGGGGCTTATTCACGGTTATATGGGTATAGGATTGCAGTCTTAATCTCAGAGTAAAAACGTTGCTGATTGTCAGTTGGTTAACTTTGAAAGCAATCAGCACTGCAGTTAAGGAAAGGGGTCGGAACAATTTTGTGGGGGTTTTTGTTGTTGTTGTTCCTTTTTTAAAAAAAAGGAAAGGAAAGGAAGGAAGAAGGAAAGAAAAATGGAACTGTAAACATAGACAGAGTCATATTTACAGAGTAGAGGTGCAATTTAATTTAATGCTTTTTTTGTCTGAGAATGGCCTTCGAAACGTGGCGCATCCCATTTGCCCTCGCCGTGAAATTTGAGCTGTCTCAATTGTTTCCACTAAAGGTGCTCAGGCATAGCGTGATAAATTTGTTATAGAAAAGTCATCTAAATGTGAAGTGTTATACGATTACAAAATGTATTATTTGATTTCCTATCAATAATTTAACTGCCTGTAGTTTTAATTTCACACACTATCAAGTTCCTTTACTACACACATAGAATTTGCATCTTAATATTTCACAGCAGAGAGAGAGAGAGAGATGCCATCAGAGTGTGTTTATGATAATACAAATTGTTTGGAGCTGTTCTGAATTACTTAAAAGGTGACTCCTTTGTTTTACTGGGAGTCAAGCAGCTTCTGAAGGGGAAACTATGGCATTTTTCCAACTTTGGTTAGCCTTAATTAAAACTATATAATTTTAATCTTCAATGTAATGGGACAAGCCAAATACTGGTGTTTCCTTTCTCCCCAATACATATTTCATAAGAAGATGGTTAATAGGAACAATATTTTGCGGCACCTTTTATCATTGTCAGTAGCTAGGCCACAGAAATATATACCATTGTAACATGCAGGATAGATTACTGCAATGTGGTTTGCATGGGTCTGCCCTTGAAGGCAGTCTGGAAACTGCCAGTGGTTCAAAATGTGATCACCAGATTTTCACTTGGCAGGGGCTTCTGAAAAAAATACTATGGACATAGTTAAAGCAGCTTTGGCCAGCCTGGTGCCTTCCAGATTTTTTTTTTTGGGGGGGGCTACAACTCCCATCATCCCTAGCCATCCCAGGGAATGATGGGAGTTGTAGTCATCTGGGGCTCATAAAGGGAACCCCACCTAATGTGAATTTTACCTCTGTATGGTAGGCAAGTTTCTACAGACAACTGCAGCCCCACCCACATTATAGTTAGTTATGGTTCAGGAAAGCCTGTCTGAGATTCTGAAGCAGAGCCCCAATCTTTCCCTGTACTGGAGGAATTGTGTTGCATACCTCAAAAGCTTTGCTTCTTTCACCAGCAAAAGCTGGTTCAATGTAATATTCACCCCGGGCAATTTGTGTTCCTCCTCTTCTTCTTCAAGATCAGCATGACGCTATTCTTCTATACCCAAGGCTCTAGATCTTAAACACATCACGCCATGTAATTATGGCACAGCTGCCATGGTTTTATCTGTAGTGCCATCTTCTGGAAAGCAGTGAGAAATTTATGGCAGCAATTAGTTGCCAAAGACTGGGCAAATGCATACAATTTTATGATGCACCCCAAACCACAGATAGTTACGTAGGCGACCCAAAGCTTCATCTGACTAGGAAACGAGGCTGAAGAATTCATTGATCCTGCCTTGCAGGCATGAAATGCTGGTGCCTGGTGCCTAGTAATATTCTGCACCACAAATTCTACTGAAGAGGTGACAGCTCTTCATCAAAGGAAGCCACCATCTGAAAGAGCATAGATATATATAAAAGATGCAAATGCACAGCGTATTTCTTCTGCAGGAACCTCTTGGGTATTAAAAAATAATGTACATGCTCTCCTTTTTTAAAAAAAAATGGAAAGTTTGTTTACTTAGAAATAGTCTCATATTAGAGTAACTTCATGCGCAGGTTTAGCAAGAGTTTGCACAATGTTTGGGGCAAGTTGCTAGGTCTGTGGGCTGCCACGGTTGAAGTCTTCTTGGACAGTAAAGAGTTTCTGGTATCTAAGTAACTCTGTTACACCACTGGGTCTTTCTGACCTAGAAAGACTTTAAGCAATGCCAGTGTTGTTCCGTGATTCCTGCTTGCTGGTTGCCGATTGCCCAGCCCTGGATTCAAATGCTCATGTCTGGTCACATTCCAAGCTGCAGGTTGATGTTGTGTGTTTAGCATCCTTCATAGCCTCCAACATTTCTCAGATGAAATTAGGGAGGCCCCATTCCATAATGATGAGGGACGTGGGTGGCGCTGTGGTTTAAACCACTGAGCCTAGGGCTTGCCGATCAGAAGGTTGGCGGTTCGAATCCCCATGATGGAGTGAGCTCTCATTGTTCGGTCTCAGCTCCTGCCCACCTAGCAGTTCAAAAGCAGGTCAAAGTGCAAGGAGATAAATAGGTACCACTCCGGCAGGAAGGTAAAAGGTGTTTCCGTGCACTGCTCTCTGCTGGCCACATGACAAGGAAGCTGCCTTGTTTCGCCGTATTTTATTCAAATTGGAATTACGAGGTTGCATATTTCAGGTATCTGAATGAAGAATTGGCATTAATAATTTGATTAATAGGATTAACTCGAATAATTACATATTGCCCCAATAACTAAATTAACCGATGTTAGTATATTTCCATATTAATCTCTTATAACACCAAAAGATTGCTCATTAGTGTGAAAATGCTGTCAGAAATAGTTAATGAAAACTGAAGGATAGACCACATTATAACAATCTTTAGGGATTAGGTCTGTGATTTCTCCTCACCTGCACCTTGATTTACAGTTACGTTAACTCAAGAGTACTTGGCTTTAAATAGGCTTACTAACGAATCATTTAGTTGAGAACTCCAGGGCTTGCAACCGAATAATACAGACGAACTGCAAGCAGGAAGAAATGCTCTGTTAAATCTTAAGATTCATGTAATGGCTTGGAGGATAAAAAGGGAAGGGTTTATTAAAGTATGGAGCTCATGAACTGAGAAGAGACACCAGGAAGCTACATGTTCCAGGCTTCCTTGCACCTAGGACTCTGTTGCACATGGCAGGAACCTAGGCGCAAGGACTCTTGGGAGATGTAGTTTCTAGGTTTCTCAGGCGCCCTGGAAAGCTACATATCCCAGAGTCCCTAGCAGCATTCCAAACTCCACAGAGATGCCTAACCTGAGCCCTTCCCATTACCACAACCATCATCAGAAAAACATTGTGGGGAATCGATGACAAGTAAGGGCACAGTGAAGAAGCTCAGATTGACTTATGAACCCTGTTTTCAACTTGATCCCTGTCTCTGGCGCCAGAAGTCCTCAGACCTCCAGATGGCCTCTTGTTTTCAGGGCTCCCCCTGGTGTGAGTCCCACTGGCTCCTTTCATCAAAGGACTCCACTCTGTTTAATATAAAATATTTTCTCTTGTCCCTTCCCTTATTCATCTCTTCTCCTAGCTCCCCATGTACAGTGTCATCTCCTGCCTTCCTTTCCTTCTTTCTGCCTCACCACTAGGGGTGGCAACCTTAGATCCTTCTGTCCTCTTCCTCTTCCCCCTTCCTTGTTGTCCTGGCTGTGGCCACCCTCATTCCTTTCATAGCTTGGCTCAGTTCCCTCCACCTCCTGCTTCCCTCTTAAATCTCTTCTCCACTGTCACCCCAGTCTCCCACCTCCTTCTCTTCCTGGCTGGGACTAGAGAGGATGCTCTCAGACACTCCCACTGTTCTTATCTGCCTTCACTTCTGGCTCCCACCCCTCAGCTGTGTGTCGGCTTAGCTGTCAAGTCAAGCAAGGAGTCCCAATCTCTGTCAGAATCCCTTCACACCTATGATGATGTCATCATGACCATGACAGGGTCCTAACTGTGGAAGAGTTTCAGAAACAATAAGAGTTATTTCCAAAACTGGGGTGTGGAAATAACTTATACAGTGGAACCTCAGTTTTTGAATGTAATCCGTTCCGGAAGACCGTTCAACTTCCGAAACGTTCGAAAACTGAAAATTCAATACAGAACCCTCAAAACAGAAAAATTAATACAGAAGACTCAATACAGAAGTTGACTTGGAAGTTCTGCTTCTGAGGCACATTCGGGAATGGAAGCATTTATTTCCGAGTTTACGGTATTCAAGTTCCAAAACGTTCGTCAACAGAGACGTTTGAAAACTGAGGTTCCACTGTATTATCCAATCCTTTTCTAAAGCAGAACTTGGGTGGGGATTTCCAATCCATCACCTTTTCAAGAGGCTTCTACTGAACTTTAGAATATATGATTTGCCTGCCTACGTGCTTTGATGATTGAGGGCTTATATCTCCTTTTCCATAAGAGAGACTGCACAGAGAAAAGGGAAGCAAGCGAAAGCACAGTTGAGGTTTGTGAAATTTGCATGGTGTGGAGACAGTTGTTAGAGAACTATTTTCTCTCTCTCTATGTTAGCCCTGCTCAAGCATTCAGCTGAATATATTAAGGCATAATCTATGTAGGCATACCCTCCAACTGCCCGGAAAACACCAGATCAACATGAAAACCCTTAAGCCACCACGGCTTCTCCCTTCTTCATACAGAATCCTGAATTTCCAAGGGGTCTTCCCTTCAGTACAGCATTTCAACATGTTACTGGAAGTTCAGATCCGTATGTCTAACACATTTCTTACAAATATGCCTCTCCTCCCTTTCCTCCCTCCCACCCAATATGGCGTCACTTCCTGTTCTTATGAAAACAAGATCCATTCACTTGAATGCCCTAAGAAAGTTTTCACTGTTTCCCTGCTCCTCAGTTGGTCTACCATGAAGAATGTGGTAGGTGGGGGAGCGAATAAGGAGGGCCTGTACTGCCATCGCTGCAAGGGGTGCTGAGGTTTTTGCAGGCACTGTTACAGTCTCTCGCTTCATTCGGCTGCTGCTTCTGTGTCCCTCAGAGGAGGAGACATCCCAGAGGGGATGAGACACTGATATATGTCCCTATTTTCATCTGAGGAACGTTAGAGGTTATGTGTAGGGCATGAAGGATGTACACACTGACCTCCTGCCACCCCAATAACTGCACACTGGACCCATTGCCCCAATAGCTGTGCCCCATGGATCTGCCACCAACCTTGAGTGAGAAGATCTGGAAGCAGCTTCTAAGCATATTGGGTTGAATCCTTCCTGCACTTAGGAATCCTGATCAGGAATCTTGAAGTCTCCAGTTGCAGAGGCGCCTCTAAGCACATTCAGCCCGAATTCATAGAGAAGTCTATCACAGGCAATTCATAGAGAAGTCTGTTAAGTTGTGGGTAGACATAGCAGACGACACAGCGATTCTTCCAAAGAAGCTCTTTATTTGTAAGCTGGAGGAGAACTGAACAGCAAACAGCTCAGCCGGCCTGCTTTTATAGGCAGCCGGCTGTCAACATTGTAGCAACAACAACCCAGGGTTTCCCGTCTAAAATAACTGACGTGGACCTGAGTGAAAACTACATACACAATACTCCTGGTGGCCAGGGTGAGAACTTCAATACATAACACCCCTCCCCACCGAGATAAGGTGTTAGTTACAATCGTAATGGTTTCCTTATATACAGCACTACACGTAATGGTTCAATTAGGCACAAAGCATATCGGTTACATTTCACATACTTCCATTAGACCAACAGTGTTACATAGTCCAACCACATAGTCCTTTAAATACGGTCTACTGGCCTTGTGGAATTCCTGGGCGGAGAGTTCAACAGCTTCTGAGGCCACGGCCTCCTCAGTGGCTTTCTGTAGTGTGAGATCTGGCTTGGGCTTGGCGAGGAGATGCCATTGCAGATGGATGTCCCGGACCCCACAGACAATTCGATCCATCAGGGCATCGTCTAAGTCTTGGAACTCGCAGTGCACTGCAGCCTGTTGGAGGGCGGTGGTGTAGTTGTTGATTGACTCCCCCTCTGCCTGGTTCCAGTGGTAGAATGCATGGTGGGCAGCAATCTTGGACGGCTTTGGGGTGTAGTGGTTGTGGAGCTTCTCTTGCATCGTGTCCCAAGGTGCTGCCTGGACTGCTAGAGGCGCAACCGATGCTCGGGCCATCGCGAACACTTCAGGGCCACAAAAAGGCTGAGGAAGAGGCCCCGCTTCTGCTCTACAGACCCTCTTGTCAGCTCATTTGCTTGGAGGTAGCAGTCAAACTGAGCGAGGTAGGAGTCCCATGATTCAGAGGCTGGGGCAAACGGCGGTAGAGGCACGAGTGAAGCCATGATTCCAATGCCGATGTGGAGGCGATGGATGGAACACCGTGCTCTAGCCAGAACGGTCAGCTCTGAATTGGTTCTGCTCCGTGATTTCGCTCAGTGTTTCAGCTCCATGATTCAGCTCATCTCTGAGGGTGGCCGCATCTAGCTGTGCTCTGTTGTCCAACGATCCCATCCTCGTCGCCAGTGTTAAGTTGTGGGTAGACATAGCAGACGACACAGCGATTCTTCCAAAGCAGCTCTTTAAGCTGGAACAGAACTGAACAGCAAACAGCTCAGCCGGCCTGCTTTTATAGGCAGCCGGCTGTCAACATTGTAGCAACAACAACCCAGGGTTTCCCGCCTAAAATAACTGACGTGGACCTGAGTGAAAACTACATACACAATACTCCTGGTGGCCAGGGTGAGAACTTCAATACATAACAAAGTCTTTCACAGGCAATTGCCTTTTGGAGGTCAAGGAATCTAGGAAGCTGCCAATGGTCCATCTAGCTCAGTATGCGGTACACAGACAGGCAGCAGCTCTCTCCAGGATTTCAGACAGGGTTCTCTCCCAAACTTACTTAGAGATGTTGGGACTGAACCTGGGACCTCCTGCATACATAGCAGATGCTCTGCCCCAAGCTATGGCCCTTCTTCAAATATCCAGAAATAACACCATCTGCAGCTGTAATTGCAGACATTTATCATGTTAGGGAATGAACCATATATCAATGGTAAGGCACATGCTTTGCATACAAAGGTCAAAGACTCAGTTTCTGGCATCTCCAGTGAACAGGAGTAGTTGTCAGGTGCTGGGGAAGAGACCCAGAACTAACCAAGACCCCGAATTACCACTCCCAATAAGATACTAGGCTGGAATGGATACAATAGTTAGACTGTATAGGTGGTGATCTGCTAAGTTGAACACAAAACCCACCGGAAGCTTAATGAACCTTTCTGATTTTGCTATTTGCTTGGGACTGGTGGGTGGGGAGCAGAGGCTGTTTGTGTATGGCTGGACATAATACATAGCTAGTAGAATAAATAGGACTTGGGTCATACTCCAAAATTGTGCTGGCCTAGCCTGGGTTATGGTACAGTATTTCCCAATGGAAAAAGGAACAAAGCACTTCACATTTCCTGCATAACTCTGAGTATCTGTTATTGAAAATGTCTGAGAGGCAGAGACATCAGAAAATAGATTTAAAATGGAGAACATTAATATAAGAATGCAAACTCTACCCTCGTGGTGATGGGACGGAATGTTCTCAATTCTTGAAATGTACACAAGAGGTGTAATTAATATATTCAATTTCAGTTTCATAAAGCACATGAAATTGGGAGTGGACATTCAGAGAATAGTCAGAGGTACAAGCAGCAGTTCTGGTTAAAATCAGCTCAAGCTGTTCTTAGATAATGAGAAGCATAGATGCCCTGGACCAATGGTTTACAAACTTTTTACTGTTAGAAACTTTTACTACTAGTAGGATCTACTTGTAGTCTTGAGGGGCTGGGAGCTGGGGGCACTGTCATACAGTGGTTCCGCTCCTTCCTCCTGGGCCGTGTTCAGAAAGTGGTGGTGGGGGATGAGTGTTCAGACCCCTGGGCTCTCACTTGTGGGGTGCCTCAGGGTTCTGTCCTCTCCCCCATGCTTTTCAACATCTACATGCAGCCGCTGGGAGAGATCATCAGGGGGTTTGGGCTGGGTGTTCATCAGTATGCGGATGATACCCAGCTCTACCTCTCTTTCAAATCAGAACCAGTGAAGGCGGTGACAGTCCTGTGTGAGTGTCTGGAGGCGGTTGGAGGATGGATGGCGGCTAACAGATTGAGATTGAATCCTGACAAGACAGAAGTACTGTTTCTGGGGGACAGGAGGCGGGCAGGTGTGGAGGACTCCCTGGTCCTGAATGGGGTACCTGTGCCCCTGAAGGACCAGGTGTGCAGCCTGGGAGTCATTTTGGACTCACAGCTGTCCATGGAGGCACAAGTTAAATCCGTGTCCAGGGCAGCTGTGTACCAGCTCCATCTGGTACGCAGGCTGAGACCCTATCTGCCTGTGGACTGCCTCGCCAGAGTGGTGCATGCTCTGGTTATCTCCCGCTTGGACTACTGCAATGCACTCTACGTGGGGCTACCTTTGAAGGTGACCCGGAAACTACAACTAATCCAGAACGCAGCAGCCAGACTGGTGACAGGGAGCGGCCGCCGAGACCATATAACACCGGTCTTGAAAGACCTACATTGGCTCCCAGTACGTTTCCGAGCACAATTCAAAGTGTTGGTGCTGACCTTTAAAGCCCTAAACGGCCTCGGTCCAGTATACCTGAAGGAGCGTCTCCACCCCCATCATTCTACCCGGACACTGAGGTCCAGCACCGAGGGCCTTCTGGCGGTTCCCTCACTGCGAGAAGTCAAGTTACAGGGAACCAGGCAGAGGGCCTTCTCGGTAGTGGCGCCCTCCCTGTGGAATGCCCTCCCACCAGATGTCAAAGAGAACAACAACTACCAGACTTTTAGAAGACATCTGAAGGCAGCCCTGTTTAGGGATGCTTTTAATGTTTGATGTATCATAGTATTTTAATATTCTTTTGGAAGCCGCCCAGAGTGGCTGGGGAGGCCCAGCCAGATGGGCGGGGTATAAATAATAAATTATTATTATTATTTATTATTATAATGAGAGAGTTTTCCTGATAACAAGGTTTAACTTTTACTAGTAAGAGGGTCTCCAATTGGAGAATGCAGCCGAAGATATTGTTTATTTCACATATTTCATAAAATTCATACATTGCTTGACTGTAAATAACCACCACAACAACTCAAAGTCGTTTACAAAAGATAAAACAAGAAAATCAAGGGGAGGGGAATACAGCCATACTTTAAAACATACAAAAGTTAAAATAAAACAGATGAAAATTACCACAAATTTCTATGCATCTGGGTAGACTTAGAATCATAGAAACATAGAATCATAGAGTTGGAAGAGACCACAAGGGCCATCGAGTCCAACCCCCTGCCAAGCAGGAAACACCTGACATATGGTTGTCAAGCCTCTGCTTAAAGACCTCCAAAGAAGGAGACTCCACCACACTCCTTGGCAGCAAATTCCACTGTCGAACAGCTCTTACTGTCAGGAAGTTCTTCCTAATGTTTAGGTGGAATCTTCTTTCTTGTACAGTGGTGCCTCGCAAGACGAAAAGAATCCATTCCGCGAGTCTCTTCGTCTAGCGTTTTTTTTCGTCTTGCGAAGCAAGCCCATTGACGGCTTAGCGGATTAGCGCTATTAGCGCTACTAGCGGCTTTTAGCGGCTTATCGGTTTAGGGGATAAGCAGATAAGTGGCTTAGCGGCTTAGAAAAAGGGGGGAGGAAAAAAAACTGCAGGTACTCGCAAGACATTTTCGTCTTGCGAAGCAAGCCCATAGGAAATTCGTTTTGCAAAGCTCCTCCAAAACGGAAAACCCTTTCGTCTAGCGGGTTTTCTGTCTTGCGAGGCATTCGTCTTGCGGGGCACCACTCTACAGTGGTGCCTCGCAAGACTAAATTAATCCGTTCCGCAATTTTCTTCGTCTAGCGGTTTTTTCGTCTTGTGAAGCAAGCCCATTGACAGCTTAGCGGATTAGCGCTATTAGCTGTCTAGCGGCTTTTAGCGATCAGCTGAGAAGCGGCTTATCAGCGGAACAGCTGATAAGCGGCTTAGCGCTTAGGGAAAGGGCGGAAAAAAGCGGGGGGGAAACGCGGGAACTCGCAATATTTTTTCGTCTTGCGAAATAACCCCATAGAGAAATTCGTTTAGCGAAGCGCCTCCAAAAACGGAAAACCCTTTCGTCTAGCGGGTTTTTCGTCTTGCGAGGCGTTCGTCTTGCGGGGCACCACTGTACTTTGGATCCATTGCTCCGTGTCCGCTTCTCTGGAGCAGCAGAAAACAACCTTTCTCCCTCCTCTATGTGACATCCTTTTATATATTTGAACATGGCTATCATATCACCCCTTAACCTCCTCTTCTCCAGGCTAAACATGCCCAGCTCCTTTAGCCGTTCCTCATAAGGCATCGTTTCCAGGCCTTTGACCATTTTGGTTGCCCTCCTTTGGACACGTTCCAGTTTGTCAGTGTCCTTCTTGAACTGTGGTGCCCAGAACTGGACACAGTACTCCAGGTGAGGTCTGACCAGAGCAGAATACAGTGGCACTATTACTTCCCTTGATCTAGATGCTATACTCCTATTGATGCAGCCCAGAATTGCATTGGCTTTTTTAGCTGCCGCGTCACACTGTTGGCTCATGTCAAGTTTGTGGTCAACCAAGACTCCTAGATCCTTTTCACATGTACTGATCTCAAGTCAGGTGTCACCCATCTTGTATTTGTGCCTCTTATTTTTTTGCCCAAGTGCAATACTTTACATTTCTCCCTCTTAAAATTCATCTTGTTTGTTTTGGCCCAGTTCTCTAATCTGTCAAGGTCATTTTGAAGTGTGATCCTGTCCTCTGGGGTGTTAGCCACCCCTCCCAGTTTGGTGCCATCTGCAAATTTGATCAGGATGCCCTTGAGTCCATCATCCAAGTCGTTGATAAAGATGTTGAATAAGACCAGGCCCAAGACAGAACCCTGTGGCACCCCACTAGTCACTCTTCTCCAGGATGAAGAGGAACCATTGATGAGCACCCTTTGGGTTCGGTCAGTCAGCCAGTTACAGATCCACTGAGTGGTGGCATAGTCAAGACCGCATTTTACCAGCTTCTTTACAAGACTTCTCTAGACAAGGTTGTTTATAAAGGTAAAGGTAAAGGGACCCCTGACCTTTAGGTCCAGTCGTGACTGACTCTGGGATTGCGGCGCTCATCTCGCTTTATTGGCCGAGGGAGCCAGCATACAGCTTCCGGGTCATGTGGCCAGCATGACTAAGCCACTTCTGGCGAACCAGAGCAGTGCACAGAAATGCCGTTTATCTTCCCGCCAGAGCGGTACCTATTTATCTACTTGCACTTTGATGTGCTTTCGAACTGCTAGGTTGGCAGGAGCAGGGACCGAGCAACGGGAACTCACCCCACCACGGGTATTCGAACCGCCGACCTTCTGATTGGCAAGCCCTAGGCTCTGTGGTTTAACCCACAGTGCCACCCGCGTCCGCGATGTTTATAGCAGGCGCCAAAAAGAGTTAAGCAGGGTGTTCTGACACAGATGATGCATAGTTAAACTATGCAACTCACTATCACAAGACGCAGTGTTGGCTACCAACTTAGGTGGCTTTGGAGGAGATTTAGGCAAATCCATGGAACATAAGACTATCAGTGGCTACTGGCCACGATGACTATATTCAGTCTCTATTATTGGAGGTCGTATTGTGGGGTCTCAGGAAAACCCACAGAGGCCTGTTCTTGTCCTGTTTTTTTGTTAGCCTAACTGATGCCATTTTGCTTTTGTAAAAAAAAACTGCCTGCTTTAGAATTTAGGAGGGTGAGCCACAAACATGTGAAGACCAGATAACGTTGCTAGACGATTTTCAAGAAAACCTCCCTATGCCAGGCAGCTCTCCCCTTCAAGGTCTCCAGGCAGGGTGTCCTGCTTCGATCAGCGCAAGGAACCTCGAAAGGGGAAAGGGAAGGGGGATGCCTATAAAAAGTATGAACAAAGGCTATTTGGCACAGCTTCACCATCACACAGGTGAGTGTGGCTCGTCCGCTCTGTTTTACTCAGCTGAATAAACGAGTGATTATGGGAATCTCCTCTGTCTATGGCGTTTATTGACTTTTCAGTCACCAAGACAGTCTGGCCCGATTAGCGGACCCTAACAGTATTCCTCTGAATACAGTGGTATCTCGGGTTAAGAACTTAATTCGTTCTGGAGGTCTGTTCTTAACCTGAAACTGTTCTTAACCTGAAGCACCACTTTAGCTAATGGGGCCTCCTGCTGCCGCTGCGCCACCACTGCACAATTTCTGTTCTCATCCTGAAGTAAAGTTCTTAACCCGAGGTACTATTTCTGGGTTAGCGGAGTCTGTAACCTGAAGCCTATGTAACCTGATGTGTATGTAACCTGAGGTACCAGGGAAGCCCTGTGAAAAGGCAGGATGCAGGACTGCATGCATGGGTCTTTGGCCTGATCCAGTAGGCCTCATATTGTGTTCTTAATGCAAAGGAAACTTCTATGCAAGTTCAGCCAAAAGCACTTAGGAGCCCACTCAGACCTTACCACTCAATGAGGGAAAGTCAGCGCTGGAGCAAGTACACCTGGCATGCTTTGGGATGGGGCTTGTATCCTGCCCCTCTCCATTTTTAGCCCTCAGATATCTAGGCTGGACACTCAAAGAAGGTTAATCTGGAAACCCAACATGTATTTTGAGTCCCTTTCATGGAACACGGTAAAGAATTCTGGGAGTTTTATCAACTGTCTCTGTTTTCCCTATAGAGCAATAACACACTAACAAGTTTTTACTTATATGCTGAGGCCAACAAGCATATTCTTTCCATAATTAATGTAAATTTCAGCTTGATTAGTCCATAACCATGCAATTAGCCACTTTACAATGGAAATTACAGGTACAAGAGGAGATAATGGACCCCTCAGCTACTACCTCAATTACAGACGGATTGCTCCCAGTTAATTGAATTAACTATTATGAGTGACCACAGAAGACCATCTGGTTGTTTGTAACCTTATATTGTTCCAATTTTAAAATCCCCCTAGCAGAATGCATCAAACGGCGTCCATGTTTTATGCCTCTGCAGCTCCAGTTGTGAGTGTTGAAATTCAAAAATGTTTTCTACGGGATTCAGCCGAAAGCTGTAGGCGATTTGTGAAAATCCAAAGCCATTTAATTATAATGTATCATCTGGCAGCCGTACAGGAGGGAACTATTTTGACCAGCCATGTTACCTTAAAAGGCTTCTTGCAGAAGTACCGGTAGGTTTTGGAAATTCATTACGAGTAAAATGCCAACATTCAGAAAGGAAGGGCGAATTAAATAAATAAATGGGTTCATTTATCGAAGGGCTCTCACCCCATGTGGTCTTTCACAGTGGAAACAGCTTCACAGCTCCCCAGTGCATGGGAAGGTATGTGGTTTTTGTTTTATTTTTGTGCCCCACTGCAACAAGAACACTTTTCTTTTTTCCATGGCAGCCTTGCGGCCATGGAGATGTATTAATTGTATCCTTAGGGCCAAACTAGATGGAACATCTATTTTATTTTACAAAAATCAACCATAGGGTGGGGTCTGATCTAGATCTGGCCTATGGCACTCAGTGGGGGTTGTAGTAATGTTGCCCCCAACCACTTGCCCCTCCCTTCTCCTGTCTCTGCTCTCCGGCCAGACTAGGACGCCCAGGGCAGGGTTGGCAGACACATTACTTTTTGCAAAACAGAACAAACACGACCCGGTAGGGCTGCCACCACTCCCTCTTTTCCAGGGGACCCAGAATCACAACCCAGGGAGAAGGCTGTGACCCGTTATCCTGGCCGTCCCCCACTCCACAAGCTGCTTCCACAGACTTGCAGACAGAAGTTCTACGGTATAGCGTAACCAAGCGTAAGGCTAGGACTTAACTATTCCCCCGGGAAGGCACACAAACTAAAACAGTTTCTTTTCTTAAAAGTTTATTTTAAAATAACATAAGGAACATGCTAAAATAGCAGGCACTCTTTTGAACGTTACAGATAAGAAAATAAAGACGTTGCATAGTTTAGCTAGCTTTACATACTCACAAGGTCTAACACAAAATAGGATAGTTGAAGTCCTTTAAGAATCTGCAAGTTGAAGGCTTTTGAAGATCTCCATTTCAAAAGACGAAACGACGGCTATTAGATGGTTCATTACAGCCGGGCACCTTTGCGGATTGCAGCAAGCAATGGCACAGAGCAAAGACTCAGACAGTCCTCTGATCTTTTATTCACAATTCGCACTTTGCGTAGTAACTCTCAAGCCAATCATAAGTCTTAATTAATATTTGAATTCTCCAATGACCAGCTTGCTAGTCAATCAATCTACCCCTTGGCAGCTGGGTCAATTTGGAATCCAAACTTTAAATCAAAGGGTTTCCTCCCTTCCGTGGAAATTAAACAGACACCCATTCCCAAGCAATTCAAGGATGGATAACATCATTGGGGGGGGGGGTGTTCACACTCTCAAACTCAGGTGTTAGGTCTTTCATTAAATCAAGGCTTCCTTGATTCCAATAAACCTTTCACGCCAAGGAGCCAGCTAGTCTGGGGTTTAAAGATACACAACCTCTTTCCCAGGGTCCTTGTGGCCGATGAAATTCCCACAAGGCTTCACTCCTTCCACTTGACCAAAAAATGATTTCTAAATAATACTAACTTTACTACAGGGGTGGGCAACCTTTCTGCCCCAAGGGCCATGTGTAGTGGTGGGTGGTCAGTTGAAGGCCACATATCGGTACATGGAGCAAAACCAGAGCCAACCCGCCCATGAGGCAGAGTGAAGTGCCTGCCTCAGGTGGCAAAAGTGCAAGAAGCGGCGCTCTGCCTGCCCTACCGCTTCCATCACCAGCAAGACAAAGGCATTTCAGTGTGTGGCATTGCCACTCATCTTCCCTGCCCCCTAGGGGAAGAGCCAGCCAACTCTTGGAGGTGTGCCCTGGCTTCCACCAAGTTCTGCAAGAGTTGGGGTATGGCAGTGGCGGGAGTTGGGGGTTGCCACAAGGGGGCAGGAGGCAGCAATTCCCATCTCACCTTGGGTGGCAAAATAGGATGGGCTACCCCTGGGCAAAACACAGTGGCAAGTGTAGCCAATGATGACCTGGTGTACCTATAGATGTTACTCAGTTCCAGCACCACTTAGGTGGGCACCATTGCCATTATAAGAGAACAAGGGAGGAGTTTGTGGTGAGTTCCAGCACCTCTTTTTCTAGAAAAATAGCACTTTTTGTTACCACTGACAGCAAGTAGGATGCAGAAGGGCAATTTTCAGTGGGGAAATAATGCTTGTGTAAAGGATTAGCTACTTCCCACTCCACATCCCCAGCCATGATTGCAAACTAGCCAGAATATGATTTTTGCTGATGAAAAAGAAGTTGGTCTTTCCAATCAAGGAACTCTATGTCATTACTGAAGCTAAGTCTAAAATATGGGCTTGACATGCCCCATTCCTTGCCAGTGGTCAGAGGAGCAAGGCATTAATTGTCTTTTACAGCTCAGTGGGAACTCCCAATACGCAGGCCAGCCCCAAATGGCACAGCCCCTTTTGGAGGATTCTCAGTCACACTAAGGCGTGGCAGAAGATTAAAAACTGTCCTTTTATGCAGGCTTGTCTTTTTTTATTATTGCAACTCACATTGGCCAGACACATCTGGTTAGGTTCAACCAGGGGTGCTGATTTCAAGTTTCTGTATTGGGAGGGGAAAACACAGGGTCACAGCAAAGTTATTGAAGTCCTGCTCTTAAAATAGATGCAGTAGAGGCAGATCCATGAGGGCAAATGGGACCACCAACCTCAGCCTGTCCTCAGCCAGCCCCCACCTGGATACTGGACTAGATGCTGCACCAGGTGGGTCACTGACCTGATCCATCAGGCTCTTCTTATCTTCTTACGCTTGGCACCACCATCCCATTCCCCACAGGGGACAAGAGATGGGTGATGTCTCCCAAGCTTGTAACAAGTGCATGCGTTTATAGATATCTGGACCAGTGCTCCTACCACCAGAGCAACTAGGATCCCTGCACCTTGGTCAAAGCCACATTCTAACAAGTGTGGTTGGGCATATCCATGTGTTGATTGTCCCTCACCCTCACTGGGATCAGAGTCTTTAAGCATGTGCAAAGTGCCTCTCCATATCCCCTTTAGAACCCATACCTCACAGCTCCTGGACTTAGAGGAAATAGCCAGGCTTCTGCTCTCAGACCTCTTCCTTTTTAGAAGAAAAGTGGCACTAACCTCAGGGGTCATGAGAATTTTGTGCATGATATCTGCCACAGTAGCAGGATCTTAGTCAATGAGATTTTGCTACAGGAGCCAGTGCATTAAGGATTTCCACTGGTGTGTGTTGGAGGCTTTGCCTATTGCATACAGATTCCAATTCTGGAGGATACGGAAGGCGCAAGTTAACAAGGAACTGCCAACCCGTCTGACAGTTTCAGTCAACAAAAAATTAATATTTTACTGTGGTCCTTAAGAACCATACAGACAGGCAATTATACAGCAGGCTGGTGTCCGGACATGGGCCAGACCTGTTTACAGCAATAGCAAATGAATGAGCAGTGCTGCCTCTGCTGATTAATGTGATCGTTGGAGAGGTTTAATGTGCTGTGAGGGGGGTGAAATATGCTGTCTGCTAATTATGGCTCTGCATCAGAGTGTGCCAGCTGAGAAGGCTGTATGTGTCAATGCTGCTGAAATAGGCCCAAAATTATCCCTTGAGAGTTGCATCCCTTGCAGTCACAAGGCTCAAAATCGGTAGCGTATTATATGACACACACACACACACCCCGGCCAGAGTAGACCAGTGGTCCATCTAGTCCTATTTCCAAAACTGGCTGACCTTACCAGATGCCTCTGGGAAGCATGGCATGAAGGCCCATAGCCCTCTCCTATTGCCCCTCTCCAGCAGATATGGGCAACCTGTGGCCCTCCATATGTTCTTAGACCTAGCTCCTATTAGTCCCAGCCAGCATGAACAGTGATCAGGGATGATAGGAATTGTAGTCTGGTAATTAACAGGTTGCCCTTCCCTGCAGCAGCTGGTTTTCATTGACCTATTGCCTCTGAGCATGGAGCACCCTTATAGCAATCACAACTCCAAGGGCCTTCTGGAGGTTCCCTCACTGCGAGAAGTGAAGTTGTGACCGCCCTGTGGAACGGCCTCCCATCAGATGTCAAACAGACAAGCAACTATTTGACTTTTAGAAAACACCTGGAGACAGCCCTATACCGGGAAGCTTTTTATGTTTAATGTTTTATTACGTTTTTATATGTGTTGGAAGCCACCCAGAGTGGCTGGGGCGGCCCAGCCATATGGGTGAGGTATAAATTTAACAGCAACAACAGCCCTTGATAAAGCGATCCTCCATGAATGTGTCTGCTCATCCACTTAAAGCCATAGACATGGGAGTGCTGATGCTTATGTAGTCAGAACTTATACATGTATAACACAGACCAGGTGCCTGTGGGAAACTGGCCAGCAGGATTCGAGCACACATTTGCCTGTGGTCTTGCCCACTTACAGTGGTGGAGGAACCTTTTCCTCAGGATGCCAAGGGGTGGGGCGAACCGCCCGGTGATGCACGCACAACATCCGTACGGACTGCGCATGTGCGACATCCTGTATGGAGTGTGCACGTGTGGCTACCATATGGGCTGCCACACATGTGCACTCCGTACAGGATGCTGTCCGCACGCGGCGGCCATATGGGCTGCTGGGCGAGCGACATACCATACAGAGTGCGCATGTGTGGCAGCCCATACGAACGCCTGTACGGACAGCATGCGAGAGCGGCAGCCCGTACAGTCACCCTCAGCGGCTCTACAGCTGGGGAAGGCAGGGGCCATCTTGTCACACACACACACCCCAGAGTGGCACCCGGTGCGGCCCGCCGCCTCCACCCCCACTTCATATGCCCCTGCCCACTTATCCTCTACCCACTTTCCCCTCTGGCTCTGCCCTTCATTGGCACATGGATTCTGGCAGGTAGCTATGGACGGGTGAATCTGACCACTGTGGTTTCTCTCCGTTTCTCAGTTCTTGACATTTCCACATCAGTCTGCGATTCCTTTAATTAAAGAAAAGTCTTCGTGGAAATTCATCGGAGTGAGTTGCTCCTAATATGCACATTTTTGTCTAATTTTCTATAATATGATGCATTTATTTCCATCAATAGGTGCACTTTTTGCACATTTTACCCTCGTATATGTAGTTTTGCATGCAGTACTTGCCTGGAGAACGGCAATGCAAAATTCAGAGAAGTGTGAACTTTGAAGGATGGCTGCCTTTTCGTTTACATATTCTTTTGGAAAGTGTGGATTAGGTCCATTTGCCTTTATATGCACACTGAATCCAATTTCTCCCCGTTCCTACAGACTTCTTATTTGAGAATGTGGCCCACTTGGCTGAAAAACATGCGCCCGCTTTGCCATAGGTCATAACAAAGGTAATGTAAAATTAAAACAGCAGCAGCTAATGCCCAGCTCAGAGGACACCCCCAATACAACAAACACTGCTAGATGTATTCAGGGTTAATCAAAATGACAGTCAAGCACACTCATTTTAATAATCATGTGTCACATTTAAACCATTATTTGCATAATGCTCTTATTATTAGAGAGTAAATAATCTGGTGTTTTTTTAAAAAAAATAAAGACCAATAACTTTGTTCAGCTGGGAATGCAAGATGAACCTTCGCAATGAAAGGGCAATAAACCACACGCAGTGTAATGTTCACCTTCTCTAATACTACATACGTAGAATCTTCTATTATTTCATTTTCTTCTCTCAAGTACTAGAGTGCACCGAATTAAATCTCTGAAAGCTAAGTGCACTTCTCTGCCCATGACTAGTAGAATTGAATATTTAATCCAGCCTTAGTACTTAAAACCTGGCATACAAAGGGGGAACCATATATCCAAGTCTCTTTTTTTTAGAAAAAACATGGCAAGTAGATTGAGAGTATCACAAGTTTTGAGTACAGTCAAACCTCGGTTGTTGAACATAATCCGTTCCGGAAACCTGTTCATGCTTCCAAAATATTCAACAACTGAGGAGCGGCTTCCAATTGGCTGCAGGAGCATCCTGCACTCAAACAGAAGTTGCGTTGGATGTTCAGTTTCCGAAAAATGTTCCAAACCCAGAGCATTTACTTCTGGGTTTTCAACGTTCAGGAGCCAAAATGTTCCAAAATGGAGGCATTCTGGAGCCGAGGTTTGACTGTAGTCACGAGGGCTGGCCCTCCAATGAGGCAAGTTGAAGAAGCCTGGTAGGGGAAACAGGCTGGAGATGAATAGGCAATGGCCACAGGCAACAAAGGATAGGTGGGCCTTCAGAGTCATGGAGAAAGAGGCAAGTCTTGGTGGGCAGACAGCTGTCGAGACTCCTCAAATGGGCACAAGATATAGGACATAATATACAGTTTGAGGACTGGGAAAAGCTGTGGAAGACAGATCTGAAATTTACTGACTGTTCTCTGTTGAAAGAAAACTATACAAAAATGATGTATAGATGGTATAATAGGTAAAGGTAAAGGGACCCCTGACCCTTAGGTCCAGTCGTGGCTGACTCTGGGGTTGAGGCACTCATCTCGCTTTATTGGCCAAGGGAGCCGGCATACAGCTTCCAGGTCATGTGGCCAGCATGACTAAGCCGCTTCTGGTGAACCAGAGCAGCGCACAGAAACGCTGTTTACCTTCCTGCCAGAGTAGTACCTATTTATCTACTTGCACTTCGTGCTTTCGAACTGCTAGGTTGGCAGGAGCAGGGACCAAGCAATGGGAGCTCACCCAGTCGCAGGGATTCGAACCGCCAACCTTCTGATTGGCAAGCCCTAGGCTCTGTGATTTAACCCACAGCGCCACCCACGTCCCTTTAGATGGTATATTACACCAGCACAAATAGCAATAATGTATAAAACCAGGTCAAACACATGTTGGAAATGTAAAGAAAAAGAAGGTACTTTCTATCATATGTGGTGGAAATGTAGAGAAGTTTTAAAAAATTGGGAAATGATATATAATGAACTGGGGGGGATGTTTAAAATGACATTTGTAAAAAACAAAACAAAAAAAAAACCAGAAGCATTTCTGTTAGGGATTATAGGACTGCTAAGAAAAAAAAAATTGTGTATGCTACAACAGTGGCAAGAGTCTTGTTAGCACAAGGATGGAAGAATGAGGAAAACCCAACAAAGAACAGTGGCAAGAAAAACTGATGAGCTATGCGGAACTGGCCAAGCTGACATATAAACTGTGTGACAAAGATAAACATGACTTCAAGGACGAATGGGAACTATTTACAAATTACTTAAAAAGGCAACAAAATGATTTGGACTCCTTGGCAGGTTCTGAATAAACAGCCACAAATTTATTTGTTGAATATATGATAGATAAGGCAATGATATGCACAATTTTACAATATGCAGAGGATAATATGTGCAAAGAAACCAGAGAGAGGAGCTGAGGGAAGTCCTTGGGGGAGGGAGAAGGAGGGAGGAGAGGAGGGAAAGGGGGGGGAATGTAATTGGATATATTGATTGCAAAATATATTAGAGAGAGAGAGAGAGAGGGAGAGAGAGGGAGAGAGAGAGAGATTCCTCAGCAGTGGGCCTACACAAGAAGCATCTCCAGTTCTGAAGCAGTGGTGGCCAAATGGGACCTTCCCCGTCAGGGGGCAACTGGGATGGCAGTGGCAGCCCCTCTCAGCTGTCCCCAGCCTGCCACTTGAGGTGACTGCCTCCCCAAGGCTAATGGGTGGGCCAACTCTGTAACTTATGCTGCCCTTCCTGAAACAATACAAAGCAGCTAGCCTTCAGTGTTTGCAATTCTCTGAATTTTGAAATGCAGTTCTTCAGCCCTAATGGGGAAGCAGATATAAACACTGCCTATAGAATAATAAATGGGAGGATGCTTTCCTGTTCTGATTTGTGTGTGCATGTTCAAATACAAATAAAAATACTGAAAAGGGAATGACAACATTTCAAACCAAATACAACCAAAATCATCTTTTTGGAGTGGGGTCCAGCTTTTCTAATTGTGGCAGCATTTGTGCTGGGACTTTTTGAACTGAAGGAAACATGAGGCTTAGATTTAAGAGCCAGCTATTCCTCTGCATATATTTATCAAGAACAGTGCCTGACTTTTGCACATCTATTTGTATTTTATTTTATTCTTTACATTGGTGAAATGCATTTGGGTACTTATTTCAGCATTTGTCCTCCCTCCTTCAATCCTTATTTCTCTCTTCAGATGAAGCATTTAAGATTTGAGAATGTGCAACCAACAGTCCCAGAAATCATAATAATTAAGATTTTGTTGACATTTTTAAACCTCTTGAGCTAAACTGCTTCTTACGGCTGCTGGCTTGTGCAGCACCACTCGAGGGAATGAATCGTAACATGGATTGAGAAATCTCCTCTTATCTGTTTCTAACATCTGTCCATCTAGGTGTTCCATTTTTCTGTCTCTTTCTGTTAGTATGGCCATGGGATTTATTTATTTTTTATGACATCCTTTTACTGAATGGTAGAAGGATTAGAAGGCTCCAAAATCAACCTTCCTTGCTTGCAATTTTATATATTCAACACTTAACGACTTTTATTTCATTTTGGTCTCACCTTTCAACCATTTGTCATCAAGACTGTTTTTTGCAGCAGTTTATAACAGTGTAAATTAAAAATAATTTAAAAACCATCGCATTACAGGTAAGTCCAAATCGCAGCTAAGAAAACAGCAGGTGGTTGCTTAAAAGCCTTTAAAATACATTAATGGCTGCTGAAAACTTGACTTAAAAACACACATCTTTAGGGGGCATCTAAATAACTGATGCCCGTCTAATGTACATGAGGAAAGTATTGTGCAGAGGGGGGTCTGCCACACAAAAGGCCCCCTCCCAAGGAGCCATCTGCCTCATATCTGCAAGTAGGGGAGCCTGGAGCAGGGCCTCAAGCAGAAATCTTAACAGTTGGACATGTTGATATATTTCACACGGCTTGCCCAGTGGTGACTTCCAACTGAATGTGTGGGGTGGTTCGATCTCTGCTCATCAGTTGATGAATTCGGATTAAATCCTTCTGCCTGCCTGTCCTCCAACATTTCTCTGATGAAAATAGGGACTACTTCTACTTCTTCTTCTTCTTCTTCTTCTTCTTCTTCTTCTTCTTCTTCTTCTTCTTCTTCTTCCTCTTCTTCTTCTTCTTCTTCTTCTTCCCTGCCCATCTGATTGGGTTGTATCAGCCACTCTGGGCAGCTTCCAACATATACACAGTGATATCTTGGTTTTCCAATGTAATCTGTTCTGGAAGACCATTCAAGTTCTGAAACGTTCGAAAACCAAAAAATCAACAGCCAACAGCTAGGCCTCAGGATCTTACACTCAATGGAAGCCGCGTGGCATGTTCGAATTTTGAGGCATGTTAAAAAAACGAAGCATTTACTTCCAGGTTTACCTGGTTCGTAAACTGAAATGTTTGTAAACGGAGGCGTTCAGAAACCAAGGTACCACTGTAAAACTATAATAGAACATTAAATCTTTTTTAAAAACTTCCCTGTACAGAGCTGCCTTCAGATGGCTAAGGGGTCGGGTACCTCCATAGCCGCCAACATTTTTCCGATAAAAATAGGGACGTCCCAAGGAAATGCGAGACATTCCAGAATCAAATCAGAAACTGGGATGGTTTCTGTAAATCTGGGCCTGTCCCTGGAAAATGAGGACACTTGGAGGGTCTAGAGCAGTGGTTCTCAACCTGTGGGTCCCCACATGTTGTTGGACTACAACTCCCATCATCCCTGAGCTCTGGCCTTGCTAGCTATGGGTGATGGGAGTTGTAGTCCAACAACATCTGGGGACCCACAGGTTGAGAAAGGCTGGTCTAGAGCATTGCCAGAACTACTTGAGCTGTTTTTGAAGCATCTCCCCACCCCAGCCTCTTATAAAAAGAAAGTGTAGTCTTCAACTGCAAGCCCTGCATCCCATGAATCAACTATAATGAGTCTAACTCGTCAGAAAGCAACACTCAGGAAAGCTTTAGCAGGAATGAAAGGGGGGGGAGTTCCCAGTTCCTTGCCGTCGGCTTCCCTCCGACTCAGGCCTTCAAATTTATTGTTTTGTTGCTAGACTTTTTCACAGATGAATGGCCCTATTGCTTCAAATAAAAGCTCTTTCCATCTCCCCAGCACTTTCTGACACCGGAGGCACTGCTGATGATATGTTAACAGCCAAGAGGAGCTGGAGGTTTGGAATCAAGCCCAGTGCAGTAATAAGGTCTACACTTAAAACATGCAGGCAATGGGTCCTGATGTGAGGAATGTTCCAGTCTGAGCCTGTAGTAGACCCAGGTAGTAGCAGTGGCAGAACAACATGCTGCAGCCCCCAGAGTGGAGATTAGGAGGGGGCGCGGCTGGCGCACGTCCTAGGAGGCATGGCGCATTGCCCGCTGGGGCGTGGTGTGTCGGTGTGGGGGCATGGCACACGGTGCAGGGGCATGGCGTGTTGCCCATGGGGGAGTGGCTGTCGGGCGGGCGGGGTTGCGCAGCATGCATCCCGAGGGGTAGCCATGATGGCACCCTTTCCCAAAATAATAATAATAATAATAATAATAATAATAATAATAATAATAATAATAATAATTTATTTATACCCCGCCCATCTGTCTGGGTTTCCCCAGCCACTCTGGGCGGCTTCCAACAAAACACTAAAATACAATAACCTATTAAACATTAAAAGCTTCCTTAAACAGGGCTGCCTTCAGATGTCTTCTAAAAGTCTGGTAGTTATTTTTCTCTTTGACATCTGGTGGGAGGGCGTTCCACAGGGCGGGCGCCACTACCGAGAAGGCCCTCTGCCTGGTTCCCTGTAACTTGGCTTCTCACAGCGAGGGAACCGCCAGAAGGCCCTCGGCGCTGGACCTCAGTGTCCGGGCAGAACGATGTCACCCGGTGCGGTGCGCTCCCCTGCCCCCCCCCATACACCAGTGGGTAGTAGAATGGACTATGCTGCTTCAGAGCAATGGTTAGGGGAAAATCACAAAATCTGAATGCTCCCCAGCAGCAAAGGTAAACGAGAACCTCATTGTGAACGTTTTCACATACTCAGAAAAAGAAAGAACTTTTTATCATCTGTGGTGGGAATGTAAAAAAGTAAAACGCTTCTGGGAAATGATATATAATGAGATGAAAAAGATGTAGAAATATACATTTGTTTAAAAAAAAGAAGCATTTTTACTTGGTATGGTAGGAGAAGACATAAGCAGACAAAATAATAAATTGTTTTTATATGCAATAACGGCAACAAGAGTATTATTGGCACAGAAATGGAAGCAAGAAGAATTACCGACGAAAGAAGAGTGGCAGATAAAATTAATGGACTATGCAGAATTAGATAAAATGAGAGGAAGAATTCAAAACCAGCAGTATCAGAGGTTATTAGAAGATTGGAGTAAATATACGAACTATTTGAAAATTGACTGTAATCAATTGAATATGCTAGTAGGACTGCAAGAAGTTTTTATAAAATATTGCAGGTAAAATTTATGAAAAGGACTATTAGTTATGGATTTTTAAAAGTAATAGTGAAAATAATGAAATGCAAGACTAAGTGATGAAGAATGAAATTCATTAGGCGAAGCTGATGGAAGTCCTAAAAATATTGTATAAGATAAGATGTTATGTGATATTTCAATATATATATATATATGGTAAATTATGGACCTAATAGGTATCTAAAGCCATTTGCACATAACAAAATATGTATTTTATCCAAGTAATAGTTGAGCTTATCTTATATTTTGGAAATACACATCCAGGTGTTTTTTTCCTTTAATTTTTTTGAAGGCCCCCAAGAGAGTGGGGCCCTAAGCTATAGCTTGTTTAGCTTATACGTAAATCTAGCACTGATGTAAGCTGCCTAGAGTGGCTGGGAAAACCCAGCCAGATGGGCAGGATATAAATTATATTATTATTATTATTATTATTATTATTATTATTATTATTATTAAATTTGTCTACCTAATTTAGTAGCTCCTCGGAGCTTCAGGTGATACCCTTTCCCAGTCTTCCCTGAACATAAGGGGAAGATTCATTCAGTCCACATTTTCACTTCCCAAATCAACAGAAGAATCAAAACACCATTCTTTGAAATTTGCAGTTCTCCTAATTGTTCAGTGTAGTTCTCCAATCAAACAATGCATACACCAGGGTAAAGTGTACATAAAATGCAAATATTTGTGAAAACAACATATACAAAATGTGTTATTTGGGGGGTGTATATTGGGCAGAATTGCATAGAAATGTGCAATATTAGGATAAAATTGCATTAATATGCTGATGAATTTACCATGAGGACTTCATTTTTTTATATAAAAATCATGAACTTAGGTGTAAAAGTGGAGAACTAAACTTAAGCTTAGAAAAAATGAGAAACTGAGCAGTCCACTATCTGTGACTGAATGCTCTTTCTAATTTGCTATTAAATGGTTAACGACATTGATTAAAACAAACCAAAAATATTTCGCCAAGAGAAAAAACAAAGAAAGCCAAGTGACCCCCCAACAACAGCTGCTATTTAAAAGAAAAAGAAGAAGAAAAGCTAGTTTGTGTAAGGAAGTAAAAAGCAGATCCTGCTGTTATTGCCATTTTCATGAAAATGTCAAGCAATATTCATATCAGTATAGCTTTCAAGCCCCAATTGCCTGAGCATATGTTCTGGAACATTAATATGTGAAGGGGAAATCACTGCACAAGCACACATTTTCAGCTTTCATTTGTACAGAAAAGCTTTGCTGCTTATATGGAGTACAGATGGCAAATTGTTCTTTATAAGAATTGTTTTTCTGGATCAGACCAAAGGCTAACTCCCTGCATCCTTCACTGGCAATTTGTGGTGTGCACAAGATTCAGACAATTTCCGAAATGAAATGAACTGCTTTGACTGGATTTGCGGCTTCTCCAAGCAAAGTGGGATGAGCCGACAGCTCCAAAAATTGAAGGGGAAAAAACCAAAAACACTGCAGACCGTGGCTGGATCTAGACACGTCAAAGAAGCGATTCAGTTAAACGTGTTGCAAACCTCAAACAGAGAAATCCCGTTGGCAAAAGGCAGGACTCCACAGCGCCATCTGGTGTCACAGTGTTATAACACTTATAGAGCGCTTTATCTTTACAAATGTAGCTGAGTCCAGGGTGTCTGCAAAAATAGAAAAGTTGTTCCTCAAGTCTTCCATACAGGCCTTTCCCTACTTGTGTGTGTTTGACAGGAAATAATTAAATAAATCGATTTAAACTTCGGGGTACCGGTTTACCTTCGACTCACAGCCCTCTACATCGTCCTGCAGCAATGAGGAAGACTGAGAGCCACCATTCATGCCTGTCTGGTAAGTGCTGCTGGTTTTTTAAAGGGCTTTTCAGGGGTTTCTAGAGGTTTAGAGGATGTTTACAGGCTTTTTAGTTGGTGTCCCCCACTATATGTGATTTCAGGTATATACATAACCCCTGTATGCTGGACCTGAGGGTTAACCGTGCGGCGAGGTCCGAGTCCAGTCTGAGGTCGAGGGTGCGGTATGGAGGCTGTCCGTCAAGGCTGAAGCTGGGTCCAAGGCAGGGAGTCGGGTGAGGTCAGGAACTCTGGCAGAAGAGCAGGACAGGGTGCAGGCAGGAACAGGCTACCAACAATGTTGCTCCCGCAACCTGGGACTGGGGCTGGCTGGCTTTTATCTGCCCTGAGGCATAGGGCGGCCCCGGTCCACAGGTGACTCACCTCTCCTGGCCTGGAGGCGAGCACTCCTCCTGTGGGAACTTAGTTCCCTCCACCTCTCTGCCCTGAGCCTTTGCAGCTCAGGAGAGGCTGGAGGGTTACCGGACCCAGAGGAACCTCAGCATCCTCTGACGGGGCTGAGAGTGGAGCACCTGCAGGCAGTGGGTCCTCCAGCACCTCAGGAGCCAGAGCAGACTTAGCTGGTGCCTGCACCTGAGGATCCAGCACAGATGAGGACCCTTCAGGCTCAAGCCCCAGCCCCGGCTCAGCTGGTTCTGGAGGCAGGGACTCCTGTGCAGGCTGGGATTCCTCAGGTTCAGCCTCCGAGTCCGAATCCCAGGCCCTCACACCCTGTGTCAGTGGGGAGATGCCTGTATATATCCTATTCTTGCTGTGTCCTTTCGAACAGGCACAGGCAAACTCCAGTCCTCCAGATGTTTGGGACTACAATTCCCATCATCCATGATCACTGGTCCTGTTAGCTAGGGATGATGGGAATGGTAGTCCCAAACATCTGGAGGGCCGGAGTTTGCCTATGCCTGCTTTTGAGGAGGATCTTCGTGGAATTTGGGGGGCAGCCCCTTACTTGGAAAAACAGGGGGGCTTGCCCCCTGCCCCCCAGATAGCACCCGTCTGCAGCGCTGCTCTCTTTCTATCAAGCAGAGAAGAAGCACTCCAGCACTCTATTCAACTTAGCAGTGTTCACAGTGGATTCTAAAAGACAGCAGTCTTGCTTGACGCAAAATGGAGTCTCTCCTTCACTAGGTACCTCCCATGTGAACCAACGTTAGCCAATCACATGAGAACTACTGGAGAACTCTCGAGAATTCATTTACCAACCAATCAAATTTAAATCCATAGTAACGAATACAAGCATTTACAATTTCAGCAAATTAAATTACTATACTTAAAAATTGGGGGGGTTGTTGGGGGAGCACATGCCAAAAGAGAGTGTGTCTGCCTTGCATATTCTCATTCATGCGTCCATGACAATCAAACCCAGACCCACAGCCAGGGCCGGATTTAGGTTTGATGAGGCCCTCAGCTTCTGAAAGAAATGGGGCCCTTTATATGTCCAGCTGTCCTTTGTCAACAAGAAATTGTCACTGGTTTTTTGTGTTGAATATATGCTAGATGGTGATTTATGGACCTAATAGGTATCTAAAGCCATTTGCACATGAAGAATGTAGGCACCCTATACAGTGGTACCTCAGGTTACATACGCTTCAGGTAACAGACTCCGCTAACCCAGAAATAGTACCTCAGATTAAGAACTTTGCTTCAGGATGAGAACAGAAATCGTGCTCCGGCAGCACGGCAGCAGCAGAAGGCCCCATTAGCTAAAGTAGTTCTACAGGTTAAGAACAGTTTCAGGTTAAGAACGGACCTCCAGAACGAATTAAGTACTTAACCCAAGGTACCACTGTATATAGAAATGAGCAAAGCAGTGATATTTTAGGGAGCAGGCGAGCAGGCGGGGCCCATTATTTACATCATAGGAGCTTACACAACACAAAACACTATATGTAGGTTTTATTTTATTTGTTTTTTAACTTATATTTTGGAAATATACATCCAGGGTTTTTTTCCTTTAAATTTTTTTGGGGCCCCCAAGAGAGTGGGGCCCTAAGCTATAGCTTGTTTAGTTTATATGTAAATCTGGCACTGCCCACAGCACTCCCTTAGCTGATCTGTGCAGATCGGCTGAGGAAGGGGGTTATCAGCCACTCACCTCACGGCTGATCTGATGACCACAGACGGCGCAATTTGCATCCACATCATGGCACTATGCATGAGTCATTTCCTAAACCTCTATTCTGTCACCTCTTGCTAACCTTCTATCTAACCTCAAAAGCCCCATCCATGAATCTGGGGCCTTCCACAGGGAAAGCATATTCTGTGCTCCTGAGCTACAGTCCTCCCACTCTAAATACTAATGACCTTCAACAAGTGATACCTGCCACACAGTCAGAAACAGCTGATATATCCTGAAGGGATAATTCAATTTGCATCAGCTACATTCATTTGCCTTGGCTCCATCATTTGGGACATGCATTCGTTTCTGCCAAGGCCAGGGGTGTCTCTGCTGCTGCTGCTGCTGCATTTTGCCACATCCTCTACTCATTTATTTGACAGGAAAGAGGATTACGTTGGGGGCGATAAAAATCAATACCTTGCTCATTGCTGGATTAGAACACCTTGCTAATAATAGAGGCAGGTAATTAGAAGTGCATTGCTTTCCTCTGGTTGCCAAAAACACTTATCTCTCTTATTCCTGTAAGAACAGCACATGGTAGGAGAACACACGTTTACATCTAATTTGCTACTAGCATCAGAAGAACATGATTCGTCGTTGGGTTATATTTAAACTTAATTAAGAATTGCTCAAACAAAGCTGCAAAATCTTGGCATATGGCATATATTAACCACCTGTTTAATGTGGTCGAATTCTTATGTTCACGTGTAGCTTACTGACAGTAATTTCTCAATCATGGAAAAGCAAAATGTTCTACAGAATTTATTTTTTTTAGAAGCATTTTCTAACACACTGTGCAATCAGCTTAGAATCACCCTATGCTCATACAAACCATATATTTGAAGCAACTTTAAAGCAGAGGTGTTTCCCTGGAAGCTGTAGTTTAACCCTCACAGAGCTATGATTCCCGGCACCTTTTACAAACTACAGCTTCTGGAAATGTTTTTTGGGGGGGAACCATGTGTAGCAATGTAACTCACTGTTCTGTACCTGTTTGTCTTTGGATGACATTATTGTTTCTCAAATTATCTCCATTGCAGTTCACGTTTCATCAAATGTATACAATCTCAGCCCAGTCTGGCGATCTATGAAAACAACAAATCCAATCAAATTCTTCCTCTGTGAAAGAGGCTTCCATATTTCTGCTTCATCCTCAGGGCCCTTGAGAATTTCTTCAGAATTTTGATGGGTGGGTTTCTGTTAAGTTGTGGGTGAACATATCAGACGACACAGCGATTCTTCAAACAGCTCTTGTTTATTCACAGGCCAGAACAGAACTGAACTTAAGGGTTCAGCCAGCCTGCTTATATAGAGCTCCACTAGAATGCAACAGTAGCCATTTTCTGTAACTATCCAATCACTGAGCGTCACTTTCAATCCCTTATTTGCATATGTGGACCTGAACTATCTACAGTATCCCCCTGCTGGCCCAGGGTGAGAACTTCAGTACATAACAGTTTCAAATGTATCATTACTGTGAGGAGGCCTAGGGTTGTGTGTGTGTGTGTTTCCTTTCTAGTAAATGTTTCTCCAGCACTCTGCAGCCTCCCTGGGTGCTCATTCTTTCTTATGCGAAAATCCTCACAAGAGGGGTTACTTTGCTGAATATTCACCTGGGCTTTAAATGAAGCTTAGCCATCTGGGAAGACTGCACGGTGCAGACCACTGGCAAGATGATTTGTAGAATGAAAGAAAGGACACTCACAAAAATCCACCAACCACATCAGAAAACTTGCCCCCCGCCCATATATTTAGGGGAAGGGGTATAGTTCAGCAGTAGTCCTTCTGCTTGGTATGCAGAATGCCCCAGGTCCAATCCTCAAACATCAACATGTGGGGCTGGGATAGTTCCCTGCCTGAAACCATGGGGAGGTGCTGCCTGCCAGTGTAGACACTATTGAGCTAAATCAATGATCTAATTCAGTATAAGCTGACTTCCTAGATATGTAAAGATGACATGCATTTTAACAGGTAAAGCTTAAATTGTGTGCGTGTGTGTGTGCACATGTAAAATTAATGACTTTATGTAATGCTCTGAAATGTTTGAGGTCTACCTGTTTTCAACTTGTGGCTTTTTATATATAATCTTAATGTATATTTTATATTTTACATAAACTGCTGACAGGTTTGTATAACCAAACAGTATACAATCCCTGTTAAAAGAAGAAATATTTTACCGACATTTTCTTTGATAACTTTTAAATACTATTTCTTTTCTCATTGACTGTGTTTGTTTGTTTGTTTGTTTGTTATAATATAATAATAATAATATTTTTTTATTTATACCCCGCCCTCCCCAGCCAAGGCCGGGCTCAGAGCAGCTTACAAGCAATAATAAAAACAAGATGAATGATTACAAACTTAAAAACAAAAATAAAATACAACATTAAAATAATGGAACATTAAAATATTAAAATGTAGCCTCATCGCAGGAGGAGAAGGAAAAGAAGAAGAAAAAAGAAAAAAAGAGAGAGAGGGAGGGAGGGAATCAAATTGGCTCCAAGCCAAAGGCCAGGCGGAACAACTCTGTCTTACAGGCCCTGCGGAAAGAAATCAGATCCTGCAGAGCCCTGGTATCATGAGGCAGAGCGTTCCACCAGGCCGGAGCCAGAGTTGAAAAGGCCCTGGCTCTGGTCGAAGCCAATCTAACTTCCTTAGGGCCCGGGACCACTAGGGTGGTGTTATTTATGGACCTTGAGGCTCTCCGTGGGGCATACCAGGAGAGGCGGTCCCGTAGGTATGAGGGTCCTAGGCTGTGAAGGGCTTTAAAGGTCAAAAGCAGCACCTTAAATCTGACCCTGTACTCCACCGGGAGCCAGTGCAGCGGGAAAAGCACTGGGTGAATATGCTCCCATGGCAGAGACCCTGTGAGGTGCCTCGCTGCAGCATTCTGCACCCGCTGGAGTTTCTGGGACAGCTTCAAGGGCAGCCCCGCGTAGAGCGAATTACAGTAGTCAAGCCTGGAGATGACCGTCGCATGGATCACTGTGGCCAAGTCAGGGCGGGAAAGGTAAGGGACCAACTGCTTGATGCGGCGAAGGTGGAAAAATGTCGCCTTGGCTGTTGCTGTAACCTGCGCCTCCATGGAAAGGGAGGCGTCAAGGATTACTCCCAAACTCTTAACGGAAGGCAATGGCACTAATTGGGCCCCTGCAAGAGAAGGGAGTTGGTCCCTCATCCCCATGCCATCCCGACCCAGCCATAGGACCTCTGTCTTCGAAGGATTTAGTTTCAATCGGCTCCCACGAAACCATCCAGCATGTATATTGTTTGTTGCATGTATATCCCTCCTTTTTCTTTAAGGAGCTTAAGGAATTGTAAAAGACTTTCCCCCTCACAACAACCCTGTCAGGTAGGTCAGGTTGAGAGGCAGTGACTCGGCTCAAGGTCACCCTCTTGGTTGAATGAGGATTCAGACCCACTTCCTGGTCTGCTACTTTAACCATTGCACTACAGGCTTCTTTGTTTTTCTGTGTTACAGGGATAATGTGCAGCCTAACCAGATGCTCAGGCCCACTGCTGTTGCCCTGTGGAACCAGCAGTCTTTTGCTATCATTTTGACCAAAGCTCTCAGCCAAGCTTCTTATTTCTGACCGGCCAGTAATAAATCTCAGCTGATGCTACTTGCGTTTATGGTCACAGCAAAGGCTTATTATTTTTCATGATGAACCATAATACATTCTTTGCCCATATTAAAGTAGAGTTAGACAGCTTGCTCTCAAAGTATCCATCGATGTCTCCTGCATACTAAAGAGGCACCCAAGTCACACTTCGGGAATTTATTAGACCTCGCCGGCCACAGCAGTCTGTTTGTTGGTACTCATGGCCAGCTTTTGCAAGCAAAACCGCTGCCCAAACGCCAAATTGTGTGGCATCCAAAACGGCTGCATGGGGGGGGGGGAATAGTAATAACAACTCGACTCTTAATAATGCCATCTGTATTGGAACATATTGTTTACCATTCCAGGAAGCAGAAACAGCATTTTGTAGAACTTCACATGCTAACTGATGCATTATGCAAATAGAATCCTCAATTTCAAATGGGGGAAAAATTGTGGGGGGAGGAGGTTTGAATCCACTCCAGTATGGAAGTTTAAAAAACAGTGCAAAAAACCCCCCTGCACAACAAATCATTGTCTTTACATTCACACTCTATGACCAATCTTATAGTTCAAGGCATTACACAGGATATAAAATACAATCTTGTTTGTGTGGTATTTGTGTATAGGGCAGTTGTTTGTTGATGGGGAAGTGGAGCCAGAATTTTAATGCCCTTGCAACTTTGCATCTGCTTCCCAGAATAGCCCCCTCTTTTGAAAAAACAACCCCAACCCACAAGTAGGGACAGGGGAGAATTCTCATTCAGTTCGCATTTAAAGGTGAACCTATCTAGTTTGCAGTTCCAAAGACGATATGTAGACCAAAACACAACTCTCCTTTGACATTTGCACTTTTGCAAATTTTGCAAAGCAGTTCTCCAGCCAGGTAATGTGAACAAAAATGCATATGCTAGGGTAAAGTGTTCATAAAAATGTATGTGTTAGAGAGAATAGCATACAGAACTGGGTTATTTTAGGGAAAAGCTGTATTGGGAAAATGTATGTATTTGGAGAAAATTGCACTAAAATGCTGGTGAAAGGCATCCAGCTGTAGTGTTGTTATCAAGAATGCCCTTCTCAACTGGCAAAGGCAGGCCAAAACTCTCTCAACTAGATACCGTATTTTTTGCTCTATAGGACGCACCTTGTTTTAGAGGGGGAGAACAAGAAAAAAAAATCTCCCCCTCTCTGCTCAGCGCCCCTTCAGCAAAGCGGCAGGAGAAATGGAGCCCCTTCCATTTCTTCTCCCACTTCGCTGAAGGGGCTCTGCACAGAGGGGGAAAGCTGTGCAGCGCCTCTCGAGCGAAGCGAAGCCAGGAGAGCGAGAGGAATCACTGTGCACCGACCCCTCTTGCTCTCCTGGCTTCAGCGAAGCAACCCAAAGCCTCCGGCTTCAGGTGGCTATTCCTGAAGCCTGGAGAGCGAGAGGGGTCGGTGCGCACCAACCCCTCTCGCTCTCCAGACTTCAGCGAAAGCAACGCAAAGCCTCTGGAGTGAGGAGGAAGCACTCCCTCTGCGCTTCGGAGGCTTCACGTTGCTATCGCTGAAGCCAAGGATCCTGCATTCGCTCCGTAAGACGCACACATATTTCCCCTTAATTTTTGGAGGGGGAAAAGTGCATCTTATAGAGCGAAAAATACGGTATATCAAATGGTAGCTCAAAAAGATCTGTGCAACTATAGGACATGCTTGCCTACTCAGGACTAAGCATATTGTGTTCAGTGAAACTTACTCCTAGATAAGTGTGCATATGAGTGCAGCCTCAAAGAATTGGAGAGATCAAAAATTATCATCACTGTATGATGACGTATGTGGTACCACTCTCCTCTCCTTTTGTCACAACTAACCCGAGAGAGCCGCTGCCAGATAATTCTGGGCTAGACTTGTGACCTGGTACAGGGTAATTTTTATGTTGCAAGGACGGATATGTACCAGCTTGCCTCGCCCCACAGCCATGTGGTCAACAAATCTATTTCCACACGAAGTCGGTTACTCTTTGATGTTTCTAAAATCCATTCTTTCAGAGCTACCCAGGTCACAGTAAGTGCAAATTGAGGATTCAATTTCAGCACTGGAGAGCGTTCTAGGAGCCAGCACTTCAGATTGGGAGGGTGTAGCATCAAACTAAAAGCATTGCCCGTTTTCTCTCGCAATGTGTTTACCTCTCCAGGATTGAAAACACACACCAAAATCACAGCACAGCTACCAGAGAGATAATTAGGTGCTTTATATACCTATAATCAAACAAATTTCCCATCTGTACACAAACATACTTCTCCTTTCGGCTACAGTGAAGCTCCTAATCAGGAGAAGGTACTGGGGAAACGTTCCCCAAATGACTGTTTATTGTTCTTCTGATAATACTTCTGGCCTGATCCTGTGCACAAAGGGAATGCATAGAATGGGGCACAAACCCTGAAGTACAATGCCACACAACTGATAGCACTGTAAGAACCACAAGACCCAATTCTGACAACAGCCCAGAAATTGCCATTGTTGACAGCACGAAACAAGGCTCTGCCTACCTTGCAGAACTTTCCTATTATTTCCATGTGAGGGTATTCAACTAAATCAGGTTTCCTCAACCTCGGCCCTCCAGATGTTTTGAGACTACAATTCCCATCATCCCTGACCACTGGTCTTGCTAGCTAGGGATCATGGGAGTTGTAAGCCAAAAACATCTGGAGGGGCAAGGTTGAGGAAGCCTGAACTAAATATTCGCACTAGCACAAGGATTAGCAGTAGTGCAACAACTGGAGGAGGACTCCCCTACTCAGCGCCTGAGGGCCCCAGTCCTGCCACTCACCACCTGGCCTAGGGCGGGGCCTGATGGGTTTTATAAAGGACTGCTGCTGCTGCTGGGCAGAGAGGGCTCCGTCTTCTTTTGTTTTTGTTTTTTGTTTAAAGTGCTGTTATTTTTTACCTATGCCATTTTAAACTGGGATATTAATGCTGTATTCTTAGTTTTAGATTTTGATTTTTGTGGAAATTGTTTCCCATTTGGTTGAGTATTTTTTTGATGTGGTTTATTTATTGTTTCTGACTTTTGTAATTATGTAAATCTTGTCATGCCCTCCTAGGTGTGTGACATCATACTGGGTCATAAGGAAAGGGTTAACTAAGTGTAAAATGATTAACCCATAGGAACCCAAGGGGAGGAGTTAGAGTTAGAGTTGTTAAGAAGTCAGTCTGGAGTGAGAGAAGAGAGAGGGAGGATAAATCTGTGGGTTGGGCTAGTCTGATGTGAGAGAAACTGTTAAGTTGAGATAATCAGTCAGAAGGTATTAGGAAGGTATAGGCCGGTAAAGAAACTAAGGATAAGAAACTGACAAGAAAAATTATCTGAAACCATAAACTTGTTACTGCTTATAAAATAAACTTGTTTATTTGGTTTAATGTTAACAACTGTCTGGACTCAGTGTGTACCCGAGAGAAATAGGTTGGTGGCAGCAGGGAAGTGATCACAGTGGTGGCACAGGGACCAATAGACCGTCAAACGTCCGGGGACCCTGTGAGATTGCCACAGCCGCCTTGAGCATTGTTTTTTTAACTGTGGAAAGGCGGCATACAAATAAAAAATGATGATGCTGATGAACCCCTGTTCTCTTTGCATGTGCCCTGCAGTGTCTCCAGATTTGGTCTAAAGGGTTGAGGGAACCTCAAGAACAGTTTTAGGAGGCTCATAGGGGAAGGAGAACATCCCCTTGCACAGGGGAAAGTCCTTGAACTCATGGAAAGTTACACAAGAACATAAGAAGAGCTTGCTGATTCAGGCCAATGGCCTATCCAGTCCAGCATCCTAGTCTCACAGTAGCCAAGGAGATGTTGGTGGGAAGTTTGAGTTCTCCTTAGTGCTATGTTGAATAGCCACTGCTATTTTTTCAGGCAAGGATGAGTGAGTAGTATCCACAGTTCAACAGAACAATATAGTCCAGCAGTTCTCAACCTGTGGGTCCCCAGATGTTGTTGGACTACAACTCCCAACATCCCTGAGCTCTGGTCTTGCTAGCTAGGGGTGAGGGGAGTTGTAGTTCAACAACATCTGGGGACCCACAGGTTGAGAAAGGCTGATGTAGTCTAAAAACTCCCCTAGATTTAGTTTGTCTTTCCATTAAACATTTCTGCAATCCAGCTCTCTGCAGCCTCACCAGCTTCCCACGCTTCCTGATCTGGAATAGTCTTCTGGAAGGAGTTAGCTCCTACATTGCAGTGGACTGCACTAAATGACTCTCAGTTCTCTTCCAGCTTGACGATTCTATGATGTCTTTCCCCTGGAATTTAAATGGAAGTGTGAAAAGCCAGAGTAACTATACATTGCCAAGCATCTGAGATGGCTGCACTTGCTCATTTTGTTTTTAAGGAAAATACTTCCTCTTGCCTTTAAAAAACAAAAAAACCTTCCATGACGGATTTCATTAAAAGTAAAAACAGTGTTTTTTTTAAAAATAAATTTATATAACAATGAACAGCTGTTGGGTCCACAGCAGACAGCCCCACAACCTTCCTGACCTTTGACAAAAGCCCAGGTGAGAACACCATAAGGTTTTTTTCTGGAAGTACATAAGAAAACTGCAGAGTACAGACCATTGGGGAGATAATTTGCAGAATAAAATAAAGGAAAGAACACTCACAGACACTCTTTGGCCACCTTATAAGTAAGGTTAAGTGCAACATGAAAACCCATGGGAATTTCATGAAAACTGTTGTTCACCTTCGATAATTTCTAAGTGCAGTTTATTTCTCAGCAACTGGCAGAGAAAAGTCAGCAGAAATGATCAGCATTGTGCACTAAAAGATCACAGCTGGCAACAGTGAGAAACAGTGAAACTCACCAAAGAACATTTACTCCTACAAACCTGTTGAAGCAAGCTAATCTCACCCATCTTCCCGGAAATTAAAAGGGAAGGCTTCGCTTCAACAGGCCTCCCAAGGGAGAGGGCTCAATAATCTGAGAGCCATGTCCAAGAAGGTCCTATTCTGTATACTCACCTGCCATATATTAGATGGGAATGGGATAATGAGAAACTTTCTCACTGCTGCCGTATTAATCGAATTCTTCTTTCTGTGGCTGCAACTGCTTTAAGTCTTTTTTATATTAAAACAAAAACCAACCACCTGAAGATCTAACCACATATGGTTTGGCAAACTCTTGGAAAATACCTTTGCTTAGAAATAAAATCCTACCAATGCAAAACATGATAAAAATAATCTCTGAAACTATTTCCTTTGCAGATTTTTTTTTCTCCTGAGCCCCACTGAAATCAGTCATCTTAAGGCTGAAATTGATGGATTCATCTATCCCTAGCCAAAGGAGAGGTTTCTCCCTTTTCTTTTCTTCTCCCCACCTCCAGCAAAAATAGGAAGGACAATGAAACTGTAAAATAAACGGCTGAGATTGATATTATGACTCAGTGACAACCGAAGCCTTGGAAAGAAATGGCTTTTAACATTTTTTTGTGAGAAGCTTCCAAGTGCCCATTTAAACTTTCTGTAGAAGCAAAGTTTGGGCACAAACATCAGGAGGTGAGGATTGTTCTAAAGAAGAAAAAGGATTTTTAATATTCGCCTTACCTCCCAATTAGGTTAATCCACATATCTAAAAGTAATTAACAGAAAAGAAAAGAAAAGAAAATAAATCAATGACTTCAACATGAAAACTCTTTAGCTAAAAAAAAAATCAGAGTAGGTGCATTCATCCTCTGATGAGCCTTTTGCCTGCAATAATTAGTTAGGTCAGATAGATGTATGCTCTTGATAAATTTTGCAAGACAAATGAACTTGGGAAGTTGCCTTGTTTCAAAGCAAAAATTAGGTATTATTCAATAATGGCTGAGTTTCTGTGTCAGGCTAATAGGACTCCAGACACTATAAAGTAGGATGGGGCTGAAAAAAGGGTTTAGAGATGTTCAATGATGTACTCATATTTCAGACGAGAAGGTTTTCCAGGTTCTGTCTCTCAACAAAATATGTTGAAAGAGCTTTAGATATTTGGAGTGGGCTTAAATGATTTACACTTCTCAAAACCCCATTTCCTGGTAGAATATCTATCAGATGTGATCTATACACAGACACACAGACACAAATATGCCTGCAGTACTTCTATGAAGCATTAGAGGGGAAGCAACTCGCCTTGCAGATTGTTCTCAGAAGGAGACAATATGCCTATTCTGAGAGCCCAGACTTCCCCAGTCTGGTGCCTGAGTCAGGGGCAAGTCAAAATTGTTGGTCTGAGAAGCAAGCTGAAGTCAATCTTGAGATGGAAGGCGCTCCATTAGGGTGGTCGTGTGTCCTACTTTTCAGAGGACAGTCCTCTATTCGAAGGAAGGGCAGTCCATTTAGGTGCAGGCTGCATTCACAAGGCAGTTTGACACATTTCCTCCAGTGCTTACTTAACTGTTCATTTCCACGTCATAGCTGAGCTTTCACACATAATAAAAAGGCCACTTCTGGAAATGTAGCAGAATATAGTGGAAATTTAGCACTCATTTCTGTGCTAGTTGGTCCTAATGGCTGACACATTCTCTCTTAAAGGGAGAGAGTGATTCCAGGAAGAGGCGTTTGGGGTGCTGGGGTAGAGAGAGTAGTACCTCTGTCAGGGAACTCCTTCCAGGGTAGTTTGCCCACATTTGGTCCTCAGTTCTCACCTGTGACTCCTAGAAGCTGTCAGCATGCAACAGCAGCCACAACACAGGGAACAGCTTTGACTGGCTGGCTAAACCAAGCCAGCTAAACCAGGGACTTGCCCTGCATGCAAAGAAGGCTCCTGCAGATTGAGCAGGCAAGACCAACAGTGGGTCCAATGGCCAAGGCGGCAGCTTCTGCACATTCTGTAGAGAGATCTAAAGGGCAGATGGGGCTCATCAACCTGTGAAGGGAGCCCGTCTGGGAAGAAGAAAACTCTTAATCCTAAACCTCTGCTGCCTTGTGGGATATCTTCAGAAGATAAAACTGAAGGGTTAACCCTGCACAAATCCAGAGTTGAGTCCCTAACACAGTTGGATGGTTCTAATTACAGGTAGGTAGCCGTGCTGGTCTGCTGTAGTCGAAACAAAAAAAAAAAAATATTTCCAGTAGCACCTTAGAGACCTACTAAGTTTGTTATTGGTATGAGCTTTCATGTGCATGCACACTTCTTCAGATACACTGAAACAGAAGTCACCAGACCTTTATATATAGTGAGAGGGTGGGGAGGGGTATTACTCAGAAGTGTGGTGGGAAGGGGTGATTGGCTGATAGCTGTTGACAAATTGCAACTCATTACCAAACTTAAAACCATGGAGACACCTGGTCTGAATAGAGACATTGGATTCTTATCTCATTATACATGATAAAGCTATTTTTAGCCATCTCACCCCTTGCTTTTTCCTGTAAGACCAATTACAGTCATTAATAGCCTTTCTATTTATATCATTCCCCACAATGCCCAGTAAAAATGCTTCTGGTTTCTTTATAAATGTATATTTCAACATTTTTTTATCTCATTATATATCATCTCCCAGAAGCATTTCACCTTTTTACATTCCCACCACACGTGATAAAATGTTCCCTCTTTTTCTTTACATTTCCAACATTTATTACTGACTTGATACATTTTCGCTAACTTGACAGGTGTAATATACCATCTATACATCATTTTCATCACATTTTCTTTTAGGGCATTGCATGCAGTAAATTTTAAAGGAAGGAAACCCTTGCTTGGGGCAGTACAGAGATCAATACAGAGCCTGGTAGTGGGCAGCCATCAAGAAAGTGGAGTGTTGTGATCTGCAGCTAACCTGCTACCCTATCACCATCATCTCCAGTGGCTGACCTGGCCAGTCTCCCAGTGCCCTGCAAGGCATTGACAGATGCTGTAGCATTTGGAAAACAAAAAACAAAAATACCCCATATTTTGCAATGTTAAGAATATAAGGAAGAGAACCGGACTAACATCTCTCTGCATGCTAATTGTGTGCAGGCTTCGCTTTTTGTTTTTGTTTTTGGTTTTTTTTAATGTTCAGAAATTTAATTAAAAATTGCACAGAGGGGACAAAGTCACCAAACAGGACATAACAAGAGCAGCTCCAAAACAAAGAAGGAAAGAGAGAGAAATGGAGCTTGAACTGTGAGTTGGAAATCATAATATAAAATTTGTTTTACATCTATAGCTGTCTTTCCTCCAAGCAGCAAAAAGCAGAGCGCATAAGGATAGCCTACTGGATCAGACCAATGGCCCATCTAGTCCAGCATCCTGTACTCACAGTAGCTACACAGAAGCCTGTGGAAAACCTACAAGCAGGATTTGAGCATAAGAGCAACTCTCCCCTCCTGTGGTTTCCAGCAACTGGTATTCAGAAGCATTACTGTTTCTGGCCATGGAGGCAAAGCATAGCCATTCTGGCTAGTAGTCACTGATAGCCTTATTCCCTGGACCTCTTCAATGTAGCTGCTTTGGTAGTAGTAGGAGATGTCCCCAATCCTCTTTGGGGATTCCAAGTAATACCTGAAGCAGCCTTCAATCTGAATGTTCTTTCTCTATATATGGATAGTGTTATTATAAGGCATGGGTAGGCAAACTAACGCCCAGGGGCCAGATTAGGACCAATCGCCTTCTAAATCCAGCCCGGGAATCAGCATGTTTTTACATGAGTAGAATGTGTGTTTTTATTTAAAATGCATCTCTGAGTTATTTGTGGGGCATACGAATTTTTATTTTCAAAATATAGTCCAGCCCCCCCCCCCACAAGGTCTGAGGGACAGTGGACCGGCCCACAGCTGAAAAACTTTGCTGACCCCTGTTATAAGGTTTAGTCAATAGATGGCACTGGACTTAGTTGTATCTGGGAGATGCCAGGAGCTTCTGGTACGTGTTCTGTCTGCCCTCCATGACATCCTCCCTTGCTTCCATATATGTATATTCCATTATTGACATTTCTTTGCTAGACATTCAATTTCGCTTTGAAGTTGTGCATCTCGTTGCAACCTCAATGGAGCTGGGTAATTTGAAAACATGATTATCTACAAGGGTTCAGTTCAAGACCATATGGAAACTGTGGACCTCTTTGATGTAGCTGGTTATGCCATTGAGGCTGGATTGGCAGAGCGTTGTATTTTGGTTGTTTTTTACATTGGTTTCTGTACAAAAAAATAAATGCAAATGTAATCATTTCAAAAAGTGGGGAAATGTTCTTGAAACTGTTGTGAACTTCATGGATTTATAGCACATGTTTTTACTTCCTCATTTTGTCAAGGAACAAAAGGGCAGATGAGCCAACATCTGTGCATACAAAAATAACCCCTTAGAGCTTATTTTCCCCTTTTGTCAGAAATCTATTGTTAAACTGGAACATTTTAAAATTCTAGAAACTGGCTTCCCTGCATACTAAATATTACAAACTCCTGCTTTAAGCCGAGAGGTTATCCTTGCCATGACACTTCTTTTTTAAAAAAATGAATAAAACATTTGTAATAAAACTTATTACATGAAATGCTTAGTGTCAACAGCTGGCTATAATCCAACTAATTCTTCTCAGAAATTAATTGGTCTCATTTTGTCCTGTGCAAGTGTTAAAATATCAACCAGGTAATATTCCAGTGTAATATTCCAGGTAATATGCCTGGGTGATGGGCCATTAAGGGAAACAAAGGAAAGGAGCTTTGTTTGAGATGGCATACAGGTGAGGCCGCTCCCCTAGTTTGTGGTTAATTAGAAGGACAATGCCCAAATTTAGAGTTGAGTTGCAGTGATGTAGCCCAGAAGCAAAGAAGCAAGCAGAGGGAGAGAGAGCCTTGCTAGATCTTTGCTTGATTCCAAATGTGGCTATGCAGTTGGTCTCCATCTCCCACCTTCCTGGGCCTCCATGGCCACTGGTTAGGAATGATGGGAGCTGTAATCCCAACCTCTGAAGGACCTCAGTATTAGTGAGTGGACATAGCAGACGACAGAGATTTCTTCAAGTAGTTCTTTATAAGTAAGCTGGAACTGAACTGAACTGAACAGCTCAGCCGGCCTGCTTTTATACGCAGCCGGCTGTCAACATTGTAACAACCACCACCCAGGGTTTCCCCATCTAAATTAACTTATGTGGACCTGTGTGAAAACTATATACACAATACCCCTGGTGGCCAGGGTGAGAACTTCAATACATAACACTCAGGTCAGGGAAGGCTGCCTTGTAGGGACAGACAACATCATAGGTGCCAACTCCCTGGGGCCCTGGGTGCCCAAGCACCCAGAAAATTCGCCATGAAAGGGTCGGGCACCCACAAATATCAGTGCCATGCAGTTGTGGGGCCATGCTGGCACCCCTGGACAGCATTAGCAGTAGCTCCAACATCACACATCCCCAGGATTGTCCAAAAACTACAAGGCTCCGCCCATGCATGCAATTAAAACCACTTATTTGTCCTTTAGCTCCACCCTATGTCCCAGAAGGTCTCTCTTTTCAGCCATCCCCCAGATTTCATAACGTTTAAGGGCTTTGTGCTTTTCAGAGTTGTTTGTACAGGGCTAGGCAGATGAACTCTGGATGTTGTGAGGTTTTGTGGAGTGGAGTAAATAATTGGTCTTGTTTTACAAGATTGTTGGAAGACAGAGGGCCTCCCCTTCATAGGTTTTGTAATTTGGGAAATACAGATTTGTCAGTGGGGGGGGGCTGTCCTTTGAGTCAAGACTCTCTGTGATTCGATGTTGGAGACTTTATGGTAGTTTGTAAAGGAAATGAGGCTTTATGATTGCACTGTTGTCAGTAGACAGAGTAACAGGGCCTATTCTTGGCGTTTCTAAGCTTTTAAACCCCAGGAAGAGGAGGAGAAGGAGGGGGGAAATGTTGTATTTCAACAACTGGCAACCCTCTAATGGGGTGGGAAGGAAAAGAAGCTAATTTCATCCAGCTTGGCCTTTTAAGCAATTTGCAGCTAATTTTCTCCTATTTATAGTCAGTATGGCGATACATGAGGTCAAATTGCATTATCAGTAATGGTCTCACAACTATCAGCTTGGATTGTATATGCATAGTGCTGTTTTATGGGTTTAAACTTGTATATTGTCTTTGTTCTGTTTACTTTAATTCTATGTTGTATGTCACTTTGGATATTTTTAAATATAGAGCAGTAAATAAATATTTTAGAATAAATAACCAATGCAGGTGAACACAGACAAATAAATACTATGTTCTATAACTCACCTTCCTTCCATCACAGAAGCCCAAGGTAGGATACATATGATTTAATATTCATTTTGTTGATCATAGAAAAGTGCCTTGTACCATGCCAGAATATTGGTCCATTTAGCTCAATACTGTCTACATTCTCAGCCCTACTGGGAGATGCTGGGGTTGAACTTGTGATCTTCTGCATAGAAATCATATTCTCTACCACTGAGCTATGGCTCCGTTTCACTGCTGTTTGGTCCCCTTTTGTTCCTTCATTTGGAGCAGTTTTCTTTGCACCATGTCAGGGAACTGCCATCGGATCAGGAGGGAGAGGGGAAAAGCCGGATGAATTACAGAGAGCCCCCAAAGATCGTGGGAAGCAGCTCCTCCTCAGCGGAGGAAAGTAACCATGCCTCCAGTGGAGAGGAGCTTCAGGGCTCGGAGGAGGCGAGGCGGTACCAGGACACCTTGCCTGGGCAAAGCGGGGAGGAGAGAGGTCCTCCGTTACCCACGCCCTCCTTGCGCAGTAAGCTTTCGCGCCGAGAGGGGAGGCACAGACTGGGCGTCAAGAAACTACTTTGCTGAGGAAGGTTTAAGGACTGCCCACTCAACGGATTCTGCCAGTGAATGAACCAGCCACGGGAGAGTGGCGCTCTGGACAGAGAAAGTTTATTTTGGCATCAAAAGCAAGGCTTCACAGCCAAGCAGGGAGGCATTTGCTTGCTTGCTCTCAAGCAACCCCTTGGAACCCTTACACACCATTTTTTCCTTCATTGCTCTAACTGGTCTTAGTTTAATTTGCCTACATTTCTATTTACAACAATTGCTTGTGGGAACCAATCAAATTTTGATTCTGGGCATCCATGATGTCATCACATCAGATACAGAATGTCATGACATCACTGAGAAAAGCGACCTACATTGTCCCATCCGGTGGAATTAAATGGCATTGAGGGCAAATAAGGAAGTGGGAGGCTGCAATCCTAATCCTGTTTTGCAAGTCCCATTGAATTCTATGTCTACTTCTTAGTACGTGTCTTAGTATGCATGGATAGGATTGCAGCCAAAGAGATCATTGAAGCAACATTAATATGTTGGCATCATGGGTAGAAATACAGAAACGGTTTTCGATGCTCAGAAAAACCTGATACAGATCAAATTGGTTTTTGTTTAGATCCATTAAAAATGGCACAGAATTGCTCTTTTAATTCTTTTTCTCTCCAAGCTATTTCAGCCACTTTACTTACTTGGTTTATAAATGCTGTTGGTTTACTTGCCCAAGGACAAGCTTATGACTTAAAACATCTCATTACTGCATTTTGGCATCACTTATGCCCTTCATTTAGTCTTTGTCTGGAATCCATGAAAGCAATAATGCGTCCAGAATGTTTGGAGTTTGATTAAATTTGTCAAAGGCCTGTTATCAAACACAATACTGCAGGCACTATTTGAACCTCAGTTTCTCTCAATGAAGTACAAAGGCAGAATTAGTTTGTGCCCCATCCACCTGCTTTTAGGCTAGAATATTTACATACACTGCATAGGATTTGCATAGGGGAAGCACTATAGTTTATTGGTAGAGCAAGTGCTTTGCATACTGTGGAACACCCTCCCACCAGATGTCAAAGAGAACAATAACCACCAGACTTTTAGAAGACATCTGGTGGTTATTGTTCTCTTTTAGGGAAGCTTTTAATGTTTGATGTATCACTGTATTTTAATATTTTGTTGGAAGCTACCCAGCGTGGCTAGGGAAGCCCAGCCAGATGGGCGGGGTATAAATAATATATTATTATTATTATTATTATTATTATTATTATTATTATTATTTGCATACATAAGGTCCCAATTTCAATCCCAGACATCTCTAGGTAGCGCTGGTGAAGACTCCTTTCTAAAACCCTGGAGAGGCACAGCTAGACTACAGCTCCCATCATCCCTGACTATTGGTCAGACAGGGGCTGATGGAAGCTGCAGTCCAACAGCAACAACTGGCTAGCTCCATATAGGTCATACTGATGGAACAATGGTCAGACTCCATATACAACAGATTCGTATCTTGGATATATTAGAAGTGTGTGCACGGTTGGCGCTGTGGGTTAAACCACAGAGCCTAGGACATGGCGATCAGAAGGTCGCGGTTCGAATCCTCATGACGGGGTGAGCTCCTGTTGCTCGCTCCCTGCTCCTGCCAACCTAGCAGTTCGAAAGCACGTCAAAGTGCAAGTAGATAAATAGGTACCACTCCAGTGGGAAGGTAAACGGCATTTCCGTGCGCTGCTCTGGTTCGCCAGAAGCGGCTTAGTCATGCTGGCCACATGACCCGGAAGCTGTACGCCGGCTCCCTCAGCCAATAAAGTGAGATGAGCGCCGCAACCCCAGAGTCGGTCACGACTGGACCTAATGGTCAGGGGTCCCTTTACCCTTTACCTTAATAAATAGTGCATATAACTTTCTCTCTCCTTAAATCTAGTAGTGAACTTTAGACAGTGAGACAAATAGCATAGTTTGGGATGGACAAGTGCAGTAGAGTGGAAACAGTGTTGCATGCAATGAATACAGGGTGGGATGGGAAATTATGCCTTCTTACATCCATAGTCATAACTCATGACTGGCCAGCTAAACCCTGGTGAAGGTAGCCAATACATCCCAAACCTTTGGTAAGTTAGGGACTTGTGCTGCGTGCAAAGACAAGCTCCAGCGGATTGAGCAAACGAGACCAAAAGTGTGTCCAATAGTCAAGCAGGCAGTTTCTGCACGTGCTGTAGAGGGAAGTGAGGGGCAGGTGGGGCTCGTCAACCTGGGTAGGTAGCCCATCTAGGAGAAGGAAAGCTCTGAGCCTAAACATCCACTGCCTTGTGAGATATCTTTGGGAGAAAAAAGGCTAAGGAGTAAACCCTACACAAATCTAGAATGGAGTACCTTAGACCAGCAGTTCTCAACCTGTGGGTCCCCAGATGTTGGACTACAACTCCCATCATCCCTAGCTAGCAAGGCCAGAGCTCAGGGATGATGGGAGTTGTAGTCCAACAACATCTGGGGTCCCACAGGTTGAGAACCGCTGCCTTAGACAGATGGAGGATGCCTTGTAGACCTCCTTCTGGCAACTCCGGCAACCAAGCTGCTGCCAAATGTATTGCTCTGCTTTCCTCTCAACCACACCAGAGGCCAAGAGGAGAGAACCTGTCATTTGGGCAGCCTTGGACCTCCATACACGTTGCCCAGGCTTGTGCCCCGGGGAGGTTTCTTGGTGCCATTAATGCAGCAGTATGACTTTACCCCCTGGAGGTGCACTCCATTGTCTCTGAAGACAGATGGATGCCAACAAGTCATACCATTGAGTTTGCTACTCACATATGTGATGATACCACTGGTCTCATCCACTGAAGACCTTACTTGTGAAGATACTGTAATCAGCAACCTCTGTGACATTGTTTTTGACAGTGTATCAATCCAGGACATTTCCAACCGGCCATTTCTGCAATCTTTAAATTGTGCATCCAAAGTATATTGCTGGCAGCAGTTCTTGTGATCGTGATGGCACTTCTTTGAGCAACTGCTCTCATGGAAATGCTGGGTATAGCTATAAAGGGACGCAGGTGGCACTGTGGGTTAAACCACAGAGCCTAGGACTTGCCGATCAGAAGGTCGGCGGTTCGAATCCCCGCGATGGGGTGAGCTCCCGTTGCTCGGTCCCTGCTCCTGCCAACCTAGCAGTTTGAAAGCACATCAAAGTGCAAGTAGATAAATAGGTACCGCTCTGGTGGGAAGGTAAACGGCGTTTCCGTGCGCTGCTCTGGTTCACCAGAAGCGGCTTATTCATGCTGGCCACATGACCCGGAAGCTGTACGCCAGCTCCCTCGGCCAATAAAGCGAGATGAGCACCGCAACCCCAGTCAGCCACGACTGGACCTAATGGTCAGGGGTCCCTTTACCTTTACCTTTATAGCTATAAACACCTTGATCCATAGGTTACAAATGGTCACAAGAATACATGCCTCTGGACAGTTGAAATTGCTCTTGTGAAGAAAGGAAATATAGCCATGATGGCTATTGTCTGTCCGTACCATCCGAGGCACAAATGCTTCTGAATGCCAGTTGCTGGAAACTGCAAGAGGCGAAAGGGCTCTTGTGCTCAGGTCCTGATTGCAATTTTCCCACAGGTAGCTTGTTCGGCTACTGTGAGAACAGGTTGCTGTACTAGATGGGCCATTCACCTGATCCAGCAGGTCTTTCTTATGTTCGTATTGTCTGAACCAACTCCAAGATACACGTCTTCCATAATGCACATCTGGAGCATAATAACAAAGAAGAGTGGCGAGGGAGTCCCCCAATAATGTATCTGTGAGAGTGACAGGAATGTGATAAACACACTCCTTATTTCCGCTCCAACGGAAAAGCTGACTGACTGAAATGGCAGATAAATAACCTCCACAAACAACAGCTTCTGATGACAGCCCATTGTGTCTGACCCCATGAGGGCAAATTGCCTTCAAAAGGAGAAAGAGAAGGATGCAAAAAAAAATTACCTCAGAAGGCAACACTCGAAGGCCTGGTGTGGTGCTTTATTATTTAATCGAGTGCCTCAGAGTGACAAATTGTTAAAACTGGAATCTTCCACGTGGGGAGGCTGTCAAAAAAAAGAGAGAAAATGGAAGAACGTCAAACTCATGATTTGTGAAATGGTGGCTTCCCGTTTGTGTTAGGCCCTCAGCTGTTTTATGGGGGAGGCTTCTGTGAGAGGAGAACTCTCATTTCCCTCATTTCCAGTCAGACCTGACCTGGAGTCAATTTGGGGCAAGGCTGCAATGTATTCTGATACAGAAGATTGTATGTGTTTTCAGTCCTTTTCACCAAAAGGCTTCTTCAAGACTTCCCTACATTAATTCTGTATGTCACTGCCAGCTTCTTTGACCTCATAAAGAATCCTGCTCATATACACAATTTCTGCAATGTTTTTAACACAGCCATTAAGTGCAAAAAATGTCTGAGTACGCGCCAACCGTTTGATTTTATTGACTTTTGTAAAATTGACTCCAATAAATTCGCATTTATCCAAATTTTGCAATGTAGTTCTCCAGCCAACCACTGTTTTAAAAGATGCATACATTAGAGGAAATTGTGCGTAAAATGAATATATTAGTGAAAATAACAGACCAGTACATAATGTTTGGAGAAATGGTTTGTGAAAATGCATATATTGGTCAAAACCTCATACAAAAATGTGCTTACTAAGAGAAATTTGCACTAAAATGCTGAAGAAATTGCTGCAGAAACAGGGTGAATGGAACTGAAGTTTGCAAGAATGAGAAGCATAGAGAACTGAAATTGTCTGATCCTTCCATCCCTAGTGTGAGATATCACTTGGTTTGGTGCAATGTCTTCTAGCCTCTCCACAAACAAATAATTGAAGCCCTCAATTAACAGTGCCCTAAACTGCAGTTTATTTAACCTAACAACTCATCCAGTCCTGCCTATTTTTTAATTGAACATTGATGCCATTTTTATCTTTCACTTGAGTTTTCAAGAGTTCATTGTTGTCTCTGAAGATCAACAATCATTTTTGACTCAGCTAGTTGGCATATTTCTGTAAAGTTCTGTAAATTTAACTCATGGCCCCAATGTAATTTATCTATGGCATTTTGTGGGGAGTTCCTGGGACAATTTGGGGTGCCGCACAATCATTGATAAATAATCACAGCATTGCAATAACCGCTGCATCCTTTGCATTATTAAAATTCATGCTGATTGCCTGCGTTACGGCTCATTTAGAGCCCCTGCAATGCCTTGGATTGATAATCCAAGCACCCAAATTACAATTTATATGTCAATTTCCACAGAGGGGCTGTTACTGTCATTTTGGGTAAATAATGCCCCTTCAAAATTGTATAAATAAAAACAGGTTTTGCATAACAAGCCATGATAGCTCCAGAACAGCCATTACCCTCATCAGCCAAACAATATGCATGTTTAAAATGTGTCTGAATACATTTTTAATGTCTTTTTTGCTTCTCCAATGGCACTATAATGGCTTTTGAGAAGCTGTGGTGGTTTATTGCATCAATTGTCTTACATGTGTGGGATGGGGAGGAAGGAGTGGTCTTGTTTTCCCCTAGTATTAAAGCAAATGTCTGTCTCTGAGTATGTCTAAAACTCTGCACACATACAAAATATTTAAATACACACATTCAGAATCCCTAACCTAATCTTCCAAACAACACAGGAGTAAGTACATAAAGTTACATTCCTTCTCTAATGAGTATTCACGGTAGGGCTTGGAAAGTTGACTTCTAAAAGGAACCAATTCCAGTTCAAGATGTCAAAAAAAGGAACTAATTCAAGTTCATCTTTGTCCCTTTATGCAGCAAACAAGTTCAGTTCAGCTCACAGTTCAATTCAAGTTCGCTTAAATTATCCTTGGCAAAAGAATTTCAGCATTCAAAACGCTAAGGACCGCTGTGTTGAAGTATAAAATATATGCCAGAAGACTAAGATTTGGAAACATACACACAGTGGAATGGCTTTAAAAATGTACAAAAACGAACTTGAATATATTTTGAAACCATTCACAGTTCTTTCTCAACATAAACTTAATTTACATTCAGTTCACTCAGCAGCTATTGGAGCTACTTTCAGATGCAGTTCAGAAATTTTTGAAGCAATTTGGTGAACTTTTGTGAAACTGAATTAGTTCACTCCAAACACTAGTTTACACTGTGCTTGTTGCTAAGGTTGATTATTTGGCACCAACATGGAGGATTAGGTAGGTAGGTAGTTATAGCTACAGGATCGATAGCAAAACTGTTGATAGCAGGGCAATCCTATACACATCCACGCAGAAGTAAGCCCCATTGTTTTCACTTATTTCCAGTGAGTAAGTTTAGTACTGCAGCCTGTGTCTGGCAATAGAGGCTGTTCCTGCAGATTTAATTAGAACTTTGCCATATGTTGTGGTCTCCGGTTATCCAGAGGTATGTGTCGACAAAGAAGCCACGGAGGAGCTTTTTAAAAATAAAAATAATAATACAACTTTAATGCTCCCACCAGTTCTCTTTTCATTCTGTTAATGATCCATTATGTGCATTTTAATTATGCAGATGTGCCTGTGAAATCTTTGTTTTGGTGTGCCTTTTCAAAAACCAAATTACTTTAAAAAATAATAATAATGGTTTGCTACGAGGAAGGAAGGGGACGTCTGAAAGCAGCTTTTGTTTCAGGCCAGAACTGCTGCCTCAAAGATTAAGATTTGAAGACGGTGCGTGGCCCTGATTATGCTGGTATTATTCTACACCTTCCCTTGAATATCAGGTAAGCCAGCTGAAGAGTGGCTGAGGACTATTACTCTTCCTAACAAAAACCTAGCCTTCCCCTCGACTGCCGTCACATTAAAAAATTAACACGTACGCAGGGAGTCTATTCTGAATGGAAATGAATGTTCTCTTTGACCCAATCCCCATCACTCACCTACAGCACAAAAGAACATCATTTAATGCCTAAGAATTATCTCTTCCATTTTTGGAATTTAAAATAGCGTTACTTCAGTGTTTCCAGCTATGGAAAACTTACTGAGGAGAGGAGAGGAGAGCGAGAGAGATTATCACACAACAGTCCTTTGTGTGGCAAGGTCCTGAACCCTCCCCCATTGTAGAATAAAGACACTTGGCACCAGAATTTAGGTTAATAGGCTGAAAAGGGCCACAACTTTATTGATTACAGAATGTGAGTGGTATTGGCATTGGAACCAATGACTATATCTGACTCCTGCCAGCCTGTCAGGAGTCTAGTAAGGGTTAACCACCGATAGGGGGAGCCTTGTTGATGCACATCAACTAGGAATTCCCCCAGGGCCACTGATAGGGGTCGTGCTATGGCCCTGGCCCCCGTCTGGGCTTCGGACAGAGGACACGCCCCCTGGATTCCTTTAACGGAATACCCTTGAAATAGGAGGGGTAGGTGATGGCCGCCACCTCCCCTCGCCTCCAATCGAATACTCCAATGCCTAACCGCCAAACCTTACAAAGTTGTGGCGATTTGCTACAAGGTAGGCGAAAAACCAAGTGGCTGGTGCCAATTTGCCAAGTGGAAAAAAATTCCTACCGGGCCCCCTGGACAACTAAGGAGACCAACCGAAGTCCATAGCAAGGTCAAAGGATAAGGACCTAACTAAGGGTGGGAGTTTCAGGTGTGTGTGCAGGAGCCAGGCCCTGTGACCAATAGGACTTTGCAGGACTGGGGCCTTCCTAAGTTTGTTCTGAAGAGGCAAGGCGCGGCCGATTGGTAGCTCACAGCACCTGGTGGCAAGAGCTGAGAAGGGATATAAAGTCAGCATTTCCCTTTGGCTTTTTGCCACAGCAACCCGCTTCCTGCCTTGGGCTTCTTACTTCCTGATCCTTGAACCTCGGCTTCTTGACTCCTTGCTTCTTGATCCTCGGACCCCTGACTTCGTGACTCCTTGCTTCCTGACCCTCGGACCCTTGACTCCCAGCTCTCTGACCCTCCAACTCTTGGCTTCCTGACTCCTGGCTTCTGGACCCCCGTTCCTGTTCCCACCCCACCATCTTGCCCCCGGTCCTGACGTCCCCTGCTGGGACTTCGATCGCCCATGAACTGGACCGTGACAGGGAGGACGGGAGAACTGTGCAAGCGGGAGCGAGGTAAAAGAGGGTGCAAGCCTGGCCGCGGCTTGTTTAAATGGGCTAAGCCATGCTCCCTTCGGCCGATTGGACTGGCCGATATGAAATGACACAGCCAGGAACTCCCTGTGATGCGGAGCTACCTAAGCCCTGCGTACACGGGTTGGGCTCATGATCTGCCCACAACATCGACTCCCTGCGAGGGGAAATGGCTTTAAGCTCAATTTGAAGTTACAGGTCTTTATTATTTCTGCTCCCATGCCAGAATACTGCAGAAGAGTGCCCAGAGCAAAAGGAGAAGCCCTTTTGAAAAGGAAAGGATATAAATCAGTCATGTCAAGACAGGTAAGAATTTACAGGTAAGGGACCGCAACATAAATCCAGGCAGGTGAGAGATTAAAACGTAGCGTGGAATCAAACCCAGTCAGCGTTAAAGCCTCCGAGCTGAATTCACTGCTAATGAGATGGAACTGTGGACCCTCGGGAGGTCTGGCTGGCAGGGGGAGAGCGAATAACGTGGCAAGGAGGGATCGACTCCACGGCTTCTCTCACCTCCTCATTAGAAGGTGTTGTAAATGCATTTCCCAAGCCACGACTCTAAGTGGGATGATTACATTATTCATTTATACTAATTTCCTGTTCAATAATGATCCAGCTGATTAGGAGCTTGTCATGCAAAACAGCCAGAAATTAGAGGAACTCATTATGGAGTGAGGGACTCAGTGGCTTCACACTGGCTTAGTGCTTCACACCGAGGGAGGGCCCCATCTGATGTTGGAGCTGCATCTCCAGAAGGTGGAGGAGTCCATACAGTGTGACGGCCTGGGACTCGGGACCAGAGGGGTCTGTCTGCATCCTTTGCCTCTGGCTGCATCTGGATCAAGTCTGGGGCCTGATTCTGAAGAGCCCCAGTCTGCACAGGTTCCCCTGCAATAAGCACCAGCTGGGCCGAGTCAGGGGCCTGAGCCTGCCCTGGCTCCAGATGTGGGGATTACCTTGTTGCCTTCAGCTGGGCCATCACTTACAGCTGCTCCACTACCGGTTGCGTCAGGAGAGGCTGAGGCGGCCTCTAGGTCTAGTAACCCACCGACATCTCCCAAGCTGCAGAGACTAAGGTCTGAGAGAAGGAGAGACCTGAGTACTCGCAGGAGGAGTGCTCACCTTCGGACGAGACAGGGAGGTGAGTCACCGGGGGATCAGGAACGGCCGTTACCATGACAAAGATAAAAGGCTGTAAGACCCTGGCCCAGGTTGCAGGAACAACATTGCTGTTTGCTGGAAGCTGCCTGAGACCCTGTGCCTGACCTAGCCTGGTTTCCTGCCTTGTGTCCTGCCTGGGCCCTGTCAGACTGACTCCTCGTGGAACCCTTGGATTCGAGACCAGACCTGGACCGTGTTGCTCAGGTTAACCCCCGGGCCCAGCACACACACCATGGTTCCTGCTCATGACGTCAATGGCCACTAGCCACAATGACTGTTTTACCTCTACCAGTGTGGTGTAGTGGTTAAGAGTGGTAGACGTAATCTGGTGAACCGGGTTCGCTTCCCCGCTCCTCCACATGCAGCTGCTGGGTGACCTTGGGCCAGTCACACTTCTCTGAAGTCTCTCAGCCCCACTCACCTCAAAGAGTGTTTGTTGTGGGGGAGCAAGGGAAAGGAGAATGTTAGCCGCTTTGAGACTCCTGAAGGGGAGTGATAAAGCGGGATATCAAATCCAAACTCTTCTTCTTCTACTACTGTCACAGGCAGTGTGCCTCTGGACAACATTTGCTGGGAATCACAGGTGGGCAGACTCAGGTCCTGCTTGCAGGCTTCCCACAAGCATCTGATTGATGACTGTGAGAAAAGGATGCTGGGCAGGACGAGCCATTAGCCTGATCCAACAGGCTTTTCTTGTGTTCTTATGATGCTGGGTGAGGCATAGAGCTATCGATAGCCTTCTCCTCCATGGTTTCATCTAATTCTCTTTTGAAGCCATCCAGGTTTCCTGGACATCACTGCCTCTTGTGGGAGCGAGTTCCACAGTTTGACTATGGAGCTGTGTGGAAAAAAGAGCTTTCCTTTGCCCTGATTCCTCCAGCATTATTTTTTTGAAATGTTTATTCATTTTTCCTTTTTCATTCATTACACACACCTCATATTCATAACATTGACTATGTATTCCTTCCTCCCTCCCCTCCTAGGCTTCCCCCAACTTCCGCTTCTGGTTTGTTTCTCCTTTCGCCCACTTTGCTGCCTCCTAAAAGAAAAAGCTACTAATAACATATTTATACAATAACTTCAAACCTAAACATAACAATGAATACACCGTATTATTTCTCTGTCTTCTAGACATTTTCTAATACTAACAATGCGAATGTTTATTTAAATCCTGACATCAAGTCTATAGACTTTCTTTGTTTCTGCAAATATAATATAAATGGCTCCCATTCCTTTTCAGAGTCACTGTTGTCTTTTCCTCTTAATCTGTCATTTTTGCCACTTCTGCATAGTTCATCAACTTCTCTTGCCATTGTTCTTTAGTTGGTATTTCTCCAGTCTTCCAATTTTGTGCGATCAACATTCTCGCTGCTGTGGTGGCTTAAATAAAAAAAAGTCCTCTTTTCTTTTGGTATATCTTGGCCTAAAATACCTAACAGAAAGACTTCTGTTGCTGTTTTTTACAAAAGTCTGATTCCTCCAGCATTGAGTTTCAATGGATGGTCCCCTGTTGCACTCAGGTGCTGCTTTTGGGTTTCCCATAGGCATCTAGTTGGCTCCTCTGAACAGGATACTGGACTAGATGGCCCCTGGCCTGATCCAGCAGGCTCCTCATATAGGCGAAGTGCCCTGCTGGGCTATTTCAAAAGTCCATTGGCTTAATCATCTCCTAGTAATTTCCAGCTCCAGAAGTATTTGTCCACACAAGAAGCTAGGAATAGTGTGTTAACATGCAGCCGCAGTGCTGATCCATAACTCTGTCGAATTTTAGAGTTGGAAAGGAATCCTGAGGATCATCTAGCCCAACACTCTGCAATGCAGGAATATGCAGTTGTCCCATATGGGGATCAAGCCTCTGACCTTGGTATGATAAGCACCATGTTCTATCCAATGGTGCGCAAGTGCAGGAGGCAAGGTAGGGATTAGACCCGGCTTCCTCAAACTTGGCCCTCCAGATGTTTTTGGCCTACAACTCCCATGACCCCTAGCTAGAAGGACCAGTGGTCAGGGATGATGTAGTCTCAAAACATCTGGAGGGCCGAGGTTGAGGAAGCCTGGATTAGACAAATTTATGGCGGATAAAGCTGCTTGCCAGAATGGCTTTGTTGTAGCTCCACTGTTGGAAGAAGTATGCCTCTGGATGACAGTGGCTGGGCATTCCAGGTGGGTAGGGCTTCCCAGAGGCATCTAATTGGCCACTGTCAGAACAGGATGGTGTGCTTGGTGTGCATTTGTCCTAATCCAACAGGGCTCTTCTTATGTTTCAATGTCTTTATGTACAGACTTGATGCATGTATGTTACCTGTGACAGGGCAAAGAGTAGCTTGGTGATGGGAGGCGTGATTATAACTGGGAAATCAGCATGACAAGAAAGTGTTGGGGAAAACCTTCCCCAGCACCCTCAAGATCCCATTCTGGAGTGTCATCCCCATAGCTGTTATTCACCAGAACTTAAGAAGACCAAAGAACCAGTTGTGGGTCTTCTTCATTCGCATTCAGCTAATGCACAGCCATGACCTAATGAGAGTAAGCGATGTAATTAAACAGAATATTGTGTGTCTTCTGCCTCCCAAACCACCATGTTAGGTAAGTTCTCCCCTATGCCTTTGCCGAAACTTCCTTCAGCACTTCACTATATAACAATCCTTTTCATATAGTAAATTAATTCCATTCAATTGACTGCTTCGTGGCTACCTATAAGTAATGTTCGGGTATCCCACAGGATGGCAAGATTAAAACAAACGATGTCCTCTTTTATATTCCTCACCTTGGTGTGACTCTCCTCATTCTTCCATCAAGCTGTGCTGCTTATCACAATTAAGAATAACCGCATCACAAGGAAACAAATGATCTAACTGTCTTCCTGTCTAGCTCTCTTTGGGATATATGCCCTCCTTTTCATTACTTGCTTTTGACATTTCTGAATCAATGCTCCGGAATTAATTCAGTCACTGAGCAACCATTCCCATGGCAGGCCTTTCTCTTCTCAGGCCGATTAGCTTTATGATTTCTGTAACTTGAAACAAGCACAAACAGGGGCATTGCTAGCTACTTAAAAGATTGAGGGCACAGACCCATAGATGAACATTTTCATAAGATTTGCATAGAGTACCCACTTAGAATTTAAAACATCGTGGAAAACCAGCCAACTCATTTGCCCTCCAAATCATCCTGGATAAATTCTGCTGTTAATCTGCTACCCCATCTCAGATAACCCAAATCCATTCCTCTTAAATTTATTTACCGTCAATTAATTTCCCAGCTTATCTCCCTCAAAATAAATGTGATTTCCCTTCCATAGTTCCCATTCATTACCTCCAAGCCAACTCTGCCTAGATATATCTAATATCAGTCATATTAAATTAATTTATTCCCGCAAATTAATATGCTACTAACCTAGATCACACACACACACGATCCAACTCCCCTAGAATCCATTGCCTGCCCAGAAATAATCAGGACACTTAGAGAAAGAGTCAGGGCCTGTTCCGAAAGGGCACAAATGTAAGAATGGAACATACAAGAGACCAGTTCCCTGATTCATCTAGTTTCTCAAAAAGAATTAAACGTAGTGGCCCAGATTCAACTAACCCAGTGCATTAGCAGAAGACAGTGTAATAGCCCCCTCTAGCACAACAGAGCTTTCCCCCAGTCCCAGTCCAACAGTTCAGAGAAAAAGGTATTGGCAAGTTCTCTGGCTTTCAGCCTGCCAACCCTATGAAGGAGAGTGACCCCAATTTCTATATTAAGAGTGGGAGATCTACTGGAAAATGTAGTGTGCACATGAGGCAAATATGCAATTGGAAACTTATGTGTTGTGCACCAACGAGAAGCAGGAAGGAATACAGCTCGCTGGTACCTATAGCAGTCATTGGCAGAGCTGGGATTTCTGTCTTGCAAGCTATGTAAAAGGCAGCTCTTCCTTTTTCATGGATGCTTAAAGCAACCACTTCTCCATCTATCCAAAACAAAAGAGAGGAGCCAATGGGAAGGAGCAAATCAAGAGCTGAGCTGGATAGAAAAATTGCCATGTATTGGCTGCTGTACCATGGGGAACTCTATTCTATTGTAGACTTAACCAATCCTTGGCACTTTTGCTTTATTTATTGCTTTATTTTGGATGGCTTTTTTGGGCTTAGATTTAACAAGGGTGCTATTTTAGTCCTATGACTTCACAATTGCATTCTGCAAGGACAAAACTTCTAATTAGACTCAGGGCATTGGGAATCCAGAGAATTTCAACCACCTTTCTTTCTTTCTTTCTTTCTTTCTTTCTTTCTTTCCCAGTAAGTTTCTAGCCTGTGTGCAGATAAGTTTCAATAGTGTTAAGAGTTGGAGGCAGGTAGGCTGAGCACCCATCTAATTCCTGGATCCAGCACAGATTCAATGCCTGGAATAGCCAGGCTAGCTTCTTAGTGATGTAATGACCTTTTAAATATGGGCCACTAAGATGACAAAGTAAGAGACTCTGTGCCAGACAGAAAATGGGTGAGGGGCCTTCCCTCAAGTTGCCAGTAATTAGAAAACCCAAGTCTAGAGTTGGAAGTTTAGGTGTGTGGGAGGTAGAAGCTAGAAGCTAAGCTGCAAGCTGGGTATCTGGGAGACAGAATGTCTGCTAGAATCCAAGGCTGCAGCTATAGGAGAAGCAAGACCCTCTTGGGGTGTTAATGCTGTGAACCCCTCCATTGTAGGCTCAGGTTGTCTATATATGTAAATAAACACACACAAAAACCACAGTCTCTGCTGTCCCTCATTCCGAGGAAAGTGACCCCCGGGTAAGCATCTGGAACCCCTGGAGACTGGGGTGTTGTGTCACAATATCTATGAGCAATGTGTAGTGGAATCTCAGAAACCAAAATAGGGCACCAAGAACCAAGCACCTGCTTACCCAACCATATGAGTAGCAGTTGCAGAAGACAGACCTGGCTAACATAATTCATGCCCTGGTGGTTTCCTGGTTTGAGCATTGGTTCAGAAACTGGTAAAGAATGGCCATAGCTCAGTGGTAGATCAGCTGGTTTGCCTTGACTTGGTAGAAGGCAGCTCCCTGTGTTCCTGTGCCCATCTATTTGTCCACCTGTTGGCAGGAACATATTTCACCTTTTCTAAAACCTCTATTGGTGGCCAGTTCATTAATGGGCTCAGTTCTCTGGTTGGACCTTCAAAACCTGATATGGTCTTGGTGCAAGCATCTCCAGGAGTTACCTTCTCTCATACAAGTGTGTCTGGACTTTAAGATCTGTTGGTGAGGCCTTGAACCATCCATGTTCCATGCTTGGGGTAGGGGGTTAAATTTTTTATCTACCAGAAATCTTGGATTGCTGCCTCAACTTTATTATTTGCATTTATGAGCTGCCTAATAAGAGAAATTCTGCTGGTGCCATACAATACAGAACAAAAATGAAAAACTAACTGTGCAACAATAAAACCAACCCATCGACAATACAGTGATAAAATCCAGCAGATGAAATCTTGGCATAGAACAGCCACTAGGCAGCTGCCCACAACCCATTCAACTGACAGGGCAAATCGACCCCACCACTACAAAGCTAAGAACTAACTAATTGCCATCACTCTATAGAGCAAGTGTCAGGAAACGTTGGCCCTCCAGTTGTCACCATACTACAATTCCCATCAACCCACCTCTGTGGACACCATCCTTTGCTCAAAAGAGGAGGTGTTGGATACAAATGCAAATTAAGGGTTGAATCCAATGGCCATTGCATGCACAGAACCATTTCCAGAAGTGCAATGAAAGTTTGTCTCCATCTCTTCCCTCCACACCCTCTCCCCAAATCTGCTGAGTTTGAGGAAACTGCTAGAGTAGATTTGGGGGTGGACAGGCTCAAAGATTGAGGGGAAGCTATGTGCATTGCACTTATGGAAGTCATTCCATGCATGCAATGATTTAGATGGAAGCAACCCAATAATACTGGATCTGAAAGAGTATGTATTGGTCTTCTGTTTGCCTGGAGTCATCTACAGATTCCAACTGGTATCAAACTACAATAGGAGCAGAGCCTAGACTCCACCGTCGCTCCCATACGAATCACAGAGAAGAGTACAAAAATGAAAGAATAAAAACAGCTAAAGAGATGACAAGACTGCCACCCAATCCACACACGTTCTCAGCCTGTGCCAGCTAGCTAAACATCCTTAAGCCTCTACTCGAAAAAGCACAACAACCAATTAGCGGAGAGGCTTGACCTATATTTAAGTCAATTGTTCCTTCTCAGCTGCTGCATTTAAAATCTATTTGCTGCAACAACACTTCAGCTCCAGATGCATGAAGGAAGCCTCTTAATAAACAAAGCGGAGGGGGGCAAGAAGGTGATGCTCAAATAAAATGGCTGAGATCATGGATTCCTTTACTAAAGCACTTTCAGTTGCCAAAAACCTGGGTGGGACAAGTGACAAATTGAGAGGGGAAAGCAGGTTCTGCAAGATTACAGCTGCAGGTAAAGAGGAGGCACGAGAGCACCCACAATATCATCACATCCACGAAATCAGAAAAGTGTCATAGTTTACCAAGTCAGGTGCATTTCTTTTTTTAAAAAAAAAGAAAAAAGACAAAGCTTGTGATTTACTGTTTGGGATCATTCTACTTGTGCTACTAGGTGCACTGTAAACACCCAAGCTTAGATAAATAGATCTGCTTGGATAGGTAGCATCCTAATTATAAAATATTGAAAACATTACATAAATAACAGGGAAATTAGCATGCAGTGATACACACAGGGCAGGCTGCCTGAGAGCTTTAAATCCCTCAGTGAGGACGTAGTGTGCTAGGCAGCTGTGTTTTAATAGACTCATGAACCAGAACTGAGAATTGCAGTGTTTTCTTCCCAAATACCGTACTTGAGAGCTGAGGTTTGACAATGACTCATCGTGAAGGCACTCTTTCCATGTCAGTTGGCCCAGCCAGGAACCCTTGTCCCTCTGTGAGGGAGCTTCAGTGGGTTGCTGAGGATTCTGGGAAGGATTCTAGAGTGTCCATTGGAACATGAGAGGAGGCCTGCTCGATCAGGCCAAAAGCCCATCTAGTCTGGCATCCTGTGGGTCACAGTAGCCAGCCAGATGCCTGTGGGAGAAGGCTGAAATAAGGACCTGCGCGCAACAGGACTTTGCCCACCTGTGATTCCCAGCAGTGGATGGAAAACATAACCATTGTGGCTGGTAGCCTAGATAGTCCCCACAGCTCCCAATCAAATCATAGAATCATAGAATCATAGAGTTGGAAGAGACCACAAGGGCCATCGAATCCAACCCCCTGCCAAGCAGGAAACACCATCAGAGCACTCCTGACATATGGTTGTCAAGCCTCTGCTTAAAGACCTCCAAAGAAGGAGACTCCACCACACGCCTTGGCAGCAAATTCCACTGTTGAACAGCTCTTACTGTCAGGAAGTTCTTCCTAATGTTTAGGTGGAATCTTCTTTCTTGTAGTTTGGAACCATTGCTCCGTGTCTGCTTCTCTGGAGCAGCAGAAAACAACCTTTCTCCCTCCTCTATGTGACATCCTTTTATATATTTGAACATGGCTATCATATCACCCCTTAACCCCCTCTTCTCCAGGCTAAACATGCCCAGCTCCCGTAGCCGTTCCTCATAAGGCATCGTTTCCAGGCCTTTGACCATTTTGGTTGCCCTCCTCTGGACACGTTCCAGTTTGTCAGTGCCCTTCTTGAACTGTGGTGCCCAGAACTGGACACAGTACTCCAGGTGAGGTCTGACCAGAGCAGAATACAGTGGCACTATTACTTCCCTTGATCTAGATGCTATACTCCTATTGATGCAGCCCAGAATTGCATTGGCTTTTTTAGCTGCCGCGTCAACCAAGACTCCTAGATCAAGCTAGAAATACTTTAAATAAATCTCATGGTAAGCATCTGAGGAAGACCAGGAGTACCCCAGAATATTGTTTGAAATCTATGTTCTAGGCTATGTTCTGGCCAGGGATGAGGAGGCTGTGACCCTCCGCGCATTGACTCCAACTCCCATCAGCCTCAATCAGCATTCAGGAATAATGGGAGTTTTTGCCCACCTTCTGGAGGGCCACAGGCTCCCCTCCTGTGCCTTGGGCAACTGCTGCAGGTCAGAGTAGGCAGTACTAGATAGATCAACATTCAAAGTGTTGGTGCTGACCTTTAAAGCCCTAAAGGGCTCTGGCCCGAAGAAGCATCTCCAGCCCCATCATTCAGCCAGGACACAGAAGTCCAGCCCTGAGGGTCTTCTGGCCTTACCACAAGAAGTGATATTACATGGAACCAGGCAGAGGGCCTTCTCAGCATGGCACCCGCCCCGTGAAACGCCCTCCCATCATATGTCAAACAGATAAACTACTATAGGCCTTTTAGAAGACATCTGAAGGCAGCCTTGTATAGGAAAGTTTTGAATGTTTGGTGTTTTATTGCGGTTTTATATTTTGCTGGAAGATGCCCAGAATGGCTGGGGCAACACAGAATGGCAGCATATAAATAAGAAATTATTATTATTATTAGCCAGCTTCATATGATCTCCTCCTGTAACTTCCCTATCTTTTTTATTAGTATCTGCAAACCCTCAAACGCTGAATATGTACATTGGTGGAGGGGGGCAGGACAACAGTAATCTGAAGCACCTTGTGTTGTTTGATCTCTAAAAGCTAAATATAGGCTAGGCCAATGCCTGGACTTGAAAGAACACAAGGTCATTGCTGACTGGTGCCCACTGTGACAGGCAGACAGCCCAAAACAGCCGATGGAGCCAGAGCGAATGACAGGCAGAGCAAACTGATTCTCACCCTGTCCCCAACCTCTTCACCATTGAATTCTGCACAGAGATGGAGGAGAAGGAGGCAACACCATCTTCTGGACTGTTTGAAAGCTGGGAGACAAGCTAGCAGGGTTAGCTGATGACAGGCTGAGTTTGGGGGAGCAATGCTCCATTTCCCCCACTAATGAATAAGCCTCCACTTCACCAGTTGGAAACTTCTCATACCCCCTTGGGGAAAGAGGAGCTTGCACATAACCAGAGCCGTTTTGTGAAGAGAAAGGATGCAAAGCAAGAACACGCAGATTTGCCTGTTCTGATTTGCCTAATTTATTCTGAAGGAAATCTCTACTGCACACATTGTATTCCCTGCAACAGCCCTCCTTCCCATCTAAATGCAGTGTTTTACTTCACCACTCAAACCCCATGATATACATATTCACTCCACATTCCCAGTTTATGAAGAGCTAAAGATTGTTCAAAGCAGACAGTGTTGGACAAATAGGCATAAAATTAGCATAATCCCATGCTAATGTGCATAATGTGACTTTATTAGCAAATCCTGGATGCATAATTTGTTTTTGTTTTTCTTGCTGGTGATCTGGGTATTGTTTTTCGGCTCGGACCAAGGAATGCTTTCCAGTGGAAACAGGGTAGGAATACAAAGTAACCAATGTGTGCAGCAGCCTGACAAAACATCTAAAGCCCTTCAAAACTAGGAATTCACACCTCGAATATACCTTCAGAGACTTTCCCCCATTTTGGCTTGTTTTACTCCGTCCAGTAGAATCTAGTAGAAAATGCCACTGACTACTCTCTCTACAAGGTAATGGCCTTGGCTGGCCTCTTGAGTACTGCCGTTTACATGTCCAAAGAGGTTGCCCTGTCGCTATGGAGACAAACTGCTTGGCCTTTTCCCATCTCAGGGTGGAGAACAGCAGGCCAAGAGGGGCTGTATGTGAGAGAGTTTTCACTGATACTAGAAGCTGGAGACTCAGAGGCTTGTCTTGCTCTGTGCTGAACCGAAAACTAGGGCTTGCGGATCTCCCTGAAAACCTAAAGGGGAGGCAAGATCTGTTGGGGGTGTTAATGCTGTGGGCCCTTCCACCCTATGCCCACATTGTATATATGTGTTTTAAAAAACCGTATATTCTAATGACACCACAGTCTCCACTGACCTTCATTCCAAGGAAACCATAACTTGGGTAAGCACACAAACTTCTCAAGTCTCTCACTGCTCAGATTTGGGTGTGTGCAACACTATTACACTGGTACCTCGGGTTACATACGCTTCAGGTTACAGACTCCACTAACCCAGAAATAGCACCTCGGGTTAAGAACTTTGCTTCAGGATAAGAACAGAAATCATGCTCCAGCGGCGCAGCGGCAGCGGGAGGCCGCATTAGCTGAAGTGGTGCTTCAGGTTAAGAACATTTTCAGGTTAAGAACGGACCTCCGGAACGAATTAAGTACTTAACCTGAGGTACCACTGTATATTTTTAGCTCACCTCTCCTCTAAGGACTTCAGCGTAGCAAACATCCTCCCCACATGCCTGTGCAAAAGGCTAAGATGGATAGGTTAAGCTGAGAGATTGTGGGTGGCCTAAGGGCAGTCACTCAAGGCAAGAAATTTTGACTAGGGATCTCTCTAGTATGTCTTCCTTCCTTCCTTCCTTCCTTGAGGCAACTTAGAACAGGAGAGAATAAGAGAGTAGAGACTACAGGGCCTCTGTCAGCTCTTCTGAAAAGAACAGCAACTTTGGGCTTCTCTTCACCTTGAAACCTTCCCATTGGTCTCATCACAAAACATCCAACAGGTCTAATAATGAGAAATTGAGAGAACCAAAATTGACAGATCCTTCCGTCCCTAGTTTTGGGTGGACATGGTTAGAATTGCTCTGTAGGCCAGTGGCCACAACCACATCCAGAAACAGCAAATTCCATAATTTCATGTTACACGTGGAAGTGGATTGCTTGCCTCAATCTGCTGCCAATTATTTGCAAAGAGGAGATGCAGAGGCACAGGTTCAGTCTCTCTCTGGTAGACAGCACAGGCAGAGGGCTGTTGTGTTGTCCCTAGCCTACCATTTTGTTAGGGGTAGAATATTGTGTTAGTTACTTGTGCATTGGCACAAAAAATGTGCCTTAACTATATCCTTTTTAAAATAATAATAACTTTTATTAAAGATTTTCATGAACGACAAAGAATGCACCATGTTTCTTTCTTTGTTTCTTTCTTTTTGATCAGGTTATAAAGTCTTTTGGTTATGTTCAGTGTAAAATGTAAAACAATATTATATCCAAAGGTATTGGATTTATATCCCACCCTTCAATCCAGGCAGACGGCCTTCTCAGTAGTGGCGCCAGCCCTCTGGAATGCCCTCCCATCAGATGTCAAAGAAATTAACAACTATTTGACGTTTAGAAGACATCTGAAGGCAGCCCTGTTTAGGGAAGTTTTTAATGACCGATGTTTTAATGTATTTTTAATCTTTTGTTGGAAGCCGCCCAGAGTGGATGGGGAAACCCAGCCAGATGGGCGGGGTATGAATAAATTGTTGTTGTTGTTGTTATCCTGAAGGAGCTAAGTGCAGCAAACACATCCACAGGTTTTTTTTTTAAAAAAAAGAAAGTGTTCTAAATCACCTAAAATATTCCAGAACAGTTACAGTTAAAAACATCTAATGACCTATTTAGTTCAGAAACCTGTTCTTGCAGCATCCAACCAGATGCCTTGAGAAAACCCACAAGCAGGCTTTGAACACAAATACGCTCCCCCCAACTATGGTTTCCAGTAACTCCAACAGTCTAACTTCATCCCCAAAGGCTCGCTCCTCCATTATCTCCTGAGACAGATGGATGCCAAGCTGCCTTTGAATGTGGAGACAGAGCCTAGCCTTCGTGGCTGGTAGCCATCGACAGCCCTCTCCTCCATTAATTTGTCTAATCCCCTTTCAAAGTTGGTGGTCATCACTGCCTCTAGCAGGAGCAAGTTCCATAGTTTATATTTGGGCTGAACGAAGCAGTACTTTATTTTTATCTGTCCTGAATCTTCCAACATTCAGGTTCATTGGACGTCCACATGTTTAGTGCATGGATCCGGCCCAATTGCCTTCTAAATACGGCCCATGGACAGTCGGGGAATCAGCGTGTTTTTACATGAGTAGAATGCGTCCTTCTATTTAAAATGCATCTCTGGGTTATTTGTGGGGCATAGAAATTTGTTCATTATTTCTTCTCAAAATATAGTCCGGTCCACCACATGGTCTGAGGGACACTGGGCCAGCGCCCTGCTGAAAAAGCAAGCCTGTGTGGTGTAGTGGTTAAGAGCGGTAGATTCGTAATCTGGGGAACCGGGTTCGCGTCTCCGCTCCTCCACATGCAGCTGCTGGGCGACCTTGGGCTAGTCACACTTCTCTGAAGTCTCTCAGCCTCACTCACCTCACAGGGTGTTTGTTGTGGGGGAGGAAGGGAAAAGGAGATTGTTAGCCGCTTTGAGACTCCTTCGGGTAGTGATAAAGTGGGATATCAAATCCAAACTCCTCCTCCTCTTCTTCTTCTTCTTCTTCTTCTTCTTCTTCTTCTTGAGTCATGAAAGAGGGAGAGGGAGGGAGGGAGAGGGGGGAGAGAGAGTTCTTTATCCACTTTTAGCCATGTAAGGCTCTTGCAACCGAAACAACAAAGTGTCTTGTGGCACCTTAAAGACTTACAAATTTATTATGGCACAATGTTTTGTGCGCTACAGTTTCCTTTATATGATGAAGTAGATTCGCCCATGAAAGCTAATTCTGAAATGAATTTGTTACTCTTCGAGATGCCACAAGATTCTTTGCTTTTATTTTCATGAAGCTATTTTATGAAATTTTGGACCACTTAAAGGCAATAAGAAAGAAATAACTTCACTTACTTAAAAATGTGGTCTGCTTGCTCAAATAAATGTGCTCATGATTATGGCCTTGACCAGCAAAACAGTTTGCTTGTCAACACAGAAAGTGCCCAAAGAGAGAAAGACCTTTTCCCATCGATGTTCCATCTTTTGACACCTTATTATACCTTTCTGAAAACTTCTAGAATCCTTAAAACTCATAATCTTATAAAGTTATAAGGTTGCCTCATCCCTCAGCCACACAATAAAATACTTCCTTTGCAGAAACTGACTTCATTTGAATAATTCTAAAGTTATTGGCCAATAAGTTTTCTGGTCATGAACTGCAAGTATAAAACAAAGGAGAACAGGAAATCCTCCAAGGTCTGATTAATAAAATGAATTGAATGCAGTTATTCTGAGGCTAGGTCATATGCCCTTTGGGTGGTTTCCAAAGCATTTTTGCACATAGTAAGCAATCTCATACTTTTCCTTGACATTCTAAAAATAGTAAGAGTTACACGACTACAGCTGATTTGCACTGGAACTTACTTGTGAGTTGGTCTCGTACCTGGAATTGCTCAAGAATTCTAAGAAGTAAATAATAATTTTAAAAAATCAGTTGCAATTTTGAAATCTGTGGTTGAAATCATGGCAGTTTTGAACACTTCAGTCCACCATATTGATTCAGAATGGTGTCCGAGTGCATCCAAACAGAGACAAAAACCTGTTCCTTGATCTCAGGAACCATCATGCAACATGTTGTGGTTGATGGCCACAGAACTGTCTCAAAATTCTAAATGTGCCCACTGACCCCTGAAAAAGATACAAAACGAGACAGGGCTCTTTTGGTGTTTGGCAAAATTGTATTTATTTATGAACACCTCAGTGTGATAGCAGCTGGGATTGGAATCTCTGCCTGACAGACTTCTTGCAAAAGAAATGTTTTCAAAAGGCACTGAAAATGTAATAGGGCTGCTGACTGTCCGATATGTCACTGAAGAAAGTTTGAAAGTGTAGGTGCTGCCACACTAAAGGTAGACCTTCCAACATCCTGCAAAGGAAAATCAGGTTGTGAGGATCCCCACGCCGGCGGCAAACCGCTATGTACAGCGCATGTGTACAGCGTGTACAGCATGTGTACAGCGACGCCACACATGCATCCTACGTAGCAACACCCCCCCACACCCGGGTGTCATGATGCCTTCATTCGCCCTGGTTGTGGGTCTTGGGGGGCCACACTCTGCGGGAGCCAGTGACTGCATGAGAGCATGGCCCCCCCAAAATGGGCATCTTTTGGGGCTGCACTATTGGAGGAACCAAAATGGGACACCCCAGAATCTCATCAGGAACCAGGGCAGCTTCTGTAATTCCAGGTGTCCTGAACCCCTGGCCTGCCTGGCAACAAGTCAGTAGGCCAAGTCCAAAGTTTAAAGACCAGGGGTCAAACCATGCAAGCGAAGTCCAAAGGTCAGGAAACATGGCGCAGTGTCAATCCAAGTAGCCAAGTCTGAAGTCCAGCAGTCAGAATACAGTCCAGAGTCAAACCCAGAGCACAGTCCCATGTCAGCATCGCCCTTGAGCCAGTGCCACCAACTGGACTCATGCACTTCAGCCCCGACTGGGCTAGGTGATTTGGGTAGCACTTCCAGAGACCACCTTCTGCACAGGAACAGGTCAAAGTGCTGTGGACTCACAGCTTAGAGTTGTGAGCACCGAATTCACTCCAACAAGAAGACAGTTGGCGCACAGCAGAGTACAGCAGAATATAGCAGAATATAAACGACTCAGAGAGCAGCTCTGTAGAATATCTTCTTTATTCTATCCACAACTATTATACAACTATATACAGAGCTTAATGAGGTCTAAGCATAAATGAATGCTGCACTACACTGAGTGTCTGCAGCTGCTCTTAGCAACAACCTTATCTCTACACACGATCTCTCTCTAACACTCAGTCTCTCTCTCTCCGACACACTGACTGACTGACTGACTGACTGACTGACTCTTTGATGTGGTGCTGGAGTGGAATAAGTAGAGAGCAGGACACTGCTCCTCCTCTCTGGAGAATCAGCAGACTCATCAGGAGATTCTTGGATATGGGAGGGGTAAAATCTCCTCATCCCATAGAGGTCCATGAGCTTCCAAGTCAAGGTCCATCAACATGGGCAGTTGAGCAGACACAGCACCTCAGCTCTGCTTCACTTTTTTCCTTTGCATGCTGGTTACAGCATATGGGCTTGATGAGGCTTGTGACTCTCATCTATTCAAAGCCTACTCCAGCTGAGGAATCACACACCTTCTCCCAGAGCTAGCAAGCCCCACCTGGCCAGCTATGGAGGAGGGCTGTGGGCCCTCGCTGGCCTCAGTCTCTTAAGGGGCCCCTCCTTTTTTAAAAGAAAATATTTATACTTTTCAAGTTTATACATTTCATTAGTTCTGCAACCAATTTAACATTTCAAAGTTTGACTTCCTTCCCCCCTCTTTCTGCATTTCCTTAAATTTATTTTTAAATATCTTCTGCCTATCCAAATTCATTTATTTTGCTCATTTAATTATCTACTTTAAATATATGCTCTTATGAAACTGCAGGTTATCACAAGAATCCTGCTAATGTTTTTATCTGTTTGCCATTTATCTGTAAAATATTCAATAAACCACTTCCATTCTTGGTTATCTTGATTCCTTACTCTTCCGGTAAGTTTTGCCATTTCTGCATATTCCATAAGTTTTTGTAGCCATTCTTCCTTTGCTGGGACTTCTGTTTTTTTCCACTTTGGGGCAAGTCACATTCTTGCTGCTGTAGTAGCATACATAAATAAATTCCTATACAATTTAGGTAGTTCTGTCCCTAAAATTCCCAAAAGAAAAGCTTCTGGGTTTTTTAACAAAAGTTATTTTGAACATCCTTTTCAATTCATTGTATATCATTTCCCAGTAAGCTTTAACCTTGCTATGAGACCACCATCTCTTGTTGTTTCCTATGCCTTAGAGCCCATCATGTTCATGGAGACAGGGCTCTGGTGATGGGTCCTGCTGCTCTGGTTCCTGTGCCCTGACCCCCATCCCCTCACCATTCTCTTTCACTCTGTGAATACTTCCTTCGTCTTCTCTCCACAAATTTGTCCAATTCGCTTTTAAAGCCATTCAAGTTGATGGCCTTCTCACTGCCTCCTTTGGGAGCAAGTTCCATATTAACGACATGCTGAGCAAAATAATTTCTTTTATGTGTCCTGAATATTCCGACATTCTCCTTCGTTGCCTTTCCACAAGTTCTAGTGTTAAGACACCTAGTGGAACAGGCCTCCTAATGAGACAATATCAACAAGATCTTCTCCTGCAGAGCCTTATGACCAGCTGGGCATGAGATGATCTTACATATGTCTTCACCCTTCAGTAGCGGACGTAAACTCTTTTCCTTAGGAAATCCTGAGCACAGAAGATATCTGAATTAGGAGAGGGTCACACTTGAAAGGAGAAGTTAAGTGGTTGCTCTTAACAGCCAAAAGTTCTCCTGAGATTCATATCTGTCAATACAATACAGTTCAAGAACAAATCTGTCCCGTCTGAAGCAGGAATCGATACTTCTCTTTTAAGCCTCATTCCGGAGGAGCGGCTGCAATGTTGGAAGGAGCTGGGGGGGGGGGGAGAGATTGGATATTAACAGTTTATCATTTGTCAGCTGCCTGAGTGGCAAAATATTTCATAAATATTTTTCCGACACCTCGCACAAAGATCTGTGGGAGACAGTTGCTTCATTATCCTGATATTAAGGAGAAGCCATTTCTCATTTTCTCTTGGTAAAGCCCGAGAACGAAGAAATGAGTCCCGTGATGTGTTCAGAAGGGGGGAAATAAGACATAAGTCAATGTGAAATGTTTTTTTTCTTCCCTTGACTGCAAAGCACTAATATTTAGGGCAAAATCAGCTGGAATTAGTGAACAGGAAACTGAAGCAGGGGTAGGTAAAGGGACCCCTCACCATTAGGTCCAATCATGGCCGACTCTGGGGTTGTGGTGCTCATCTCGCTTTATTGGCCGAGGGAGCCAGCGTACAACTTCTGGGTCATGTGGCCAGCAAGACTAAGCTGCTTCTGGCAAACTAGAGCAGTGCACAGAAACACCGTTTACCTTCCCGCCAGAGTGGTACCTATTTATCTACTTGCACTTTGACGTGCTTTCGAACTGCTAGGTTGGCAGGAGCAGGGACCGAGCAACAGGAGCTCACCCCGTCATGGGGATTCGAACCGCCGACCTTCTGATCAGCAAGTCCTAGGCTCTGTGGTTTAACCCACAGTGCCACCTGTGTCCCGAAGCAGGGTTACATAGAAGCAGATTCCCACACTGCATTTCCATGGTGTGTGCCCGTCCCAGTGCCCATCCCAGTGTATTTTATCCCATTCTGGTATCTATTTTATTTATTCTATTCCAATTGTTATTTATTTTACTTCATTTTTATCCTTTCCTTCCTCCAAGGAACAGAGGGTAACAACCAGCCCTCACTCATTTTGGCCTCACAACAACTTTGTAGGGTAGGCCAGGCAGAGAGATGGAGGCACGCCTTGGATTGTCCAGTGAGCTTTATGGCAAGCCTCGATTTTAATGCTGATCTCCAAGTTCCAAGGTCAATTCCCTAGCTTAGCCTTCCCCAACCTGGTACCCTCCACATGTGTTGGGCTACAGCACTGGGACGCGGGTGGTGCTGTGAGTTAAACCACAGAGCCTAGAATTTGCTGATCGAATCCCCATGACGGGGTTAACTCCTGTTGCTCGGTCCCTGCTCCCGCCAACCTAGCAGTTCGAAAGCACGTCAAAGTGCAAGTAGATAAATAGATACCACTCCCGCGGGAAGGTAAACAGAGTTTCCGTGCACTGCTCTGGTTCGCCAGAAGCAGCTTAGTCATGACTGGCCACATGACCCAGAAGCTGTACGCCGGCTCCCTCAGCCAATAAAGCGAGATGAGTGCCACAACCCCAGAGTTGGCCACAACTGGACCTAATGGTCAGGGGTCCCTTTACCTTTACCTTTACTGGTCTTCAACCGATGGGTTGGGATCCAAGAGGTGTCATGGCTTGATCCAAGGAGCACTACAACCATGAAAAGAAAGGGTAAAAGTTAGGGAACTGGGCACCCAGATACACATTGGGTCTCCTGGGTCTGAAAAAGTTGAGGATTGCTGGGCTACTACAGCTCCCAAAAGCCCCAGACAGCATGGCCAATAGTCTGGGATGGTGGGAATTGTGGTCTACAACATCTGGGGGGCACCAGGTTCAGGAAGGCTTGTCATGAGACAAAGGTTCTTAAGAGCAGAAGAAGTAAGGGAAGGTCTACAAGGCCTACACAGTCATTCAAGCCTAAGCTTGTTAACTGTTAACAGCAAACCGCTACATCACTGTGACTCATGACTCATCTTGGGTGATGACTCATTCTCCCTATATAAGCAGCCAGCCTCTCAGGGGGCCTCAGTGTCTTGTCTGTGTCCAGTTCAGAGTGTTGCTATGTGAATGTATAGCTGTTGCAGACAGAGTAGCTCCAGGACTCTAGTTAATTAGTAACTAAGACTATGCCTCTGTGAAGAGTCAGATAGCTGCTATGAGCACTCTTCGACTATGCTGTTTATGAACAACTTTATTTTCCCAAGTAAAAGTTTTATTCTGTTTATAAAGAGGACTCTGCATTGATTAATTTATTGCTGCGCGACAAGGCTGTTCTAACCACTGTACCGCGCTGGGCCAATATTAATGTAGTCCCCATCTCAAAGAAATCTCAGCCGTAAACTCATTGGGTGGCTTCCGCATGACGTAAAAGCCACTTGCAGAAAACTAATGTAATATTGTGCATGTTCTGGGAATCAAATAACACAGAAATTGCCACCAGTCATGCACAATATTGGGAAGTGGACAGCCCTCGCAACCCCAGAAAATTGTGGTAGTAAAATGACAAAAATTGGGATGGTTTAATGGCATTCTTTATGGTCCAGCTCTCACTTCCATTCATCACTACTGGGAAAACCATAGTTATGGTTTTCCCAGTAGTGATGTATGGAAGTGAGAGCTGGACCATAAAGAAGGCTGATCGCCGAAGAATTGGTGCTTTTCAATTATGGTGCTGGAGGAGACTCTTGAGAGTCCCATGGACTGCAAGATGATCAAACCTATCCATTCTTAAGGAAATCAGCCCCGAGTGCTTACTGGAAGGACAGATCCTGAAGCTGAGGCTCCAAAACTTTGGCCACCTCATGAGAAGAGAAGACTCCTTGGAAAAGACCCTGATGTTGGGAAAGATGGAGGGCACAAGGAGAAGGGGACGACAGAGGACGATATGGTTAGACGTGTTCTCAGAGCTACCAGCATGAGTTTGACCAAATTGGGGGAGGCAGTGGAAGACAGGAGTGCCTGGCGTGCTCTGGTCCATGGGGTCACGAAGAGTCGGACACGACTAAACGACTAAACAACAACAACAATGACATACAGGCAACCCAGTGACACACACACTTGAATTTGGGATTCAGTTTGAATATCACCAACTATGTCTAGGATATAGTTTGTAAAAGAAGGTAATGCACACTTAAATTAGGTCCTACAGACACTTGCCAAGCATGTCTCAGCTAAGCCAGGATGAACATTTTTGAAGTGGGATCAACATGTACTGGAGAGCAAGGCAGATTGTGCCAATGGACCCAGCACGATCTCCCCCAATCGTGTATCATTTTCATTAGTAATTCAAAGTACCAGTCATCACAATTTTATACTATCAGTCCATGGACTGGAATAGTAATTACTGCACTTTTATTATTCGAGTTTGACCATAATAATGAGAAAAATTAAGATAATTACTAAGATGTGTTTATCGCTGCTGTCATTCGCCTCTGGCGGTTTGTGTCCTCAGCAGGAGATGAAATATCACTAGCACTGATTCGAGGGGAAATTATATTTTTTTTAAAATGCCGGTGATGGGGATTCATGTGGGGAAAATGAACCTACACAATGCACCTTCACTTGATGTGTTAAGTAGGCCAGGGAACCTGTTGACTTCATATGCTTTGTGAGAAAAGATGAGTTACTAAAACCAGTCATGTTTCTAGCCCCTATGCAAGCTCCCCTATGCAATCAGTAGCTACTAGCCATGTTGGCTATGCCCGACCTTCATTGTCAGAGGCCTCTGAAAGGCAGTTGCTGGTGATCACAGGTAAGGAGAATGTTAATGTCCTCAAGTCCTGCTTTCAAGCGTCCCATGGGCACCTGGTTGGCAACTGTAAGACCTTGATGCTGGACTAGATGAGCTTTTGGTCTGGCCCAGCAGGGCTCTTGCTATGTTCCAATGTGCCCACTTTTTCCTCTAGAACCTACCAATTTCAAAAAGGACCGTCCTCACTTCTGGAAGATATTAGATAATACAATCAAGTAAATATCCATGATTTGGTTAATGTTCCCAAATGAATTTCATGCCAAGCTTGTGAGCTTCCCTAAGCGCAAATGCCTGGCCATTAATAATAATAATAATAATAATAATAATAATAATAATAATAATTTATTTGTACCCCACCCATCTGGCTGGGTTTCCCCAGCCACTCTGGGCGGCTTCCAACAAAGTTTAAAACTACATTAAAATGTCACACATTAAAAACTTCCCTGAACAGGGCTGCCTTCAGATGTCTTCTGAATGTCAGGTAGTTGTTTATCTCTTTGACATCTGATGGGAGGACGTTCCACAGGGCGGGCGCCACTACCAAGAAGGCCCTCTGCCTGGTTCCCTGTACAGTGGTACCTCAGGTTACATACGCTTCAGGTTACATACGCTTCAGGTTAAAGACTCCGCTAACCCAGTGCTTCAGGTTAAGAACTTTGCTTCAGGATGAGAACAGAAATCGTACTCCAGCGGCACAGCAGCAGCAGGAAGCCCCATTAGCTAAAGTGGTGCTTCAGGTTAAGAACAGTTTCAGGTTAAATACAGACCTCCGGATCAAATTAAGTACTTAACCTGAGGTAGCTTTGCTTCTCACAATGAGGGAACCGCCAGAAGGCCCTCGGCACTGGACATCAGTGTCCGGGCAGAACAATGGGGGTGGAGACGCTCCTTCAGGTATACTGGGCTGAGGCTGTCTAGGGCTTTAAAGGTTAACACCAACACTTTGAATTGTGCTGGGAAATGTACTGGGAGCCAATGTAGGTCTTTCAAGACCGGTGTTATATGGTCTTGGTGGCCACCCCCAGTCACCAGTCTAGCTGCCGCATTCTGGATTAGTTGTAGTTTCCAGGTCACCTTCAAAGGTAGCCCCACCCAAAGCGCATTGCAGTATTCCAAGCGGGAGATAACTAGAGCATTGCTGACACAGAGTGTACCAGGCAAGAATAACCCTTTGTCCAATTCAGCAAGACAATTCTTCTCTTTGTAATATAAAAAGCTGCCTTCTGTGTGGTCAGATCATTTGTCCATCTAGCCTTGTACTTCCCCTACCTGGTGTCTTTGAGATGTTTCAGACCATAGGTCTCATCAGCTCAACCAGTGGTCAGGGATTATGAGAGTTGTAGTCCAAAAGATTTGGATGGGACAAAGCTTTTGAAGGCTGCCTGATTCTTTTAACTGGAGATGACAGAGGTTGAGCCTGATCTCTGTTGTGTGATCAATAAGCATCTCTACAAGCAAACAAGAGCTCATACTTTTTTAAAAAAATATAACACATACATTATTGTCACCCCAGGAATTGGCACTGTAATCCAATAGGCTTGATTTTCAACATGATATTGTAATTTTGCTGCTGCGGGCAATTCTACCTAACTTAACGTTCCATTAGGAAAACAAAAAAAGTATATCTTGCTGGAGATCCAGAGGTTTAAGAATGGGAACTTTTGTTTGGATGCACAAACCATTAAAGGCATGGGGCATCAGTTCCATTTAGTTGGGCATCTATATGTGCTTGCCATTGAGAGGAAAGGGCAGAACCAACATTTGAATGTGCATCTGAACATGCAACCAAATGCAAAGCCATAGGAAGAACATAGGAGGACCATCGGACCATTGGTTCATTGGGCTCAGTAATGTCTACTCATTGACTTAGAGCAGCTAACCAGGATTTCAAATTGGGCTTTCTCCCAGCCCTGGAGATGTTTCGGATTGAACCTGGGATCTTCTGCAAAGGAGAAGCTCCACTAGGAGTGTAGTCATTTGGGGTGATGTGGGGGGTATGGACCTGTTAGGTTTGTGGGAGCAGGGCTCCCGTAGGGTCCCTATCTCAGCATCCTGTCAACCAACCAACCCCCCTTTTAAATAAAAGTGGTGAATTGCATTGACTTATGCCTTGTCACTGCAAGGTTCTGGTGGTAATTGCCTTCTAAGTCACTTAAGAATTAACCAACAGCACCCAAAGTTTCTTTCCCCTTGGGCAGTTTTTTGATTTCATGCCAGAATGTCCATTCTTAAGGGCATTGCTAAGGACATTCTAGGCTTCCTGAAAACTCTTTTCTTTGTTCATTTTCCAGAGAAGTGCTTCAAACAGTGCTTCAAAGTGCTGTATAGGAACTACCTGCACCCAGAATGTATCAGTCCCTACACATTTGAATTATCTAATCTTAAAAGGTAAAGGTAAAGGTACCCCTGCCCGTATGGGCCAGTCGTGACCGACTCTAGGGTTTGTGCGCTCATCTCGGGAGCCAGCGCTGTCCGGAGACACTTCCTGGTCACGTGGCCAGCGTGATGAAGCTGCACTGGCAAACCAGCACCAACGCCGCACACAGAACGCCGTTTACCTTCCCGCTAGGTAAGCAGTCCCTATTTATCTACTTGCACTTAGGGGTGCTTTCAAACTGCTAGGTGGGCAGGAGCTGGGACCGAACAACGGGAGCTCACCCCGCCGTGGGGATTCGAACCACCGACCTTACGATCAGCAAGTCCTAGGCACTGAGGTTTTACCCGCAACGCCACCCGCATCCCTATCTAATCTTACACAATGCATAATCTGAGACGGGGGCATGGCAGTGAGGGGACATGGTGTAGTTATCATGAAAGGATCCTGCCCTATGTTGTTGGCTATTATCTTTCTCGAGCAACAAGCAGCATCAATATGAATGTCCCAGTTTGAAGTAAGCACCCTGGTGCTTTGAAACTGGGGGCTCTTCATTTCATTTCTTTGTATTAATATCTTTAACTTTTTTAAAAAAAAATCACTTGCGGGCTGAATTATTGAAACTTCTGAAAGCTGCTTTACTTTACTTTGCTCTGCAAAACAAACAAACAAAAACCCTTTCGCTGAGTGTTGTGATTTGAAGACGCTATCACTACCACTCTCCATGCTGCTCTGTCCCATCTGGAGCAGCCGGGGAGTTATGTGAGGCTGCTGTTTGTGGATTTTAGCTCTGCTTTTAACACTATCCTCCCCCATAGACTGGTGTCCAAGCTAGAGGCGATTGGATTCTCCAACTCCACCTGTCTCTGGGTTTTGGACTTTTTGTCAGAACGTTCTCAGAGGGTCAGAGTAGGGTCACATATGTCCACAGCCCTTAGCCTTAACACCGGCTCACCACAGGGTTGTGTGTTGAGTCCCCTGCTCTATACTCTCTATACGTATGATTGTACAGCCATTTATTCCAGCAACAAAATCATCAAGTTTGCTGATGACACTACGGTGGTGGGGCTCATTTCAGGAGGGGATGAGTCCGCCTATCGGGACGAGGTGGAGCGGCTTTGTGCTTGGTGTGGAGAGAACAATCTGGCTCTTAATACGGCTAAGACCAAGGAATTGGTGGTGGATTACAGGAAAAAAAAGGTGGACATTCAGCCCTTGTATATCAACGGGGAACGGGTGGAGAGGGTGGCGGAATTCAGGTTTTTGGGAGTGACTATCGATCAGGGCATGACTTGGAGCGCAAATACCACTGCTCTGGTGAAGAAGGCCCAGCAGAGAATTTATTTCCTCAGACTTTTAAAGAAGAACAATCTGAGTGAGAGACTGCTGGTGTCCTTCTACCGAGGTTCCATAGAGAGCGTTCTTACATACTGTATTTGTGCCTGGTTCTCCAGTTGTACAGCTAGGAAGAGGAAGGTGCTCCAGAAGGTCATAACCACAGCCCAAAGGATTATTGGTCATCCCCTCCCATCTTTGGAAGAACTGTACGGTTCCCGTTGTCTTAGGAAAGCAAACAATATCCTGCAGGATGTATCTCACCCGGGATACAGTCTGTTTGTACTACTGCCTTCTGGCAGGAGATACAGAAACATCAAGTCAAGGACAAACAGACTGAAAAATAGTTTCTACCCAAGAGCTGTGGCCTTCTTAAATGCTGTAACTCGATAGTGTGACCTGGGAGTTTGATGGGTGTGGGTGTGGGTGTGGCTGGAATGTGGTTTGTTTGGTTGTTGTTGTTGTTTTGCTTTTGTTGTTTTTAAGGGATGGCATCCAATTTCGTTGCACTTGTGCAATGTTGCACTTGTGTAATGACAATAAAGAATCTATCTATCTATTGTTCTCTGTGAGCTGTAATTTACTCTCTGTGGAAAAACACACCACCTCATAGCCTTCTTCTTGCTGAACCTCAATAAGACAAACCCTCATACTGCATCTGTTGCTCAGCAGAACGCCAAACGAAGTAAGAGACCAAAAGTTCATTTTTCTTGCATAATCTGAGATGGGGGCATGGCAGTGAGGGGTACATTCTGTAAAAATAAATGGGGGAGAGTACAGGCTTTGCACAACCCTAACCACAGCATTTGTAAGCTCAAGCACGTAACGTGCTTGATTAGCTTGACACCATGGTTAGCTTGACACCATGGTTAGCTGACACCATCTCTCTACATGACTGGTGGTTGTAAATGTTTTAGCTGAAGGATAGGAAACTCAGCACAAGGATGGCAGTCCCGTGGTGATGGCTAACATGTGGTAGCGCTGAACCAAAATGCGAGGGACAGATGAGGCAGTTTCATGAAAAGCTTCATCAGGATGGAAAGATGATGTTATGTACTGAGTTGAATAGGATCCAAAATGCAACAGTCTGATTGGTCCTAGAACAATAGGATTCAGAATGCAGCAGTCTGATTGGTCCTAGAACAATGCAGCAGTATGACTGGTCCGCAGGAGCCACCCAATCCAGCTCCAGATGAAAGTGAATCCACAACCTGATTGGCCTACAGGAGAATCCCGGAATTAGCTAATCACGTGCAGCCCATTGTGTAAATAATGTATATAAAGCAGATACTTTGGGGGAACTATCATTCCTCCTCATCACTATGAGCTGAATAAAGAGCATTAAATCCACTCTCGACTCCGAGTATATTTCAGATACCTTCTGTTTTGCCAATTCAGCATTTATTAAGAAAGGTTGGTAACCTTGTTTAGTTTAGTTTAGAGGTTGTTTAGTTTAGTTTAGAGGTCCCTGATTGGCTAGGATCACCTATGTGATGATGACTTGAGACAACTTGGCCACAGTACTCAATAGACTTATGGAATCAGAGAATCATAGAGAGTTGGAAGGGAGAAACATTATGTTTGAATGGGAGAAGCAAGAACCTCTTGGAGTGTCAGTGCTGTGAGTCCCTCCATGTGTAATTAAACCATATATCATAAAGACACCACAGTCTCCACTGTGCCTCATTTCCAAAGGAAACGTGAACCCCTGGAGTCTCCCACCGTTCGGAGGTAGGGGTTGCCTGCAGCAATATTTAATAATAATATGTATCCATTACTGGAACTGTGACTTCACTCTGAAAAACTTCATTTGCCTATAATCATATGAGCACATAACTAAAGCTAATTGGCTACGCAGTAATGAGATGTAGTGCGGCATCCCTTATTGGCTGGGATCATGTTGGGTGGATATTGAATGGAGGGGAAAACAAACTAAAGAGCAGCAAAGGGGATGATTGATAGCTATCAATAGTTGTGAACATCCATACCAAGGGTAATATTAAAAGCTTTTTTCCAGGGACTGTTCTCCCCACATTTACAGAGAAAACAAGCTCCTAGGAACCAGAGCACCCCCAGTACTAATTGAAAATAGGACAGAGAAGAAGTAACAGCAAATTTCAGAATGTCAATTGCTATGTGGAGAACCTAAGAGGACACAAGATCACATGCAGGAAAGCGTGATCTATACATCCAAGCAGGGGGGAAAGTGACAAGGAACACTTTTGATATATGCCTATAAGAAGTACTTAATCTGAAATTAGATCATCCTTTGATTCCAAACATTTCAAATTTATGCAAAATGCTGCCATAAAGTGAGGAAGGGAGAGGCCTTATCGCGAGGAGTTGTGAGGGAAAGTGTCTACGTTCTCATTAGGACAAAAGGAGAAGAATAAATTCTGAATAGCTGTTGAGACTCAAGTGCTACCTATTGTTTAAGTTGCAGTGACCTCTAGAGGCTAATTCAAATAATATTTTCTTAAGTGCTGCAGTTTTTGACCCAAGAATTCTGACCTAAATGATGATGTTGTTGGTAAGGATTATTTATTATAAAGTAATGCAGTCCCCCCCCCCCTTATATATGAAAATCAATAAAATGTATTTAAAGTAATGGATATACCTTAACTTAATATAAGAAGCACATTCTAGCACATAGACATCTTAATACAGTGCAACAATATGAGAGCCTCCTATTTCTAACCTCGGTGAAGACTGGTATGTACTGGGACCAGTAAAGCAGAAGACCAGGAGGAAGACAGTAGGCAGGTGAGGTGAGCCAATGGCTGGTGGAGGCAGAACCAGTAAAAAAGAGAAAACTAATTCTGGTTTTATCCCCATCCTCCTCCCTGCCAGATTCTACAAAGGCAACACTGAGACTAAGGAGAATAATAGCCAGTGACACACCCTGGACTGGTTGTAAGTAAGGAGGCAGGCCAGGGCCAGCTCAAGACATTTTGCTGCCTGAGGCAAAGGACAAGTTGGTGCCCTTCTCCAAGGCACATGCAGAAGCTAGTCAGACTGGCAGTGGAATCTTCCTCCAATACTGGTGAAAGGAAATGAATATTCCACTGTTTGAGGGCAGCCAGCCAGCATAGCGGGTACAGGGCAGCAGAGGTGCATTTAGGGGAGCACAACCAGTTTGTCCGAGGGACGTGGGTGGCACTGTGGGTTAAACCACAGAGCCTAGGACTTACCGATCAGAAGGTCGGTGGTTCGAATCCCCGTGATGGGGTGAGCTCCCGTTGCTCAGTCCCTGCTCCTGCCCACCTAGCAGTTCGAAAACACATCAAAGTGCAAGTAGATAAATAGGTACTGCTCCAGCAGGAAGGTAAACGGCGTTTCCGTGCGCTGCTCTGGTTCGCCAGAAGTGGCTTGGTCATGCTAACCACATGACCTGGAAGCTGTACGCCAGCTCCCTCGGCCAATAAAGCAAGATGAGCACCACAACCCCAGAGTCGGCCATGACTGGACCTAATGGTCAGGGGTCCCTTTACTTTTACTTTAACCAGTTTGCCCGCACTGGGCACTGAGCCGAAAGGATGCCACAGGGGGCATTGCAGCAATGATGTACAATGGAAGGCAATAGGTGAGGGCACCAGATTTTAAAGCCCAAAGTGTGCAACTACAGAGCCCATGGCACTCATGGCTCTTTCACCTCCCTGCCTCTCAGCATCTGCCACCTGAGGCAGCTGCCTCCCTCTGCCTCATCACAGAGCTGGCCCAGAAGCAATACCTTAAACCTTGCTTCATGGGACTTGGTTCTGCAAACCATTGACCATCTTCATTGCCTTTCTCTGAACACGTTTAAGTTTGTCTTTCTCCTTAAAGCGCAACACCAAGAACTGGTACGCAGAACTCCATTTTTCAGAAGTACCGTGGGCTTTTCTTAACCTAGAGGAGCCAACATTGTGTTCCAGCCAGCACAGGGCCACATTCACTCAATGCATTTAGAGCACTTTAAAGCATGACACTGCTTTCAACAGTCATGGCTTCCCCTAAAGAATTCTGGAAGCTATAGTTTGCTCAGGGTGCTGAGAGTGATTTGTTGTTTAGTCATGTCCGACTCTTCATGACCCCATGGACTAGAGCACACCAGGCACTCCTGTCTTCCACTGCCTCCCGCTGTTTGGTCAAACTCATGTTGGTAGCTTCAAGAACACTGTCCAACCATCTCGTCCTCTGCCGTCCCCTTCTCCATCTTTCCCAACATCAGGGTCTTTTCCAGGGAGTCTTCTCTTCTCATGAGGTGGCCAAAGTATTGGAGCCTCAGCTCCAGGATCTGTCCTTCCAGTGAGCACTCAGAGCTGATTTCCTTAAGAATGGATCTGAGAGTGGTTAGGAGACCCCTATTCATCTCACAGAGTTACAATTCCCAGAGTTGATGAGGGGTTGATTGTTAAACCACCCTGAGGGGAAAAGGAGTCTCCTAACAACTCTCAGCACCCTTAACAAACTACAGCTCCCAGAATTCTTTGGGGAAAGCCATGGCTACTTCAATCATATCACTTCAAATGTATGGTGTAAATATGGCCAGGGATAATGGAAGTTGTAGTCTAGCAATATCTGGAGGCCACACATCCCTATCCTAGTTGGACTCAGCATACGGCTGCTTCCCACATTTATACTTTGTGATTAACTTTATTGGTGCTAGGAAAGATATTTTTGTAAAAGCAGCAGACCGTTTACTCATCTCCTGTTCTTCTTAAAGGTGAAATTGGAAGTTCCATCATAATCCATCAGGCCAGTATTTTCTGCTGTCCTCCTCGCATCCCCGATGAGGAATCACTCAACTAACAGAGGACCTTTTCAAAGTTCCTCTTGTTAAAAAGAAATTGAGGAACAGGACATAATGCTGGCATTTTTCTGTCTGACTGCTCAGCAAGAGAGGGTCACAGATAGCTGTCCTCCATGTAGCTTTCTTAGAACTTTTTCTTAAGACACACAATCCACACACACATACCCCAAGCCAAGTTAATTCTGAGTTAAATTGGTGACAGGATGAGGTGATCTCCCTGGCATCTCCAGACATCTAGAGATGATGGAGCTTGGAGCAGCATCGGTTTTCTGGTACCTGTCATCAGTAATTTTCTGCCCACAATTTCCTCCGTTTTGCCCTTGCAAAATGTTTGTTGGGATATAGAAAGGCACACTAGAATACTTCAGGTTTTAGCTCCATCCCAAAGATCTCTAAAGGGCATAGTCTGAAACCCCACAATGTAGCAACCTGGTTGAAGCTTCACAGGTCTGCTAAGGGCCTGGATGGGAGACTGGTTCAAAACTCTACGTGTGGATTTCATTATGGGAAAAAGGTGGGCCGTCAGTATAATAAATGAATATGGAAGATGTGAACATAGGAAGATGTTTTCCACCAGGGTAGACTATTCATCCATCTAACCCAGAGATGAGGAGTATTGTGACACCCAGTTGCCTGTGGGGAACTAGCAAACGCAACCAATACAGAACCCCGCCCATCAGCTGATAGCACCCTGTGACAGGTGATTGGCAAGTGGGTGTGGTTTGGGTGGAATGGGCCAAATTGAACTCTTTGGTGGGCCCATAGGACTGAGGTTTCTCACACCTGAGCTAGATGATCTCCAAACTTCCGTGAACTCTAGTACACCAAAATTCTGTGATATTCTGCAAAGCATTCCAAGGAAATATCTCAGGGTCTCTTGTTCATGTTTTGTGACACATATCAATGCTGTGAATGTGCAACAATCCTCAGAAGAAGAACATGTGTTTTTGTTAATGTTTCATGTGTGGGAATAGCCTACGGCTGATCAATCAAGGCTGTCCTGTTTAACCCCTTGTTCCAGTATAGAAATTTGAGCATGCTCAAGGAAGCAGATCTTCTGAAGGAATCTTTTTCAGCTGGAAGGCCACATTCCCTCATGGGGAACCTTCCATGCCAATGGTGGGCAGGGCCAGTTGGTGCCCTGTGGGAGCCAGTGTGGTGTACTGGTTAAGAGCGGTAGTCTTGTAATCTGGTGAACCGGGTTCGCGTCTCCGCTCCTCCACATGCAGCTGCTGGGTGACCTTGGGCTAGTCACACTTCTCTGAAGTCTCTCAGACCCACTCACCTCACAGAGTGTTTGTTGTGGGGGAGGAAGGGAAAGGAGAATGTTAGCTGCTTTGAGACTCCTTAGGGTAGTGATAAAGCGGGATATCAAATCCAAACCTTCTTCTTCTTCTTCTTCAGTTGTGATGCCTACCTTTGCACTTGGCTACATTCCAGCCACGCACAAGCCTTTCCATCCTTCTGCCCAGGCAAGAAAGAGCCATCACCACCATTCAAGAGGAAATTCCAGTCAAGCAAAAGCCCTCGAGGAGGACACAGAACAAGTCCACTGAAAGCTGTGGTCTTGGGAAGGGGTTTAGCTGATAGAAAGTCTTGGAGGGCCACATTAAGCCCCTGGTCCTAATGTTACCCACCCCTGCTTTATGTTTCCCACAAAGACTAGCTTCCTTCACTAGGTTCTTCAAGGCAAATACAGCACTCACCTCCCAGCCTTATACCAAACTAAGATGTCAGAAAACAAGAGCTGTGGGGCACAGAATCACAAAATGTGACATCACAGAGGCTGGGACTGGACAAAGGCATCCCACCAGCTTTAGAGGAAGCCATTTAAGTGTGATTATGTAGAATCTGCATATTAAAGACCCGACTTTCATTGAAAATTATAACACAGCAGGAAATTATCCAGCATTGGCATTAGGAAGCGATGAGATGACCTATTAGATCTTTTTAGTTCCTGCAGCCGGGAATGTCAGCAATTACATAAACAGCTGTAATAATAATTAGTATTGCTGCTGAAGTATAACAGATCATTAGGTTTTCGAGCTAGGAGGTAAACGGTTTGTGAATCAACACTCAGCCTGTGCCCCTGTTATTTATTGTTGAGCCATTTATCTTTCCCTAAGGGGGGAAAAGGGACCATTATCACTTAATTATCTTATCTCATCATTTGGAGAGAATGAACAAGTCATATTTCCCGAGTCACAAAAAGCAACATCAAAATCATGTACCACAACTTCCAATAGGCGGGGTGTGTTTTTCGCTATCAAGAATTATTTCACAATAATCTGTTGCTGTCGCAGGCAGGAGATTCAACAAGTACTTATCAGTGCAACATCCTGTTTGTCAAAAAAAAAAACCAGCATAACAACAACAACGATAATTTAAAATCCCTAAATCAGAAAGAAAGAAAAAATAGAACAAAAATATAAAAGCAAGAGCTCTGTCCCTCTTTCATACAGTACAGATTATTATTATTATTATTATTATTATTATTATTATTAAACAATAGATTTGTTCTTGGAGTAAACACATGCAGCAAGTGTGCATCTATAAGCACCCATGAACATGCACCAAAGAGCTACTGGAAATTCCTGAGAACCTGTTTGGGACAAACAAAATTGACTAGCAAAGAGCCAAGCTACTCTGCCTGGAAGACTGGAATATTCGAATTAGGGATGGGTGGCTCGAGATCCCATCCACAGGGACAGTGGCAGATGTAGTGCCTGCTGAGGCTCATGATCCAGCAGAGGGCATCTCAAATTTGGCAGGAGTTATGTACTCTGGAGATGCTAGCATACCTGCAAATTTTCTCAACTTCTGTCAAAAGGGGAAAAGTTAATAGCGGTTTCCACTAGTGATTGGGCAGAGGAAAACCATGTGGTCAGTGCACACCCCTAGTGCTCTGCCAAGAACCTCCTGGCTCACCTGTTCCTCTTGCCCTCTGTTGCTGCCTGCTTGCTCATGTATTTATTCTGACTCAGAATGGGTGAGCGAGCGAGCAGCGATTGGGAATGGAGGCAAAAAATCCAAAACAGGCCCCTGGCAAAGCAGTCACTCCTGATGGAATTGCAGTGAGCAGAAATGAGATCTGCAAGGCCCATCCCAAGCAAGTAACGCAATTCAGTTCTGCTCACCTCTCATTCTGCCCTCCACTGCCTGCTAACCCGCTTGGTGAGGCTGAATACCTCATTGCAGTCTGACATCACTGCATAGTGCATCAGGACCAAAGAGGTTCCCTTGCTATCCTTCTCCTGGCCCAGAGTTTGCCTTGCTTCCCTTCTTTCTTAAACTGATCAAAGACCAGGGGAAGCGATGGGGGAGAATTTGCAGGAAGCAATAGGCTTCAGGTTGAGGTCTGCTGGCACAAGCACATCCAGCAGGGTTTGGATGCACCAATATGTATGGAAATGGTTGTTCCCTGGCATCTCAAGGTGCTGATACTGTAGCAAGTACAGCCGTGTTCAGGTCTCCTCATCATGAGGCTCAACAGTACATATAAGCCTTTCCCTTATGTCCTCTTGTCTTTTAGGAGGGTGAGCAGGTCCTAAAATCAACTCCTTTAGTCTCAGCTCAGATGTCATCTCAGTCTGATCTTATATTGATCACCTTTATTTTTCAACTCAGCCCATTACCCAATATGAATTATCCGACACTAGGAGAACTTGAAAACAGGAATGAGATAGAAAAAAAGTCCTTTATTGAGAATCAGAGTCCGTCATCCACACTAAATGTAAACACTGGCGCATGTACAGCAAACACAATTGCCATGTAAAATATGCTCAGGGGAGCCACTGAAATCCATTTCCATGCGGTCACTACAGCTCTGCAAGGGAGCTGTAATATTTGTCATTGGCTTGCTACATGGCTCAGCCTGATCCCACGGAGAGTCTCCTTTCTTTGTCATAGCTTTTACTAAATCAACTCTTGCATCAACTTTGTTCAGATGGGCTTTGTGACAGTCTGCTAACTGCTTGTGCTGGTATGGAAAGACTTTATAGGGGCCACGCGGCTGGGCAATCTCACTGAATGCACTGGATAAATATCCACAGCTGCTTGTAGATGGGTGCATTTCCATGTGATAACAGCGTGAACATAAAAATAGCACTATGGTATCAGGCCTGTTCAGCAGCCTGTTCTTACAGTGCCAACCAGGTGCCCATGAAGAAGAAGAAGAGTTTGGATTTGATATCCCGCTTTATCACTACCCGAAGGAGTCTCAAAGCGGCTACCATTCTACTTTCCCTTCTTCCCCCCACAACAAACACTCTGTGAGGTGAGTGGGGCTGAGAGACTTCAGAGAAGTGTGACTAGCCCAAGGTCACCCAGCAGCTAAATGTGGAGGAGCGGAGACGCGAACCCAGTTCACCAGATTACGAGTCCACCGCTCTTAACCAGTACACCACACTGGCTGAGGCCTGTCAGCAGGACCAGCACTCGGCCCGCCTGTGATTCCAAGCAACTGTTATTCAGAGACATAATGCTCACAGTGAGTTAGGACCCAGCCACCATAACTAGTATCCTTTGATAGCCTGATCCTACATGCATTGGTATAATCCATCCAAATCCAAGTAAACTATGCCAGCTGGACCGCATCTATCTATATGTTTGTTGACACACTCAAAGAACTCAAATAGATTAGTAGAATCATAGAATTGCTGTTAGAAGGAACTCTAAGGATCATCATTCTAGTCCAACACCCTGGAATGCAGGAATCTTTTGCCTGACGTGGAGCTCAAACCCACAACCCTGAGATCTCATGCTCTACCAAAACTGAGCTATCCCAAACCAACTGAGACAGGACTTAACCATGATGGTTTTGCTTCAGCAAGGCTCGTTCTATATGCTTGGTTAGCGCTCCTTTGTCTCCCTTGTCATCCAAGGGCCCAACAGTCGCCCTAACTGTTCTTCTGCTACTAATGAATTCGAACATTGTTGTTGGTTATCTTTATTGTTACTTTGACGTACTCCACAAATTCTTTTTTAAGAATCTCTTACTGTCTGTTTGCATTCATTTTGCCGAAGCTCGAGTTCCTTTTTGTCCTTATTTGGACCAGTCTTATTTTATTTTATTTGTGAAGGAAGCCTTCTTGCCTCTAATAGCTTCTTTGATTCTGCTGTTAGAGGATGATGCTGACATTCTCTTGACTCCGGTGGGACTTCTCCCGATCTGCTGTACACACTTCAGTTGAGCTTCTAAGACTGTGTTTCAAAACAACTCCCAAGCATTTTGGAGTGATTTGACCCTCTTGACTTTGCTTTTCATCTTGCGGCCCGATAAGCATCGCGTACGCTAAGACCACATCACAAATGGAAGCATACAAACATTATGCACTTACCATTTTGGTATCCATTACATTTTGGCATGCATTACAATATTAAATCTGGTAGCAAAAAATGACTCAAATATTATTTTCCCCAGATGGATGGTAATCCTTCCTAGTCAAATCTTCACTGGTCTGAGGGCCCAGGGATCGTGAGAGGTAAGCCAAGAGTTTCAGCACAGCATTATGATCTCCCTTTCTCTCTCTTCGGGGGGGGGGGGGGAGAGAAATCTTTATTCAAAATTCATTGTTTACAGCACCAATATAAAGAGATGGAAGCACTGGCGAAACATGTAACCTCTGTTTATGACTGCAGAGAGCCATCCATAATTGTGCAGGATACAACATCTCCCCACCTTTGGAGAGCCTTAAGGTAAAGGGACCCCTGACCATTAGGTACAATCGTGGCCGACTCTGGGGCTGTGGCACTCATCTCGCTTTATTGGCCGAGGGAGCCGGCGTACAGCTTCCGGGTCATGTGGCCAGCATGACCAAGCTGCTTCTGGTGAACCAGAGCAGTGCACGGAAATGCCACTTACCTTCCCGCCGGAGTGGTACCTATTTATCTACTTGCACTTTGACGTGCTTTCGAACTGCTAGGTTGGCAGGAGCAGGGACTGAGCGATGGGAGCTCACCCCGTCGCGGGGATTCAAACCGCCGACCTTCTGATCAGCAAGTCCTAGGCTCTGTGGTTTAACCCACAGCGCCACCCGCGTCCTTTTTGGAGAGCCTTATACCTTTGCTATTGCATGGGTCACCAAAGGGTGAGACTCAAGCTCTCCCTTAAGAGAAGAGCAACTTGGGGATACAATCAAATGTCATATCTGGTGCAGCACCTAGCAATCAGGAAGAGTTGTCCAGCAAACTAGCAAGCATGTTGCAAAGGCAACCACTACCTTTTCCCATTGTTCCTTAGCAGCCGATATCCAGTGGCATATATTCCACCTCTGACCCCGAAGGATCCATATATGCAGCATGGTTAACAGCCATTGACAGGTCTCTATGGATTTGTCTAATCCCCTTTCAAAGCCACCTAAGCCTATGTCCATTTGCCACAGTTCGCGGCAGCAAGTTTCATAAATCCAGTGCACGACATGCGAATACAACATTTTGCCCATCCTGAATCAACTGTCAGCTTCATATATATAAAAAAAAGCTGTAGGGTTGGAAATCCAGTTACTAAATAGATATATATAAGACAGGAAGCAGCCTTATCTGCTAAAGTAGCAACTGTGGCAAAGGGCTGAAATGCAGGGCTGTCAAAGCACTGCAGTTTGATGCAATCATTAAGGTTCCTTTCAACATACATGGCAGGGGAGGGGAGTGGGTGGGGATTGTGCTGTCGGACTCTGCCCTGATTTGCTGGAGTTCTTTACTTAATAATTTCAAGGTTGGATTACTGTAGCGCAGTCCATGTGGGGCTTTCCTTGCACTTGATCCCAAAGCTGGCTGGTGCAAAATGCTCCACGGGTATCCGGTGGCTGAAAGATGCTGTTCCTAGCAACCTTGAAATTGTTCTCCACTGTGAAGCATATGTGGCAATTTAAAATATTTTTCTTTTAATTGAACTGCTTTTCTACTTTCTGTTTGGAGCCCTGGGCTCCTTTGTGGGCAAGGGCAGTACCTACTTTCAGGTAAGTACTCTCAGGAAGGCAACTCCTATAGTACTTCCAAGAGTTACCTTTCTGAGGGCAGGACTCGAACCCATGGCTTCAAGTAACAAGGAAGGAGATTCCGACTAAACATCAGGACGAACTTTCGACAGTGGAACAAACTCTCTCGGGAGGTTGTGGACACTCCTTCCTTGGGGTTTTTTTAAGCAGAGGTTGGTTAGCCATCTATCTTGGATGCTTTAGCTGACATTCCTGTATTGCAAGGGGTTGGACTAGATGACCCTTGGGTTCCTTCATAGCTCTTCTCAGTCTCCTCTTTTGCAGGGTTGTTGTGGGAATTAAATGGGGGGGGGGAGAACCATCCATGCCACATTGAGCTCCTTGGAGGAAAAAGTGGAATATAAATATAATAATAATAATAATAATAATAATAATAATAATAATAATAAATAATAATAATAATAATAATAATAATAATAATAATAATAATAATAATTTATTTATCTCCCGCCCTCCTCAGCTGAAGCCAGGCTCAGAACAACTAACAACAATAAAAGTAACACAGAATTCTAAAATCAATTCATTTTAAAATCAATTCAGAATCAAATTAATGGCAACCATTTGGCTAGAGTTCTGTGAGGATTACAGAAGGAGGGGGTCAGACTGTGCCTTGGCCAAAGGCCTGGTGGAACAGCTCTGTCTTGCAGGCCCTGTGAAAAGATGTAAAGTCTCACAGGGCCCTAGTCTCTTGTGACAGAGCATTCCACCAGATCGGGGCCACAGCCGAAAAAGCCCTGGCTCTGGTTGAGGCCAGCCTAACCTCTCTGTGGACTTCCAATATGTTTTTGTTTGAAGACCGTAAGGTCCTCTGTGGGACATACCAGGAGAGGCTGCCCCATAGTTACAAGGGTCCTAGGCCGTATAGGGTTTTTAAAGGTTAAAACCAGCACCTTAAACCCAATCCTGTACTCCACTGGGAGCCAGTGCAGCTGGTATAGCACCGTGTGAATGTGATCCTGCGACGTGGCATTCTGCACCCTAATTATACATTAGGGCTGAAACTTGATTGAAGACGTTTTCATCTATGGATGAATTGATGATAGTAGTTCTGAAGTAATGTTTCCTTTGTTTTTAGACAACCTGGTACCATCACACATGCAAAGAAGAGGCATTCTCCCCAAGCGATTGAAAGAGGGGGTGCCTCTTTTCAAATGGCACTTGCCATCTAGATTTTAATGTATTTTTTTAAAAAGCATGCTGTCCAATTAATTAATTCAGATTTAACAGGCTTTTCATTAATTGAAAACTGCAGCCTGTCATAGCAGACCATTTCTCTGCATTGCAACCATCCATTCCTCTGCGAAAGCAGACAGATCCCGAGTTTAATGTCACTGTTCAATGCATGTTTAACAGGCTTCCAATTCCGTCTTGTAACAAGAATAAATTACCCATCAGTATCAAGGGAGGCAAACCCGCAGAGCAGGTTGCTTTGCAAGGCTTTGAGGAGTCCCGTGATCAATGGTTTATTTGGAAACAACTTAGGCCAGGAGAGACTACTGGAAACGGCAAAGTCCAAGATAAATGGCTCCGGCTGCAGAAGTTCAATGCACATTATTATAAAGCCACTAGATTCTATTCACTACGGTGTCTATGGGGCGACTTTTATGAAAAATCACCACGCAACAAGCATTATCTTCCCTGCTACCAAGAAGCCTTGAAAGGCTCTTCAGATTCGGACTCTGCTAGATGGATGTCTTCCTGTGGACTGGCTTTCCGCAATCAGTATTCCTCTCATTTTAGCTACCAACAAGCTTGATTGTAATTGGTGGAGACCCCAGGGCAGCATTTTGTAGGGGAACACAATACAATGTCGTGAATAGAGGGCAGGCATCAGGATAGGGCAATGAACAGCCTGCTCTGAACCTGTTCATCAGCCTATTTGGGGTGTGTGCTGCTTTCACACGTTTTCACTCCTGCTCTGATCCATTTCCACACTGATCCACAATTAAAAAAAGAAAAAAAAAACCTGCAAAAGAATATACATTTAAGTACATGTTCCCAAATGTGTCATTTCTCAAAATAGCATTCTAACTATATTTTCTTTCAACATTGGAAAATGCATATTTTGAGCAATGTGTTGCAGCTTTCTGAAAAATGCAGCAACCGATAGATAGCTCAGTTGTGAGCCATACATCAGCCCTGAAGGTGCAGATTAGAGCACTTCAGTTCAGAGTTCATGAGGGTCAAATTTGTCAAGCACACTGCTCCAACCACGACACCAGGGAGGGAGAAAATGGAGACCTCCAGACGCTGTTGGACTGCCACTCCTATCAGCCTCAGCCGGCATGGCCAATGGCTAGGGGTGATGGGATCTGCAGTCCAGCAACATCTGGAGTGTGGGGATGATCGCGGAGTGAGGAGTGGGGTCCAGAAGGAGCACACTCCCCACCCGCAGGCAGCCACAGTATGCCTGCACGTGTGACCCTGGGGTGCGGGGCACACTCCCCCCCCACACACAGACAAAGCCATGGCTGTCTGAACATCTTGCCCTCTGTCTAACCTTTTGCAGTCTCAGTAGTCTGCGGTGTCCTGTCTGTAACCTTTGTCTCTGAGATCTTTTGTCTCCTTCGTCATACACTGTGCAAGGGGAAAATGACGAGGTGGAAACAGGTGCCAAAATAACTTTGTACCACCCCACGATCTTGGGACCAGAAGATGTGTAAAGGTCACAGCCCAAAATGTATCTGCCTGGTTTGCATATTTGTCTCAATAAAAGGAGGCTCCACAGGGCTGGCCAGCAGCTCGCATGCAGCCCACCTGTGTGCAGCTCACCTGCATTATCAACTCCTGCCTCATGTCCATCACTTCATGGAGGACCACAGGTTCCCCACATCTGGTCCACATAAGCAGCAAGCACCCCACTCCCACCAAGTCATGGCCTCCCCCCCACCCCAGCCAATACCACTAGCGACTTTTTCTCTCCTTGCGCTGACCGACTGCTACAACATTTGCGCAAACCATTTCATTTGAAAAGTGCTTTACAATCTTTATTAGGTTCATCCTCACAACAACCCTGTGAGGTAGGTCACTCATTCCCATTTCACAAATGGAGAACTGAGGCTGATCCGCACACACTCGGCAGGTGTGTGCATTCATACTCGCATCACAGTGCTCATCCAGTTCCCGCTGAACTTAGGATAGTTGCCTCGGCTGGGGATGCCAAATCCCCATTTGGGCCCTTAAGAAGTGCAAATCAAAGTCAGTGACTTGAACCCGGGTGTCTTGGATACAGTCCACTCACTTAACGCCCTTATTTCTCTGCCCACCGTTCCATCTGGCGATCTGGGCACGGGTGCCTATAATTTCCACTTAATTATAGCGCATCACAGTCTACAAATTTAGTTGCTCCGAATACAGTTATTTATTTCTCTTTTAGAGAAGGGGTGGCGATGGGTCAATTTACAGATGTTTCCACTCAACTCCGGTATATAAAAAAAATCTTTTATACAATATATGTACAACACATGTCACAATAGACTTCTTTCTTTCTTTTTAAATCGGGAGCGAACATTCCGTTTGCCTGATCCATTGTTACCAGCACACAGACATCCACACAAAAGGAAGAGCGAGAGAGAGAAGAAGGGGGGAAAACCCAAAATATTTAGTGCTAGTCATACAGTTCCAGATTGCAGCCTAGAGTTGAAAGCTCAGCTTTGAGTTTAGGGAATTGTCTGATGTAACAAAAAAAATAAAAATAAAAAAGAAGACTTTTGAAGTCGTTAAGACACAAACTTTTTAAAAGTGGGTTTTCCTTTTTCTTTCTTGGTCTCTCTGTTTCCTCCCCCCCCCCCCAAAGATATATACATAAAAAAGAGCCAAAAAAAGGCATTGGTTTTTAATGCTATTAGAAAGCTATATAAATGTGCACAGGTCCTTTTCTTCTTTTCATAAAAGACCAATGGAAAACAAAAACCAAAAAAAAGCGCCTTCAGCTTCCAGGAATTTCTTCTGGGGATAATTCTGTTTTAAGTACCTGTATGTAGAATGTAGGGAATGGGTATGAAACAGGTTTTTGAGAGACAGAGACAGAGAGGGAGGGAGGGAGGGAGGAAGAGGGAGATGGAGAGAGAAGAATGACAATGGTTAGACATCTTTTATTCTAACGGTGACGATCTATACCACAGGAGCTCTAGAACAAAGCTTCCACATAATCTGAAGCCTCAGATTGCCTGTAGCAGTTTTATTGGTCCTGACAAATGCTACAGGTTCCCGGGAAGAGACATATTCTACTCTTCACTCAGGGCTGCTTACTCACAAGTACACTCAGTATCCAACTACACTGCCACACTCAGTATCCAACAACCAGCTGGTAAGCCCCAGTACAGTCAACGGAGCTAACTTCTGGATAATATATAGAATTGAGCTGCCGGACACTCACCCTCCAACAATTACTTACAGCAAACAAAAAGTACCAGGAGACATTGCAGCTTCCTTGTTCACCTCTGCTGCAAGAAATGAGGCATTGCCTGAGGTTGAGCAGATGGGATGCACTAAGGATGTGTTGGAAGAGGGCCTCCACAGTGGGCTACAGGAACTGTTAGAAGCCACGACAGCTACTGTCACCTGGAGGCTTCTGACCACATGGAGGCTTTTTCAGCAGCTCTTGCTTAAACCAGCTATAAAACGTAATGGCCAGTGATACCAGCTGATGGCATGGTTTGTGGAAAATACGCTTTTGGGCCACTGGGCTCCCTAGTGGGTCAAGATTGTACTGTATGTTTCCCACTCATGCTATATACACACCACCATGTTGAGGTATTCAGTTATGGAGAAATCTTACTCATTTTAAAAAAGAACAGGGGAGGGCAAGACGGCAACCACTGTATCTATTCAGAATGTAAAAAAGGTAAAGGTAAAGGGACCCCTGACCATCAGGTCCAGTCATGGCCGACTGGGGTTGCGGCGCTCATCTCGCTTTATTGGCCGAGGGAGCTGGCGTACAGCTTCCGGGTCATGTGGCCAGCATGACTAAGCCGCTTCTGGCGAAGCAGAGCAGCGCACGGAAACACCATTTACCTTCCCGCTGGAGCGGTACCTATTTATCTACTTGCACTTTGACGTGCTTTTGAATTGTTAGGTGGGCAGGAGCAGGGACTGAGCAACGGGACCTCACCCCATCGCGGGGATTCGAACCGCCAACCTTCTGATCGGCAAGCCCTAGGCTCTGTGGTTTAGACCACAGCGCCACCCGCATCCCATTCAGAATGTAGTTTCAATCAAACATTTAAGAAGAAGGGACTACCTTGAAGGCCTTGGGAAGGACACAGGGGCCTAGGAAGCTGCCTTTCACCAACTCAACATTTGCTGCCCTAGCTGGAGGCGCCAGGAACTGAACCTTCTGCATGCAAAAGCAGGGGCTCTGCTGCTGAGAATGGCCCTTGCCTGGCGCCTTTCATCAAGATCTATTCTGTCTCTTCACCTTTAGCCAATCAGCTTGGCAGGCCTGGAGAGGCCACTTCTGTGCTCTGTGAAGCACTTCACAAATTGCAGGCTTTTCATGCTCAACAGCAAAGCAGCAATCACAGTAACTAAGGGAGACACTCCAACACGCAGCGTTGTGGCTCCACAAGGAACCCGTGGCTGTACCTGATGCTTTTGCCTCTTATGCTTCTTCGCCATCGTCCATCTCAACCTCGTCCAAGTCAGCTGTATCTGCAGCTCGCGACAAAATGTCTGCCATTAGCGCCTCCTCCAGCTTTTTCCGTACCTGCTGTACTCGCTCTTCTTGTTTCCTGTGGAATAACCCAGAGGGGGAAAACATCACTGAAATATTATCTCCGCAAATGGAAAAAGAAGTCAATCAGCAGGCCAATGCTATCTCTATAAATCAGGGATTGAAGGTGAGCAGGTGAGGAACCTGTGACCCTCTGTTATCAAATTTAATCTCCACCCCTATAGTTCTTCCTCATCTTTGAACAACTTCAGGTCCAAACTAGATTTTGTGTAGATTACCACCTTCCTTTTCTTTTCAGTCCCTGATGCAATAAATTCTATTCCTAATTTCCCATTTTGTAAAACTCTTGTGTGATTACTGGAGACATGAGTCTCTTGTAGACATATAATATCCCATTTTCCCCCCTTAACACATGTTCTATTTTGTTTCTTTTGAGGTTTTTTTAAAAAATTTATTAATTTTCCACATTGATAACAAATATAACATATAAAAGACTCAAAACGAAACACATTACAATACTAGAAGAAAAAAGAAAGAAAAATAAAAAACACTTAATACTTCTAAAATCCAAATTAACTTTCATTGTTATCTGACTTCTTCTAATCCCCCCAACTGAATTTCATTGTGACACCTTTGTAACAATTCTCCAAGATCATCTTTCTAATAGTTAACTCCTTCAATTTACTATCTTCATTTTTTGAGTTTACTATTCAGCCCACTTACATTGCATGAGATACACTTTAGTGACATACAAATTTATTGTATTAATGTTACCTTACCAGATTCAAGAAATAACTATAAAACAAACTTTTCCACTTTATTCCTGTCTTGTCTCTTCTAGCTCTTGAAGTCTCTCTCCACCTAGATCTTTCCAGTACTTCCTTCAGAAACTTCCTGCTTCTTCTACCGTCCTAAAAGTCTCCCGTCTATCTCCCATGAAAGTGAGTCCCCGAGGGAACCTGTGGCCCTCTGAAACTCCAAATCCCATCATCCCTGACCATGGCCCATAGTGGCCGAGGATGATGGGAGTTGCAGTCCAACAACATCTGGAGGGCCACAGGATCCCCAGCCCTGATCTAAAAGAAGGCATTCCCATAGAACCACAGAATTGTAGACTTGGAAGGGACTGTGAGGGTCATCTAGTCCAACCCCCTGCAAGGCAGGATAATTGGCAGACCTGCGGCTTGAACCCATGACTCTGAGATTGAATCTCAAGCTCTATCAACTGAGCTACCTGGAGAGCCATAATTGACAAACTGGAGAAAAAACATAATTGACAAATGAGATGCTCTAAACACTGCTTCTGTAGGTAATAATAACAACAACAACAATTTGTATACTGCCGTATACCCATAGATCTCAGGATCTACTCGTAGATCAGGTGGATGGATACCTTTTACTGGGGATCAGGTAGGTTTTATAAGAGAAGCCCAGATTCACATCCATTTAAAGTACAAATATTCAAGTCAATGAGAAGAGTTTCCACATCAAGAAAAACACCTGCTGTGTCCAATGCGAAAACTATCTCCATACAGTATTTTTTGCTACAAATTAAAATCCATGCTCCCCACTGAGGCAAATTATGTGATTCTTTTAATGAAGCTCTTCATAGGTAGCTTAATAGGGACCCACCACTAATCTCATCAACATTCACTGATTTTCACTTATGAACTCTGATGTAGCAGTTGAGAAGGAAGCATTTCAGCTAAACTGAGTCAAATACATATACCAGTTTGGAGGTCATTGGCTTTAAGACTAAAAAGAAAGCCTATCCACCATCTTTTTTTTTTTCCTGGAAGAAGAATTAACATAAACACGGAACTATTGAATTCTGGAAGAATAAGTCACTGGGGGAATGCTGAAAGCCAGCACTGAATGTGATGTCAGGGTGGAAAAATCTCTTGGGATTCTCTGCCACACTTCCATTGTTGAGAGCGATGAAAAGCCAGCAGCTACAAAGACCTGTATGGCTTTAATAAACCTAGATGGAGAAGCTGAACGCAAATCCCCAAAACTTTTCCAAATGTACTTTTCCTTACTATGCACCAGAGTTTTTCTTATTTTAAAGGAATGAGAGCAATGAACACTGGATAACTGAAAGGAGCAGAGAGCTCCCATCTTCAAGCACTCTTCTGTAACATTTCATAATCCCATGTTTGAAAAGCAGGAGGTTCAAAGCAAACTCAAAACTGATTATTCTAGCTGCCTTCAGACAAGGATGAGGAACCCTCTAGGTGTTGCTAGATTATAGTTCTAGTCATGCTGGTTGGAGCTGGCAGTAAATGGAGTCCAACAACATTTAGAGGGCCCCAGATTCCCCACTCCCAACTCAAGTAATTAAAACAAGCAAACCAGGTTTTTAAACCCAACTGCGGATGGCGCTGTGGGTTAAACCACACAGCCTAGGACTTGCTGATCAGAAGGTCGGCAGTTCGAATCCCCGCGACGGGGTGAGCTCCCGTTGCTTGGTCCCTGCTCCTGCCAACCTAGCAGTTTGAAAGCACGTCAAAGTGCAAGTAGATAAATAGGTACCGCTCTGGCGGGAAGGTAAACGGCGTTTCCGTGCACTGCTCTGGTTCACCAAAAGCAGCTCAGTCCTCCTGGCTACAGGACCCGGAAACTGTACACCGGCTCCCTCGGCCAATAAAGCCAGATGAGCGCCGCCACCCCAGAGTCGGTCACGACTGGACCTAATGGTCAGGGGTCCCTTTACCTTTACCACTAAAAACTATTGGCAGAGCCCCTGCTGGCCAAAAACATGGTCTTTTAAAACATCAAGGGTTTTTTGTTTTTGTTTTTTAAAAAAGACAGTGATTTGGCTTTAGTGCAAATAAAGCCGTGGGATGATGTGACTGAGTCTCAAATTTTAGTTCCTGCCCTGTCCTTCTGAGCTCTAAAATTCTATGTTTCTAATACCTTTAAAGCCGCTGCCCTTATGTCACGGATAAGAAGCGATCACACTTTCTTTGTTTATTTTGAAACACTTGGATCAAGCTGACGCGGAGACTGCAAATGTGTCTCGTAAAAAGCATCTCACTAAATAATAAAGATGTTTTATGCTGCTGTTTACAGATCTTTTACTTTATCTTTCCATTCAGTACATCGCGCTGGGTCAGGCTTTAGTAGTGTTGGGGGGCAGTAATGTCAAGGCTGATGAATGAGATTTATTTTTGAGCAACACACAGGCGATGTAAGGATAACTCTGCAAAAGCACAGGTCGGGGAGCTCAAAAGAGGCGCCCTGCGCATGCAGAAGAGCTGGTGGAGGGGGGCGTCCCAGATTCCAGAGCCGAGGCTGATTTAAAAGGTGCAAGACAGAGAACGTGTCACCAAATCATCCGCCGGCATTTAGAGAGCGAGATTAAAGTAAATGAATGGAAGGCACTAATGTATGTGTATTTGCACAAGGAATCTTGTGGCCTGGGTACAAATCACAACTGAGGATCCCTTTGGGGAGAGTGGGAAGTTGGCAGTGAAAAGCAATGTATATGAAAAGCTTGTGCAATGTATATGAGAGCCCAGAATTACCGTACTTTTCCGTGTACTGTGGTAGCTCCAGTTGCGGATGGGATCCGTTCTGGAGCTCTGGTCGGATCCTGAGGTTTCCACAACTGGAGGGACTGCTTCTGCGCATGTGGTGGTAGAGCGCTTCTGCGCATGCATGTGTGGCAAAAACCCAGAAATATACTTCCGGGTTTGCCACTTATGTATCCCAAAGTTTACGTAAGCGGAGGGATATGTAAGCAGAGGTAGGACTGTATAAGACCAGGTTAGTTTTAAAATAATGTTTAAAACTGGGGAGGGGGCATCTTATACACAGGTAGTGCATTGGGGGGATGTGTGATTGGTTGCTGCTGCGAGCAGGAGATTCTCAGAGGCTATTGGGTGTGTTATTTGTTGCTGCAGCAAGGGATTGTGTTGACTGGCCGTTGCTGCGACAATCAGGCAGGCGATAGTAGTGTGGTTCTGGGGTGTGAGCGATTTTCAGCAATCCCCTCTGGGCACTCTTCCCCCATTTTCTTAATTTGGAGTCCCTCAAAATAGGGGGCGTCTTATACATGGGAGTGTCTTATACACAGAAAAATATGGGTATCCCCAGATCTATGGCAGAAATGGCTTTTCTGCTACCTGTGCCCTTTTCAAAAACTGGGTGCTCCAGGGATCTAACCTGAGACCCTTTGCATGCAAAGCTCATGCTCTACCACTGAGCTCGGGTCTCTTGCCTTTTGCACATACGAGAGGACCTCTACAGCCAAAGGCTTGGCAGGGTTTCCATATCAATATGTCAATGCCAGCCAAGTGCATCTCAGCCAGGCTGCCCTCTGCTCATTCCATTGCCCACTTTTATTTCCCCTTTCACCCGCTTTCCTGTAGCCTCCTCCATTTCCCCTGCTTTTGGTTTCTTGCAGTTTCTTATTTTTCCAGTCTTAAGTTCAGTTCTCCACATTTCCACATTGGTTTGCAATTTAAAAGAAACAAAAACGTGAAAGTTTGTCAGCATTTTAGTACAAATTTCTCTCAATCTATACATGTTTGTTTGGCAGTTTTGCCTGAATATACCCAAGGCAATCCCTCCCACCCCAATGCAGCGCATTTTTGTACAATCTTTTCACTAATATATGTAGCTTATGAACACTTTACTCTGGTGTATGCTATTTTGCATGCATTTCTTGGCCGGTGAACTGCACTGCAAAATTCAGAAAAGTGTGAATTCTGGTGGACGCCTGTGTTTTGGTTCTCGTATTGCTTCAGAAAGTTTGAATTAGGTAGTTTTGTCTTTTGAATGCAAACTGAATCAAAATTCTCTGCCGCCCTACCTGGGACTTTCTGCATGCAAAGAAGATGCTTTAACACTGAACTACAGTCTTGGCCATGTTTGGATGAGGAGTGTTTGGATACCAGCATCATAATACAGTCATACCTCGGGTTGAATGTGCTTCAGGTTGAGCGTTTTCGGCAACCCAGAAGTAACTGAGCGCGTTACTTCCGGGTTTTGCTGCTCGCACATGCACAGACGCTCAAAATGACGTCGTGTGCATGCGCAGAAGCGGCAAAACGCGACCTGCGCATGCGCAGACGTGCCGTCGTGTCTTACGTTCCATTCAGGATGTGAACGGGGCTCCGGAACGGATTCCATTCGCATCCCGAGGTACCACTGTATTGATGAAGCACATGAATCTGTCAAAGGAGAATGGGAACACAGATCCTTTGGGGGAAATATCACAAAATATTTCCCTGTTATTATATCTTGCGCTTACACAGCTCAACCCTGTCCTGCATATATATCACCAGAGAGGGACTCAGCAGTCACAAAAACCCAAAACGACTTGCACTTAGGCGGCTACCTTTAAGTGAAAACGCATCATCACAAGTTAAGTAAGAACTGCAGGCCTGAAGCAAATGACTTTCCCATTAATACGTTCAGCTTGATTTCCTATGCTAATTTGCAGAGAAGGCACTCTGGAAACAAAAGTCCCTGAATATGCAACTAAATCAAAGGTAGCCCGTGCAAACATAATATTAATATTTTTTTTAATGCAAGTGTGACGTGGAGGAAAAGAAAAGAAGGAACAAGAGATGTGACTTTTCAAAGCAAACGAACCTTGGAAACACTATTTTTCTGACAGATCAGGATTCCATTGCTATTAGAGAACTGTGGTTCAACATTGCCCTCTGCCGGAGGCAGTCTGGGATTTCAACTGCTAAAACAAAACAAAAAACACCCCGAAATCCTTTGGAACATTTCTTTTTATGTGTTAGCCGTCTCCTGCTGGCGGCAGAAATAATAAGAGGGGGGAACCCATGCTGTGTTAACTTTTTATGCCTCCATTACATCGTTCGGGACACAGTGAAGCCGAAAAAACGCTTAGTCCCAAACTTTAAGAAGATGGTAGAGACTACTGAACAAAACTAATTTTCAAAGGGAGAAATAAAGGAGTGGGGAAGGGATTTGCAGCATCAAAGATCTGCGTTCATCTCTGAGCTTCCAGGACTGCTCAAAATTCACCAAACTCTTCTAGCCTATTTGGGTAAAATATCTGTGAGCAAAGTCTACTAAAGCAAAAGGTTGCAAGAGCAATTTTGCGAAATTGTTGTACGTTAGGACTGGCCAGGATAGCTCAGTGATAGAACATGAGACACTTAAGCCCCACTTTGGGCAAAACGCTCCTGCATTACAGGGACTGGCATAACTGACCCTTGCGCTCCCTTCCAATTCTACAATTCTATTATTCAAACACAAGCACAGGTCATATACAGTGGTACCTTGCTTCTCAAACGCCTTGGTACTCAAACGCCCTGGTTCCCAAAACCCAAAAACCCAGAAGTAAGTGTTCCAGTTTTCGAACATTTTTCAGAAGCTGAACATCTGATGTGGCTGTCAGCTATTGTTTCCGGGGTGCCTGCACCAATCAGAAGCTATGCCTTGGTTTTCAAACATTTCGGAAGTTAAATAGACCTCCGGAATAGATTAAGCTTGGCCCTTTTGTTTTTGCTATTTGTTTTGCATTTTTGTTTTTGAGGCTTTTTCGGTTAATTTGTTTTTGTGACTGTGTGGAACCCAGTTAGCTACTGATTGATTGACTGTGTGACTGCGGAAATGGATAAAAGCCCCCCCCCCCCCAAACAATGACTATCATCAGTGCAGGTACGGAAAAAAAAAATTAATTTTAATTTTTATCCTCTACAATACTGTCTTATTTTATAGTACAGTACATTGATTATTGCTTTCATTTTATGGATCAATGGTCTCGTTAGATAGTGAAATTCGCGTTAAATTGCTGTTTTAGGGGTTGTTTTTAAAAGTCTGGAATGGATTAATCCATTTCGCATTACTTTCTATGGGAAAGCGCGGCCCTTGGTTTTGGAACACTTTGGTTTTGGAGCGGACTTCCAGAATGGATTAAATTTGAGAACCAAGGGACCACTGTAGTAAAAGTGGACCCAGGCTGTATCACTTCATATTGCAGGGAAGGAAGGGACTGGATTTCTCAAAAATCCCCTGTGTAATGGATGTATGGGGGTTGCTTGTGCGTAAGTTGCTACCATGCCTGGCTAGTTAGCCTGGTTAAACCTTTCCTGACTGGACAGCCCTTCACTTCGTGGCTGTTCAGTCGCTAGCAGAATCCGTCAGTGGGCGTTTCTTAAACTTCTTCCAGCACAAAAGCTCTTTGACGCCAAGTCTACGCCTACTTTCCCTGCGCGGAAGTCTTCTGCGCAGGGTGGGTGTGGGCAGAGGAGGACCAGTGCTCTCCCCGCTGGTCTCCAGCGAAGAGTCCTGGAGACCCCTCTCCGATTCCCCCAACCGCCCCCCTTTATCCCTGGTGTTACGCTGATTTCCTTCCCCAGCCGATGAGTTCCCTCTCTCCCTGCTTGCCCCTTCTCCGGCTTCGCTTGGGAGCTCTGCCTCCACTCCTGGCTCCGATGTCAGTTCCCTGACACCCTGTATTTTAAAAAATAATTCCTGCACAAAAAAAGGAAGCACTTCAGAAGAAAGCCTAGTGTAAGTCCTCCTCATTTTCCAAGAGAATTTCCAACGCTGGCAGTTTGCCATGGAGAACAACCGTTCTCTCATGGCCACCCATTTTAGCAACCTACGAAGCGGACCTGCAGGAAGATTCTCTGGTGCTCAGCTACTGCTGGATCATGCCAAAGGCCCAACCAGTCCAGCATCGTAGAATCATAGAATTGTAGAGTTGGGAGGTACCCTGAGGGTCATCTAGTCCAACCCCCTGCAATGCAGGAATCTCAGCTAAAGCTTCCATGACAGATGGCCCACCTAACCTCTGCTTAAAAACCTCCTAGGAAGGCGAGTCCACCACCTCCCAAGGGAATTTGTTCCCCTGCCAAACAGCTCTCACTGACAGAAAGTTCTTCCTAACGCTTAGCTGGAATCTCCTTTCTTGAAGCCATGGGTTCGAATCCTACCTTCTGGAGCAGGAGACAGCAATGCTCTCTCAATGGCCAACCAGATGCCTTCAAGCAAGACCTGAGCAAAACCGCACTCTGCTCTTTGCTGGCAGGATTATACAGGTGCAACCAGTCCAAGGAACAACTTCAGTCCAAACCATTTAAGGCTTTAAAGGTTAAAAAAAAAGAACTTTAAATTGGGCCCAGAAACTCACTGTCAGTCGGTGAAGCTGCTACAGCAATGATATCATCAACATTGACTGCCTCTGATGGCCGCATTTTGGACCATTTGACATTATTGAACTATCTTCCACATAATAGCTGCATTTCAATCCACATACGGGAGGTGAGGAGCAAATCAAGTTACATGGGAATTTGGATTCCAAAATTTTGGAATCCTAATGATTTGAAGACAAGATAAAATTAATGAAATTAATGTAAAAAAGGAAGTGGTTTGAGCAATAAGGTGAAATAAGAACTTGCAAGAATGGTTTGACCATAAATGAAAATATGAAGTTATATTATATGGGGACATACAATTAAGGGTAAGACAAGAGGGTATGAATTTGCTGAAATAATCTTTAAATGGAATACAAGGAGGGAGGTGAGAGGAAGTCAGGAAAACAAGTAAGAGAAAGATGAGAAGAAAAGAGGGAATTTTATTTTTGTGGTTTTTTTTCCTTCTTTATTTTCTTTTTTTCTTTTTGTGTTGAATTTTTGGTTTTTGTATTTTTCTGATGTCTATTTTTTTTTTGTTCTCTATGGTTTTGTAACCTTTTTTCTTGTTAAAATCTAAATAAATATCATTTTAAAAAAAATACATGGGAATTTGGAAATACAGAGGTTCCTTAAGCATCCTTAGCCAAGAGACGGTGTGCCCCACAGTGCTTTTACCTCGCCCATTTATCTGTTTGCAGCTAGATGGGGCAGGTGGCCTCATTTGATAGTTATTGAAAGCTTTTATCTCAGTATTTTTAAGGGGGTGGAAAGGAGCCATGCAATTTGGATAACCCACCCCGGTGATACAGAAAGTTATGGAAATGGGCCACTGTGAGGCTCAAAAGCAACATGTAAATAGAGCATTAAAAAGAAAGGCATGTGGCAGCTGTAATCGAGTCTGACTCCACAGTGCAAACATTTATAGTGGTACCTTGGGTTAAGTACTTAATTCATTCCGGAGGTCTGTTCTTAACCTGAAACTGTTCTTAACCTGAAGCACCACTTTAGCTAATGGGGCCTCCCGCTGCTGCCGTGCGATTTGTGTTCTCATCCTGAAGCAAAGTTCTTAACCCGAGGTACTATTTCTGGCTTAACGAAGTCTGTAACCTGAAGCGTCTGTAACCTGAAGCATCTTTAACCTGAGGTACCACTGTATTGGGAAAGTGCCCACTCTCATATTTCACCCAGCACAGGCCAAACATGACCCCATTTGATTTACTTCCTTGTTTATGAACTGGCACGGCCGTGGGCTGTTGTGTCAGCAGAAATACACAAAGCTCTGTGAACGCTGCATTGCTGCTGAGGTGGCAGAAGCTTCAAACATGCCCTTCAAAACCTGGGCTCTAACAGGACGGGAAAGAGAAAGGGCATACCTTTTCTTAAGTCACAAAGCACAAAGAGCAGCCTCATGAAACAAAGTTATCTCTGCAACCTGCTTTCAGGTGCAACATTCTAAGCATCAACAGGAATGAGTCTCAATGGGCAGAAAGGATGCAGGAATCTGGGGGAAGTGAGGACAGGCGAGGATGCAGGGTTCAGCCCCGACACAGCAGGTGTCGTGATCCTGACCTTGCTTTGCAGGGGGGACAGAAATCTCCCATTGGGAAGGGAGGTTTATTATTTCTTTTATAGGGGTCATCTCAAAAAACATCAGGCTACTGTACAACAACATAAAAAATAAAACAAAAGCAATACAGAGTGATGATTAAAACGACTGGATACCCAAGAAAATTTTAAACCACCGCATAGGCTTGTTGGCACAGAGAGGTCAAGAGACATTTTGGGGTGCCTGCCAAATCTCTGCTAGAAGGGTGGTCTGCAGCATGGAGGCTGGTGACACTAAACACCCGATTTAAGGCTTCCTCCAACTGCTCTCAAAGGGAAGGCAAACCTGGCCCTTCAAAGAAAATAGATCAGCTCAAACCATCGTTCTTACTAACTTTTTTTAGACATCGTTTTCTAGTCATTACATCTCTAGTTACCAAAAGTCTCTCACACTATGGAAATTGCCTCTATATATCATCAAGTCCATTCCATTAAGGGAGCATGCATGATTTTATTTTATTCTATTTGCAGTTGCTCAATATCCTTTTCTTTTCCTGTCCTTTCTGAGGCTTGCCTGCCTGGGTAGCTCAGTTGGTTTGTGTGTGGTGCTGATAACACCAAGGTTGCAGGTTTGATTCCATCCACTTTAAGATCTTTTACAAGTCGATCAACCCAGCAAGCGTGGCACCACTGCTTGCCCAACTTGCACTTCCAGCTACAGGTCATCCCAGTGCAGCCCAACGTCTGAAAGTTCAACGGTTCTTCAACAAACTGTGAGGAGGTGCAATGGACAAGATTGAGCTCATAGAAGACCTTTGAAACAGCAGTGTGGTAAAACTGTAAGGTCAGAAGTCTGAAAAGTTGGTAAGATCCAGAAATCAACTCGGGAGAAGGAGAGGAAGTTTGTGCAATGTGAACACACATAGTGATAAAAGGAGACAATTCCATTCACCTCACAGAGAATGGGGCTGGTGTGATGTTAACATATGAGAGTGCTGGAGGTGAAATAGTTAAACAAGTTACCCAATCAGAACCTAGGGGGTGGAGTCAGAGGGACTATAAAACCAGCTCTGGGAGGGGCGAAGGGAGAGTTTGTTGGGAGTTGGGTGGTTGGTTGGAGTGGGAGTGAATTGGGATAGAGTCTGTGGGTAGGTTGAGTTAGTGTAGCGAAATAAGCTGAGTCAGGAACAGTTAGGGGCTAGGAAGACAAGTAAATATCTGAGAGGTGGTTTAGTGAGTGAGAGCAGGTAGCGGAAGTTATAGGTCTGGATAGGTACCCCATGATTGTAAATGACCGATACCGTTTATGAAAACACACGCTTGTTAAACTGCAATAAATAAACAGAAGTTTATGTTCCAATTTAACCCTGACTGGACTCAGTATTGTCCCAGGTAGGGCCTGGGTGGTGGCAGCGAGAAATAAAGTGGTGGCACAGGGATCAAGAGACGGTGAAACGTCCGGGGACCCTGTGTGATTGCCACAGCTGGTTGCTGTGAGAAGAAAAGCCCTTCAACAGCAGTGGGAGCAAGGACAGAGGCAAGGACTTACCGAATGTCCTCGTCCGTGACAATGAAGGCTTTGCAGAGAGGTTGGGAGGTGTTCAGCCACACGGCTGGGTTCTTCTCAACGGCGGCAGAGAGCTGCCCTGTGATGGGGGCAGAACTCGTGTGCAGTGCGCTGGCGACGGCAGACAGGAGGGTGTCGTCGTTGTTCCCCGGGCCAACCCCTGGAACGTGAATGCAGCACTTGTCAATAAGGTTCATCAGAGCAGAGTTCAACGGGCAGGATCCGGTGGCAAGGATCCCAAACCTCCCATCCCAGAGCCTAGTCAGGTAGTCAAAGAGCACATGAGAGGGAGATGAAGCATGCAGGGGCAGCAACACACACACACACACACACGGGTCTCACCCCACACAGTGCTGGCCCCATTCAGTTCACCTTCCTGCTTGGTGTAGGTTCAGCTTGACACTCTAGGAATTCTGGACAACCAATTATCTGTAGGGCAAGAGGGCAGCCTAACCACAAAACTGGCAAGAACCAGCTTCGGAGGAACCTAATGGCCAAAGCAACTCCAGATACGGTACAAGGAGGGTTCTAACACATGCCATTTCCAAGGACTGTGGTTGACTAAAAGATGGTGGGCCAATTTCAGGGACTGGGCAGAGAAGGAATGGTGGAGACCACCTCCCCATCCTGACCCTTCCGGGGAGGAGGAAGAGGAAGGCAGTATAGATTTACAACAGGGGTTTGGGGGAGGTCGCAGCTCAGAGGCAGATGAGAGGAAAAGCTGGGAAATCATGGAACAGCCAGAACAACACCCAGCTGACATTGGAAAGCATTCCAGACCCCCTGTCTCCCAGAGCACAGCAAGCCTTAAAAGTAGGGGAGCAAAGAGCTCAAAGACAGAGGGAACATAGTAGCACCCGTAAAAGTGATTGTGAGAATGACGAATGAGGAAGTGGGAGAGACGGTGGAGATTCACTTGGGACAACGCCATTGTCAAAGAGTCTGGGTTCTATAGCCTCTCTCTGTAAAGATTAAAATAAAAAAGGACGGTAAGAAACTCTCCCTTGTCTTTATACGTTCCTGGGCAACCAGCCGGGAGCCACTGACAGCATCCTGACAGGCAGTGGGGTGGTAGAAGATGGCAGGGGAGAGGAAGAAATACCTAAGGTGACTATCTTTTTACTATATACCATGTTTCCTAATGGGAAGTTCTTGTAGACTCTCTGTCCTCTGTCCTGTAATGCAGTACTAAATAGACAAACTTGGAATTTGGTGACAGCCTCTGTAATGAACCCACAAAGGGAATTTCTCCCCACACCAAACAGGCTTTTGCTCACAGAATAGGACTTCTTCTCCTCCTCCTGGCAGTTGCTGTGCACCTGAGAATCTGGACTAAACGAAGCTTTGGTCTGAACCAGCAGGGCTACTGCTGTTATGTTCTTATCACCCTTTAGGCTTCCACCAGCGTACCAAGATGTGAAGCTACAATGTGGACACTGGGGGCAAAGTCAAGCATGTGCGCCCTCCCTGTTAGAATTCCTGCTCCATGATTGCAGTCATGGGATTTTTGTCTTTCACATGACGGTATATGTTTTGACTCCACAAAGTGGGAAGTTCCTGACAGCTCTTACTTCCTGACAGTAAGAGCTGTTCAACAGTGGAATTTGCTGCCAAGGAGTGTGGTGGAGTCTCCTTCTTTGGAGGTCTTTAAGCAGAGGCTTGGCAACCATATGTCAGGAGTACTCTGATGGTGTTTCCTGCTTGACAGGGGGTTGGACTCAATGGCCCTTGTGGTGTCGTCCAACTCTATGATTCTATGATTCTAAGTGATGGAGACAGGATATTTGTGTTACTGTGTTCCGTGAAGTGGGACTGTTGTGCTTTGGTCTTTTTTTCTCTTTGTTGTCTGATGCTAGAGAGAGAGGGAGCCATGTTACAGTGCTCCATGTGTGTTTATATGTAAATAAAGTAGATTAGCCAAAATGCTGAGTAGCTGAGGTCTGTCACGCAAGGTGCGCAAACTCTGTGGATCCCTAAGTGTTTCCAGTGTCGGTTGGCATCGGTCGCTGTGATGTTTGGGGTGAAGAAAGATTTTGAAGCTCCCGAACGATCGACCAGGAGGGAGAGAACATGCCAGACGGGCATGTGTCTCTGCCAGGGTCCTACTCAAGTGTAGGCTGAACTCCTGACACTCCCCACCCCTTCAGATGCATCCACACATGCACAAAATGTCCCTCTGCACCCCAGCTTGAGAGCCACCCATTTATTAGTAGCGCACGGAACACTGCTGACGCAAAGAGTACCTTGAAGGCCTTTTGGCAGCTCCATGGATTTTATGATCTGCTCGCTCACATCTGATGCGCTCAAGCCTTGCAGCCTCTTCTCCCAGAAAAGCTGAAAAGATTGAAAGATTGCCGGGTTAATTTAAAATGGAAAAGTAACAAAAACACTGCAGGGGGGGGAGGGAAACCAAGACGGAATATTCATTTTATAGGCATAAACTTAATCCCTTCTGCAACAGCGCTGGAAGATTTACAGGCAGCCTCTGCATGCTGCCAACTTGACGAAAAAGCAGAAGGAATCGTTTTGTTTATTTGCGGGTTTAGTTCAAATATTTATGCGCCATTTATTTGGAGGCAATCAACCTCTCAAAAGCAGCTTGCGGTGATACTAAAGCAAACATCCCTTGTTTTTATTCTTTTTCAAGGTTACTTCCAGGGCAGATTATGGGTGCCAGGTCCCTACGGAGCTTTGCTACTGAAGAGAAACTATCCTCTGGGAAGTTCTCTTGCACAAAGACTTGCGAAATGAACAGTCGCTGCCCAATAACACAGTTGCTTCCCTACACACCTGAATGGGACTTGTGCACAGGACAAACCAACACCCGATTGCTCCAATGCAGATGAGCGCCGGCTAGAGTTGCTTACTTTAAACTGATGCAAAAACAACTAAGCAACAATTAAGCATACGCACACTTTTTCCAGTTAAGGACAATCGTCTTGAGCCCTTGATTGCTTCCAATATGCTAGGGCTGCATAATCAACTTAAAAGGGGGTAGGTAGCTTTCAAGGATGCTCACCCAAGGACCAAACTACGTGTGATGCAGAAGGCAGCTTTGTTGGGGGCTGTTGCTGTTTTTAAAAAAATGCAGATAGCATCAGCTGCAGGGAGAGCAATGGATAATTACAAGGAGCACAGCAGGTGTGGTGGAAGAATTTAACCCACTCCTCTCCTGCTGCTGTCCTAAATAAGAGTCCTTGTTCCAAAGGTGCTTTCTGCATTGGAAATCACTCATTGGGACCAGCTAAACTTTGATTTGGCATCTCGATTGCTAATTCTGCCCTAGTGTAAGTGTAATTTGCCCTGTGGCACAGGGTGACTAAGTTCAGCACCTGAAAATGCGTGCATCGGTAAGGTGCTTGTGAACTTGCGCATGGAGGGAAATCTGCAAGGATTGTAGACCAAGGAGACTCAAATTCGAATCCATGCTCAGCCATGGGTAAGCTTGGACCAGTTAACTATATCTCAGTCTAATAAGCTTCACAGAGCTAATGGAGAGGGAGAGGGAGAGAGAGAGAGAGAGAGTACACGTTGAAGGAAAAACAAAATGAAAAAAATAAGAGTAATCAGCAAGGGTAGTAGTTGAACTACGTTTGAGTAAAACTTAGTTGAATTACCAACCTTGCTGCTTACCATGAGACCCACTGAAATTAATGAACATGTCTAAGACATTGCCATTAATTTCAGTGGGCCTACTGTGAGTAAAACTTAGCTGAATACCACCCTAAGCAAGTGGATGTATCATGCAAATGGAGATCCTTACATATGGCACCTAATTAGATTATTTTGAAATGTGCTCCTTTCCTGAAAATCAAGGTATTCAATTGCAACTCCTTACTTAGTAATTGGAGCATTTTTTGTTACCCCCAAGTAATTTTTCATTGTGAAAATGACAGTACAATTTTTTAAACATCTACTTAATTTATCTTAAATAGGAACTAAAATGATACAATTGGCATGATTACTGTAAGGACTATATAAAATGTTCCCATTTAGCCAATTTAAAAAATCAATTTAGGTTACAATTATGTCAGATAAGTTTGGTGATCCCTGTAGACCCTGGTCAGAGTGATAATGTGATGGATGAGTTTTGTACGCAACGTAATTGCTTTGTTTCAGTGCTCTCTACACAAGCCATTAATATTTGGTTGTCCAATTAAGATCACTTTTAAGACAATCGTGGCAGTGACCAACTTCAGCCCATATTTACACATTTCGCGAGACAACTCAATTATTTCATTCCTGTTTTCCTTCACCAGACCATCATCAACAGCCTTTGCTACTTTACCTTGTGTGCTTATATGGATACACGTATATAATTATCTCGACCCTTCTACTGCATATGGGTATTCAGATCAGCTTAGATCAATTAAAACCACATCATCATAAAGACAACATCATCAAGAAAATACAAAGCGTGTTCCCACATTACACTGAACCCAGGTACAAGCTGTCTCTAATAATAATAATAATAATAATAATAAATTTTATTTATATCCCGCCCTCCCCAGCCGAAGCCGGGCTCAGGGCGGCTAACAACAATCAACAATCAAACAATCAAATATTCACACATTCTAAAAATATTACATTATAAAAATCAATTAAAATCAAATTAATGGCAACTAATTAAGCAAGATTCTAAGCAGGTTGCCAGAGGAGGGAGTCAGGCTGCGCCCTGACCAAAGGCCTGGTGGAACAACTCTGTCTTGCAGGCCCTGCGGAAGGATGTCATGTCCCGCAGGGCCCTAGTCTCTTGTGACAGAGCGTTCCACCAGATTGGAGCCGCAGCCGAGAAGGCCCTGGCTCTAGTTGAGGCCAGCCTAACCTCTCTGAGGCCTGGGACCTTGAGGATGTTATTATTTGCAGACCGTAGGTTTCTCTGTGGGGCATACCAGGAGAGGCGGTCCCGTAGGTACGAGGGTCCTAGGCCGTATAGGGCTTTAAAGGTTAAAACCAGCACCTTAAACCTGATCCTGTACTCCACCGGGAGCCAGTGCAGCTGGTATAGTACCGGTTGAATGTGATCTCGCAGCGAAGACCCCATAAGGAGTCTCGCCGCGGCATTCTGCACCCGCTGGAGTTTCTGGGTCAGTCTTAAGGGCAGCCCCACGTAGAGCGAGTTACAATAATCCAGTCTGGAGGTGACCGTCGCATGGATCACAGTGGCTAGGTCAGGGCGAGAGAGATAAGGGGCCAACTGCTTAGCTTGGCGGAGATGAAAAAATGCCGCCTTTGTTATAGCTGTAATCTGCGCCTCCATAGGCCGCCTTTGTTATAGCTGTAATCTGCGCCTCCATGCGCCTCCACATGTACAAGTGTCTGTACAAAAGAGCACACACTCGTTGATTTCTACAGCTCAACTGTTGTGAACACAGGTACACAGATGGTACACTCGTCGTATATCACACTTGTACCAGTTCAAGCAATGGTGTGCACAGACTGAACATGCATGGAACGTAGTAAGAGGCAGAACAGGCACAGCAAATCTGGGAGGAAAATACTCTCTGCTCAACAAGGCAAAATGTCTTCCCGAACAAAAATGACTTTCCTAGCGGGTGGAAGATGGTTAAAGAGAGGGGGTCATCCAAGCCTTGCAGGGCAAGATATGCCACAGTTTGGGTGCAGCAGTAAACAAGATGCCACCTTTTTAAAAGCAATGCCAGAGGTGTTGAGGAAGAGGAGAAATCAGTTGTGTGTATCAGACATCTAGGCCTGCAGCAACATCTATCATGCGATGGAAGCAGATAGAGATGATGCCATAGACTGGTTGGACAAAGAGGAATAGTGGAAGGAACCAGCTGGGGAACCCCAAAGGGAAGAAGGCTCAGAGCCCTGGGTTTGGTGGTGGGACGGCAATGAGTGATCAGAGGGAGAAGACTGGAAGGATGGGATGGTGGAAGCTGAAGAAATAACAGGGCTTAGTAAGAGAGAGGTTCAGAATCGGAGGCAGAAGCTGAAGTAGGAAAGGAGGAGGCCAAGAGGCAGAGATGGGTCAGGCTTGTGAAGAGTCAGGAGAGGCATGAAGAGGGAGGAGCAAAGGCAGCGACAGAGGCACAATCTCAGATTGCTTGGGATACATCCTGGAGAGGAGGAGACATAGCTGGCTGTGGGGAGGCAGGGACCTTTAGTCTAGGCCAGGCATCCCCAAACTTGGCCCTCCAGATGTTTTGGGACTACAGGTCCCATCATCCCTGACCACTGTTCCTGTTAGCTAGGGATGATGGGAGTTGTAGTCCCAAAACATCTGGAGGGCCGAGTTTGGGGGTGCCTGGTCTAGGCAACTGCTTCATGGGGGCAAGACCTGAGTTGCTGTGCTCACTAGGCCTGAAATTCCTGTGCTGATCCTGTTTTGCTAAGAAAGAGGTAACTCCAGCTTGCTCAAGGTGAATTACTGGTGGCTTGGGTCCTGCCAGGTGCCTTACGGACTATTTGCCCCTTCAGCTCACAGCAGTGGCTCCGCAGAGTTCTTTCCCTGAGTCAACAGTGTGATGCTGCAACAAAAAAATATAATGCTATTCTAGGTTGCATCAACAGAAGTATAGTGTCCAGATCAAGAGATGTAATAGTACCACCCTATTTTGCCTCGATCAGACCACACATGGAATACTGTGTCCAGTTCTGGGCGCCATAATTTAAGAAGGATACTAACAAGCTTGAGGAAGGGTTGATGATCAAGGGATTGGAAAGCAGGCCTTATGAGGAACAGTTGAAGGAGCTGGTATTTAGTCAGCTTCTACAATATGTGATATTTTTGGTTCTGTTTTTACTGAAGGTTCTGGGGATTGAGAAACCAGGACGTCGGAATGCAAAGCATGCGGCCTGTGGTTGAGCTACAGTCTCCTCGTGATAAGCTCAGCACCACACAAAATGAAACGAGGTGCTGCATAGACAAATAGGAAGTCTCATTTATATCAGACAAACTGTCTGTACTCACAAGGATATTGTCTGAGTGGTTCCAAACTTGCAAACACTCAAGGCTGGCTCTCTGCTAATGTGGGCAGCTTTTAACGCAGGTCTGAATGTCTGAACTGGGCCCCTTCCCTATTCAGCACATTCGTACAACAAAGAAAAAGACACTTGATTAACCTGAAGCCTAAAGCTGCTCCCATTTCAGCATTTTTAGACTGCTCCTTAGGTTTCAAAGCTCAGTGCCTTCTTCGCAGGCTTTTCTGCAGAGCTGGGACAGTAACAATGCCTTTGCAGTTCTAGAACACTTAAGAAATCCATGTTGGAGATCTTGTGCTGGGAGCACTGGTCTGTAGCTTCTGGGAAATGGCAGGTAGGGTCTGGAGGACGCTGCTGGACTCAAGAGAAGTCACACCAAATGCTCTTCATTCTTTTGTGCATGGAATGATCTCCAACATTATGAATATATATATATATACAAAGGGAGAAGTTGCCTTATAAATGAATCATCCCAACTTTGGCTGGAAGCAACTCTTCAAGGTCTCATCAGGCAGAGAGGTCTTCCCCCCATCCCCGCTACTAGGGCCAGATCCAGGAGCAGTTAACCCTGTGTGGGCCACTTTCGACAGGTGGGGTGGGTGAGCCACCTGTCCCTCGCCTGATGTCATTAGGATGCCACGTGACTGACGCTTCAAACTGTGGCTGTGAAAGAAGAATCCGGAGCATGCTCTTAAGTGTGCTCTCATTTTCTCCTTTGCAGCCCTGGCTTGAAGGCAGTGCTTTCCCAACTCAAGGTGCAGATGCAAATGCAGGCCTTCCTCTGCAGCAACTTGAATTGCCGTATTTTTCGCTCTATAAGACGCACCAGAACACAAGACGCACCTCGTTTTTGGAGGAGGAAAACAAGAAAAAAAATATTCTGAATCTCAGAAGCCAGAACAGCAAGAGGGATCGCTGCGCAGTGAAAGCAGCAATCCCTCTTGCTGTTCTGGCTTCTGGGATAGCTGCGCAGCCTGCATTCGCTCCATAAGACGCACACACATTTCCCTTACTTTTTAGGGAGGAAAAAGTGAGTCTTATAGAGCAAAAAATACGGTAGGTGCTTTTTGAATATGATGCCTTTTCTGTCACCAAGGCGTGCCTCACCCAAAACAGCCTATGGGTCAGATGTTCCACACCAATGAAGTGACTGTTGTTTATAGACAGCAGACAGGTAAAGAATCCAAAGTTCTTTAATTTCTGTACTTTATCTTTACTATTCTCTCTTTTCTTTTCTGTCTCCTTCTTCTTGTCATTTTCTCTCATTTCTTTCTCCTCTTCTCCTCTTTTCTTTTATCCTATCCTTTTTCGTTTCCTCCACGTTTTTATTTTATTTAGATTACGGTTGGATGAAAAAAGATACTTGGTATTAAGTTTTATATCTCTCTTTATAAACTCTAATTAAATTTATTCAAAGAAGAAGAAGCTCCCCACACAAATGAAGGTGGCAGGGTCTTAATTTGAGATGTGGCAGCTGCCCAGGCTGTACATTACCACCTTGGGAAACTTATCAGAAATCCTCATTAACGTAGGTATTTATGAAAAATATTTGCACCTCACCCTTCCATCTACAATGCAGCTTGCAAAAAAATGATATCATAATTGTCAGATAAAATACCATACAATAATATTTATATCACCATATTTGTTGTTGTTATTGTTATTATTATTATTAAAACTATTTCTTAAAATAAATATACATGCAGTGACCCGATAAGGCATATAAAAGCATAAATAAATAGAGGAGGCTTGCCAGAAAAGGGGAGATGGCTAGAGCTCAATGACAGAGCATCTATCTAAAGGTAGTCCTGATGTCTTGCTGTGTTTACCGTATTTTTCTGTGTATAACACGCCCCTGTGTATAAGACGACCCCTATTTTGGGGGACTCCAAATTAAGAAAGTGGGGGGAGAATGCCCAGAGTTGTTGAGTTTTTGGGGGGATGTTGCCAAGAGCTGTTGAGTTTTTTTTTCAGGGGGATTGCCAAAAATCGCTCACCCGCCTGGCCAACGCTGCCAATCACACGTCGCCAAAACCACCAATCGTCTGCCCACTCACCCCCAGCAGCCACCAATCGCCAGCCCAATTGCCACAGCAGCAGCTACCAATCACATGCCCAGCTGACACAGAAGCAGCCAATCAGCAGCAGCCCTTGCCGCACCCACCAATCACCCGCCCAATCGCAGCTGACAATCTCCTGCTCGTGACTGCAACCAATCACCCATCCCCCACTCTGCACTATCCGTGTATAAGGCGACCCCCAATTTTTAACATTATTTTATACTAATAAAAAATCATCTTATACACAGAAAACTACGGTTAAATTTGGAAGCCACCCAGAATGGCTGGGGTAACCTAGTCAGATGGGTGGTTTTCATCATCATCATCATCATCTGCTTTGCATACCAAAAGTCCCAGATTCAGTTCATAGCATCTTCAGTAAAAAGAGTCAGTTATCAGGGTGACAGGGAAGACCACTGTCTTGAAATTTTACCGTACAGCTCATCCACTTGTGTACACAAGTTGTATACTCAGTGTGTACACCCCTAATGTTTTCTTGGAAAGAAATACAGTCATACCTTGAGTTGAATGCGCTTCGGGTTGAACGCGTTCGAGTTGCGCTCTGCAGCATCCCGGAAGTAACGGAGCATATTACTTCCGGTTTCGCTGCTCACGCATGCGCAGATGCTCAAAATGACATCACACGCATGCGCGGAAGCGGCGAAACATGACCCGTGAATGCGCAGACGTGCCGTCGCATCTTGCGTTCCGTTCGGGACGCGAATGGGGCTCCGGAACGGATCCTGTTCGTATCCTGAGGTACCACTGTATTAGAACTGGAAGAGTTGGAACTACAACTCCCAGGATCCCTAGCTAACAGGACCAGTGGTCAGGGATGATGGGAACTGTAGTCCCAAAACATCTGGAGGGCTGAGTTTGCCTATGCCTGAGTTGGAAGTTACCCCAAGGGTCACCTAGTCCAACTCCCTGAAATGCAGGCATCTCAACTAAAGCCTCCATGGTAGATAGTCACCCAGCCTCTGCTTAAAAACCTCCATGGAAGGAGAGTCCACCAGCTCCCGCGGGAGTCCGTTCCACTGTTGAACAACAGCTCTCACTGTGGAAATATACAAGGTAACAGCCAGGCCCACAACAGAACCAAGATTACACACAAAGCCTTTCTAACAGACCAGATCATGGGTGACACCTGGCTTGAGAGCAGTACATGTGAAAAGGATCTAGGAGTCTTGGTTGACCACAAACTTGACATGAGCCAACAGTGTAACGCGGCAGCTAAAAAAGCCAATGCAATTCTGGGCTGCATCAATAGGAGTATAGCATCTAGATCAAGGGAAGTAATAGTGCCACTGTATTCTGCTCTGGTCAGACCTCACCTGGAGTACTGTGTCCAGTTCTGGGCACCACAGTTCAAGAAGGACACTGACAAACTGGAACGTGTCCAGAGGAGGGCAACCAAAATGGTCAAAGGCTTGGAAACGATCCCTTATGAGGAACGGCTAAGGGAGCTGGGCATGTTTAGCCTGGAGAAGAGGAGGTTAAGGGGTGATATGATAGCCATGTTCAAATATATAAAAGGATGTCACATAGAGGAGGGAGAAAGGTTGTTTTCTGCTGCTCCAGAGAAGCGGACACGGAGCAATGGTTCCAAACTACAAGAAAGAAGATTCCACCTAAACATTAGGAAGAACTTCCTGACAGTGAGAGCTGTTCGACAGTGGAATTTGCTGCCAAGGCGTGTGGTGGAGTCTCCTTCTTTGGAGGTCTTTAAGCAGAGGCTTGACAACCATATGTCAGGAGTGCTCTGATGGTGTTTCCTGCTTGGCAGGGGGTTGGACTCGATGGCCCTTGTGGTCTCTTCCAACTCTATGATTCTATGATTCTGCTGGAGAGTTTCTCCCGCAGGCCTTCAAAGTCATCTTGAAAGATTAATCTATTTTAGGAGGACCTAATCATCCAGGATGCGGGTGGCACTGTGGGTTAAACCACAGAGCCTAGGACTTGCAGATCAGAAGGTCAGCGGTTCGAATCCCCGCGACAGGGTGGGCTCCTGTTGCTCAGTCCCTGCTCTTGCCAAACTAGCAGTTCGAAAGCACGTCAAAGTGCAATTAGATACAGTGGTACCTCAGGTTACATACGCTTCAGGTTACATATGCTTCAGGTTACAGACTCCGCTAACCCAGAAATAGTGCTTCAGGTTAAGAACTTTGCTTCAGGATAAGAACAGAAATTGGGCTCCGGCGGCACGGCAGCAGCAGGAGGCCCCATTAGCTTAAAGTGGTGCTTCAGGTTAAGAACAGTTTCAGGTTAAAAGCAGACCTCCGGAATGAATTAAGTTCTTAACCCAAGGTACCACTGTAAATAGGTACCACTCCGGCAGGAAGGTAAACGGCATTTCCGTGCGCTGCTCTGGTTCGCCAGAAGCAGCTTAGTCAACAGACGGAAGCTGTCTGCAGACAAACGCCGGCTCCCTCGGCCTATAGAGCAAGATGAGCGCCGCAACCCCAGAGTCGTCTGCGACTGGACTTAACAGTCAGGGGTCCCTTTACCTTTAATCATCCAGGAAGATCAAAAGGACTTCCAACGTGATGCATCTGGGAGGCAGAGAAGAAACAGACACCCAGGAAAAGCCTTTGACTCACCCAAAAAAAGCTCCCAGTGAACCAAGAGTATGGGCTCTCAGGATATGTGAAATGTCAATATCCTCACACACGTACAAAGAAACCGTGACCTAGTCCTAAGGCTGCAATCTGAACGGGAAGTTCAAGCCCCAGCAATACCAGTGGAACTTCTGAATAAAAAGAGTTCTGAGGGGAAGCTCTTTACGGTGCCCCAGAATACAAGATGCAGAGGTGTAGTGGTTAGAGTATCAGACTAGAAAAAGGGAGAGGCGGCTGCGAATCCTTACTCAGTCATGAAGCTCACTGGGTGACCTTGGGTTAGTCACCATCTGTTAGCCTCACAAGGCTATTGTGAGGGTGGGATCACGTAGCCTTGAGCTCTTCCTGGAGGAAAGGTGAGTGATAAATGCAATAAATAAAAATAAATTAGCTTTCATAACTTTCTTCTTTCTTTCGTTGAGTTGTTGGAGCACTTTGTTAGCCTTGTTTGTTACACATTTAAGATGAGCCAGTCATTTAAATAGTTTTGCATTGTTTTTCCTTCACACAAAATAAATTTTTCTGTCTAAATTATATTAAAAAGTATTAATGCAAAGCATCTTGCACATTAAGCATCATGTTGATATTTAGACGGCATTGATTTTGTATTTCTGTAATAAAAATGGAATACAGTGGTGGATATTTGACCACAACTGCCAATTGGCAGGTGTCCCAGTATTTCACGTCATTTCCTCTGTGACAAAATAGTTTCCAATTGCTGTCCTTCTGGGCCATATCAGCCCCAAACCACCCATCGTCCCCAGTTACCTGTCTGGGCTGTTCAATCACTCGCTGTGGATCAGACTTCACTTTGTTGCTAGGATGGTTGGTAACTTTGGTGACCGGCTGTTTAAAAATAGACGCCGTTTGTCTGATTGGCAGTGTTGTGTTTAAATCTGGTTTGCCCTATTCGAAGACAGGAAAAAAACCACATGTTATCGCACAGCTGATAAGCAGAATGGGGAAACAAGAGAAGTTATTACATAGCTGGTAATCACAGCGGGACATGCAAGAACTTGCTCGTATTTTCCTCCTGAACATCAAGCATTTTTTAAAGAAAGAGTCACCATGATAAAATACGCTTTGGGGAAATTTCATGGACCAGCTTACTTATGCATGTATGGCAAGGGTGGGGGCAAATGTGGCCCTCCAAGCCTTTTTACCTGGCCCTCGGGACTCTCACTACATCACAGCCACAGCCACACACCTTCTGTGGTCCGGCTTCACATCCTCCATGAGTTTTCTTCCTGGCTGGAATTCTGATAATGCAGGGGTCAGCAAACTTTTTCAGCAGGGGACCAGTCCACTGTCCCTCAGACCTTGTGGAGGGCCAGACTATATTGGGGGGGGGGATGAATGAATTCCTATGCCCCACAAATAACCCAGAGATGCATTTTAAATAAAAGGACACATTCTACTCATGTAAAAACACGCTGATTCCCGGACTGTCCAGGGGCAAGATTTAGATTGCAGTTGGGCCAGATCCAGCCCCCGGGCCTTAGTTTGCCTACCCATGTGATAATGCCTTTTGCTTTATCTTTTGCTTGTTTTTCACCTGGAGCCAAGCTGAAAGAACATACATAGAACATTTTCCATAGCAGCCAAAAGCACTCCCTTCCTGGAGTGGTTTTCCAGGATCACATTGGAAGGGGGCTGTAACTGCCTGGAATGCTGATTTCCTGTGAGGTCAATCAGTGATCCAATTGGCAGGGAACACCCATGTGACTGATCTGGGAAAGTATTGCCTCACTTTGCTTTGTTTTGACCGCAGTGATGTCTTCACATCACCGAACCTGACAGGATATATAGCATTCACCTGACTGTCTCTAGGGCAGGGGTCAGCAAACTTTTTCAGCAGGGGACCAGTCCCCTGTCCCTCAGACCTTGTGGGGAGCTGGGCTATATTTTGGGGAGAAATTGAACGAATTCCTAAGCCCCACAAATAACTCAGAGATGCATTTTAAATAAAAGCACATATTCTACTCCTGTAAAAACACGCTGATTCCCGGACCGTCCGCGGGCCAGATTTAGAAGGCGATTGGGCCGGATCCAGCCCCTGCGCCTTAGTTTGCCTACCCATGGTCTAGGGCAGTGGTTCTCAACCTGTGGGTCCCCAGATGTTGTTGCACTACAACTCCCATCATCCCTGAGCTCTGGCCTTGCTAGCTAGGGACCCACAGATTGAGAAATGCTGATGTAGGGTCACTAAGGAAGGGGAAAGAGGACAAAACAGCACTGAAACAGCACTGAAACAGCTTTAGAAGAGGATTAGCCAGCCATGATGCCTATGCTCTGTCGCCACAGTGGGGGGCAGAAATGCATCTGAATACCAGTTGCTGGAAAACCCAGGAGGGGAGAGTGGTCTTGTGTTTGAATCCTGCTTGCAGATTTCCCACAGGCATCTGGTTGGCCACTGTGAGAACAGGATGCTGGATTTGATGGGCCATTGGCCTGATCCAGCAAGCCCTTCTTATGTTTTTACGAGAGAAATAATGGCTCCATTCCTAATTTATTATCCATCAATCAGCCTTCAACAAATATCTAGATATTTGTTGATATACAAAATCTAAGAAAAACAGGCACAAAGCAACAACTAAACAGAAGATCATAGAATCCTAGAGTTGGAGGGACCCCTGCAATGCAGAAACGTTTTGCCCAACAAGGTGAGGAGATTTCACCCCTCCCATACCCAAGAATCTCCTGATGATCTCCTGAGGTCTCTGCTGACTCTACAGAGAGGAGGAGCAATGTACTGCTCTCTACTTAATTAGTCAAGTGAGTGAGTCAGTCTCTGTGTGAGAGAGAGAGTCAGTCAGTGTGTCGGAGAGAGAGTGCAAGAGATTGTGTTTAGTGATAAGATTGCTGCTAAGAGCAGCTGCAGGCACTCAGAGTATAGCATTGATTTATGCTTAGAATTTGTAGCTCTGTATATAGTTTTGTATTATAGCTGTAGCAATAGAATAAAAGGAAGATATTCTACAGAGCTGCTCTCCGAGTGGTTTATACTCTGCAAGACTCTGCAAAACGCTGCTGCGCAACGACTGTATTATTGAGACAGTGAATCCGGTGCTCTCAGCTCCAAGCTGTGAGTCCACAGCACTGTGACCTGTTCCTGTGGGAAAGGAGGTCTCTGGCAGTGCTACCCAGCTCGCCTAGCCCAGTCGGGGCTGTAGTGCATGAGTCCAGTTGGTACACTGGCTCAAGGGCGATGCTGACACAAGGGACTTGAACACACAACCCTGAGATTACGAGTCTTATGATCTTACCAACTGAGCTAGCAAGGCAGAAGTGTCCTGAAACAATACAAAGCGGACACCTGTTGGCAGAGGCCTCTTTGCACAGCTGGAAAAGCTTGTCAGAACAAGATTGCTCTCTGTTTGCTTCCTTGTAGGTGCAGCTAGGGCACTCCAGTGATTTCTCGACAGGAATGCTGTTCCGCAGAACAGGGGCAGCCACACTGAAAGCCCTGCTCTGAGACAGACCTGTATCAGCAACCGAAAAAAGATTCCTGTGCCAAGTAACACTGATCCACCATGCAAATGTAACAATTTACTACTTCTATTCTGCTAGCACAAGAGGGGAACTACCCCACTCCTTTCCCCTACAGACCCTTTCCTGTGCACCCTCTAAATCAGGCCCAGGGGGAGATGGGAGCCTCTGGAGAAGATCTCCCCGCATGCCCCACAGAGGACCTTAAGGTCCATAAATAGCAACACCCTAGAGGTCCCAGGCCCTAAGGAAGTCAGATTAGCCTCAACCAGAGCCAGGGCCTTTTCAACACTGGCTCCGGCCTGCTGGAACGCTCTGCCTCATGAGAACAGGGCCCTGCAGGATCTGATTTCTTTCCACAGGGCCTGTAAGACAGAGTTGTTCTGCCTGGCCTTTGGCTTGGAATCAACTTGATCCCCTCCCCCTCTTTCCTTTTTCCTTTTTCCTTCTGTGATGGAACTCCTATTTGGGGACTTCCCTGGCTTTTTTCTGGCTCACGTAGGACCAGTCTGGATAGTTAGCCTTGGTGAAGACTTGACGTTTTCATCCCCAAAAAGTTTTTGATTTGAGTTTCCATTGAAATTAGGCTGTATTTTAATGTTTTTATGTTGTCTTTTAATCTTGTTTTTAAGTTGCATTTCAATCAATTTGTTTTTCTATCAGGTGTTAGCCGCCCTGAGCCCGGTCTAGGCTGGAGAGGGTGGGGTATAAATAAAAATTATTATTATTATTATTATTATTATTATTATTTGGGGAGGAGAGGGGAGGAGAGAGAATGGAGGTGCCAGTGGGTTAATGGAATGACAAACCGCTTTGAATTCAGCCCATTGCCTTTCTGCCATTTGCAGGGAGGATGAGAGCGATACAGATCATTGATCCCTTAACTCCTGGAATCCTGGCCTGAAGATCGGCCCCTGCAATGCCCTTTAATGCACACACGGCAAGAGGCAGCCTTCCTGCCAAAAAACCTACTTTTGCTCCCTGGATGATGAACGGCGTTGACAACATTGTGAAAATGCACCAGGTAATCTCTTGGCATCACCTGTCGCATCAAAATGTTCCCTGGAAGTGTTTTGTCAGCCTTATCGTTGTTCATCATAAAGCACAGACATTTGGTACCTTTGATTATACACGCAGAAGTTTTGTAGAATTATTTTCAAGGGTTATGTTCCAGGCTTACTTCTATTTATTTTGTCACTGCCGGAGCATTGCAAAAAAATATATGAAATGAAATGAAATGAAAACTGAAAACCCAAGCAAACGCCTCCATCACTGATCAAGATAAATGCAAAGATGTCAGGGGGAAGCTGATAGGAGGTGTGAACAAACAAAGACTATTGTTCCTTTAAATTATTTATATTTATATATATGTGTGTGTGTGTGTGTGTGTGTGTATATATATATATGAATGAGAGAGATGTCAGAGTTTATGGAACCGACCCATCTATAAAGTGTGCTTGCGAACAAACCTTGTTTTGACTGAGCAAATCGTTCCTTAACCTCTGCTTGTTCTTCTGTAATTTACTAGGCATCATCTTCCCTGTTCTGAAGTCAAAACTGCTGAGGTCAACAGTGTTCCCCAAGTATCTCGACAACTGGGGCTTGCTTCGGAATTTCTTCCCACTCGGACTGCAAATATAAAGAACAGGAGAATGAGAAATGCTTCATTCAGAACTTAATACTCCTGGCTGGATCAGGCCAAGGTAAGGTAAAGGTAAAGTGACCCTTGACCATTGGGTCGAGTCGTGGCCGACTCTGGGGTTGTGGCGCTCATCTCACTTTATTGGCAGAGGGAGTACAGCTTCCGGGTCATGTGGCCAGCATAACTAAGCCGCTTCTGGCGAACTAGAGCAGCGCACGGAAACGCCATTTACCTTCCCGCTGGAGCGGTACCTATTTATCTACTTGCACTTAGGGGTGCTTTTGAACTGCTAGGTGGGCAGGAGCAGGGACCGAGCAACGGAAGCTCACCCCATCACGGAGATTCGAACCGCTGACCTTCGATTGGCAAGTCCTAGGCTCTGTGGTTTAACCCACAGCGCCACCCGCATCCCAACGGATCAGGCCAAAAGCCCACCTAAATCCAGCATCCTGCGGCCAATCAGTTGCCTGCAGGAAAAACTGCAAGCCAGACCCAACACAGGGGCACTTTCACCGCCATGGTTTCCAGTAACTGACATTATGGAGCTTTTAACACACGTCTTTTTCTGCCCAAAGGCCACATTTCCTTATAAGCAACCTTTTTCTAGGTCTAGGGTGGGGTGGGGTGGGGTGGGGTGGGGTGGGGAGACACGACAAGCCAGGCCAGAGTCTAAAGGACAGCAAAGGAATGGTTATGACCTTCCTATGTACAGCAGTTACAATCCAGTTGTGCAAAGGTCAGAGGTTTAAACATATTTCCATCCTTTGTTCAAGGACACATTCCAGCCAGACAAAAGTAGTCACCAAGTTGAGCCAAGGAAGGGAAGAATCCTGAACGCTGGAGGAATAGAACGGAATGGCCACATTCTGCCTGCAGGCAAGAGGTTCCTTGAGCTTGCAAAAGATTCATTCCTGACCACTGAGCCTACACCGGTCCCCAGATCAGTAACTGATTTATAATATATAATTGATACGTACTAATTGATTTATATCACTAATAGATTGTTGATTATTTTACTGTTAGGCCGCCTGCCAGTGCGCTTTTTATTTTTTTGTCAGTGATGCTTTGTGAAGTGTTTCTAATGTTGTACACCACCCTGAGATCTTTCAATAAAGGGCAGTATATAAACTGAATACAAAACAACTTTTTCATCCTTCGCTTCAGCACAAAAAAGGAGAGGGGCAGAGTAGGTTAAAAACGCCACCTATAAGACTGATTGTAAACTCAAGGACCAGGGCCAGAAGTCATAACACCAAAGGAAAGGGGAGTGGGAGGGAAGAGGAAGAAAGCAAGCTTGGGGACCGTTTTTTTTTTCATTAACAGAAGTCTTACAATGACCAGCTGGAATTGAAAGCTGTCAAGAAAACCAGGCCACTAAAGTTGCTGGTCTTTCAGCAGAGATTCGTGTTGGCCAAGCCTGCTTTAAAAGAAAAATGAAGGGGCACCTGGGCTTCTAAAGGTAAAGGTAAAGGGGCCCCTGACCATTAGGTCCAGTTGTGACCGACTCTGGGGTTGCAGTGCTCATCTCGCTTTACTGGCAGAGGGAGCTGGCGTTTCTCCGCAGACAGCTTCTGGGTCATGTGGCCAGCATGACTAAGCTGCTTCTGGCGAACTAGAGCAGCACACGGAAACATCGTTTACCTTCCCGCCGGAGTGGTACCTACTTATCTACTTGCACTTTGACGTGCTTTCGAACTGCTACATTGGCAGGAGCAGGGACCGAGCAACGGGAACTCACCCCGTCACGGGGATTCGAACCACCAACCTTCTGATCGGCAAGTCCTGGGCTCTGTGGTTTAACCCACAGCTCCACCCGTGTCCCATCTGGGCTTCAACCAGGTGTTTAAACAACATCTTTGCAGCCAATCCACACTTTGCACCACCAGGCACACTTGCTTTTACGCTTCTGTTTGGACCATGCACATGGTTTACAAAGAGGAGCTGTGTATCTCCAAATACTTTGCAGTAAGGGCAAGGGAGACACACACTTACCAGTGTGTCCTTGGAACACGCCTAATGTGCATTTAGGGGAACATACACCACTCCTTTGCACTCTGCGTGCTCTCCACAGGAAACACCAGGGCAAATACGCGACCAGCTGGCTGCCATGAAATGTGCAATCGACCCTGCTCTGCGGTGAACAGGACGTGAGTAGGACGTGAGAAATTCAGGTTCTGGTTTCTACTGAACCAAGCAGCTCGGTGGGTGGATTCTGGCAAGCCAACATCTCTCAGCCTAAGCTCCTTTGCCAGATACAGTAGTTAAAATGTAGCAAAAAAAGAAAAATCCAATTCACTTTTTTGGGAGGAACCGTTTGACCCCTCGGGGGTATCCCACAGTTTATTTGAGATACTTCCTAATGGAGATAGCTGCCATGTTCAAAATTCATCAAGACCTCATTCACACATTCTTATCCATCACCCAGTTTTCATCCACTTGACAACTGCCAATTGAGTGCAAGCACCGATGGGGGTGAAAATGCTGCCATTGAGCTGATGCATAAGATCCACGACAGCTCATTCACACATGGCGCCACTGCCAAACAATGAGCATGTACATCAAGCCCCAAGTGCTAAGCAGCTGAGTGACAAGGGATCAATACTTGTGCGAACCCGCCTACAGACACTACTGGACGTGCTCATTCTCATCAAAGACCTCTTGCAGCTTGGCTAAAACGGTCCTCAAAAAGATTGCAGGCGTCTGACGGCATACAAAAGGATTCTGCCTTTTCAAATGCAGTTCAGAAGCTTGTTCTTCAGGGCAAATGCCCAGAGATCAGGTATTCTCTTTGGAATGCAGCTTTGAAGCTTCCACAAAGCCACGTGGCTCCAGGAGCCCAGCTGAAGTGGTGTGACTCTTTTTTTGCAGAGCGTTAGGATTCCTAGGCTCACACAAAAGAGTCAGAATGAAAGTGGCGCCGTTTTAAAATAGATGTTTCGAAATTAAAACTGCACTTACAGGTTCCTGATACACGTCTCCTTAAATAACCTCGGGTGACATACGCTTCAGGTTACAGACGCTTCAGGTTACAGACTCCGCTAACCCAGAAATAGTGCTTCAGGTTAAGAACTTTGCTTCAGGATGAGAACAGAAATCGTGCTCCGGCAGCATGGCAGCAGCAGGAGGCCCCATTAGCTAAAGTGGTGCTTCAAGTTAAGAACAGTTTCAGGTTAAGTACGGACCTCCAGAATGAATTAAGTACTTAATCCGAGGTACCACTGTGTAACTAAACCATAAAGCAGTTTTCTCCTCCTATTTTCCTTTTCTGACTAAAGCCACTGTTGTTTCACAGGCCTGCTGGGGCAATAAAAAAAAAAAGCATGCACAGCCACTGGCCAGAGCTGATGCGAACTGTGGTTTAGCAACATCTGGAGGGCCAAAGGTTTCCCCAGCACCTGCTTCTAACCATTTGCAGCATGCTGGCTTTCTGGATGCTTTTACAAGTTCCTTCCGCCTCCACGCATTTTGGAAGGGCAAAGGCCCCTGCAACGGGCACACAGATCAGACGGCACAGCTCGCTGGAACCCGGTAATAATTTGCAACAGGTTCAGAAGTACAGCAGATGTGAATGGGGTGTGTGTGGAGGAAGTAGAACTATCAAGCAAAATTCAGAACATCTGGATGAAACATGGACAGAAATACTGCTAAAAAAAAAAAGATTAAATGCCTGTTTTAAGAACCAGGTTCCTCTTATTTGCCTTTATAAAACCAATGTTTCAGAAGAAGGCTTGAAGAGGAAGTCCACCCAATAAAATCACTTGAAAAGAGATACTCTGTTCAGATGGACTTTTAAAAAAAATACACAGTGGCTCTTACTACTGTAATTAGTCAAGGAACCAACCTCAATTAATAAGGCCACTCATTCATGTGGGTGACACATCATTTCCTAATGTGAAAGACCAGTCATATTACCTCTCCTCCTCCACACACAAGATAGATAACCTTCCATCTGCCACAAATAGGGCATCATTCAACTAAGCTAAAATCACACACACACACACACACACACACAGAGAGAGAGAGAGAGAGAGAGAGAGAAACATCCCTCGTTCTCTTAGATTCAAGTGGGTGGCTAGGGCAGCTCAGAACGGCCTTCGTGCAATGCTAGAGGCCTGGCTAGAAAGCTTCAAGGCCACAGCTGCTACAAAAAAGGATTGAAGAAAAAGAAATATGAATTGGCCCTGCTCTGTAGGCTGGGAGCAGCTAGAAGCCTGGTGGAGTCGCAGATCTTTGAAAAGTGTAGACTTGCACATGCCGGCCAGCTTCTGTTTCGACTTGAAATATTCATTTTGGGCTTCTTAGGTAAAGGTAAAGGTAAAGGTACCCCTGCCCGTACGGGCCAGTCTTGACAGACTCTGGGGTTGTGCGCCCATCTCACTTAAGAGGCCAGGGGCCAGCGCTGTCCGAAGACACTTCCGGGTCACGTGGCCAGCGTGACATCGCTGCTCTGGCGATTCTGATTCTGCTCTGGGCTTCTTAGAAGTTCATAAAGGCAGGAAGCAGGCAGGAGGAGCGCCGGCCCAAAATGGTACCCATAGAAGAGGTGCCAGAACTGCGCTCTGGCACGGTCTGGCTTTATAAAGCACTGCCTATCCTTGTATCAGCAGCACCAATCATTTTTCACTGGGGCTCATGGGAGTTGAAATATACTCGGAGTCGAGAGTGGATTTCATGCTCTTTATTCAGCTCATAGTGGTGAGGAGGAATGGAAGTTCCCCCAGAATGTCTGCTTTATATACATTATTTACACAATGGGCCCCACGTGACTGGCTAATTCCGGGATTCTCCTGTAGGCCAATCAGGTTGCTGATTCACTTCCACCTGGAGCTGGATTGGGTGGCTCCTGTGGATCAATCAGACTGTTGCATTCTGGATCCTATTGTTCTAGGACCAATCAGACAGCTGCATTCTGGATCCTATTGTTCTAGGACCAATCAGAGTGCTGCATTCTGAATCCTATTGTTCTAGGACCAATCAGACTGCTGCATTCTGAATCCTGTTGTTCTAGGACCAATCAGACTGCTGCATTCTGAATCCTATTGTTCTAGGACCAATCAGACTGCTGCATTTTGGATCCTATTCAACTCAGTACATAACAGGAGTTGTAGTCCAAAACATCTGGAAGGTGCCAGATTCGCAAAAAAGGCCCTCTAAAGAACCTCCAGGCCTTTATGGAAGAGTTGCTGCTTTTCAAAACAACCAGGGAGCCACCACAGCACACCCTGTCGCCTTAAACAACGCCTCTGCAATCTCATCTCTTTCAGCGGGTTTGCACAGCGCAGCTGCGTCAGAAGGCAAACAAGCCTGTTGACAAGGGACAGGTAGGCACCAGCTCCCAGCTCCATTTCCCTGGCCGCAACGCCACTGACAGCAGGTTTTCCAGACACCGCCTTTGCAGCTTGGAACGCACAACCCAATACTTAAAAGTGAAGGATTTGCTCAGTCAGAGGGAACCAAGCTTGAAAGGGAAACTTCGTCGAGCACAACAGCACTTGAAGGCTTGCTTCCCCACTGCCAAACCCCATTACCTAAGAGTCAAAACACACACCCGCTGCCATGCAACAGGCTCAGATTACCTTTCACTGCAAAGATCATGAAAAGCACTCATCACATTCAACTAGCAACAACAGCGCTCGTGCCGGTCGACTGTTTTGAGGCTAGCAATGGTGCAACTGTTAAAAGTCTCTGCTCTTTTGCTGGTGCATTCACTGCTCTGCCCGCTTCTGGCCCTCAGAAGCTGGCCCAGAAGGAAATGCGGCCCTCGGTCTGAAAATGGTTCCACATTCCTGCTTTTAACAGTCCTGCAGAAAGAAGGAAGCTCAAGCAAGCAGCTGCTTTTACCTCTGTCAAAAATTCCCATTTTTTCTTGCATCTGGGCAGCCTAGAGAGAGAACAAGTGGGCTGCTGCGGTGTCATTTGGCAAAATGTAGCAGCTAAGAGACCGGGTTTGAATGCACACTTTACCTTTACAATGCCTTCAAACAGTGTTCAAAACTAGCCTGGGTGCTAGGAGCATTTTGCACTGGGCTAGGGACGTGGGTGGCGCTGTGGGTTAAACCACAGAGCCTAGGACTTGTCGATCAGAAGGTCGGTGGTTCGAATCCCCGCGATGGGGTGAGCTCCCATTGCTCGGTCCTGCTCCTGCCAACCTAGCAGTTCAAAAGTATGTCAAAGTGCAAGTAGATAACTAGGTACCACTCCGGCAGGAAGGTAAACGGTGTTTCCGTGCACTGCTCTGGTTCGCCAGAAGTGGCTTAGTCATGCTGGCCACATGACCTGGAAGCTGTACGCCAGCTCCCTCGGCCAATAAAGCGAGATGAGCTTCGCAACCCCAGAGTCGGTCATGACTGGACCTAATGGTCAGGGGTCCCTTTACCTTTACCTTTATCAGCCACTTGCGGACAGATGAAGATGCCTGGGCGCATGATGTCTCCACCATCTGGAGGTGCATGCCTGGGAATCGCTGCATCTTTATGTTTTCATACACTAATACCCCATCCTGTAGAATTCTATCAGTTATATTATATCCGCATATTCAGATTGAATTCCAGGAATCAAAATGCCTTTTCTGTGCAGCCTGAGCAGCAGCAGTGAACAACGGTATAGCTAATTGTTGAAGCTTGATTCTACTTACCCCATACTGCCCTGCTCACAGTTGCAAAGAATGGTCCGTTTCACCATTAAGAAAAAGAGGTCAGAATAGGCCAGGATGTATGTGGAATGTCCCTGGATCAAGGGACTTTTCTTCTTCTCAAAGGTCTTAACCTAGCTGAAGGTTGTCATCTGAACCAGCCAGATGTTGAACTGAGAATCAATCACCATCAGTCCATCATTTGAAAAATAAGACTTTAGAGCTGTCTTCCCCAAAATGGCAACTAGACATTCAGTTTTGGCGACTGCAACCTTGCTTTGAGGAGCTTATATATCTGAGTTTCTAAAACTGCCTTCAAAGTGCACCACCCCAAAAAAGGGGGGTTCTGGGCACTGATGTGTGCCCCTCACAGAGTTACAATTCCTTTTTTTAAAAAATAAAATAAAATAAAATTATATTGAAACTTTTCAGGGGGCACAAAGTGAAAAAATGAAGGGGGAAAACCAAAAAGGTGCTTGAAACTGTAACCCAGTTCTATATATAAGTACGATATATATATAAGTAATAGATTCTGGTAGGGAGCCATGTTGGTCTGACACAGTCAAAGATATATAAAAAAATTGTCCAGTAGCACCTTAGAGACCAACTAAGTTTGTTCTGGGTATAAGCTTTCATGTGCATGCACACTTCTTCAGATACACTGAAAAAGAAGTCACCAGACCCTTATATATAGTGGGAGAGTGGGGTGGGGGTTTTCTCAGGAGGATAGTAAGAGAGGGGTGATTGATGGGGCATAGGTGATGAGTCAATCAATTTTTGATTGGTGTATATATATATATACACACATTAGCAAAATTTACAGTTATAGTAAAGGTGCGGGTTTAAGGTAGCAGAAAGATTAAAGGGAAGAGCTTCCCCTAAGAACAAAATAAGCAAGCATATATAGAAACATAGAAGGGACCCCAACGGTCATTCAATCCACCCCCTTGCAATGTTTCAGCAAAATCCACTTCTGTGAAATTTGGAACTGCTGGTTATTGTCCCACTTGGAGCAAAACACAGATTTCAGGCACATGTTAAGCACGTTTCCTCAATTTCAATTAAAGCCCAAAGACATTGGCTGCGTACACATTACCAGCTTAATATGCTGCAAACATGTTCTTTTGCTCAATTCGGAGCAAAGCTGGTTTGGGATTAAAGGTAAAGGACCCCTGGATGGTTAAATCCAGTCAAAGGTGACTGTGGGGTTGCAGCACTCATCTTGCTTTCAGGCTGAGGGAGACGGCATTTGTCCGCAGACAGCTTTCCGGGTCATGTGCCCAGCAGGACTAAACCGCTTCTGGTGCAATGGAACACCGTGACGGAAACAAGAACGCATGGGAATGCCGTTTACCTTCCCGCCACAGCGGTACCTATTTATCTACTTGCACTGGTATGCTTTCGAACTGCTAGGCTGGCAGTAGCTGGGACAGAGCAACAGGAGCTCATTGTGTGGATTTGAACCGCTGACCTTCTGATCACAGACCACAGCGCCACCCGCACCCCTGTTTGGGATACAATGCATTGAAACATAGCATTTCATAAGAAACAACAGGATACTGTATCTTTCGCACCATAGGACGCACCGGACAATAGGACGCACCTTGTTTTAGAGGGGGGAGAACAAGAAAAAAAAATCTCTCCCTCTCTGCCCAGCGCCCCTTCAGCGAAGTGGCAGGAGGTGCTGCGCAGAGAGGGGGAGAATTTCCCCCCTCTTGTTTTCCCGCTCTAAAACAAGGTGCCGTTTAAGGTGTGTTCAGGCGGCTACCTTGGAAGCCTGGAGAGCGAGAGGGGTCGGTGCGCAATGACCCCTCTCGCTCTCCAGGCTTCACGTTCCTTTCAACCTGCTCTTTGGGGCTGGCGGGGGGAAGCCCACCACCAGCCCCAAAGAGCAGGTCAGGGAGCAGCGGAAAGGCGCAGCGGAGAAGCTGCTGCCATAGTCACGTGTCACTTCTCCAGATGGGAGAGAGTAAGCGGGGCTTCTTTAGCCCCACGCGGCTCTCCCGGCTGGAGAGGTGGTGTGCGGCTAAAGAGGCTCCAACATTAATACAAAATCAGTGTTAATCTTTGTTGATGCGGAGAAAGCCTTTGACAATATTTCTTGGAGATTTATGAAGAAAAATTTGGAAGGGATGGGAGTGGGACGGGGGTTTGAAAATGGAATAGAAGCAATTTATTCAGAGCAGAAAGCAAAGTTAATTGTAAACAATGTGGTGACAGAAGAATTTAAAATTGAAAAAGGAACACGACAAGGGTGCCCCCTATCCCCTCTGTTATTTATTTCAGTTCTGGAGGTGCTTTTGAACATGATTAGGGAAGACCAGTTGGTACAAGGAATACAGGTCGGAGCGAAACAATTTAAACTGAAAGCTTTCGCAGATGACTTGGTTTTAACATTACAGGAGCCAGAATCTAGTACGAAGAGAGTGTTAGAGTTAATTCATGAATTTGGTCGGGTAGCAGGGTTCAAACTGAACAAGCAAAAAACTAAGGTTTTGGAGAAAAACTTGACATCTTTGGAAATAGATGAGTTTCAGAAAGAGACAGAATTAAATGTTGTTAAAAAAGTAAAATACCTAGGGGTAAACCTGTCTGCCAAAAATCTGAATTTGTTTAAAGATAATTATGAAAAATGTTGGTCAGAAATTAAGAAAGATTTAGAGATCTGGTCAAGATTGAAACTTTCCTTGATGGGCCGAATTGCAGCTATAAAAATGAATGTATTGCCGAAGATGTTATTTTTGTTTCAGACCCTACAGATCATAGACAGAGTGGAGTGTTTTGGGAAGTGGCAGAAAGATATTTCTAGGTTTGTCTGGCAGGGCAAAAAGCCCCGAATAAAATTTAAAATACTAACGGATGCCAAAGAGAGAGGGGGGTTTGCCCTGCCAGATTTAAGGTTATATTATGAAGCTGCGGCTTTCTGCTGGATGAAAGAGTGGTTATTACTTGAGAACACTGATGTCTTGGATGTCTTGGATTTGGAAGGGTATGACAATGCTTTTGGGTGGCATGCATATTTGTGGTACGACAAGGTAAAGGTTCATAAAATGTTCAAAAACCATATTGTCAGAAAAGCTATATTCGCAGTCTGGACAAAATATAAAGACTTATTAGAGAGTAAAACCCCGAGGTGGTTATCACCAGTGGAGGCCAAGGCTAGAAAAAGACTCAATATGGAGGTCGGATGGCCAAAATATTGGGAAATGATAGAAAAAATAGGAGACAACCGGAGACTGCAGAGCTTCGAAAAATTAAAGAATAGGGTGCAAGATTGGTTTCACTATGCTCAAATTCAAGAAGTCTTTAAGTCTGATAAAAAAATAGGATTCCAGGTGGAAAAATCGAAACTAGAGACAGAACTGTTAGAACTTAAGACTAAGGTACTTTCGAGAATGTATAACTTGCTGCTTAAATGGAACACTCAGGATGAGATAGTCAAATCAGCCATGATAAAATGGGCTCAGGATATTGGGTACAACATTATGTTTGAAGACTGGGAAAGGTTATGGACCACTGGAATGAGATTCACGGCATGCAATGCCTTGAAAGAGAATATTATGAAAATGATATATAGGTGGTACATGACCCCAGTCAAGCTAGCAAAAATTTACCATCGATCTGATAATAAATGTTGGAAATGTAAGGAGGCTGAGGGGACATTCTTTCACCTTTGGTGGACTTGCCCAAAAGTGAAGGCCTTCTGGGAAATGATCTACAATGAGTTAAAAAAGGTGTTTAGGTACACCTTTCCTAAGAAACCAGAGGCCTTCCTCCTGGGCATTGTGGACCAAAAGGTGTTAAAGAAGGATAGAACATTTTTTATGTATGCAACTACAGCAGCAAGAATACTCATTGCAAAATATTGGAAGATACAAGATCTTCCCACGCTGGAAGAGTGGCAGACGCAGTTGATGGACTATATGGAACTGGCTGAAATGACTGGCAGAATCCGAGATTTGGGAGAAGAGACAATGGAAGAGGACTGGAAGAAATTTAAGGACTATTTACAAAAAAATTACAAGTTGTATGAATGTTAAGAATCTGCATGATTTGGAAATTTGAGCTCCTGCAATTAGATTGGGAAAACAGAAGATTAAGTTATAAGTTAGAAAAAGTTGAAATTTAAAGTTATTTTATGTATTATTTTAAGGTATAAACAATTGACAAAAGGTACTTTAAATCTAGAAGTAAAATATTTTGAAAGATATAAAAAAGATACGAAACAAGGTAATAATTTGCTGATATGTTTATTGTAAAGAACGCAGGGTGAGGGAGATGTGGGGAAGTCCAGTTAGTAACGTAAAAATGCATTTTGAAAGATGGATTGTTTTTCTTCTTCTTCTTTTCTGTTTGTTCTTTTTTTTTCCTTTTCTGTAAATTGAAAATGTAATAAAAATTTTATTTTATTTTTTTTAAAAAAAGAGGCTCCTGCCATAGCCGCGCGTCACCTCTCCACCCAGGAGAGGGTCGCAGGGCTATGGCGTCTTCGCTCCATTTTGAAGGGGGGAAAGTGCGTCCTATAGAGCGAAAAATACGGTATGTAGATCGTGGCCAAAGCTGCGTGCACACTGCTTCCCAAATCTGGAGTGGGAGCACACTGAGTAACAGGAGGGTGTGTGCACAGCCACCCTGAGGTCTTGTGTCATGAGGAGGTTTCAGTTCAAGAAGTGCAGGAAAGCCAAGCAGGCTGCTGGAGAAATGCTTAATAGAAATAAAAACTCCTACGCCGCGCCCTTGTCCACCTCTTAACGATAAGGACTCCATATCCAACAAAGTTCTAAAGAAAACCTCACAAGCCTTGAGAATGAGGTTGGAAAATAGAAGCCTCTTTCACAGGGCTAGCTGAGGGGAGAAGACAGTTTGAGAAACTAGAGGAGAGATTTCAGCACAACACTAATTTTAGGCTTTTGAGATCAGCCTGAAATGCAAACTACCATATTCATTCTATACCCACTTCTCTTAACCCCCTTTTTTTAGAATAAATGGCAACTTTGTTCTTTTTAACCTTTCCTCTGCTTTATGTATTTTGCCAAAGTCTGCTTAAGACTTTGGTTTTTTAAAAAAGAAAATCTATATATAATTCATAGAAGAAAAACATTTAAAGGTGACTTCTAACTAAGGTTGCCAGATATGAAAAAGGAGAAGAGTAATAACGTGAATTCCTATACATTCTATGCCAGTTTGTATCTAGTTAAACAGTTGTGTTCTACATACACACAATATTTCTCTAGGCGCCATCCCACAACTGGTATTTAAATATATACATAGATTATTTGCAAGATCAAGACCTTAGCTTTGGGATGCTGGAGTCTACAGAAGAACACATCAAACAACAAGCCCCAAGCTGTCTAGTTTGCATTTCATTTGAGGGGTTTTTTTTGTTTTTGGGGATGTGTTGTGTTGTGTGTGTGTGTGTGTGTGTGTGTGTGTGTGTGTGTGTGTGTGTGTTTTTGGCAGAAGACTGACATCATTGCTCAGGGCCTGGGACTGAACCCGCTCACAGCCTGTTTTCCCCCATGTGGAATTCCAACATCAAAAGTTCTCTCTACATATTAGGAGGCTCTACAAATTAGCTTCCTCGTGTGGGAAATGTTCTCTTTTTTTTTTTAATAAGTTTTTATTGTTAAAATAGTTCATCATTAATACACATATACAAACATACAAACATACATTTCATACAGTCCTTAAAAGTGTTAAAACATACTTACACTCAATCCCACAAATAATTCCTTTCCCTATCACCATCCACCACCCCTCACCCCACCTTTGTGTTTGACTTCCAATCTACTCAATTACAATTTCTTTCCACTTCTATTACTTTCTTTCACACACCTTTCACATACTTCTTTTTCTATTACACATTGTTATCCATCTTATTTGATATTTCAGTATTTGAAACGGAACTTGTTTATTCTAATAGGAGTTCTGATTTTTCGATATGATTTTGCAAGTATCTTTTAAACACTTTCCAGTCCCTATCTATCTTTTCTTTTGAAATCCTTCCAATTTCTTCCATTGTTTTGGATATATTGTAATACTCCAATAATTTGGCAAGCCACTCTGTTTTTGTCGGTATTATACCACTTTTCCAGTTTTTCGCAATCAATAGCCTTGCTGCTACTGTTGCGTATAAATATAAGGTCTTATCTTCTTCCTTTAGGCTTCCTGGTACTATTCCCAATAGAAAACCTTCTGGTGTTTTCCTAAATGAGTATCTAAACATTTTTTTCATTTCATTATATATTATTTCCCAAAATTGTTTGATGTTTAAACAATTCTACCATATATGTATATAGTACCTTTTCCCGTGTTGCATCGCCAGCAGACATCACTACAATTTTTATTCATTTTTGCTATTCTTTCAGGTGTTAAATAACATCTATGTTGCATTTTAAGGTAATTTTCTTTCAGTATATAACACATAGTGAATTTCATATCTTCTTTCCACAATTTTTCCCATTGTTCAAACATAATATTTTTCCCAATATCTTGCACCCATTTAATCATTGATGCTTTAACCAATTCATCCTTTGTTCCCCACTTTAAAATCAGATTATACAATTTAGAATTTTATTTTTATTTTTATTGTATTATTTATCGAATTTTGATATTTCTTTTTCAAATCCTAACTTTTTGTCTTTCGCTAATCTATACTTAATTTCAGTGGCGTAGCGTGGGGGGTGCAGGGGGGGCCGGCCGCACCGGGCGCAACATCTGGGGGTTAGGGTTGGGGGCGCAAATCCACGTGTTAGGGGGCGCAAATTACTTGCCTTGCCCCGGGTGGTGACAACCCACGCTACGCCACTTCTTAATTTGAATATATTGGAACCAATCACTAACATGAGCTTTAATTTCTGTGTAATCCTTTAATTCCAATTCTCCGTTTTCTTCCTTTAATACAGTTTTATAGGTAGCCCAATTTTCTTTCATATTTAATTTTTTCACTGCGACAATTTCTGCTGGCGATGCCCACCAGGGAGTTTTCAGTTCTAGGAGTCCTTTATATTTCTCCCATATTTTATATATAGATTTTCTGATTATATGCCCTAGGAAGCCTTTATGTACTCTCACTTTTTCATCTATTAGATAGGCATGCCATCCAAATCTCGTCTCTACTCCCTCTAAATCCAATACATCCGAGTCATCTAATTTGATCCATTCCTTTAGCCAGGTCAGACCCACCGCATCGTGATATAACTCCATATCTGGGAGACCAAATCCTCCTCTCTCCTTCTTATCTATCATTATTTTGTGTTTTATTCTTGGCTTTTTCCCTGACCATACGAATTTAGCCAAATCTCTTTTCCAGTTATTAAAACATTTATCTCCTCCTAGTATTGGGATACTTTGAAATAAAAACATCATCCTTGGTAATATGTTCATCTTTATTACCGATATTTTCCCTAGTAAGGAAAGATTTAATTTCCCGTGTGGGAAATGTTCAACCTTACTGAAGAACACTAAGTATCTGCTCAGCAGCCATTTCTCAAATCAGCTTGCTGTGGGACTCCTAAACACATTTACTCAGAAGTAAAAACAAAATAAATTCCTTCCAGTAGCACCTTAAAGACCAACTAAGTCAGTTCTTGGTATGAGCTTTCGTGCGCATGCACACTTCTTCAGATGAAGAAGTGTGCATGCACACGAAAGCTCATACCAGGAACTGACTTAGTTGGTTTTTAAGGTGCTACTGGAAGGAATTTGTTTTGTTTTGACTATGGCAGACCAACACGGCTACCTATCTGTAACTGGAACTCAGAAGTAAAACAACCCTTAATCCCTAGAAAGCTCGTTTGAAGTGGTGATCTCAAAGTGCAAACCTTTGCAGGTTCAGTTTGAAGTAAGATCCACCCAGCGTCATCAGATTTACTCCTCAGTAAGTGCATACAGGGTGGCAGTATTACAGTGCAATCCTGTCATGTTTACTCAAAGGTAAAGGTAAAGGGACCCCTGACTGTTAAGTCCAGTTGTGGACGACTCTGGGGTTGCAGCGCTCATCTCGTTTTATTGGCTGAGGGAGCTGGCGTACAGCTTCTGGGTCATGTGGCCAGCATGACTAAGCTGCTTCTGGTGAACCAGAGCAGTGCACGGAAACGCCGTTTACCTTCCCGCTGGAGCGGTAGCTATTTATCTACTTGCACTTTGACGTGCTTTCAAACTGCTAGGTTGGCAGGAGCTGGGATCAAGCAACGGGAGCTCACCCCGTCACAAGGATTCGAATCGCCAACCTTCTTACTCCCAAGCAACAGAGTATTGTTGATGTTTCAAATTCAGTCTATAATTTTTATTATGATGACCCACCCTTTAGCAGCAAGTCCCAGGGCAAGTTACAATAATTTAAAATTCAGTATAAAAAATAGTGAAAACAGACTGCAGTCACATGAATGGGCTAAACTTTGAAGTCACGTAGTTCAGGTGTATGTGCATACACGCAATCCTCCATTCTTCAGTCAGGCAGAAGCACTCAAGGAGTGGGAGTGTAAAGGGGTGTGGTCTGGGGAGAGGGGTGTGGCTTACAGAGAAGGCGTGGCCTAGGAAGAAACCCAAGGGCCACATCTAGCCCTCTGGTCCTGAGATTTGTAGTGCAATTCTTGAGCGCTCAAAGTTATTTTCTTATATCTCCAGTTATTCTCACAGTAGCCCTCTCAGGTAGGCTATTGATATTAACTACATATTGCAGCTTGTGTAGGTTGGACCTGAGTTGTTATTATGTTATTATTATTTATTACAATTATATACCGCCCTATACCCACGCTTCACAAGATAAAATCACAAAAGGGTATTGTTGCCTCTTCCAGGCTCTTACCCAGGGTTCGTTTTCCTCGGAATAAGGGGCAGCGGAGACTGCAGTGTCTTTAGGATATGAGTTTAACTTACACATATATGCAGCCCAAACCTACAATGGAGGGGCTCACAGCATTAATACCCCAAGAGAGTCGTGCTTCTCTCATAGCTGCAGCCTTGGCTTCAAGTAGGAATCAGGTATGGCTCTGTCTCTCCCAGCCTGAAGCCTGCAGCTTCCCACTTTGAGGTTCACACACAACTCCCAACTCTGCCTTTGTCTTTTCTAACTACCAGCGAGTTGCCATGTATATCTTGCTCTCTAAAGACGTTTTACTGGCTCAGTCATCCTCTTTTTCGTGGAATTAATTAATGATGATGAACTGGAAGGCAGTGACAGGCCATATACCATATATATGTGTCTTGCAACACACTTTATATTCTTGCAACACACTTCAAACAAAAATAGATATGAAGGGAAACCTCTTACACACTAAAAATTGGCCCCATCAACTAATGTTTTCACTGATTAGTCAAATGAGTAAAGCTCTCAGCACTATGAACACCACATATTTATAGCACTAAGATCTACCCAGATCGTTTTCGTATAGCAGTATTGCACATTTTAATAACCATCAAGATCATTGGCTTCGATAAGCCAACTTTTTGGTATTGTAAACTTAATCAGCGTTTCATATCTGAAGGCTGGGAAAATCCATTTCTCCTGTGCTACATGGCCTTAGGGATGTATCAGGTACACACACATCCACACGGCGAACTCATATGTGATATTGATGGGGAAAGTATGTACTGCAAGCCTAAAAGAAATAATTACAAAATGCATATGAGTCCAGATTGCAACACACTAATAATACTGTGAACTTGCCTTGTATCTATTGGACTTGCGTAAGATTTCCTTCATAACTGAAGAGTTTTGAAAACCTCTTCCTCCATTTCACTTGCCTTCTCCCCATCTCAGGGAAGACAATATCCTAAGCATAGTCAGGAGACTGGGGAGAGCTGCATCAGCACCAGAACCAAACTTGCGTTGTGTTCTTTTGAGTTTGTGTGGCCCTGAACGCTACAGACTTACGTCCGCCTTGCAATCTTTTCTGCAGTCTCGGGCAAGTCACAGCCTCTCAGCTCAGCCTCAGCTTCCTATCTCTGAAATGGGCATAACTGTGGTCTATTGTGCAAGGCTGTTGCTGAGAACAAAAATAATAAAGGTCAGCAAGCTGGAATCTCTGTTCCAAATAATTTGCACATAAGCAAGGAAATAGAAGACCAAGCTCTTGTGCTTGCAGGTTCCACCAAGGTAGCAGTTTTAGCTTTTTTGTAAACTGTTGGAGGTTTTATTACAATCAAATGGCACACACATTTTGTCGAATAGAAAGCTAAACAGACTGGGCCTGAGCAGCTTGGGGATGGGAGACCATTGTGGGGACATGAAGGGGGTGAAACTACAATGCAACTGTGCTCCTCAAAGGCAGAGGGGAAGAGCAGGATATATATATTTATTTGCCCAATTAAATCTAGTTCCTTTCTGGGAAGTATCTTCTGTCACATGTGGTGGACTTGTGAAGAGGTAAAGGCTTTCTGGGAAATGGTATATAATGAGTTAAAGAAAATGCTTAAAAATACTTTTGTTAAGAAAACAGAAGCCTTTTTACTGGGTATAGCGGGTGAAGAGATACCAAGGGAAGAGAAAAGACTGTTTATGTGTGCAACAACTGCAGCAAGAATTCTCTTAACTCAAAAATGGAAACAACAAGAAGTACCATCGAAAGAAGAGTGGCAGATGAAGATGGTGGACTTTGCAGAACTGGCAAAGCTGACAGAAAAAATCTGAAACCAGCATGATCAAGTATTCCAAAAGGGTTGGAGTAAATTTTTATGATATCTGGAAGATTATTGTAAACAATTAACATCATTAGCAGACTTGTAATGAGAAATTTTCTACCTTTCTATATTTATTTAGATTTTGAGCTATTTTGTAAGGAGTGTAATTAGAACTGGAAAATGCACAAAATGCAATGATACAAAGTTAATTTTGAAAGCCATGAGGCGGGAGGGAAGGAAGTCGATAGGCTCTAAAGAGCCAGGGAGGTAAAATGGATGATAATGATGTGAATGTATATTATTAAATGGAAAATAAATAAATAAAGTTACACACACACACACACACACCCTTCTTCCTCTCTTCCAAAGCGCTCAGGGGAGTGTTTTTACCCAACAACCCCGTAAATGAAGCTGGTAGACCTTGACTCGCTCAGGGCAACCAGGGGCGGTGCAAGACATTTTGCCACCTGAGGCAAAACTTCCTGCTGTTTTCTACACGATGGAGCTGGAGGCCTGAGGCTCTGAAAGGGCCTCCTCTCAAAGAAAAGCCTCGACACTTCACCAGGTGGGACAGCAGTGCTTTCCGCCTGGCGACGCAGCTTTGCCAACTCACAGGCATTCCAGAGAGATTTGCCACTGGTTTTCCTCTGCTCCGAGGGGCAGTGAGACACTGTGCCGCTCCCTTACCTGGGTTGCTTCGGTGGCAGCAGTGGGCCTGAGGCCCACCCCATGGATGCCCACGTGGCCCTGCAGTCAAGTGCAATGCCCAGACAGGCCAGGAGGGAGAGAGGCCCTTGTGCCGGAATTCGAATTCTGGTCCTAAGTTGTTAAGTGCTTTTCCAGGTTAACTTGGTCCTTTAGCTCAGGCGCATCCAACTTTCAAGAGACTGCAATCTACTCCCACTATAAAAAAACTAGCAGTGGATTAGATACCCATTGGATTGGCCAGAGTTGCTGAACTTTTTGGAACATAAGCCAAAGGTGTTGAGCTTTTTTGGGGGGTCAGGGCCCTGCGATCGACCATGATCAACCAGAGACACCCTGCGATCGACCGGTAGATCGCGATCGACCAGTTGGACACCCCTGCTTTAGCTTATCGGCACCTAGTGCAGCTTCTTCAGGTGAAACAAACTGTGTGCCAGCACATTCCACAGAGTAACCTCACTGATGCCCTTTTAAAATGTGTTTAAAAATAGAGGTTGTTCCTGTTTTTGTTTTTATTGTGTATTTTGTGATGCTATGTTGCAAACCGCCCTGAGACCTGCGGGTATAGGGAGGTATGCAAATTTAATCAGCACTCCCCCCCCCCTAATAATAATAATAGTAATTTATTATTTATACCCCGCCCATCTGGCTGAGTTTCCCCAGCCACTCTGGGGAAAATGTTTAGGGGTACTCTCATTTTGACTCAAGAAAATCACCATTTTACAGTTCAAATGGGGAAAAATACAGTAAATGGACAAAAGTACAAAGATTCACAAAATGTTTAGGGGTATGCGTACGCCTGCATCCCCCTGAGAGAAAAAGCACTGAATTTAATTAATGATAATAATACTTGCACGTCATACGTGAACTGGAAATGTTGGGGGGGTGAGGTCTAAAAAGTCTCAGTGACATTAGGACATGGTGCAAGTTGAACTGGACTTTATGGAAACCACTCAGCACTGGAAACACTGGTTGTGGCAGAGGTCCTGCGTCCTTCCTAATGCCCGGGTCCACCCTAAAGCGAGGCGTTTGTTGAAGACCAAAAAACGATCTTTCCGGAACTCTTATACAGCTCAAGGCTTTTCAACACAGAAAAAGAAGAGGGAAAATAAAGCGAAAGGTGGTGGGAAATGAAGCGAGGCTTGGGAGTGCAATATCCCTTGCTGCAATTTGGGAATAAGTACCGTATTTTTTGCTCTATAAGACTCACTTTTTCCCTCCTAAAAAGTAAGGGGAAATGTGTGTGCGTCTTATGGAGAGAATGCAGGCTGCGCAGCTACCCCAGAAGCCAGAACAGCAAGAGGGATTGCTGCTTTCACTGCACAGCGATCCCTCTTGCTGTTCTGGTTTCTGAGATTCAGAATATTTTTTTTCTTGTTTTCCTCCTCCCAAAACGAGGTGCGTCCTGTGGTCTGGTGCGTCTTGTAGAGCAAAAAATACGGTATTTCACTGCACTCAAAGAGGGCTGCAGCCCCTCCAACTTCCCCAGACCGCTAGGAATATCAAAGCATGTCAACAGCTGCATGTTAGCATCCCTGCACGCTTAGGACATCATTCCGGTCTCCCATTTCGAAGCAGCCTTTCTCTCCAGCCTGCCACACACCACGGGCAAAGATGAGAGCGGGTGCCCAACACTGGCCAATCACCGGCCAGCACATTTGCATACGGCTGGTGGCACCCCGGGTCAAACAAAGGCAGTAACCCGGAAACGGCGGCGGGGGGGGGGGGGGAGAGATGCAGAGAGAGAGAAGAGCGAGCTTTGATGGTGAGACATAGTTCAGAGACAAAAGACCTGCTCCTTTTCTTCTTCTTTTTTTACCCCTTCATTTGGACAGACATTTGTCAGCTCCCTCTTGTTCGGCAGCCACAGCACAGGCGCCTTTTCAAACAATCTGACAGTTGTGAAAGAGCAAGCAGGATGAAACATTCCTTCTCCCCAGAGAGGGAGGGGGGGCGAAGCAGGGAGCGAGAGGAAGCTAAATGCCTTTGCTTGTTAAATGCACTCGAACAGCACACAGTAAACAAAAGTGATAGCATGGCCTTTTGGCTACAGCTCATTATGAGCCCTAGGAATTTGGGCAATAAAGCGAAACTGAACTGATAGCAACCTCTAAAATTACAAAGCGGTTTCTATCGCCTCCTTTTCCCCCACCTTAACAGAAGGTGGAGGGGGAAATGAGGCCACAGTCCTGAAATTTGGCTACATCACCCATATAAGAGATCTGGACAGCACCCCTCGGCGTGTTTTCATCACAGGGAGATGGGAGGGGGGGTTCGCAGCACAGTTATTTAATGCTGAGCTTCCATTAAGGTTGTGAAACCACCTTCCATTCTCTCCTCTCCCCCCCCCCAACACGGAATTTGTAAGAACGTCTGGCATCATGACCCATTTCTGCAATACAAACACCATTATCTCCTCCCTTCCCCACCCAAGTTCAGCTTCCGCAGGGTAAAAAGAGCATGTGTCTGACTCTGTCGACTGCCTGTCATTTTGGACAGACGGTACCTAAGGAATAAAGGGCCATTTCACACTTTGCACAGAATCAGCTGGGTTTCTCACTCAACATGTGGCAAGTCCCAGTCACCTTCCCAATGCTTGGGCAATGCACACTTTTGGCAACTGTGTGTTTTTTAATGTACAGAAGAAGAAAAAAGTGGCGCTTCATGAGGCCTCATGACAGCCACAACAGACAATGTGATCCAGGGAAGAAGTGAAATTGAAGAGGTGGTGTCTGGCACCCACAGAGAAATTTCAAGCCCAAGCCTGAAATTTTGTCTAGTCTTTTTGCTTATGGAGAAGGAAAAACTTACTGACCGATTGCAACAAACGTTGTGTGCAAGAAAAGTCAACCTCACCCTGCCGTCCAAGTTGTTCTAACCAAGAAGTACAAAGGCCCTGGGATATTGGGGGGAAATCGGAGCAGTTAACACTGATTTCTAAGAGGGGAAGTGCTTGGGGTCCAGGAACAAGCTACCATCTTCCCAGGACAAATTTCTACCTCATGTGTCTCCCTCATGTGAGTACAATCATGTGGTTACAATCGTGCAAGGGAGGAGACTGGGGCTGCACTTCCAGAAAAGCTGAAGCAGGAATAGGGAATCTTTTTCAATACAAAGGACTGCATTCTCTCACAGGGAAATTTCGGGGGAGGCATGTAATGATGGGGGGAGCAGAGGCATAAAGTGGGTGGAGCAATGCAGTGGCATAGCGTGGGTTGCCAGTGCCCGGGGCTGTACAGAAGTGGGAGAGAGGGAGGGAGCGAAACGGATGGAGTGCGTATGCACATTAACTGCTTTATGGTGTCTGAGTCACCCAGGAGATCGCAGACACAGAGATTTAAAACAAGAAGAGGCTGGAGAGTCTGTTGTCCAGAGAGTTCACTTCCTGGTTAGCATGGAGAAGCTCAGTGACAGAAGTGCACAGCTGGATTGAGGCCCCCACCCCTGCGCTACGTCACTGGAGCAATAGATGCAACTTCTACCTTTGTACGCCACGGTATAAATCCACACACACCATCCCTCATCAGACAAAGCAAGAGGCTTTATCACTGTGTGAGTACATGCAAAAGCAGGCTGGTGAAGAGATTAGCTGGGAAACGGGTGTGGTCTAGTGTCCCAAGGGCCAGGTGGAGAGGGATAGAGGCCCACATTTGGCCCCTGAAACTGAGGTCACCTACTCCTGAGATAGAAAATCAGAAACAGATGGCAGCCCCCTGCTCTCCTTGAAGACCTCCAGTGAGGGAAGAGCCCACTACAGTGGTACCTCAGGTTACATACGCTTCAGGTTACAGACACTTCAGGTTACAGACTCAACTAACCCAGAAATATTACGTCAGGTTAAGAAGTTTGCTTCAGGATGAGAACAGAAATTGTGCTCCGGCGGCGCGGCAGCAGCGGGAGGCCCCATTAGCTAAAGTGGTGCTTCATGTTAAGAACAGTTTCAGGTTAAGAACGGACCTCCAGAACAAATTAAGTTCTTAACCTGAGGTACCACTTTACTCTTATAGGCAACCAATTCCATCACCAAACTGCTCATACTATTAACACGTTTTGCAGAAGGTACAGTCATAACCTACCCTCATGTGACTTCAGCCCCTGAGGGTTAATCCTGCCCTCTGGAGCAGCGGAGGAGACAAGTCTTTGCTCCTCCCTCTGAGGGATGAGGCAGTCCGTCAGGTATTTCAAGTGTGTTATCATGATCACCCCCTCTCAGCATTTTTTCCCTCCAAGGTAAATATCCCAAGTTCTTTACATATTTCCTCATAGGACTTGCTTTCCCTGCCACTGGATCCTCCTCTGAGGCCATCTGCATATATCCTAGTGGGTAAAGGTAAAGGATCCCTGACAATTAAGTCCAGTCACATACGACTCTGGGGTTGCAGTGCTCATCTCGCTTTACTGACCAAGGGAGCCGATGTTTGTCTGCAGACAGTTTTTCCGGGTCATGTGGCCAGCATGACTGAGCCGCTGGTGGCGAAACCAGAGCAGTGCACGGAAACGCCGTTTACCTTCCTGCCAGAGTAGTACCTATTTATCTACTTGCACTTTGATGTGCTTTTGAACTGCTAGGTTGACAGGAGCAGGGACCAAGCAACGGGAGCTCACCCCGTCGCGGGGATTCGAACCACCGACCTTCCGATCAGCAAGCCCAAGGCTCAGTGGTTTAGAACACAGCGCCTAGCCTAGTTCAAGGTTGTCATCTGAACTAACCAGATGTTTAACCGAGAATCAAACACAGTCAGTCCATCTTTTGAAAAATTAGACTTTAGAGCCGCCTTGCCCCAAAACGTCAACTAGACAGTAGAGACATGACCTTGCCAACAAAGGTCTGTATAGTTAAAGCTATGGTTTTCCCAGTAGTGATGTATGGAAATGAGAGCTGGACCATAAAGAAGGCTGATCGCTGAAGAATTGATGCTTTTGAATTATGGTGCTGGAGGAGACTCTTGAGAGTCCCATGGACTGCAAGAAGAACAAACCAATCAATTCTTAAGGAAATCAGCCCTGAGTGCTCACTGGAAGGACAGATCCTGAAGCTGAGGCTCCAATACCTTGGCCACCTCATGAGAAAAGAAGACTCCCTGGAAAAGACCCTGGTGTTGGGAAAGATGGAAGGCACAAGGAGAAGGGGAGGACAGAGGACGAGATGGTTGGACAGTGTTCTCAAAGCTACCAACATGAGTCTGACCAAACTGCGGGAGGCAGTGGAAGACAGGAGTGCCTGGCGTGCTCTGGTCCATGGGGTCACGAAGAGTCGGACACGACTAAATGACTAAATAACAACAACAACCTTGGTTTAAGGAGCCATTTTGCACCTAGCTTATATATCTGAGGTTCTAACGCTGCCTAAGTCATGTGTATCCTTTACGCCTATCCTCAAAAGAGCATGGACTATTGCCTCCAGCAAACAAACAAATAAATAGATGCAGACTGATTCTCAAACACCAACAAAATGAATGAGTAAGGACAGCTCACCAACAGAAGTGAAATTAACTCAGAAGAGGGGTACAGAGCATTTTGCCCTAACAAGTTTGCATTCCCAGACAGTGGTGTCATCTGGGCAGTACTTTAGGGCAGAAATCTAGGATCTCGCTCACCAGACTGAGCCAGAGGGCACCAGGACTGGCTTGCCACACTTTGAAATAATTTAATGACACATTGCTGTCCTAATGATGGGGAGCAGACACATCAGACCATTTAAGTCCAGAGACTGAAATTAGGTTTGTTTACTTATAGGATTTATTTATACCATACACTTTACACACTGCCTGACTGTATTAAAAAAAAAAACTACCCACTTCACAGCAGTTTACAAAAAGACAAAACAATAAAATCAAGAAGGATTCACGATCCTACTTTAAGACGTACCAAATGAAAATGCTGAAACAGATTAAAATGACCTCAACTTTCTAATCACGTGGGTAGGCTTGTCTGAACAAGAACGGTTTTTAGTAAAAGGCCCAAGAAACACTTAAAGACTACTTCGAGATCAATTTGAGATCAGATACAGAAAAAAGAATCATTTGGGACGCAAGTAAAGCCGTGATGCGTGGCTTCCTAATACAACAGAATTCAATAAAGAGGAAAAAGCAGAATGAGAAGAAAGAGAAAATTTGGAATCTAATAAAAGAAGGGGAGAAGAAATTGAGATCTAAGCCTAAATCCCAGGAGATATTAAGAGAAATAAAATTTTATCAAACACAATATATGGAATTGACGAACCAGGAAATAGAATGGAAAATTAAACAAATGAGACAAAAGACTTTTGAATCTGCAGATAAATGTGGGAAGCTACTGTCTTGGCAACTGAAAAAGAGACAAAAATTGAACACAGTGACATCACTCGAAGTAGATGGGAAGTCTATTAATAAACCAAATGAGATAAGTAATTGTTTTCAAAGTTTCTTTAAGAAATTATACAAACAAGGGCCAAAAAATGAACAGGAGATAGAAGAATTTATTGGAAAATACGGACTATCAAAAATCTCTGAAAACAATAGAAGGAGTTTAAACGAGAAAATTACAGACCAAGAAATAGAGAGTGCCATCCAGGATATGAAGCTGGGAAAATCACCAGGGCCAGATGGATTAACTGCGAGATATTATAAAGTATTGAAGGATTGGTTAATACAACCATTGAAAGAAGTCTGCAACCAAATTTTGGAGGGGAAAAAGGCTCCCGAATCGTGGAAGGAAGCATTCATCTCACTTATACCAAAGACAGAAACTGAGAAACATCAAGTCAAGAATTACCGCCCTATATCACTTTTGAACGTGGATTATAAAATTTTTGCAGACATTCTAGCAAAAAGATTCAAAAAAGTGCTGTTAGAGGAGATTCACAGGGACCAAACAGGCTTTCTACCAGGCAGGCATTTGTCAGACAATGTGAGGAATATTATAGATATTCTAGAACTTTTGGAAACTGACATAAATAGAAAAGCTGTTTTGATTTTTGTGGATGCAGAGAAAGCCTTTGACAATATTTGTTGGAGTTTTATGAAGAGGAATCTCCAAGGAATGGGGGTAGGCAAGAACTTTGAAAATGGTATAAGTGCAATTTATTCTGAGCAAAAGGCCAAACTTATTGTAAATGGTATGGTTATGGATGAAATTCCAATAGAGAAAGGGACACGACAGGGATGCCCAATTTCCCCTCTATTGTTTATATCGGTACTGGAGGTTCTCCTCAACATGATTAGAAGAGACCAGCTGGTTAAAGGTATACAGGTCGGAACTAAACATTATAAGCTAAGAGCATTTGCAGATGACCTAGTTTTGACACTACAACAGCCAGAAACTAGCACAAAAAGAGTTTTGGAACTTATTGAAATATTTGGTCAGGTAGCAGGTTTTAAATTGAATAAACACAAGACAAAGGTGTTGGAAAAAAATCTCACGGTGGGGGAAAAAGATAGTTTTCAAAGAGAAACGGGTTTGGAAATTACTAAAAAGGTAAAATATCTGGGGGTGAACTTAACATCTAAGAATGTGAATCTATTTAAAGATAATTATGAGAAATGCTGGGCTGAAGTGAAGAAAGATTTCGATATATGGTCAAGATTGAGACTTTCCTTGTTAGGCCGAATTGCTGTAATTAAGATGAATGTATTGCCGAGATTGTTGTTTTTGTTCCAGACATTGCAAATTTTAGATAAGATGGACTGTTTCAAGAAGTGGCAGAAAGATATATCTAAATTTGTCTGGCAGGGCAAAAAACCCAGAATTAAATTCAAGATTTTGACTGATGCAAAGGATAGAGGGGGCTTTGCCCTGCCGGACTTAAAACTTTACTATGAAGCAGCAGCTTTTTGCTGGCTGAAACCATGGCTACTTCTTGAGAATACAGATATTCTGGACCTGGAAGGTTATGATAATAGTTTTGGTTGGCATGCATATTTATGGTATGACAAGGTAAAGGTACACAGAAATTTTAAAAATCATATTATTAGGAAAGCATTGTATAATGTATGGAATCGATATAAAGATTTGTTTGAAAGTAAAACCCCCAGGTGGCTGTCACCAATGGAAGCTAAGGCGGTAAAAAGATTGAACATGGATACAGACTGGCCAAAATACTGTGAAATTATAGAATATGATGGTGAAAAGTTGAAACTACAGAGTTTTGAGAAATTGAAACCTAAAGTCCGAGATTGGTTACATTATTACCAGATTAATGAAACTTTTAAGCAGGACAGAAAACTAGGATTTCAGAAGGAGAGGTCAAAGTTAGAAACAGAATTGCTAGAACCCAATACTAAGAATTTGTCTAGAATGTATAATCTGCTGCTAAAATGGAACACACAAGATGAAACGGTTAAATCAGCCATGATTAAGTGGGCACAAGATATTGGTCATGATATTATGTTTGCTGACTGGGAGCAGTTATGGACCACAGGTATTAAATTTACGGCATGTAGTGCCCTGAAAGAGAACATAATGAAAATGATCTATAGGTGGTACATGACCCCAGTCAAGCTTGCAAAGATATATCATTTGCCCAATAACAATTGCTGGAAGTGTAATGAATGTGAAGGAACTTTTTATCACCTTTGGTGGACCTGCCCAAAGATTAAGGCCTACTGGGAAATGATCTATAATGAAATTAAGAAAATCCTTAAGTGGACATTTGTAAAGAAACCGGAGGCTTTTCTCTTGGGCATGGTCGGCCAATTGGTACCAAAGAAAGATAGGACCTTTTTTATGTACGCAACAACAGCAGCAAGAATCCTTTTGGCGAAGTATTGGAAGACTAAAGAATTACCTACTCTGGAAGAATGGCAGACCAAGGTGACTGAATTTATGGGACTGGCAGAGATGACCGGCAGAATCCGTGACCAGAAGAAAGAGACAGTGGAGGAGGACTGGAAAAAATTTAAAATCTATCTTAAAAATTGTTGTAAAATTTCGGAATGTTAAGATGTCAGGGGATTGGACACTAAGAATTACAGCTATAAATCGAAATTTATAAAGCAGAAACTCTTTTTAAAGAGAATTAAATATAAAAATGGGATGAAGAATTGCTAAAAATTTTGAAATTTGGATGCAGTGAAGGGGAGGTTTGGGGAAGTCGCATTATGTTTGTTTTGTTTTTTCTTTATGTTGTAAAATCAATAAAAATTATTATAAAAAAAAAAAAAAAGAACGGTTTTTAGTAAGCACCAAAAAGAGTACAGTGATGGTGCCTACTTGATCTCAACAGGCAGGGAGTTCCAAAGTTCAGACGCTGTCACACTAAAGCCGAATGGGTATTATGTGTCACCTGCAGTAGTGCCAATTACACCGATCGAGGGAGTCAAGTGGGCCCTTGTGGGGAAAAGCGATCTCGTAGGTAAATGGTCCCAAGTTGTTAAGGGCTTTGTATACTATTAGCAATGGGGCGCGGGTGGTGCTGTGGGTTAAACCAGAGAGCCTAGGACTTGCTGATCAGAAGGTCGGCAGTTCGAATCCCCACGACGGGGTGAGCTCCCGTTGCTCGGTCCCTTCTCCTGCCAACCTAGCAGTTCGAAAGCACATCAAAGTGCAAGTAGATAAATAGGTACTACTCCGGCAGGAAGGTAAACAGCATTTCCGTGCGCTGCTCTGGTTCGCCAGAAGCGACTTAGTCATGCTGGCCACATGACCTGGAAGCTGTCTGCAGACAAACACTGGCTCCCTCGGCCTAGAGAGCGAGATGAGCGCGCAACCCCAGAGCCGGTCACGACTGGACCTAATGGTCAGGGGTCCCTTTATCTTTATACTAATAGCAATACCAGTTTCAAATTGCAAGACTCTTGGAATGGCTTGGGGAAAAAAACTGGTATTTGGGTGGTTCCTGACCTCAGACTTACAATCTAAGACACAGCACACAAGGAAAAAGTAATGGGAGGGAGGAGGGAAATGCACAGTTCAAGCACAAGTTTGGAAAGCTGCACTTCGAAAAGTTACAGGCGATGTCAGTGGTGGTTCCAAAGGCCTTGTCTTTGATAAAGAGCATGCCCTCCCCTGGGGTGCTTTTCACGAAGATCAGATCCACTAGCAGAGCTGGCTGCCATGTCTAGGCGAGGAGGACAGATTAGCTCCTGCCACACAGTCCTTTCTGATTTACTGCAACCTATTTACGATGAAACTCTTAACTACCTGAAGTGGTCATATCCTGCCATGCACAGGAAAGACAGCTGCCGTTACATCAGCTATATAGGCCTGCTGTACATGCAAAGCAGCCTGGGGGTGCATGGGCTTGCGGCTATCACCTGCCTTCACGGCTTCCTCTTAGTGACAAGCGACGGACCTGAAAGCATCTCTTAAAAATAAAATAAAGTGGCCTGATACATTTACTTCCCATCCCCATGCACACAGAAAAGAGAATGGGACCAGCGAGTACAAGACCCCAGGGAAAGGGCAGAATCATAGAATCACAAATTGTAGATGCAAGGGAGGGGTTGGAGCTGGGTTGGTTGCAAGGCAAGAGAATATGTCTGATTTTGTAAGTCGCTGCCTTTGTCAAGGATAAAGCAACTAAGCATTTTAATTAGTAAATAAAAAACAAAGCAGCAGCAGGAAACCCTCGTCCACCATCAGTTTTCCGTGTGCTAAGATGAAGTCCAAGGTGCATGCCATAAACTCCAAAAATCTGCAAAAGCCCAAAGCATGAGGGGGAAGGTTTAACACACAAAAACAGCTAATAAGCTTAGTGCTTACACCAAGGAAAGGAAAGAATTTCAGAGCAACGTTGGCTGGGCGGAATCCTATTAAAGCATTCCCCTTTTCCTAACTGTACAGCAGTGGTAGACCACAGTCCCTCCTGAGGAGCAAAGGCGAGTTCTTGGCAGAACACTGGGTATAAATGCTACCTTTGCATGTTTTTTGGCTAGTTTCTAGGCATGTGCCCGCGCTCTCTCTCTCTCTCTCACACACACACACACACTTCTCCATCCAAGCAAGCAAAAGTCAGTATCAGAGATGCATCTCAGTCTGCCCAAAACACTCAAGGAAGGTGTGGAGCAAGGAAGGTGAGGGGCGTGGCCTGCGGAAACTCCCAAATAGAGACACCTGGTGGGATGCTTTCTGGGCTACCCACGGGGCCTGAGGTTCCCTACCCCTGCTGGTCAATGGGGAACAAGAGAGACAGCAAGAAATGGACTTCAATTTGGTGGCCTGAGTTCAGGTTTCGCCTTCACCACTGATTCCTCGTGTGACCTCTGGTAAGTCATTTTCTCTTGGTGTAAAATGGGAATAATGTAATTGGTGTAATATGGGAATAATATACCGTAATTGATGTTTCTACCAGAGGGAACAGCCCGTGACTAGAAAACTGCTCTCCACCTCTGGAGTAGACCATAGTTGGCCATGTGCTTACAATACTCTGACACATTCCCTGCATTCAGGTCAAACTGGATGTTACACGGAGTTAGTAATTAAAAATAAATAAATACTTCAGGGGGAAGTGTGTGTGTAAAATGTAGAGAGACAAGACCTTCCAGGAGGCACTGCAGAAACCAGCAGCGGGTCAGGATGGAGCTGGTGGTGGGTCACCCATTTTCTCTTCCTCTCCCCTCCCCAATGCTGTGTCTCCCCTTTTCCCTTCCTGCAGAAAATCCCCACTGTGCAGCAGTTAGTGTGGGAAAGGCTCAATTTGCATGTGAGCTTTTTAATATAGAGGCTGAAGGAGACGTCACAGGCTGGACCCCAAACCACCATGGGCTGCCCCTGGCTTACGGATGAACAATTCCCAACCCCTGCTCTAAACATTAGGCGCCCCCATGCCCCCATCATAAGCTTTTCCTCCCATGGGGGGGGGGAGCGCTACCACTTTATTTTTCCCTCTTTGGAGAAAAAGTAACTGGGGAACAGAGAGATGAAAGGACAACTGACAAGAATTAAAGCAGGCATAGGCAAACTCGGCCCTCCAGATGTTTTGGGACTACAATTCCCATCATCCCTAGCTAACAAGAGCAGTGGTCAGGGATGATGGGAATTGTAGTCCCAAAACATCTGGAGGGCCGAGTTTGCCTATGCCTGGGTTAAAGCATCTCCTCCCCACCAAATCCCCAAGACCTTCCTTCAAAAAAGAGTTACATGAAGCTCTGTGCAACTTGTAGCTTGTGCTTAAAAACCCACAGCCTCAATAATATTATTATTGTTACAGTGGTACCTCTAGATATGAACGGAGATCCGTTCCGGAGCCCCGTTCGCATCTAGAAGCAAATGTAACTAGTGACGGCACGTCTGTGCACACGCGCGTCGCTTTCTGCTGCTTCTGTGCATGGGTGTGACGTCATTTTGAGCGTCTGCGCATGCGTAAGCGGCGAAACCCGGAAGTAACACGCTCCGTTACTTCCGGGTTGCCGTGGAGTGCAATTCGAACGCGCTCAACCCGAAGCACATTCAACCCGAGGTATGACTTTATTATTATTATTATTATTACTTTTAAAAGGGTTTTTAAAACATACTGCAGGCCGATGATGCAGCAGCTGTAACAAGTAGTAGCAGTAGTAGAAACAACAGGAATAACAGTAGCAGAAAAGAAGGGGAAAGTTGCTGCAGCAGCAGAAGTAAGAAAAGGGTGTGGCAGGAATGGTTATGAAAGTCACCTGGTGACTTACAGGAAGGGGAAGAAGAGTCAAGGAAAGTCGAAATCCTGCTGCTCCAAGGGAGATGGTCTCTAGGGGCATTTTCCCGGCTGGCAGTATAAATGGGGGAACAGCCTGCCCAGTCTCTGTCTGGCCCATAGAAGCCACCGGGGGTGGGGGTCACAGAAGCACAGGAGTCATTCTCTCTGACCCTGAAGGAAACGAGAGAAGTTAGGCTGCCTGCTTTCGCCAGGCCTGAAGAGGACAGCTCCAAATGTGACGCTGCTGCCCCAAACTGGACTGTGCCAGCTTAACCTAAGGACTTAAGAAAAGCCCCGGTGGATCAGGCCAAAGGAACATCTGGCCCAGCATCCTGTTCTCACTGGGGCCAGTCAGATGGACATTGTGGCTAGTAGCCACTGATAGCTTTGATCTAACCTGCTTTTAAAACCATGCGAGCTGGTGGCCACCAATGCCCCTTGTGTCCCTGCCTGGGACAGCAGACTGAGTGGGTAAAGCTGTAAGGTACCAGGATGCAAGGTACTCGCTGTTTTGAGGTGCAGAATTGGACATGAGCAAGAAGCCCTTTGCCCTCCACAACCAGGGAATACGTAAGTGGGTATCACTACTGTTGGAACGCCACATCCTAAGTTGTCCTTTTGCACTGGGCAGGCAGGTGTGTTTCTGTAGCAGTGTAAGAAGCTCAGATATATAAGCTGATCACCAAACAGCACCTTAAACCTAGGTTACAGTCACCACATATTGGGACGCGGGTGGCACTGTGGTCTAAACCACTGAGCCTCTTGGGCTTGCCAAATGAAAGGCCGGCAGTTCAAATCCCCGCAACTGGGCGAGCTCCCATTGCTCTGTCCAAGCTAACCTAGCAGTTCGAAAGCACACCAGTGCAAGTAGATAAATAGGTTCCACTGCGGCAGGAAGCTAAATGGCGTTTCCGTGCACTCTGGTTTCCGTCACAGTGTTCCGTTGCGCCAGAAGCGGTTTAGTCATGCTAGTGGTTTAGTCATGCCACAACCCAAGAGTCACCTTTGACTGGATTTAACTGTCCAGGAAAGGACGCGGGTGGTGCTGTGGGTTAAACCACGGAGCCTAGGATTTGCTGATCAGAAGGTCGGCAGTTTGAATCCCCGCGACGGGGTGAGCTCCCATTGCTCGGTCCCAGCTCCTGCCCACCTAGCAGTTCGAAAGCACATCACAGTGCAAGTAGATAAATAGGTACTACTCCAGAGGGAAGGTAAACAGAGTTTCCGTGCGCTACTCTGGTTCATCAGAAGCGGCTTAGTCATGCTGGCCACATGACCCGGAAGCTGTACGTCAGCTCCCTTGGCCAATAAAGCGAGATGAGCGCCGCAACCCCAGAGTTGGTGACAACTGGACCACGAAAAGACCTTTACCTTTTAACTGTCCAGGGGTCCTTTACCTTTACCTTTTCTTTTTTTTTATAGTCAGTACAACAGATTGTCTAGTCACCTTTTTTTTTTTGCAGTGAAATTGATCATTCTTATTCTTCCTTTCTTTTCTATACCACTTTCTTTTTAAAGGGGGAAAACATCTCAAAGCGGTTTACAACACATTGAAACATTAAAAAAAAAAAAGCGACAAGAAATCTCCAGAGATTTTTCTGCACACCAGCCAGATGGTGCAGATGCCAGGCGCCAAACCTGAAGAAAAAACATCTTCATTTGGTTGCAAAATGCACCTGACGCCTGGGCCGGTGCCAGGGGTCAGTATTGTGAGACACATGCCAAAGCCCTCAACCCTGGTAACAACACACACTACGTAACATGCTGTTTTTGACCATGTAACTTCTATTTCAAACACAATTCAACATATAATATCTCACAAAGTGCAATTCCATAGACCGACACATCATGCAAACAGAACATATCGAGAGAAATTAAAGGGCAGTGGATGGTCAGGGGTCCCTGCTGAGCCCCAGAACTCACTCGCTTACTCTTGCTGTGTGTTCGCCTGACTTCTCAAAGCAAGAGCAAGCGAAAGCAGCTGGCTGTACTTGCTACTTCAAGGCAGTGGTGCATATCGCGGCAAGCAGGGGTCACAAGGAGGGGACCCCACTCAGGGTCTCCTTCTGCCCTCCCCCCCCAAAAAAAATATATATATTGAGCAGACACTGTTTAGGCAAACAGTTCCAAAGGAGCAGCAAGAGCAAGTGTCGCCTGGGTGGGCGATACATGCATGCTGCAGGAAGGAAAATACTGTATTTTTTGCTCTATAAGACTCACTTTTTCCCTCCTAAAAAGTAAGGGGAAATGTGTGTGCGTCTTATGGAGTGAATGCAGGCTGCGCAGCTATCACAGAAGCCAGAACAGCAAGAGGGATTGCTGCTTTCACTGCGCAGCGATCCCTCTTGCTGTTCTGGCTTCTGAGATTCAGAATATTTTTTTTCTTGTTTTCCTCCTCCCAAAACTAGGTGCGTCTTGTGGTCTGGTGCGTCTTATAGAGCGAAAAATACGGTAAGTCATACCTCGGGTTGAAGTCGCTTCAGGTTAAGCTTTTTGGGTTGCACTCCACGGTGACCCAGAAGTAATGGAGCACGTTACTTCCAGGTTTCGCCGTTCGCGCATACACACTCAAAATGATGCATGGACCCGGGTTGTGTTTGCTTCAGGATGCGAACGGGAACAGATCCCGTTTGCATCCAGAGGTACCACTGTAAATGTCTGTCAAGAACTGGATGGACACAGAGGGGTGATAAGAGGCACCAGCCGGGGAACTCCCAGGGGAAGAAGACTCAGGGGACTGGTGGTGGGACGACAATGAGTAGTCAAGAGCAGCAGTGTAAGTAGCCGCTCGGGTGCTGGGTGCGGTGCACATGTCCTGCAGCCGGGGGCTGGGCAAGCCGCGCATAGGGGGGCGAGGGGCACTGCGTGGAGCCTCTCTACCACCTCCCCCCAGCTGTAGACACAAGCCCCACACTGCCGTTTCAGGCAGCGCAGAGCCTGCAGGCGCCCAAGCCACTCCCAGGAGAGACGCGTGGTAAGTGCCGGCCCTCGTGGTGTGGCACCCAGTGCCAGCCACGTTTTGTTAGGTTTGTTGACTGAACTAAAAAGTTTTGTGAGCCCATTTTTTTAAAAAAAAAACCCTCATATTTTTGTCGTTTTGTCACTCACACACCCATGATGACACCCAGGCCGGTCTGCACCCTCCGCATCCCCCTTCCTCTGCCTCTGGTCAAGAGGGAGAAGAGGGAGCAGACTGGGAGGAGGAGGTGTCGGAAGCTGAAGAGGGAACAGGGTTTAATGAGCAGGAAGAGGCTGTGGCAGAGAGCAGTCCGGAATCCAAGGCAGAAGCAGAGGCTGGAGAGGAGCGGGAGCAAGAAGCAGAGATGACAGGCTGCTGTAGAAGCCAGGGAGTCTTCTGCTGCTGCTGTGACCAGCTCCCTTCCCCCAGGTCTCTCAGAGAAATGAAACAAACAGAGTAGAGGGAGGTTGTGCGCAGGCGGAGCCTGAGATAGTGCGGGAAATACCCGGCAGAGGAGGAGTCCTAGTGGGCAATGGGAAGGCAGGGACCTTCAGTCCTCGCAAATGCTTCATTGGGACAAGACCTCCTAGAAAGAGTTGCTGAGAGCACTAGGCACTGGCCTCGGGCAATTTGTTGTTTTTGTTGCTCACCTACGCCTGACTCCAGCCCGGACAATGCCACTCCATACAACAGATGTTGGCAATGTGGTGGCCTCCAGATGTTTTGGACTACAACTCCCATCTTGCCCAGCCAGTGCGGCCAGTGGTCAAGAGTGGTGGGCGTTGTAGTCCGTAACATCTGAAAAGCAGTAAGTTGGCTACGCCCCTGCTGTCCAGACACACCCAGGGCAGGGCAGAGAAAGCAGACTTCTTTGCTTTCGGGGGGGGGGGTCACTTTTCCAGGCAGCAGTCTGGAGGACGTAAACGGATCTTGCCAAACAAACCGAACCCTTCCAACTGGCCAGGCTGCAGGATCCGGGCTTTCCGCCTGGCAGTTATGGATATGCATGTGTTGCACAAAGCCGGAAGGGGGAGAAAGGGGGAAGAAAAGATATTACTGTTGAAGCGAGGCATGTTTTTCCTACCTAGAAACTTTGAGAAAAAAGTTCTCTTTCCCTTGCAAGCGAAACTGCAGGCAGAAGTTTTATCATACCTCCACAGGGTTGCACCAAAGCTGAACTGCTGCTCTGAACCCCAGAAAGGGAGGCCAAGAGACCAGAGAAGCGAAGTATACAAAGTAGGGCCACCAGAGGCCGCATAAGGCCGGTTTAGAGCCTAGCCTGGCTCCACCAGTCAGCAGTCCCTTTTGTGGGTTCGGTGACACTGATAGAAAATAAGAGAGGGAAAGAAGCCTTATTGGAATGGTTGTTGTTGTTGTTTAGTCATGTCCGACTCTTCGTGACCCCCTGGACCAGAGCACGCCAGGCACTCCTGTCTTCCACTGCCTCCCGCAGTTTGGTCAAACTCATCCGCAGGGAAGCAAATGGGAGGAAAGAGGAAAAGAGAATGCCACCAACGCACAGATTGGTTCATCTCCCAAAGCCACTCAAAGTTACGCAGACCAGACTTTGTTTCAAAAACTAAATGCGTCAGGTTGCCAATTCCTGAGAAAGTTACAACTTCCCACCACAAAGGGTGAGGATCACTCCTCAAACTTAAGACACGTGGAACCTGGAGCTCTCTAGAAACTTGGGAGGCAGGAGAGTAACTTAGTCGACGACGTTCAGGGGAACCGCCTGAAAGTTGCGCCCTTTTCTATCCTAATATCCTGCGTGTAGAATCTAGAACACCTGAGGAGGGAAGCCCCTCACTCTGCACATGCTCAGGAGGCGCTGCCAGAAAGCCACGACTCCTCCTGCCCTCTTCAGCGCCACTCCCAAGCGCGGCGTGCCGAACCCTCGAACTCCCCGGGAGCCCCTGACTCTGCACATGCTCAGAGGGCGGCGGCGGCGGCGGCGGCGCTTCTGCTGCGGCGAGTTTTGAACCCGGCCCTGACCAAAGCGCCTCTGGGGTCACGCCCTGACTCGAGCTGGGCGGCTGGCGCTTCCGATGGAGAGGCTTTACCTGAAATAGTAGACATCGCTCTTGCCGGCGCTGAGCCCCGATTTCCGGATGACCTCCTCCTTCTTCCACCCGGGAGGCAGCGCCGGGCAGTCCACCCGCTTCCCCCGCTTCTCCATGCGCGGGGCTCGGCGGCGGCGCCCCTCCGACGGAGCCCAAAAAGAGAGTTGCTCCGGAGCAAGCGAGGCCTGCTGTCCGGCTGCCTGGCCGGCGCGTGCGGCGGCCCCTTGGCCGGCAGAGGAGGCCGGCCGGCCGGAGGCTGGGCAGGCGAGGGGCGCCGGAGAGACCCGCTCAGCGGCCGCCCGTCGAGGCTCCTGTCCAGCGGCAGCGGCGGCGACGCTCCGCGCCTGCTCCTCCTGCGCCGCTGAACTCCGTCGGCCAGAGCTGGGAGGCAGAGTTGGGGCTGCTGCGCGCGCAGCGCTCTCCTCTTGCCCGGTGGCGGCGGCGGCGGCGGCCGCGGGAGCGCCTGCCTCTCCGCCTCCTCTTGCTGCTGCTTCCGTAACTGAGCCTCGGAATCCGTGTCATCGGCGCTCGGAACCTCGGGGTCATAGAGCCCGCGCGGCGCCGCCAAAGGAGGCGGGGAGGGGAGGGGGGCGGCACGCCAGCCAGCCAAGCGCCCGCCCCCCAGACGAGCCAGCCGGGCACATGCACCCGGCTCGGCCCGGAAGACCGCCTCCCCTGCCCTCCGCGCTCCAACTTTACGCGCGCCCCTCGCGCGGACAGCACAGAGGAGGCGAGTGGGCTGCGCAGCGCCGCCCTCCGAGGTCGTGCTAGAGGCTGCCGGGCTGCGTCTCTAACACCCCCCCCCTCCCCCGCATATTGGTAGGCTCCTCCAACTCCCATCAGCGCCGGCCAGCGCGACCAATGGTTAACGTCGACGTCTGGTGGGACTCAGGGTCCCCCGGTTGTTAGAGGGCGGGACTCGTGTGTGTTAGAGGGAGAGTGCGGTCCAGTGGTTAGAGTAGTCCTGCACGGCACGGGGTTGGGCTAGATGACCCTCGTGGCCCCCTTTCCGACTCTCTAGGGTCTGACCTGGGAGAACAGGGTTTGGTTCCCCGCTCGCGGGGCTGGCCCGGGGACAGTCGCTGCTCGTCAGCCCGACCTACCCCGCAGGGTTGTCGTGAGGATGAAGTGAGCAGGGGGAGGACCATGGGAGCCGGAGGGAAACGCGGGATCGAACTGCGACGGTTTCGTATTATCTTTATCATTAGTTGCATTTATTCGTGTCGCGCTGCAAAAATGTCTCAAAGCCACTTGCAGTTCTGAAAGCGCGCGTGATACAAAATGTAACTATAGTCAATAAAAGAAAATTGATATATGTGCTGTAAGACTTCGCTGTTTCCAATGGAGCTTTACTCCTAGGTAGGTGTCTCTACTTTCCAAAGGAGCTGGTTTAGGATTGTAGCCCGGTGCTCCAGTTCCCGCACATTTGGAATCTGGAGCCGAAGGTTTTTGCTGAGTTTACTATTTTAGAGAGCGCCCTTGAGCATGTGCAGAATGACCTTCCCAGTGGCTACCGCGAAGGGCTAGATCCCACAGTATAGGGTAAGGGCTTACTCCGAAAAAAGAGTTTCAATTTATAGGAAGCGCTTCTGAACATGTGCAAAGTGAGGAGCTCCAAATCCCACACATCTGGACTTAAAAAGTGGGGGTTTTCTCGAATAAAGACATTTAACATTTTTGAGAGCTTTCTGGCTAACGGAGAGGCACAGATCCCATACATCTGGTCGAGAGCTACCTCCGTAAAAGTTTAAACTTTTAGGCAGCGCTTCTGAGCAAGTGTATAGAATCACAGAATTGGAAGGGACCCTGAGGATCATCTAGTCCAACCCCCTGTTGGTTAGAGCGTGGTGCTGATAACGCCAAAGTTGCAGGTTCGATCCCCATATGGGACGTCTGCATACTTTTGTAAAGTGGATTTCCACACACGCACAAATGCACAGCTACTGAGGCGCTCCAGTTTCCAAATCTCTGGGTTTACTAGCGAGGTTCAAGGACAGAAGGAGTTCTAACTTTCAGGCAATGCTTCTGAGCATGTGCAGAGCGCTGTCCCCCCTGGCTCCTGAGCAGATCCATCACACACCGGAAATTGTGGGCGAGGTCGTGCATCTCCGAGAGCGGGAACTTTCGGGAAAACGAGCCGTCCGGATTCCGGACATCTTTAATTTTTAGAAACGGGGAATTGTCTGCCTGGGCGGAGCCCGCTGGCTTCTCTGAGCTTGCAGTTGGGCGCGGAGGAGACGGGGACGTGGAGCCGGTTCAAACCTTAGGCGTTGCCTACGTGGAAAAGCCAAGGCGGGGAGAGGGGAGAGGCTTCCTTCTGTGCCAGCCACGTGTAGATGCCTACAAGAGAGAACTGGGCATCTTCGCCCTTCTGAGGCTTAAAACAGCATCAGTGCGGTTTATTTGCCATACCGCGAATGCAAAACAGAAACAAGAGCAAAGTTACTTCGGCTGCGCCCTCATTGCAAATGCTTTAAGGCTGCAGTGAAAGCTACTTGGGCATAAACATGCAAGACCTCAGGTTGTTTATTATTTGAGCAAAATAAAAAAAATTCCTTCCAGTAGCACCTTAAAGACCAACTAAGTTAGTTCCAGGTATGAGCTTTCGTGTGCATGCACACTTCTTCAGATACACTGAAACAGAAGTCACCAGACCCTTCTATATAGTGAGAAGGTGGGGAGGGGTATTACTCAGAAGGGTGGTGGGATTGGGTGATTGGCAGGTAGCTGTGATGAGCCTGTTGACGACTCTTAACGACTGCAATAGGTCTTACAGGAAAAAGCAAGGGGTGAGAAGGTGAAAAATGGCTTTGTCATGTATAATGAGATAAGAATCCAATGTCTTTGTTCAGACCAGGTCTCTCCATGGTTTTAAGTTTGGTAATAAGTTGCAATTCAGCAGCTTCTCTTTCCAGTCTATTTCTGAAATTATTTGAGCGTAAGGCTTTCTGGTGAGCAAGCAGGTGCCAGAATAGGAAACTGCCTTATACCGAATCAGACGACGTAACTCACTGTCTTGCAGTGGTTTTCCAGGGTACCAGGCAGGGCTCAATGCCAGCCCTACGGTGATATGCTAGGGACTGGACCTGGGACCCTTTGCATGCATAGCATAGAATTGTGGAGGTGGAAGGGATACCAAGGGTCATCTAGTCTGACCCCCCTGCAATGCAGGAATATTTTGCCCAACATGGGACTTGAACCCACGACCCTGAGATTAAGAGTCTCATGCCCTACCCACTGAGCTACCAAGGCAGATGTGCTCTGCCACTGAGCTACAGCCCTTACCCAATGGGCCCACGGCACACAGGACGAAAATATTTCGCAAGGCTTCATGCAAAAGGCACACAGAGTGGTTTGAGAAAGCCCCACCCAGCTGGGTCAACCAGTGTGTGACTTCCCTATACAGAGGGTCAGGGAGAAGTGCAAGGCAATTTTAAAAAATGAATTATCTCCGCCTGCCAGTGAACTCTGAATTCCCTTCCAAACACACCTTTCTGCTTGGCCCTGGTTTATAATTTGGGGGAACAAAATGCAGATTCTTAGAAACTGTTTGTGGTGACCTCTAGACTCCTCTAGGATTTGCCATCCTGTTTCTAAGCAAAACCCACACAATTTGGCCTACGAAGGGAACTTGAGGCTTCCAGCTCTTGGGTGGAGAGGAAGGGAAGGTGTCTCTGGAACAGTGGTACCTTGGGTTACATACACTTCAGGTTACATACGCTTCAGGTTACAGACTCTGTTAACCCAGAAATATTACCTCGGGTTAAGAACTTTGCTTCAGGATGAGAACAGAAATCGTGCTCCGGCAGCACGGCAGCAGCAGGAGGCCCCATTAGCTAAAGTGGTGCTTCAGGTTAAGAACAGTTTCAGGTTAAGAACGGACCTCCGGAACGAATTAAGTACTTAACCCGAGGTACCACTGTGTTGGGAATAAAACAGAAGTGGAGGGCACCATCTTCACCCTAAACCATGCTCTGCTTTATGTGATGTGAGTTTCCAGGAGCATTTGCTTGACTGCAGCTGGAGACAGAATACTAGGTTGATCCGGTCTGATCCAGCCTTACTGTAATTTTTTTTTAAAGTGATTATATAAATGTGGAAAGGCTGAGGTGCCTGATCCACCTTGAGGCCCCATAAACAAGCTCACAACCTGTTACACAAGCTTAATTGCTCTCAGGTCTTGCTATCCTAAATACACTTGCCATGAGATTCCTGCATTGCGGGGTTGGGCTACAATAGGTGACCCTCGCGATCCCTTCCAATTCTTTGATTCTATGAGACCCATCACATATATTTAAAGGACTATGTCCCCCCCCCCCCCCAAGAATCCTGTTAAGGGTGCTGGTAACTCTCCTTCTCTTGAGGGGCAAACTATAGTTCCCAGGATTCTTTTGAAGTCACCTGCTTCAATTGTGCATTGAATATGTTTTAAATGTTTTGTGTGGACCGAAGCTTGATCCTAACTCAAGGCACTTTCGAATTGACACTTGCCCTAATAATCATAAATTAGAATTCCCACGCGACGCCTACTTGATCGGTATTGGATTTGAAACTGCTGAGCATATGAGGTTGTCTTGAAATATATTATTGTGTTTTCACGTGTGGACTTGCTTTGTTTGCTGTGAAATCGCTTCGGGGTATTTTTTTTTTTTTTTTCCTGGGAAGCAAGCGGTTCATCCATGGGCGATTATCCATTGTTGCACGCACGCCTTACTCGGAAGTAAAGCAGCGCCATTCCATCCAACGGGACTTCTCTCTCTGGTGTGCCATGTTCTGGCCCTCCGCCTCCCCTACAGGAATGAAGAGATGCGGGGCAGAGGGAGGACCTTGAACTTTAACCCGATCCGGATTAAGCCATGCCGACCGCAGAAAGACCAGACGCCGGAACGAGGAAGGAAGCAAGGAAGGGAGTCTCTTCGCGTAACTCCGCCTTCCCAGCTGGCCGGCCATGCGCAGCGCGCGGGCGAAGGTGGCGCCCGTTTGCCGCGGCCGCGCAGACGCCCCTCGCATCTAATGGAGGGGTCCGGAGACGACGAGGAACCGGATTGGCTTCTGCCGGAGCCCGGCTGCAGCCCTGGGAGAGATCCTCTTGCTGCTGGAGGAAGAGTCCCATGTAAACAGGGGCGAACAGTTTGGGGGGCGGGGGTTTGCTGCTTTGCTTCAACTCCGCCATCTACCGAGCTCGGTACAAAGCGGCGCAGGAAGCGAATTGGGCGCTCCGAATCGGAATTCGGACCCGCTCCTCTTTAGTCTGCCGGGGAGCTGGAAAACTGGCGCCTCTCCCAAGGATATCGGGAGCAGTTGTGGTCGCCTCGCTTCTCAAACGGGACGTTGTAGAACTGGGAGCGTTTCAGAAAAAGGCAAACGAAAAATGATCCGAGGGGATGGAGAGGTCCTGCTGCTTCCCTGAGACTAGATGGGCTCCTGGCCTGATCCTGCAAGGCTCTTCTGATGCCCTCTCAAAAATACAGAGAGTTCATTGCAGAAAGAGAAAGGCATAGCTAGAGGGGAATACAGTGTGAGAGTGCGGGCGTCGCTGCTAACCTTCGAGAAAGCAGGCTGAGAACAGCATGAGAGAATGGAATAAGGAATACTTAATGGTTTACTAACCCCAGTATAATTTTGCACACTTGCAAACTGCTGTGGACAGTCATTGGGGTGTATGCATGGGTGCAAGCTGCAGCTATGTGCAAGAGATCTGCAGACTGGCGTGCTAATTCTTAGTTTATTATTAATTGGATTTTATTACTCTCCCTCGAAGAGGAGCATTAGAAAAGAGCAGCAGCTCTTTTCTTCTTCTTCTTCTTCTTCTGGGCCACACGTTTAACAATAAAGAAATTGCTCATGCCACACTGATTTTATTAATTTATTTATAAGAAATACATTGGAAAATAAAAGGACCACAACTAGGATTGCCCTCGGTATGACTTGATGCTCTTGCTCTCATTTTTTAAAAGATACCCATCCATAGTCTGCAAATAATATCTCTCTATATACAGTGGTACCTCGCAAGACAAAATTAATTCGTTCTGCGAGTTTTTTCGTCTTGAGATTTTTTCGTCTTGCGAAGCATGGACTTTGGAAAAGCTTCAAAAATCACCAAAGTCTTCAAAAACCTCAAAAAAGGCTACCACACCACGTGCTATGAGTTGCTCCTCGAAGTCAAGTCGCAACTGCACCCCCTGCATGCACGGTTTTAAGAAAAAGGAAACAAACTTGCAAGACGTTTTCGTCTTGCGAAGCAAGCCCATAGGGAAATTCGTCTTGCGAAGCAACTCAAAAAACGAAAAACTCTTTCGTCTTGCGAGTTTTTCGTCTTACGAGGCATTCGTCTTGCGAGGTACCACTGTATACAGATACTATACAACACTACACTGAAATGTTTAAATGTTTCCTTGTCCTTGAATCTTCCCCAGCACACCTGTCATCCTCTCCTGCCACACCCTTTGAGAACCACTGCTATAAGGGGTGGGGGGGGGAAGCAGCAAACTTTTCCCCAAATCTGGTTGCAGCAAAGGAGGGAGCAACCTGCTTCTCACAATATTACCATTGAGGATCCTTTGCTAAAAGGCATTTGCCCCACCGTTGTGTCTTGGCTAGGGATGGAGGAAGATGTTACCTCCTCAGCATCCTCTCTCTCTCTCTCTCTCTCTCTCTTGAGCTTTGGACCCCACTTTGGGTGCCCGCCCCCCATGCAAAGGTGGTGCTGTGCTCTTATGAGAATCGGTGTGCAGGTTGCAGGATGTGCCCCCTTACAAAGATGGCAAGTAAGGGTCAATGGCGCTGTATCCTCTGTGAGATGCAAGGAGGAGACCCCTTGACCTCAGCCCAGTATTCCTGAAGGAGCGTCTCCACCCAGATTGTTCAGCCTGGACACTGAGGTCCAGCTCCAAGGGCCTTCTGGCAGTTCCCTCCCTGTGAGAAGTGAGGTTACAGGGAACCAGGCAGAGGGCCTTCTCGGTAGTGGCACCCATCCATCAGGTGTCAAGGAAATAAACAACTATCTTAGACATCTGAAGGCATCCCTGTTTAGGGAAGTTTTTAATGTCTGATGTTTTATTGTGTTTTTAATATCCTGTTGGAAGCTGCCCAGAGTGGCTGGGGAGGCCCGGCCAGATGGGTGGAGTATGTTGTTGTTGTTGTTGTTAACAAGTTGGCTTGAATCTGAATGTCTGTGAATTCTTTGCATCGTGGATTAACACTTTTCCTCCTTGCTGCTCTCTTAAAACAGCAGCTTGAGGCCTCAAAATTTAGCCGGAAGATGTTCTTGTCCCTATGGTAAGAGAAGCTTCCTTTCCAAATATCTGTTGCTTAGAAGGCTGTTGTTACAATTGCAGTAGCAGGGCCGATAGAACACTGGTAACTGTAGTTACAGCTGGTAAAATGTTAACATGCTTTAGCACTTGGTGGCGAAAACATGAAAAATGAATTAATCTCTGTTTTGACCTTTCACAGCAGCTTGCCATGGCAAAGTAGTATCAGCAGGAAGCTCTCAGCACCGAATCATTGTGCACCTTGACCTGGATTGTTTTTATGCGCAGGTGGAAATGATCTGCAATCCTGAATTAAGAAGCAAACCTTTAGGTAATCTCGTAGTTGACTGCTCTTCTGTGTATGCCTGCATTTTTCATTTTCCCCAAGTAATTACCGTATTTTCCGCTCTATAGGATGCATCGGACCACAAGAGGCACCTAGTTTTTAGAGGGGGAAATCAAGAAAAAATATATTATCCCCCCCCCCCAGCCCCAAAGAGCAGCGGACAGGTTGCGCGCAGCCTGTCCGCTTCTCCCAGAGCTCCTCCGGGCTGCGGGGAAAGCCCGGATTTCCCCCCCAGCCCCAAAGAGCAAAGAAGCCAAGACAGCCAGCGGGATCCATCCTGCTGGCTGTCTTGGCTTCCTCTTTAGCCCCGCGCAACCTCTGCAGCCGGGAGAGGCTACGCACAGCTTTGGCAGAAGCCAAGACAGCCAGCGGGATGGATCCCGCTCGCTGTCCTGGCTTCCTTTTTAGCCTCAGGGTTGGGGCGGGGGAAACCCAAGCTTCCCCCAACCCCAGCCCCCAGAACAGGTCAGGGAGTGGGCTTCCATCAGAGCAGAGTTACAGGTAATACCGTATTTTTCGCTCCATATGACACACTTTTTTCCTCTTAAAACTAAGGGGAAATGTCTGTGCGTCTTATGGAGCGAATGTGTGGTCCCTGGGGCTGGGGGGGGGGACCCGAGCTTCCCCCGACCCCAGCCCCCAGAACAGGTCAGGGAGTGGCGGCAAGGTTGCGCACAGCCTTGCCTCCGCTCCCAGAGTTTGCGGGTGAGTGCTCTCAAGAGTGAGTGCCTAAGGCTGCAATCCTAAATGCACTTGCTAGGGAATAAGGCCCACTGAGCACAGTGCAACTTGCTTCTGCTTAACTATGTGTTGATTTGTGTTGGATATTAATCTTGGAAATTTAAAAAAAAAAGGAGAAAAGCAGTACTGTGCGAGTTACTGAAATATACTTTGGCATGTTGAAAACTCCAAATGGATTGTTCATTTCAGCTGCTTCATTTCTGCCTCTTCCAGGTGTGCAACAGAAATACCTGATGGTCACCTGCAATTATGAAGCCAGGAATGCTGGAGTCAAGAAGTGCATGTCTGTGAAAGAAGCCAAAGAAAAGTGTCCAGAATTGGTGCTGGTTAATGGAGAGGATCTGACAAAATACCGGGAAATGTCTTATAAGTTAACAGGTATCTTCACCTTGACAGGTTTTTTTTTTTAAAAAAATATTGATACAGCAAGAAAAAAGAAAAAACACAAATACCAAATTACACACAGGAATAACCATAGACACATAATTTTCTTAGCAAACAATAAAACATATATTGGTCTTAACACTAAAGACCCAACCTTCGTCTATTCCATATTTCGATTTCATATTATTGCCATCACAGACTTTTATCATAATTAAACTTTTTCTTAATATATCTAATTCCTTATATCTACCTTGCAACTATTACTGAAGTTCCTCGAATGCTGCAACAGAATTTAAACTACTATATTTATTTTTCAAATATTCTTTGAAAACCTCCCATTTTAAAACAAGTTCCTGTTTTGATTTATTCTTTATTTTTTCTGATAGACCTTCTAATTCGGCATATTCTGTCAGCTTTTGGATCCAATCTTGTATAGAGGGGATTTCATTACTCTTCCATTTTGCCGCGATCAGAACTCTTGCTGCCGCCGTCGCGTATAAAAAGATTTTTAACAATGTGGAATTGGCAAACTTTGTCCTAACTTTCTAGGTTTGGATTTATATCCTTCCCTATTCCAGTGGTTCAGCCATGAGTACAGAACTCACCTCTATGACCTGGGGAAGGGACTACCGTATTTTTCGCTCTATAACACGCACCCGACCATAACACGCACGTAGTTTTTAGAGGAGGAAAATCCGTAGGCATGCCACCTGTAGGCATTCCCTCCACAACACGCACAGACATTTCCCCCTACTTTCTAGGAGGAAAAAAGTGAGTGTTATGGTGCAAAAAATACGGTATATCCAATTAGGAGAGTAAGTTTCCAAGCACAATTCAAAGTGTTGGTGCTGACCTTTTAAGCCCTAAAAACAGCCTCGGCCCAGTATATCTGAAGGAGCGTCTCCAGCTCCATCGTTTAGCAAGGACACTGAGGTCCAACCCTGAGGGTCTTCTGGCAATTCCCTCCCTGTGAGAAGTGAGGTTACAGTAAGTTTACCAGATTTTTTTCAATGAATCCGGGGACACTTTTCAACTTCAATGGATTTTGTATGGGGACTGATTTGTAAATCCGGGGACTGTCCCCGGGAAATGGGGACGCCTGGTAACCTTAGGTTACAGGGAACCAGGCGGAGGGCCTTCTCAGTGGTGGTGCCTGCCCTGGGGAACACCCTCCCATCCGATGTCAAGGAAATAAACAACTATCTGACTTTTAGAAGACATCTGAAGGCAGCCCTGTTTTGGGAAGTTTTTAATGTTTGATGTTTTGTTGTGCTTTTATTCTGTTGGAAGCCACCCAGAGTGGCTGGGGAAACCCAGCAAGATGGGCGGTGTGTAAATAATAATAATAATAATAATAATAATAATAATAATAATAATAATAATACTGCGGGAGGCAATGGAAGACAGGAGTGCCTGGTGTGCTCTGGTCCATGGGGTCACGAAGAGTCGGACACAACTAAAAGACTAAATAATAATAATAATAATAATAATAATAATAATAATAATAATGCACTCTACCTGCAGAAGGTCCCAGGCTCAGTATTTGGCCTCTACAGTTAAAAAGATCCGATAGTAAGTGATGTAAAATGTTCTCTTCCTGAGACCCTGAAGAACCACTCCCGATCAAAGTAGAAAATACTGGGCCATAATGGCAAATAATCTGAGCTGTCATAGGATAGCTTCATAGCTTCCTTTTATAGGACCCCTGCAGACTAGGTTTCTATTGCATGTTTATCTTGTAACATGTTCTGGACACAAAGTTGGGTTAGTGGTGGATTTCCTCTTTGCTAGTTGCTCTGAAATGCTTTCCCTGACACTGCCATGTTATTGTCGTCCAGAGGGGCTAAAGCACAGCAAGAAAAATAAACCAGAAGATTTGTGCGTAGTATGACAGATTGAGTAATTTCACTAGGAAATAATAATAATAATAATAATAATAATAATAATAATTTTTTATTTATACCCCGCCCATCCGGCTGGGCTTCCCCAGCCACTCTGGGCAGCTTCCAAAAAAAAAAAAAAAAAAAATACTGTAATACATCAAACATTAAAAGCTTCCCTCAACAGGGCTGCCTTCAGATGTCTTCTAAACGTCTGGTAGTTGTTGTTCTCTTTGACATCTGGTGGGAGGGCGTTCCACAGGGCGGGTGCCACTACTGAGAAGGCCCTCTGCCTGGTTCCCTGTAACTTGGCTTCTCGCAGTGAGGAAACCGCCAGAAGGCCCTCGGAGCTGGACCTCAGTGTCTGGGTAGAACGATGGGGGTGGAGACGCTCCTTCAGATATACTTGAATATTATGAAATGTGTACCAATTGGAAATGAAGCAGTGTGACGGCCCCAAAACCTTTGCAGGTGCAAACAGTATTGAGAGCAAGGTGGTCAGGAGATGTGAAGCCCACTAGGGAAGAGCAGATAAGGAAAGGACTTTGAAAGATGCGAGCTCTGAAGGGGCTTCAGGAGTCATGCACAAGCAGGGAAAAGATGAGGTGCATAGGCTTCAGCTGTGGAAACAGCTTGTGTCTCACACCTCACCCTCTTGCTCCTCCTACTTTTGTTGTAATGTGTGGACATTGGCTGGGGACCTCGGGACTTGAGGAATCTTCCCAAGGTCCTGTCGTGGTGATGTCATAAAGTTGCCTTGTGATGTGTGCATCTCCTGGAAGCAGATACATCCCTCATCGACAGCTTACTCCCTTGAAATATAAAGTTGGAGTAATAAAGGGCCTGAAACTTAACAAAACGTTCTCTTTTATTGCATTTAAAGTATTTCTTTCTGTCTCTTCATGGCTGAAGCAGTCCCAGAGTGCATTGAAATCAATGCACAGTGAAAACAGGTTGGGTGGAGGGAGGGTAATAATAATAATAATAATAATAATAATAATAATAATTAATATTTATACCCAACCAGAGCCGGGCTCAGGGCAGCTAACACCAGTAAAATTACAGTAAAAACATAATGGGGGGGCGGGGAACCCAATTTAAAATACAGGTCAAAATACTATTTAAAATGCAGCCTTATTTTAAAAGTAGCCCATAGATCAAAAACATAAGGGGAGGGAAACATAAGGATCAGACTGAATCCAAACCAAAGGCCAGGTGGAACAGCTCTGTCTTGCAAGCCCTGCGGAAAGTTGTCAAGTCCCGCAGGGCCCTAGTCTCTTGTGACAGAGCGTTCCACCAAGTTGGGGCCAGTACTGAAAAGGCCATGGCCCTAGTTGAGACCAATCTAACCGACCTGGGACCTCCAAAATGTTGTCATTTGTGGAATAACATACAACCTGCAGAATCATGGCAGCGATCCTCTCCTCAAAGCCTGGGGAAATAAGTCGCAGCTCAAGCCTGCCCTTGTCTACTCAGAAGTAATGCAGTGGGACTTGCTCCCTGGCTAGTGGGGTTCGGATTAGGGCCTGAGCATTCAGCTGCCACCAAAATCTTGTTCATTTCAATCAGCCTTGCAAAGGAGATGTTTATTGTGTTGGCTTTGGACTTGAAAGCTGTGGGTGGAAGTGCCAACTCTATCAACTCCCCCAGGTCTCCTTAAGCAAGATGCATTGTCTCACTGTTGCTTCCAGTCTAAAGTGCTCCATATACCATATTGGCCCGAATATAAGCCACACTCGAAATAAGCCGTACCTTTAAAATTCAAGGGGAAAAAATAAAAAACAGACAATACCTGAATATAAGCCGCTCCCTTAAAATTCCGCAGGCACTCACACCCGTTCCGTTCTGCCGTATGTCTGTTTCAGCAGCGATATTGTAAAAGCCATTTTTTGTAAGGTTGTGAATTTAAGCCACACTTTAACTTTTCATGGTCGGAATTTGGAGTGGGGGAATGTGTGGCTTATATCCAGGTCAATACAGTAATATGGTTGCTGTGAGAATGGGCAGAATGAAAAACAAATAGAAGAATAATTATTTTATTAGAAAAATAATTTTGATCTGGATTGATCAGGTATGGTAGACATTATGGCGGGCTGGCCTTCCAACTTTCCTTACATCAACGGAGCAATGCATTCCTGTGTTTATGTTTAGCTTCCAACCCAGGCTGCTGAGTGTGGGGACCCCGAGCTGAAAAGTGCATCCTTCAGGTCTGGACTTGGACCCATCTGCCTCTATTCTTTTTCAGTCAAAGAGAAGGTGATTATGGGTTCCTCAAAAGAGCAGTTCAGAAATATTAGGCAACCTTGTCAAAAAGTGTCAGGCCTAGTCTATGGTCAGCAGTCTGTGATGAGCCTTGGATTTTTCTATTAAGGAGGTATTAATTTTCTTCTTCTCCCTGTAAGGTAAAGGTAAAGGACCCCTGGACAGTTAAGTCCAGTCAAAGGGGTTGCGGCGCTCATCTCGCTTTCAGGCCAAAGGAGCCAGCATTTGTCCACAGACAGTTTTCCGGGTCATGTGGCCAGCAGGACTAAACCTTTTCTGGTGCAACAGGACACCGTGACGAATGCCAGAGTGCACGGAAACGCCATTTACCTTCCCGCCGCAGTGGTACCTATTTAACTACTTGCACTGGCGTGCTTTCGAACTGCTAGGTTGGCAGGAGCTGGGACAGAGCAACAGGAGCTCACCCTGTCACGGAGATTCGAACCGCCGACCTTCCGATCAGCAAGCTAAAGAGGCTCAGTGGTTTAGCCACCTGTGTCTCCCCTCCACTAGCTCAGTTAAACACTTTGTTGTTTTGTCTACAGCCTTGTTGGAAGAATTTACTCCCCTGGTGGAAAGACTTGGATTGGATGAAAATTTTGTGGACATCACTGAGATGGTCGAAAAAAGGCTGGGACAATGGAAAAAAGATGCCTTTTCTCAAATCTCTCTCTCAGGCCATGTATATAACAATCAGAGTAAGTACCTCACCCTTCCTAAGCGAGGTTGCTTGGCCTGTTAGGTGCACCTCTTCATAACGCTTTCTGTTTGCTTCTCAGCTGTCGATTTACATGATCCAGTGCACATACGATTGGCTGTGGGGTCTCAGGTGGCAGCGGAGTTGAGAGCAGCCATGCACAGCAGGCTAGGCCTCACAGGCTGTGCAGGAGTGGCAACTAACAAATTACTCTCCAAGTTGGTGTCCGGGACCTTTAAACCAAACCAGCAAACTGTTCTGTTACCGGAGGGTCGGCAGGACCTCATGAACAGCCTTGACAACGTCATGAAAGTGCCTGGTAAGATGGGGAAGGGGAGATTCCTCTGCTCCAGTTAGATGTGCACTCACCTGTATAGGTTAGGTTTAAGAGGAGGGGGATTGGGGAAGAGGTTTCTTCTTTTGAGTGGGTGGCGGGAAAAGAGAAATTCTACCTTGGTTTATTCTGTACACACATTGTGTGTTTTTTGTGTATAATATTTTTATTAAATTTTCTGTTTTACAAATTAAAATATTCATTTAAACAACCTCAAAATGTCAATGATTTCCCTTCTTCTCTTTCCATATTTTTCATATAATAAATCCCTGCATATTTTACATAAACTAAACCGTTCAGTATTCCATTATTACATCCATCAAAACATATTTACACTGTTGAGTTTATCATAATGCTGTCAACGTTTTCAAGTATATACAATTTCCCCCCATATATTCAATAAACATTTTCCTATCTTCTTTAAACATATGTTCTTCTTGTTCTCTTATTCTATATGTTAGGTCTGCAAGCTGCGTGTATTCCATCAGTTTAAGTTGCCATTCTTCTTTAATATATACAATAATATATATATACAATAAAATATATACAATAAAGGAACTGGAGGCCCCTCGACTGTCCTCGGGTACAGTATTGGACCACTTTGACCGGATATCTCCAGCCGATGTGGACAGACTCCTCCGAGCTGGAAAGCCCACCACCTGTCCTCTTGACCTGTGCCCGTCATGGCTGATTAGAGCGTGTCCAGACGAGGTGCGGGCCCCCCTGGGGGATATCATCAATTTGTACCTTGGCACCGGGATATTCCCAGGGGAACTGAAGGAGGCAGTGGTGCGTCCGCTCTTAAAGAAAACATCATTAGATCCCTTAGATCTATCCAATTACCGCCCGGTCTCGAATCTTCCATCCCTGGGTAAGGTGATTGAGAGAGCAGTTGCTGAACAGCTTGGTAGGTTTCTGGATGAAACATCTGCTCTGGATCCATTCCAGTCCGGCTTCCGCGCTGGTCATGGGACCGAGACGGCTCTGGTCGCCCTAACAGATGATCTCCGCAGGCAGCTGGATCGAGGCGGGTCGGGGCTGCTGATTTTTCTAGATGTCAGCAGCCTTTGACATGGTCGATCACGAACTCCTGGACCACCGCCTTGCCGACGTGGGGATCCAGGGCACAGTCCTTCAATGGCTGCGTTCGTTTCTCTCTGGTCGGGGACAGAGGGTGGCGCTTGGGGGGGAATTGTCATCGCGCCACTCCTTGGTGTGTGGAGTGCCTCAGGGTGCGATTCTCTCCCCGATGCTTTTTAACATCTTTATGCGCCCCCTCGCCCAGCTTGTCCAGAGTTTTGGGCTGGGTTGCCATCAGTATGCTGATGACACCCAACTCTATCTGTTGATGGATGGCCATCCTGACTCGGCCCCAGACACACTGGCGAGATGTCTGGAAGCTGTGGCTGGATGGTTACGTGGGAGCCGGTTGAAGTTAAATCCTTCAAAGACAGAGGTCCTCTGGCTGGGGCGGGACGATATGGGATTGAGGGGGCAACTCCCATCTCTTGCGGGGGTGCAATTAGTGCCAGCACCGTCCGTTAAGAGTTTGGGTGTAATCTTCGATACCTCCCTCTCTATGGAGGCGCAGATTACAGCTATAACAAAGGCGGCATTTTTTTCATCTCCGCCAAGCTAAGCAGTTGGCCCCTTATCTCTCTCGCCCTGACCTAGCCACTGTGATCCATGCGACGGTCACCTCCAGACTGGATTATTGTAACTCGCTCTACGTGGGGCTGCCCTTGAGACTGACCAAGAAACTCCAGCGGGTGCAGAATGCCGCGGCGAGACTCCTTATGGGGTCTTCGCTGCGAGATCACATTCATCCGGTACTATACCAACTGCACTGGCTCCTGGTGGAGTACAGGATCAGGTTTAAGGTGCTGGTTTTAACCTTTAAAGCCCTATACGGCCTAGGACACTCGTACCTACGGGACCGCCTCTCCTGGTATGCCCCACAGAGAAACCTACGGTCTGCAAATAATAACATCCTCAAGGTCCCAGGTCTCAGAGAGGTTAGGCTGGCCTCAACTAGAGCCAGGGCCTTCTCGGCTGTGGCTCCAATCTGGTGGAACGCTCTGTCACAAGAGACTAGGGCCCTGCGGGACCTGACATCTTTCCGCAGGGCCTGCAAGACAGAGTTGGTCCACCAGGCCTTTGGTCAGGGCGCAGCCTGACTCCCTCCTCTGGCAACCTGCACAGAATTTTGCTTAATCGGTTGCCATTAATTTGATTTTAATTAATTTTTATAATGAAATATTTTTAGAATGTGTGATTATTTGATTGTTTGATTATTTGATTATTGTTAGCCGCCCTGAGCCCGGCTTCGGCTGGGGAGGGCGGGATATAAATAAAATTTATTATTATTATTATTATTGGGACCTTGCTTGCTTTCCATTCTGGGGCTAACAAAACATGGGCTGTAGTCGTGGCATACATAAATAACTTCTTTGGACAGCTGGGAATTTCAATCTGAATTATCTCGAACGAAAAGGACTCTGGTTTTGTTTTTGTTTTTTTGGAAAAGCACTTTTAAACTTTTTTTTTTTATTCATTATGAATTATTTCCCAATACTCTTTTACCCTTTTACAGGTCCTATTCTATACACACATTGTTACCTTTCTTAGTGGCTGAATACCTATCAATCTGGAAGCAAAAAAGGCCGTTCAGAAATAAGGGACCAGTTTTTACATACTAAGGGGACTTCCTGGGTTTTCTTTCAAATAAATAAATATGCTTGTGGGCATGCCTGAAGCCTCCTGCTGTCTTTGAATTGAGGACTTCCTAGTTCAAGGCCAGCATTCCATTCCATTTCATGCTAGTATACTGAGAAATTTGCACTCCCCTGTCTGCTCCAGTGCTTGTAGAGTGAACTATTTCTCTTTTGCAGGTATCGGCTATAAAACAGCAAAGCGCCTTGCGACGCTGGGAATCACCACGGTGCGTGACCTTCAGACGTGCCCGACTGCAATCCTAGAGAGAGAGCTGGGATCTTCAGTTGCCCAACATATCCAGAAGCTCAGCTGGGGAGAAGATGATTCCCCAGTCAACCCATCGGGGCTCCCTCAGGTATAGAGGAAAACACAGATGCTCAAGGTCTTCCCAAGAGCCAGTGTGGTGTAGTGGTTAAGAGCGGTAGACTTGTAATCTGGGGAACTGGGTTTGCGTCTCCGCTCCTCCACATGCAGCTGCTGGGTGACCTTGGGCCAGTCACACTTCTCTGAAGTCTCTCAGCCGCACTCACCTCACAGAGTGTTTGTTGTGGGGGAGGAAGGGAAAGGAGAATGTTAGCCGCTTTGAGACTCCTTCAGGTAGTGATAAAGCAGGATATCAAATCCAAACTCCTCCTCCTCCTTCTCCTCCTCCTCCTCTTCTTCTTCTTCTTCTTCTTCTTCTTCTTCTTCTTCTTCTTCTTCTCTGCCTCCGTTCTCAACATTCTGCCATGCACTAGTCACTGGGGGCGGAGAACACTTTCTCAGCCCAGGTCCCACATTCCCTCACGGCGGACAAAGGCCAGAGGCAAAGATGGGCAGAGGAATGGATGCAAATCTAGATCTGTGTCATAGGTTCTATTCCAGCCACCCACACATGAGCTGTTTCAATGCAGACCTACCTCTCCCCAAGAGGCATTAAAAGGTAAAGGGACCCCTGACCATTAGGTCCAGTCGCGGACAACTCTGGGGTTGCGGCGCTCATCTCACTTTATTGGCTGAGGGAGCCAGCATACAGCTTCCGGGTCATGTGGCTAGCATGACTAAGCCGCATCTGGCGAACCAGAGCAGCGCACAGAAACGCTGTTTACCTTCCTGCCAGAGTGGTACCTATTGATCTACTTGCACTTTGACGTGCTTTCAAACTGCTAGGTGGGCAGGAGCAGGGACTGAGCAACGGGAGCTCACCCCGTCACAGGGATTCGAACCGCCAGCCTTCTGATTGTCAAGTCCTAGTCTCTGTGGTTTAACCCACAGCGCCACCCACGTCCCCAAGAGGCATTATCACAGATCAAATAATTTCCATCCCGGCAAAAGCTTTGAAATGGACATTGATGTTGAGGGTTGTGGCCCAGGAAGAGTCCTGAGGCCGGACAGAGATATCTGGAGAGAGTGAATCTCCCCACCTCCCTGCTTGAGTTTTCTTGTTTTGGGGATCTGTCTGTCTCAAGAGACAATGGAGTGTGCCATCGGGGGTGAAGTCAAACCATTGCGTTAGCAGCAACAAAATGACCTCCTCAGGGCACAAGTCTGGGCAGTGTGTCTGGAGGTCCTGGGCTGCCCAGATGACAATACCCCCCTCTCGGCCTCACTGATGTGGTCCAAAGGAAAGCAGAGCAATACATTTGGTACTAGCTTGGCTGTGATTCATCAGAAGTTTGACTTACTGTACTTGGTTTCCCCAAACGCAGTATTTCAGAGGTGATTTCACAGCATGTAAATCTTAAAGAACAAAGATAGTTGGGTGAAAAATCAGCCTGTGCATAATGCACAGATCCATGGTTTCCTCATATTTTTTCCGACCCATTTGTTGTCGCTGTGGTATTAACAATTACAATAATGGTTTTTTTAATGTTCTGCAGTCTCTCAGTGACGAAGACTCCTTTAGAAAGTGCTCTTCCGAAGCCGAAGTGAAAAAGAAAATTGAAGAGCTGCTTGCTAGTCTTCTGGACAGGTGACCTTACTGTGGAGTAACTTATCAGAAGAGATGCACCTGGGCATAAGCTGAAATATCTCTTATAAAATACAGTGGTACCTCGGCTTAAGTACTTAATTCGTTCTGGAGGTCCGTTCTTAACCTGAAACTGTTCTTAACCTGAAGCACCACTTTCGCTAATGGGACCTCCTGCTGCTACTGCGCTGCCGGAGCACGATTTCTGTTCTCATCCTGAAGCAAAGTTCTTAACCCGAGGTACTATTTCTGGATTAGCAGTGTCTGCAACCTGAAGCGTATGTAACCTGAAGCGTATGTAACCCGAGGTACCACTGTATGTATTTTTGACTTGGCTATTATCATGCATGTTTGTGTCATTTGTCCTGCCAATGGCTGTTGCATTCAAATCAAGCAGGACTGGGGAACTGCAAGCACAGGGCCTAAATGCCACCCCTCCAAGCCTCTCTCTGTCTGGGCCTCTTGCCCAGGCCATGTTTCTTCTCCCCAGGTCTTGCCTCTCAACAGCCTCCTCGAATGCTGTTGCCTGGCGTGTGTCTGTGCAGAAGCTTTTGGCTTGTCAAAGCAAGAGTTGGTTCTGTTGCTCCGCCCACCACTGGCACATGACACTTGCTCTCCCCGCCCCCCCCCCACGTCACCCAGGAGGGAATGGGTTACTTCCATTCACAGATGGAACTGGAGGTCAGTGGAGGCTTCCACTGGGGTCAGATGTGATGTGGTATTTTCACCAATGTCCCTTGAGCAGCCTTCTGCTTGACCTCTCATGCTGTCCCCCAGTCCTCCAGAACAGGTTTTCCAGGGGCAAAGTAGCTACAGGAGGAAAGGGAGATTGGCAAAAGTCATCCCATCCCCTCTTTCTGCCAGCAGGAGCCACTCACAAGATCAGGCTTCCTCATAAACTTGGCCCTCCAGATGTTTTGAGACGACAGTTCCCATCATCCCTGGCCACTGCTCCTGCTAGCTAGGGCTCATGGGAGTTGTAGGCCAAAAACATCTGGAGGGCCGAGGTTGAGGAAGCCTGCCAGTAGAACCTAAATTTGAATCTCCTGCCAGTAGAACCTAAATTTGAATCTCCCAAAGCACTTGGTTTAGTAGTGTTGATAAAAGTGTTGCTTTCTCTCCTTTGGCTGAAGAAGCTTCCCCAACCCTCCCTCCCCCCTCCCTCTCTCTCTCTCTCTCTCTCTCTCTCTCTCTCTCACACACACACACACACACACACAGTTTGTGGCCCCCAGCAAATTACCTCCCAAGACAATGTGGCCCTTGATGGGGTGGGGATGTCACCCAGCTATCTATGTAGCTGAAGCTCTTGGAGTATTTCTGCAGTGCTGTAAAAATGCCTGATAGGGTTTAGTTTTCTTGAGCCAGGCGAAACTGAGATGTTTGGGAAATGGTGGGCATGTCAGCCTCTGTCTGCTTCTCCATGTTTGTTTGTTTGTTTGTTTGTTTGTTTGTTTGTTTTGGTTAGGTTATACAAGGATGGAAGAAAGCCACATACCATAAGATTAACAATCCGGCAGTTTTCCCCTACCAATAAATGGTTTAATCGGGAGAGCCGCCAGTGCCCTATTCCATCGCATGTGGTCCAGAGGATCGGAACAGGTAACTTGCCTTTGGGGGGGGGGACTTCTCCTTCAAGATGCGTCTTGTGCCACCATTGCATGCTTTTCAATGATTGGTCAAGATAACCTCCTTGGAGCTTTGGTTGAGTTGAGCGCCTTCCCTCCTTGCTGGGTTGCTTTTCTGTTCTGTCTGGTTTTGTTTTGTTACCAGTTGGTTTTGTGGCTTTGTTTTCTGATGTTTATTATGATTTTGTGCTTGCTGCAGTTGCGAGATTTTTGTATCCTGACCTGGGACTGTTCCGTTAAGGCTTTTAAGTGCAAATAACCAATCTGAAGAATTGTGTCCAACGAAATTGTACTTCGAGTAGACTCATTAAAATTAATGGAGCTAAGTTAGTTGGGCCCATTAATTTATATGGGTCTTCTGTGAGTAGCACTAACACTGGGTGCATTTCTAAACAACTGAGGTGCAGAGGCTCATCACACTAGCCATAGCAAATCCTCCAAGGAGAGGAGAAAACTGCTTGCATCTTGATCCGTTACATAATGCCTCCCTACACACACACACACACACACACACCCCAGCACATAGCACAATACTCTGTTTACCAGTATTAGCTGACACTGAGCTGGAAAATGATGGTGTTGTGGTTCACATGTTGGCCTTGCGCTGGGGAGAGCAGTGTACATGACTCAGGTCAGCATTCATTTTGCATTTCATTCTAATCAAGCACTATTGTGCAATGAAGTATGGTCATTTAAACCACTTGAGGAACCCTAACTAAGGAGAAAAGCATCCAGCCTCCCTACAGCAAAGAGCAGCAATTACCTAGGCATGACAGAAAATGTGTTAGGATTGCAGTCATGATGTTTCTTTGGGAGTAAGTTCAGTATATTCTTGGGGGGCACAGCTTCTTCATCCCAGGCCTACAGGTAGCAACCATTTCTTATCTACCATTTCTAGATGGCTATCTACCATCTATCTATTTCTTATCTCTTTGTTCCTAGCACCCCTCACTCTCTCTGTCATAACATACAGACTCTCCTGGCTATAAGGACTGGGAAGTATCTTCAGAGTCCCCTCTGAGCCAGCGTGGTATAGTGGTTAAGAGCAGTTGACTCGTAATCTGGTGAACCAGGTTTGATTCCCCGCTCCTCCACATGCAGCTGCTGGCTGACCTTGGGCCAGTCACACTTCTCTGAAGTCTCTCAGCCTCACTCACCTCACAGAGTGTTTGTTGTGGGGGAGGAAGGGAAAGGAGATTGTTAGCCGCTTTGAGACTCCTTCGGATAGTGATAAAGCGGGATATCAAATCCAAACTCTTCTTCTTCTTCTTCTGAGTCTTTCCTTGCCTCAGTGCCCTGTCTCTTCTCCTTAATCCTCCCTTCCTTGCTCCTCTCTCTCAGCTCTTTGCACTAGAGATGACAAAGCATCACTCTGCCCGTCCCCAAAAGAGATTAGGCCTTCAAGTGTCTGACGTCACTCCTTGCAAAGGCCGAAGGTCTTTGCAAATCTGCCGTACAATTATTTTGGGAAAAGCCTGATGCTCCCTGCTCCAAGGTGCCCTCCTCAATTTACTTTGGGGGCAGGGGTAAGGCAGAGATAGTTTTAGGTTCTCCCAGTTGTCACTGAGTATACTCTCTTCTGGTGACTAGCAGTGTCCACAAAAACTTCTGCCTATCCCTTTCCCTACTGAACACCCACCCACCTATCAGTTGCCTTGCATCCAGGCTTCCTATATATTGTTTTCAATGTTTTGTTTCTCTGCATCCTGGGCTTCAGACCACCCTTGTATCCCACCCAAGCAAACAACTTTCCCTTCCTTCATAGAAACGTGGAACTGAGCATTGGGTGCCAGCTCTGGCAACGGGTATTGGAGGCATCGTTGTTACAAGTACCATAATGTATAAATCGGCATTAGCCAATCTGGTGTCCACCAGATGTTGTTGGATGACCACTCTCACGGTCCCTGACCATTTGTTATGCTGGCCGGGGTGGTGGGAGTTGGGAGTCCCAACATCCAGAGGGTACCATGCTGTCTCCCCCAGTATAGATGATCTTTACTGGAATTCTGGTGCAGATCTTGTTTGACACTGTAAACCGTGTGTAACTTCAGGGTGGGTTTCTCCTGCTTCAATGTTCACATCCAGGTGACTCCAAAGTCAAGACACACCTGGTTGCTCTCCTGATGAAACTGTTTCATAAGATGATAAACGTGCAAGTTCCGTTTCATCTGACGCTTCTGAACGTCTGCTTCTCCAGCCTCAAGGCCCCTCCTGCTTCCGCCAAGCAGACTATTGGGTTTTATTTAACTCGTTCACCACCCTCTTCCAGCTGCAGCAAAGTCATTCCTGTAAGTTCAGAACTGTATTTCTTTTTTGTAAATCTATAGAGAGAGAGAGAGGTGTTGCCTGCCCTGTCCCAAAGAAATGTTTACTTAAATTCACCAAGAAATAGCTGAGCTCCTCACCTATACTTTGTGGACAAGAATCTCATCCAGTACACCAGCTTAGCCTGTTGGTACTGGATGTGTCGCCACCACAAATACAGTATAGGTCAGCAGTGGCCAACCTGGTGCCCACTGGATTACAACTTCACAATCCCCTGACCATTGGCCATGCTGGCTGGGACTGATGGTAGTTGAATCCAACAGCATATGGAGGGTATCCAGTTGGCTAACCCTGGTATAGATGGTCCCTATCAGAATTCTGGCACGATCTCAACAGCAGTTTGTTTTTATAAATGAGTAATGTATGTGTAGAGCAGGCAGACCAGTGAAAATATTTCTGGACTTACTCGCAAGAGTAGGGTTCAAGGAGCAATTAGAAGAGATTGACAGTCAACTGAATGATGCTTGCTGGGTATCTCAGTCTACCTTTGCCAAGCTAATGCTGTCTGCAGATGTTTTGGACTACGACTCCCATCAGCTCTAGCCAGTGTTATGGACTGGTTGGATGCAGAGGAATGGTGGGAGGAACTGGCTGGGGAGCCAGCAACAGGGCTCAGCAAGTTGGGACAGTCTGTGGCAGAGAGAAGTCAAGAATCAGAGGGAGAAGCAGAAGTACGAGAGTGGAAGGAGGGAGGTCAAGAGGCAGAGATGAGTCAGGCTGGTGAAGTTATAGGTGTCTCCCCCCCCCCCGCTATGACAAGCTCCCCTCCCCCCTGTCTGTCAGGCTTTGGGAACTTGGCTCCCCACCCCCCAGGCTGTAGATAAGCAGGACAAAGCGAAAGGAGTCTCTTACCATTTAAAGAGTTTTTAATGATCACAGCAAAAGAACAAAGCATTGATTCTCGGAATGAAAGTTCTCCCAATTAAGGTTCCCACCCACTTCCCCCCTAGTCACTTCTGCGCCCTGCAATCTGATCTCACAGCCACCGTGCTTTTTGTGTAGCCACCTTATCTGCTCAACGTGGCCTTGGGCTGATAGGCTGGACACTTCCCAGTGAGAGTCTATTAGCTCTCTCTCTCTTCCAGTTCTTCTTCTCCTAGCTGTCCCCCACTCAGTTCTGCCCAGCTGTTGTCTTCCAAACTACTGTATTTTTCGCTCTATAAAACACACCAGACCATAAGATGCACCTAGTTTTTGGAAGAGGAAAACAAGAAAAAAAATATTCTGAATCCCAGAAGCCAGGACAGCCAGCGGGATCGCTCCGCAGTGATCCTGCTTGCTGTCCCAGCTTATGGGATAGCTGCGTACAGCCTCTCCTGGGCAAGGGGAGCCTTCATCCTCTCCTGGGCAAGGGGAGCTCTTTAAAGAGCACACGGAGTGTGTGTGCGGCTCTTGGGGGCTTTTCCTGCCTGCCTCCCACCTGCATTCACTTCATAACACACACACACACATTTCCCCTTACTTTTTAGGAGGGAAAAAGTGCATCTTATGGAGTGAAAAATACGGTATGTCCCTCTGCAAACCGCTGTTCCAAATCTATACTGCTCCACTGCTCCTGGGCAGCTTTGGGATCCTGGTCAGGAGCAGGGGGAGGTGGGAGCTCCCACCATTTCTCATCAGAGCAATACTCCTCAGCACTCTGACACTGACTTGCAGAACCAGGAGATGTATGAAACAGGAGGAGCAAATACAGACCGGCCGCAGGCGCAGTCTCTGATTGCTTGCAAGAAGCCCTGGAGAGGGGGAGGTGGGGAGCTTTAGTCATGGCAACTTATTTCATGGATTAGGCCCTACTACAGGGCATGAGCTGCTGTGCTCATTAGGCTCGAAACCCAGCCAAGTCTCTTGAGCATCGTGCTTCGCTAATAAAGAGTTAGCCCCAGCTTTAAGCTGTGTTATTTACGGACTAACTCTGCGACAGCCAGGCTGGGGCTGGTGGAAGCTGTAGTCTGAAACATCTGCTCCGAGCACCAGGTTGGCAAATAATGTTCTTGCACAAAAAATTATGTCATTTGTGTTGCAGGAAACAGAAGGTATGGGTGCAGGACGAATAACTTCAGGAGATAAGCTGGACTGCTGTGAAGCTTCCTCAGAGGTGAGGGGTGCTATAAAAGGTCGACTGGGGTCCCCAGACCTCCTGAAAGATACTGGCCTTCTTGAGTTCCCGCTTCATTTACTTCCTGATGGCATTGACTGCAACGTGTTTAACCAGCTTCCAGCAGACATTGAGGAGGAGATTATTTCTAGCCAAATGAGAGGAGATTCTACAGCATCTCTACAGGAACGAACATTATGGGTCCCGAGGGAAGGAATTTCGGCTAAGGCACAAGACCAAGCGAGCCATGCGTCTTTGATTTCTGGAAGCATCCAACAGGACATAAGCTCTTTGGCATGTGGGGGCATGGCATCCACCAATGACAAGCCACCGCTAGCTGTAAACACTTGTACTCCCAGCTGCCCTCTAGAAACTGGTGAAAATGCCTCAATTGCTGACGCTACTGAGCATGTTAAAAGCTCACCCCCAGTTCCATCTCAGCCTTCATTTCTGCACCTTTGTATTCCAGAGGGGCAGAAACACCCAGACAAAGAAGACAGCAACCAAGGTTGGAAAGACGGTTCAAAACTTGTCCTCCCTCCCAATATTGATCCCCAAACCTTTTCCGAGTTGCCTACAGAGATGCAGAAGGAACTGTTGGTGGAGTGGAAGAGCCAGGAGCTTGCCTCCAAGCTGCGGGCTGGCAAAACTCAAAACAGGCTCAAAAGGGAAAAGAAAGGGCTTCCTTCAGCCCCCCACTCAAACAGTTTGTTAAGATATTTTAAACCCAAATGATCACCAGATACACTGGGTTATCAGTGCAGTGTTGAAACTAAAGAAAATCACATGGCTGAATTCTAGGATGGTGCCATTTCTGACAGCAACTGGAGAAGAGGGCTTGTTTTGTTTTGTTTTGTTTTAGTGCACCCTCAAGTTAAATATATAGATAACCTCCCTGCACATGGACAACTAGCTCTTGTCTAGCTTTCTCCCCAATGTGCTACTTTGCTACATGATAAGGGTTTGCTTCTTTAATATGTTGGGAGTGCTTAGAAAATGCAGCTACCCATATGCTATCTGCTATAATTGGGAAAGAACCTGACCATGTGATTTTGATGATTTGTGCAGGTGAACATTAATCCAAAATCCCTTTTCTTTGAAATGTAAATTGCTTAAAACTCTGGAGAAGAGGTACAAGAAAGGGAAGTGTGTGTGTGTGTGTGGGGTAATATTAAAGGAACACCCCCAGGAAATATTGCTCCCCCTACTCTCACCGTCAAGCACATTGTGGTGATGAGGTTTCTGACCTCTGAAAAGGCAGGTGAGAATATGGGATGGGCAAGGAAAAGCACATAACAGGAGAGACAGACATGAGTAGATGGAACTTGGTGGACCTAGATCCTCTGGTAAGGCAGGGTGATTCAGAAAATGGGGTTTTCCATTTCCATCCTCAAAGTGGGGGTAGTTGACACAAACACAACCAGAATTTTTCGTTCATAAACACAATATAAGTGTGTTATTAACCATGGAGTAAGAGTCTGAATTCTTATGACAAATAAACGTCTTCCCACTTATGTGTAGAGCAGGTCTAAATACTGTCAGCTTCCTGGAACTAAGCTTGTGTTCCTTAAAGAACTTGGAAGCTGGAAGAAATTTTACAGGTGCACATGTTCCTATTTTAACATTTATGCTGTAAAGGCACTCCGTGCATGTGTATTTAGGAGTAAGCGCCATGGTTTTCAAGGGGGTTTACTCTCAGGTAAGTGTGTGTAAGTGACTTTGTCAATGCAGCCTTCATGCCAAACAGTCATAAGGACCCAAGTAACTCACGCCCATAGTGGTTGTGGTCAATATATGTTGTGTGAATGTATATATGTGTATCCCCAGCATTGAGATCAGGATATAATCTGGGGCTGCTGAGTCTCGCAAGTGGAATTAGCATAACTGCACCCCTCACATCTCTCTCCTAACAAATGTCATCAACCAAGCCTGAAGCCAGACTGAAATGGATCCACATTTTCAGTCTCCTCGAAGCATGCCTGAAGTGGGACAGCTGCCATGTTCTCAAGCACATTGCCCAAAAGGGACATTTGCCATTGGGCAACAGTTGTCTAACACTTCTGGGTCCAGAGAGGTCCTCTAAGGAAGAGATGCACCACAACCACCACCTCCTTGAAGGCAGATGGTACCTCCCCCTTTTCCAATGAAGCCTTGTCCACTCTCTGGACCCACCCAGTCAGCACCCTACAGCTAGCTATAACAAGCCAAGGTAGGCATTAGTCAAGGGGGCAGGTGGTCAGCTGTGCTTATCCAAGAAAATTGTCCTCATCCTCAGGCCACAAGAAGATAAAGTGGTCCAGAAGGAGAAGATGGTGGAGTGGATTCCTCCAGTGTGGACTTGCTCCAACTGTGGCATCCTACTCTGCCTAGATCTGAGTGATTTTGTCCCTAAAGTGCCTTGCAAGGTTGTTACAGCAGACCTCTGAAGGAGTCACAGCAAAGCCAGTGTGGTGTAGTGGTTAAGAGCGGTAGTCACATAATCTGGGGAACCGGGTTCGTGTCTCCGCTCCTCCACATGGAGCTGCTGGGTGACCTTGGGCCAGTCACACTTCTCTGAAGTCTCTCAGCCCCACTCACCTCACAGAGTGTTTGTTGTGGGGGAGGAAGGGAAAGGAGAATGTTAGCCGCTTTGAGACTCCTGAAGGGGAGTGAAAGGCGGGATATCAAATCCAAACTCTTCTTCTTCTTCTTCTTCTCTTGGCCAGGTAACAAAAGCCCATTCACTAGTCCAACAACATTTGGAAGACCTCATGCTCCTCACCCCTGCCATAACATGAAGTTTCACTCAAGGTGATTTAAAGGTAGCTATATGTTTTCTTCCCAGTTCTTAATGCAGAGAGGGTGGTTGTTTCCATCACATACTATCTGTAAGCTTCCTTGTGTCTGCCCACTTCTGGAGACCCAACTCTAAATGAGATTGATCTTTGCCTGACCCAACATGGCAACTTCTAAATGGTCCACACTGAGCTTCACTGAGCACACTCTCTGAGCCTTTACATTAAACCAAACTTCAGTGACAGTTGTGCACTGCAAAGAACCTTCCATCCACTCTCTGGTAGACTTTTATAGGGTGTTTCCCTTCAGTGACTTAATTCCAGCTTTGAAATCCATGATCATGTTCATGATGCTCATTGGCATAACCGAATCTATGACAGAAGGCATTAACTTCCCTCCTAAGTCCACCTGGACAATCGCCACAAACTTGGAGTGCTCTGGGTTGCTGAAAGAGAGGAATTGTTTTTTATCCATTAAGAAATCGGAAATTACACACAGTTCTAGGACACTATAACCCGGTCGTAGTCAGCATTACTACTTTGTCATTATGTTTGGCACTAATTTCTACTAACTCAAGCAAACGAGACAGTTTTTCTCTGTGACAATAACCTCAAAGCATTGCTTTATTAGATTTCGTATGCACCCTGTACCATAAGGTCCCAGGGAGAGTTACAACAATTAAAATATACCCTTCTAAAAACAAACAGTTCCAATTATTGGAAGGTGGGAGGGGGAAAATAAAACTGTTAACAGTGAGAATTGAACAGTACAAACTCAGCAAGAGATGGGACCCACAGAACAGAACCAAAGAGTAAATTCAGCAAAAAGCTTCCCTTCGCTATACACTTAAATCATTTCCCCCTGCCTTGAACTCTGGAAAGCCTCTGCCAGATGGACCAATGCTATTCTAGGCTGCATCAACAGAAGTATAGTGTCCAGATCAAGGGAAGTAATAGTACCACTCTATTTTGCCCTGGCCAGACCACACCTGAAATTCTGTGTCCAATCCTGGGCACTATAATTTAAGCAGTTTGTTGACAAGCTGGAATGTGTGCAGAGGAGGGCAACCAAGATGATCAAGGGTCTGGAAACTAAGCCTTGTGAGGAGCGCTTGAAGGAGCTGGGTATGTTTAGCCTGGAAAGGAGGAGACAGAGGAGATATGATAGCCATCTTCAAATAAGGGCTGTCACATGGAAGATGGAGCAAGCTTGTTTTCTCCTGCCGGGAAGGGTAGGACTTGAACCAATGGCTTCAAGTTACAAGAAAGGAGATTCCAGCTAAACACCAGGAAGACGACAGTGGAACAGTCTCCCAAGGGAGGTGGTGGACTCTCCTTCCTTGGAGGTTTTTAAGCAGAGGTTGGATGGCCATCTGTCATGGATGTTTTAGCTGAGATTCCTACATTGCAGGGGGTTGGCCTAGATGGACCTCAAGGTCCCTTCCAACTCTTCTATGATTCTATGCTTCTATGATTTGGTAGGGCATCTTCCTATGCTTCTATTCATGTAACCAAACCCCACTACAACTGACACAATCAAGTTATGAAGAGCTTGTGAGGAGAACCTGAGCTTACAGGGTTAAACAGCTCAGAGTGTACGCACTGCCCACTGTTGGGAGGAGGGAGACCCTGCGTCATTTCCGAGTGTCTCCAGTCTTTGTTCTTGTTCTCTACTTTCGCTTTTGAGGAGAGAGGACGTGTTTTTCAAGATGCTGTTCGCTGTGATAGATAATGGATAGTCTGCTGTAAATAAACTGCTTCTAGCTGCTAATATCCTGAGTGGACTTTATTTTAGCACACTGAAGAAGCTTTGCAGCTTTCTCTTGCTGCTGCGTAAACTCTGCGTTTTTTGCTCAGAGCCTTTGGAATGTGGCCTTTGAAGTCCAGCAGAGCTGCGTAGCCGAAGTGGGCTGGACGCCAGGACTTATCTGAGCAATAAATCTACTATCTTCTGCATCCCAGCTTGGAAGCCATCATGATGATTTACCCTTTCCTGCAAATTAACAGGACCACTTACCCTGGTATGGGACAGCATGCATAGCCAGAAGGGTAGTTTGTTCCACGCACATACTTTGGAGTTGGAGGAAAGGCTGGGTGGTCTATACTTACAGCTATGGGGGAGAACAAAACAGAATTTAAAACCTGCTCCACCAGCAAGCATGGTGACCCAAACATACGTCCAAGCAACAAATCACCAATTGGCACTAAGAATAAAAGAGCAACATACTGTGTGTGTATTAATAATATTTTTTTATTTACAGTGGTACCTCGGGTTAAGTACTTAATTCGTTCTGGAGGTCTGTTCTTAACCTGAAACTGTTCTTAACCTGAAGCACCACCTTAGCTAATAGGGCCTCCTGCTGCTGCCGCGCCACCGGAGCATGATTTCTGTTCTCATCCTGAAGCAAAGTTCTTAACCTGAAGCACTATTTTTGGGTTAGCGGAGTCTGTAACCTGAAGCATATGTAACCTGAAGCGTATGTAACCCAAGGTACCACTGTATACCCCGTCCTTCCCGGTTTAGGAAACCAGACTCAGGGTGGCTAACAACAAATTTAAAACACTTAAGTGATGCAACAAAAAACAGCATAAAATACAGTATAAAACATGAATAACAATAATTTCAGAATTCAAAAATAAATTTGGGGGGAAATCCATCCAATAAACAGATGATCACTAGGGCTAGCTGGCTAAATTAGTCCTATTTGGGCCAGCGAGGAGACCAGGGGAGAATTTGCTGTGGGATCCCAGAGTGGGCAATCTTCATAAAAGGGGAGGGAGAGGGAAGGAAGGGGAATAAAAGATCAGGCTAAATTCAAATTGAAAGTTACAGGACAAGGATAACTGTGACTTTAAAGATGAATGGGAACCCTTTACAAAGTATCTGAAGATGCAACAAAGTGAACTGGACTCCTTGGCAGGTTTTGAATAAACATTCACAAACTTTTTATTGATAATAATCAGCTAAATAGTTTGAGGATCTATACAACTTTGTAACCTGCAGAAAACAGCAGTCTCAGAGAAACCAAAGACTGGAACTGAGGGAAGTCGGGGGGTGGGGGTCGGGGGGTTTTGTGGGGGAGGGTGGGGGAGGGAGGAAAAATGGGGGGGGGACAAGGACGATATGTTTTTGGATAATATGTCTTGTTTTAATTTTGAATAAAAAAACTTTAAACAAAATAAAATAAAATATTGTGATTATGTGGGGTGGAACTTACCTGCCCCCTCCCCCAATATTTTATTCAAGTTGGTACCCCTGCCCACTAGTGTATTCTACTGAGGGGAATCACCAGGTTCTAAACTGGTTATGTGTGAAATCCATTTCTTAACCCCTTCCCAGCAAGCAATATTACTATACTTACAGTTTGTTGTCAATAAATCTCCATCGTATGTCTTAACATGCAGCAAGTAGACAAAGTCCCTTGGCGTAACCAGTCCCAAGCCGTAACTGTGTGTAATACTTTGGTAAACAAAAGTGTCCTGTAGCAAATACAAAACAAACAAATAAATAAACAAATTGTTAAAAGCATTGGGCCAAAACTTCCTTGGCTGCATCTGGGTAACCTGCCTACCAGAAAAACAAGTTGAAGAGTCTTGATATTGAGCTTTGTCAGCAAAATGCCAGGCTTCACCAGCAAAAAGCAACACTGGCATTTTAAAGCATGCAGGCACTGCTGATGCTCAGCTCAGAGTTCAACATAGAAACACTGCTTTTCACTGAAGAGTGAATAGAAATCCTTTCAGTAAAATGACTGAGCAACTAAATAAATTATAGTGGTACCTTGCTTCTCAAACGCCTTGGTACTCAAACAACTCAGAACCCAAACACTACAGCAAGTGTTCCGGTTTACGAACTTTTTTGGGAAGTCGAACGTACTCCGTTTTGAGTACCACACTTCCGTTTTGAGTGTTACACTGACAATTTGAGTGTTACGCTGAGGTCTGTCTGTTTTTGCGGCTCTTTTGTTTTTGTGACTGTGTGGAACCCAGTTCAGCTACTGATTGACTGATGGTTTGATTGATTGTGTGACTGCAGTACATTGTTTCTTGTTTTCATTTTATGGATCAACGGTCTCGTTAGATAGTAAAATTCAGGTTAAATTGCTGTTTTAAGGATTGTTTTTAAAAGTCTGGAACGGATAAATCCACTTTGCATTAATTTCCATGGGAAAGTGTGCCTTGGTTTTAGAACGCTTTGGTTTTGGAACGGATTAAGTTTGGGAACCAAGGTATGGAATGGATGGGGGTGTATGGAATGGATTACTGTATGGAATGGATATGGATCGAAAACAGGTAACCAACCTCATACTATGTGTCTCCAACACTTCCTAAAGACACCCCGTTTCTGCAAACATGACAGTTCTTACCTTCCTATTCATTTCTTCCTTATTTTTTCCTGGCTTTTAAAAGTGTTGCCCCTGCCCCAATCTTTCTAAGTAGTTTCAGAACAATTGGACGGAAGGACACTAATACATTTGAGAAAAATGGATTTAAAAAAGGAAAAAAATATTTTGTGCAGGTGGGATGGCTTACAGTACAATCCAGCCCAAAGATGCACCAGGATGCGGGAGTTTGGATTCAGCAAATCTTGGGCTTTTCCAGCTAAGCTGGCGATACAACAGTGTAAGTCTCTCACCCAGAGCTAAACTAGCATAAATCCCCCCCAAAGGGGAGCGTTATGGGGAAGTGTGGGAACACAGCAGATAGAGACTTACACCTCTTCCAAACCCTTTTCAGCTCAATCACATGACCTAGCAACCCAGCGGAACTTAACCAGGAAAAAAAAGATGGTTCAAGTCAAATTCCTTCAAATCCCTCATTAACGAGAGGTAAAAAATGCTGGCTTTCCATAGTTAGGAAAGCTCTGCCAGGGAAAATAAGATCCCTCCTTCCCACATGTTTGAGGACAAAGTAGTAGGCTATTGCCGTGTGTGTAGCATACTAAAGTCAGAAAGGGATTGCTTTCACTAACTTTCCTGAACAGTAGCTATATTGGTATGTTATTTTTGAAGTGTAGAGCTTACTTGCTATGTCTTTAAGAAGTTGGCAGGTATGGCCTTACATGCCACGAAGCATTATGGGTTGCATCCTATGAAATCATCCTTTAGCCAGCTAGCCCTGGTAATCATCTAATGTTTACTGGATGGATTTCCCCCCTAAATTGATTTTTGAATTCTGAATTTATTGTTATTCACGTTTTATACTGTATTTTATGCTGTTTTTTGTTGTTTCAATTAAGTGTTTTAAATTTGTTGTTAGCTGCCCTGAACCCAGTTTTCTGAACCGGGAAGGGCAGGGTATATATAAAATTATTATTATTATTATTATTATTATTATTATTATTATTATTATTATTAAGCACAATGACTTCTGCTTGTGCAATGGGATCCCCTCTTCTCTCGCTGGGTACCCACCAATCTGCTCCAGGAGATTGACGGGAAACCAAGAACGTATTGAGGAAGGGAGAGGAACTCCTGCCACACAGGTAGAAGTCCTTTCACTAAGGAGACAACTTCTTTAGATGCAACCCTAAATAATGTAACAAAGATGCATCTATGAAAATCCAGACTTTTTTACAGCAGCCAAAGGCACAAGACCTTTTTGTCCCCCATTTCAGCTCTGCCAGAAAAGCCAAAGTAATGCCTAGGCTAAGGGGGGGAAAACCACAAACACACCCCAGAACTTCAAAACCCCATTAACTTATGGAATCACCTGGTCAATTGTATCTACAAGTTTGTACGACTGTACTGCTCTGTCCCACTTGTTGCGGTACTCAGCCCGGAAAATGAAGGGAAAGAGTTTAGGAGCCGGTACTTCCACTAGGGCTTCAGCACGATATCTAGGTTAGATACGGAAACAGAGGTATTTGAGAGGTGTTTGGTTTGTATCGGGAATTGAGGAGCAGTTCTACGCACACAGAAGAATGAGGCAGTAGAACAAAGCAGTATAATTTTAGACTGGCATGGGTGGGGAAGGAAGGCAGGCACTTGTGATTGGAATTTTATGGTCTTAGACACATGTTAAATGTTCATAAGTGTACCAACCAAGCACATACATAGATCAGCACAGGAAGTCCGATCTGGAACCATTTTGATTCCCAAACTGTCCCAAACTGACCAAATGTTTTCTCTGCAAGGTCAAAGGAAAATGGAAAAGCCTCCCCATTGTCTTTTCCTTCATAAAGCCTGTCTTAAGGGTATGTCTGTGTTTGAATAGGGTGTGAACGGGTGACATGGCCCAGGGACTAAGTATGGTATTTATCATTACAAAAGACTAGCCGGGCTCCCCAGGCAATCCAAGCAAGTAACCTGCCAGACAGGAGATAAACAACAACAGGAGAAAAACAATATTCAAATTTCTGTTTTAGACCGCCTTTTCTGTGATGTAGGTGTGATGTATCTGAGGGGTGGTCTTAGGTTACACCCCTTCTGTGATGTATGTATGATGTTTCTGGGGGTGGTCTTGATCTATAGGGTGGCAATTTCAAAAGTCTTTATAAGGCCTTGCACGCCATTTTTCTGGGTCCCTCCTCTCTCCTGCGGATGAGGCGAGCACCCTGTTGCAACAGATCAATAAAGATCAAGCTTACTAGCTGCTTTGCTTCTCAGTATTCTCTGGTTGGCCTCTGTTATTGTCTCCTACCAATAAGGAACCTATGTAAGGGCTCTATATGGGCTCTTGGATACCCCATAAGGGAAAAGGGCAATTTTTTTGTTTACAACACACACTGATGTATGAATGAAAAGAGAGAACATCTAAGGCAGCCTTAGCTGGGACTTGTCTCCTGCCTGACACCCTGGAGAGCTGATGCCAGTCAGTGTGGACAATATTGGGCTAGGTAGACTCGTGGTCTGACTTGATACAAGGCAACTTCCTATGTTCCTGATAATTCATTCATAGAATCGTAGAACTGGAGAGTTGGAAGTGACCACAAATGCCATCTAGTCCAACCCTCTGCATTGCAGGAAGGTCAACTAAATCTTACATGATTTGGAAGCCACAACTAGTGAAGAATGCACCATCCAGACTGTTCACAGGAGCAGGCTACAGGCAACATGCCATCCGCCTCTGTTGAGAGAGCTACACTGGTTGCAATAAGCTACCACTCCAGGTTCAAGGCTCTGGGTGTAAATAATCTGGGACCTCCAGATTCCTTATGCTTCATCTTGATCACTGAGATTCCCTGAGGGTCATAGAATCATAGAGCTGGAAGAGACCACAAGGGCCATCGAGTCCAACCCCCTGCCAAGCAGGAAACACCATCAGAGCACTCCTGACATATGGTTGTCAAGCCTCTGCTTAAAGACCTCCAAAGAAGGAGATTCCACCACACTCCTTGGCAGCAAATTCCACTGTCGAACAGCTCTTACTGTCAGGAAGTTCTTCCTAATGTTTAGGTGGAATCTTCTTTCTTGTAGTTTGGAACCATTGCTCCGTGTCCGCTTCTCTGGAGCAGCAGAAAACAACCTTTCTCCCTCCTCTATGTGACATCCTTTTCTATATTTGAACATGGCTCTCATATCACCCCTTAACCTCCTCTTCTCCAGGATAAACATGCCCAGCTCCCTTAGCCGTTCCTCATAAGGCATCGTTTCCAGGTCTTTGACCATTTTGGTTGCCCTCCTCTGGACACGTTCCAGTTCGTCAGTGTCCTTCTTGAACTGTGGTGCAGTCAGCCTTTACTAGAGACCATGCCATTAGTTCGGAAGGCCCTGCCCTGTGGAACTCCCCGCCACTAGACGCTCAGCAGGAATGATTCCTGCCTACTTTTAGAGGGTCTGTTGAAAACTGTGTCATTCAGACAGTCCTTTGGAACGTGATGTTTTCCTACCCACCAACAACCAGCTTCTACTGAGGCTTCTACCCACATTGCTATAATCTTGCATGTTGTATATTGCCTTGCTGTGTCTTTTATGAAAAGTGTGGCTTGTAAATGTTTAAATAAATGTTTAAATAAATAACGAAACAAAATTAGTTTTTTTTTTTAAAAAAAAACTAAGCTTCCACCTTATAGCATGGCATTTTGGGATCCATGTGGCATTTAACACGGCAACTGACTGGCATGAAAAATTCAGGAGTCCCTGGGATGGGGGAGTGACTACTGAATCAGTTTTGAGGTCCGCAGTATGGACATGTCCATCATTAATAGTTCTGAGGATGGGGAAATCCTTTGTATTGTGCTTTTGCCCATTGGTGCTGCTTTTCAGAGTGAGTGCATGGAAGGAAATACACAGGAACCAAAGCCCTGTTTACTTACAGAGTTCCTGGGAAATCTGTTGAAGGTCTTGCCGACACTGACATTTGTTTCTCAGGTTGACAATAAAGGAAAGGAAAAAACAATAATCAAACACCTCTGAAATATCTGTAACTTTAAAAAAAAACAAACCCCAATTTTAAAAAATTGTTTTACTTCTAGATCAGGTTCTAAATACTCTGGTTGCCTGTGAGAAATAAGAGCTGCCTGCAAATTGACCAGGCATCTTGGGATGTTTCCTTCTTCTTTTTAAAGGTGCAATTATTTATCAGCAGGGTGATAAAAAAAGAAAAACCTGCCATGGGCTAATAACAGTTTGGGGCTTAACAGCAAGAGAGAAATAGCTGAAACAAGATGAACTGCATTGTTCTTACTGCACTTTTCACCACTTTCCATCCCACTGGATCATGCAGGTACGAGAAAATTTTTATGGAGAGGCCCTCTGAAAGTTTCTTATAGTCCATCTATCTGTGAAAATGGCAAAGCAAAGGACAAGTAAGTGTCGCAAGGACAGAGGATGGGGATACAGCACGTTTTATTCATTCCACAGAGCACCTTAACGGTGTAGGGTGTGACAGCACTAGAAACATTAGGCTGTTCTATATAGAAATAAAGGGATGTGGGTGGTGCTGTAGGTTAAACCACAGAGCCTAGGACTTGTTGATCAGAAGGTCGGTGGTTCGAATCCCCGTGACGGGGTGAGCTCCCATTCCTCGGTCCCAGCTCCTGTCCACCTAGCAGTTCGAAAGCATGTCAAAGTGCAAGTAGATAAATAGGAACCGCTCCAGCGGGAAGGTAAACAGTGTTTCTGTGCGCTGCTCTGATTCGCCAGAAGCGGCTTAGTCATGCTGGCCACATCACCCGGAAGCTGTACGCCAGCTTCCTTGGCCAATAGAGCGAGATGAGCGCCGCAACCCCACAGTCGGCCACAACTAGACCTAATGGTCAGGGGTTCCTTTACCTTTTAAGCTACTGAGGGTAATGGGGCCCTTTATATGTGCAGCTGTCCTTTATCAACAACAAATTGTCGCTGTTTTTGTGTGTGTTGAATATATGCTATATGGTAATTGATGGACCTAATAGGTATGTAAGTTTTATTTTGTTTTTTATCTTATATTTTGGAAATGTACATCCAGGTGCTTCCCCCCCCCTTTAATTATTTTGGGGGGCCCCAAGAGAGTGGGGCCCTAAGTTATAGCTTGCTTAGCTTTATACAGTACGTAAATCCAGCACTGCCCGTATGGTACAGCTGCATTTTCCTGCACTGATTCCCAGGGTCCCTTCTATTGAAACTATGAATCCCAGTTCCTCTTGCGGGCTAAATTCCCATCGCTTTCCCGGCTTCAAGAAGGCGGCTCGCCTCTCGGAGGCGTCTGCAGGTGCTGCTGCAACAGAGCCGCACCAAGCGCTCACCTGGGTCTCGTCGCTCGCATCCCTTCCAGTCTCCGCATTCCCGGCTGCAACTCGCGTTTCTCCTCGGTGGGGGGCGGTGTGGCTCAGCAGCATTGTGATGCGTTCGCCCGCGGGGCGTGCCGGGAGTTGTGGTTCGCAGGGGCGCTTGCTCTCCGAACGCCGGGCAGTCGCGGTGCCGCCCGGCCGCAGCGATGGAGCATGCGCAGTGGAGCGCTAACGGCGCCATTTTGGGAAGAGGCGGCATTTTTTCCCCCCCGTTTCAAACGTTTTGCGGGCGAGAGGAGGAGGCGCCGACCGAAGCGGGTAAGCGGCTCTCTCCCTCGGGGCGAAGAGGGTGGGGAGTCGCCAGACACGCGTTATTGCCCGGCGGCGGGTTCACACGCGGTGAGGCGACGCGCGACGGTCCGCGGAAACACGCGTGTCGCGGGTTCAGACGTGCGCGCCCGCATCTTGCGCCCCTCGCGCGAGAATCGTCCGCTTTCGACCCTCTGAGGAGGATTGAGGGAGATTTCGGGGAGATGGATGTGGGTTCCGAATCCGTACTAGGGCTAGGCCAAAATTTAGCCTCTAGCCCAGTGTTTCCCAACCTTTGGTCTTTGGCAGTTTTTGGACCACAGTTCCCATCATCCATGACCACTGGTCTTCCTAGCAAGGGATGATGGGAGTTGTAGTCCAAAAAGAGATGGAAACCCAAGGTTGGGAAATGCTGCTCTAGCCTACCTTACAGGGCTGTTGTGAGGGTGACATTGGGAGGAGGAGAACCACGTGCGCCATCCCGAGCTCCTTGGGAGATAAAGGCACCACGTATAGAAATGAAATAAAATAAGTAAAATAAGCAGTTATTGGGGAAAAGTAAAAATGTAACAAATAAAATAGTTGCATGCAATAAGTAAAATAAATTATTATTATTATTATTTATTGAATTTATATACCACCCTATACCTGGGGGTCTCAGGGCGGTTCACAGAGTAAAATCGATATAAAACCACAAAATACATAATAAAAATAAAAACAACCCAATAGCCCCCCCCCACACACAAAAAGCACATTTTAAAAGGGCATAGGGATGTAAATCAGATCAACCAAAGGCCTGGTTAAAAAGGAACGTTTTTGCCTGGCGCAAAATAAGTAAAATAAACAGTTATTGTGAAAAAAAGAAAAAAATGTAATAAAATAGTTATTGGAAAATTCTTATAAGAAGCAGTCAAGCTTCTTGTGATGCATTAAGGAAGACCTGATTCAGTCCAGCCCATGCCTGCTTCTATTTGTGTTTTTACATACAGTTCAAAAAGAATAAGAATAAAAGGAGAAAAATTAAAACCACGGTAATCCAAGGGGACACAACAGAAAACACCGAAGGGCTTCCCTTCCTCTCCTTCTCTGGCGTCTTCTCTTTTCCCTCCCTTCTGCATACAGTGGTACCTTGGTTTACGAGCCTAATCCGTTCCGGAAGTCCGTTCTTAAACCAAAGCGTTCTTAAACCAAGGCGTGCTTTCCCATAGCAGTGGGGGACTCAATTTACAAATGGAACACACTCAACAGGAAGCAGAACATGTTCTGCTTCCAAGGCAACGTTCACAAACCAAAACATCTACTTCCGGGTTTGCAGCGTTATTAATCCAAGTTGTTCATAAACTAAGCTGTTCTTAAACCAAGGTACCACTATATTCCGAGTTGCTTCCAGGTGGGAGGATGGATAGGACCATAAAGTTTATGTGAACTTTGGTTGGATTCCGGCTTCTTGTACTTACCTGGGAGCAAGTAAAGCTTTGGCATAGGTGTGCCTGGGGTTTTGCTGCTGCTGCCTTAGCAGGAGGACCTACTTAAATAGCATGTCACTCACCTGGGAGGATTCGATTGGATTTGATATTTGTGTCCTGCTTCTCCAACAACAAACATTGAGTTCAGAGTGCCCAGCTTGTAAGAAACCAAAACATGTTTTCAGCGTCTGTTTGTCTCGGGAGACAATGGAGGAGTGTGCCTTTGCAGGGGAGGTCAAGCTTGCAGCATCGGCTGTGTCTGTAACGACTGATACAGGAAAGTCATGATTTGCTGCAGCTGGGGCAGATGAAAGTATCCTGTTCTTCTGCTGCAGATGCAGCATGGTTTTCTTCTCTCTGCACTCGTTGGTCCTCTGGTCACTGCTGTGGATACACAACCTGGCTGTCTGTCTCCAGGCACTACAATCCTGCAAGGGATTCCCATATGGTGGGATTAATGTTGTCAGCCTTCATGTCACACTTTCAAACAGGCTTTGTAACAGAGAGTCGGTCCGGCAACAGGTCTGGCTTCTGAATCCACAACATTTATTAATTCTCAGCATGGCTGACTCACTGGTTTTCTCACTTGCTGTCATTTTTCAGAAACATGTCTAGCGGTTCCAGGAATCCAATTTGGTGAAATGTGTAATGGCTTGCTTGATTAAAAAAGGCAGCGTCTACTCTCCGGAATCAACTGTTTCTTGTCTTCTGGCAGATTGTAGCCTTAGCAATAGTAGTTGCTCCTTGAAATCCCACAGTTCAATTCAGTACAATGACAGGCTCTATAGGTCTGCATCTCAAGCATTGGAGGCCTATATTGAAGATTTCGATCTCAGCCTTGCGTCGCCAGAAGTAAGACCTGGAAAAATCTGCATTAGACAGAGTACTCGTAAAGACCTAAGGTCCTCGGAGGACAGTTTCAAGTGCAAATATGGTATGTGAGTGTTAATTTCATTTGTGTAGAATGTGTCAGGCAAAACCTTGGTCCCTGTGAAGGGTCACTGGAGAGTGGCAGCTGATGCACATTTCTTATTGCTTAGCTTACATAATTTTGATCTTATTTGCATTTCCTATCTTGTGATGCTTAGGCGGCTTCCAGTGAGAGATAAGTGGCAAGTTTGTATATAGGATTAAAGTGAAATATAACACTCCACAAATGAGAGACATTGTAATAACATTAATAACTTCGTAACATTGCTTAAGAAAGGGGTCATATTTCTGTTATAGCAGCTACTAGTCATTTCTTTTATACATTCATGTTAGATGATGTGAATAATTTAGCAGATGATATAACTAGTTAAGACTAACTTAAGTGTTTTGTTTAAGCAATGGAGGTATTTTTATACTGCTTTTCATACAATTATTGCCTTTTAAAGTGGCTGTCATCAGTAATAAAAGAGAGGGGCTGTCATCATTAGACTTACAAGCTAAAAAGAGAGAGACACTAAAAAGGGGGAGTGGATGGAAAAGGTAGAAGAGGGTGCTCAGTTCTTCAAGGGTAGAACAAAGTGGGCATTTATATCCAGGCCAGGCCAGGTTGATTTTCCCTTGCTGGTGCTCTTGCTTGAATACCAGTTACTTGTTGGTCAGATTGTACTTTCCCCTTGTTTCTGCAATTCAAGAGCAACATGCTTTCAGGCAAGGAGAAGGAAGCAAGCTCTCTGCAGCTGCTCCTTCTGTGGTGATGGATGGGACCAGATTGGTCCCTCGTTTGCCTTGATATTATACCAGGGAGGCAGCGTCCCAGTGCCCCTCAGCCACATCGCTGGAGGCAGAAGCCAGTGTTTTCTTGCCTTCTGCTTTACAGTCCCAGGACAGCTATCAGCTGGATTTGCATGATCTTTCAGGTGGGAGAGGGGGAAGTGACAACACAGAACTTAGAATTGTAGCCTGAAAGTTTCGGGCATGTGGCTTTTAGTTAGTGAAGAACTGATCATACAAACAGTGAACAGTTTTGTTGCACATGAGTAATATGTCTGATTAAGCATTTTCATAGGAAGTGGCTGTTTCTATGAGCAAAGATATCTGCATTTGCTGGCTGCACCCCTCAAAGAAGCAGCCGTTCCAACTTCCGTGAGAATTTTAATGGACATTATGTTATTCTTGCAAGTAGATCACTCTTGTGTGCAGTTATTTGCACTATGTCTTCTCATAAGCAATTCCCACAGAGTTCATTGAGCAACCTTAATATATTTCTAGTAAAATTGCACCTTTCTAACATATTTTAGCAGGGACGTGGGGGGTGCTGTGGGTTAAACCACAGAGCCTAGGACTTGCCGATCAGAAGGTCGGCGGTTCGAATCCCCACGATGGGGATGAGCTCCCATTTCTCGGTCCCTGCTCCTGCCAATCTAGCAGTTCCAAAGCACGTCAAAGTGCAAGTAGATAAATAGGTACTGCTCCGGCGGGAAGGTAAACAGCGTTTCTGTGTGTGGCTCTGGTTCACCAGAAGCAGCTTAGTCATGTTGGCCACATGACCTGGAAGCTGTAAGCCGGCTCCCTCGGCCAATAAAGCAAGATGAGGCCGCAACCCCAGAGTCGGCCACGACTGGACCTAATGGTCAGGGGTCCCTTTACTTTACCTAACATCTTTTAAATGAGTTTATGTTGCTGGTTGTTGTTTTTTACAGTTTTTTAATGTGACATCTCTCTCTCTCTCTTACTTCTTGTTTTTCAGCTTTGGAGAAATTTGAGCAGCAAGCCATTTTAGGTTCAGTTGTGCCCCATCTGAGGAGAAAAAATGCCTATAATGCAGATATGCTTAGTCTCACTACCGATGATCTTTTAGCATTCCCTGCAGATGGTTCTTTACCTTTTATCCATGCTGCTGCCTTAAGACCTGTGCCTCAAAGTATCAACCAGAACAGGAAGTCGTTGACAGCATCTGCTTCCTGTGCTCATCAGGATTCATTCTTTGGCAATAAAAAAGTATTGAATTTTCCTGAAAATTCAGGTTCCCTTTCATATCAACACTCTAGCAGAAATGTGTACACACAACACAGATTTCAGAGATATGACTCTGGGCATTCTGTGAAGGACCACCTCATGGAAGAAGACAACTCAGAGTCTGTATTTCATACGAACTATCCAAGGTGGCTTACAAGCCAGAAATCTGACCTAAGTGTTTCAGGGATAAGCAGCATTCCCAGTTTCAAGTATCCAGCCTGGCTGAAGAGTCATAATCTCTTGCCGGAGTCAAGCAATGAAAGTTCTACCTGGGCACCAGGTGGAGAGGACGGTACCACATTTTTGGAAAATAGCAAGACACTGATGAGGAGTCAGAATGATGTGGAAAGGTCAAACCATCCTGGATGTCCTGGACATAACAATTTGTTGGACCAACAACATGAGCATGAAGTTCAGAGAAACTGCCACTATGATATTCCAAGTGCCTATTTCACACCTCAGGGCTTAAAACATAGGCATTCAATTACAGGTAACTCACAGGTGCACTTCATTTGGTGGTCAACAAAGTTTTTGAAGCATGTGGTGATCATGAATCCAGACTGTTTCTTACATGTTTTCATAGAGAGTAAAACAACTTTCTGCTACCTTATACCCATTGGCCTGATTCAGAAACAATACTGCCCAATCCCTAGCCATGGTTGGGTGTCAGTAGTGTAAGCTCACCTGCTCCTCCTGACTTCCATTATAATATCTGAGTTAACCATAGTTAGCATATGGTGAAGCTGTGTTTTCACTAACCATAGTTAACACCAAACCACAATTTAAAACCATGATTTTAAGTGGATCTCTAAATGGTGGTTTGGACTTACTGTGATTAGAAATAATCAGAATTTAAAACAGCAGCAGAGATTATGATAGAAACTAATAAAACCTATGCATTATTTAAAAACTTGGGAAACTGCATGGTTTTAGCTTGTTTTTCATAATGAAATATTCTGTAATAAATTATTTTATTGTTGGGAGTACTTTAAATCTTATTTGATCTATAACTTTTATCTGTAAGCTGCCCAGAGTTTGATTTTTATTACAGAAAGCATGATACAGTATAAGTCAGTAAGAGAAACGTTGCAAATTCTGACATGCCATTCTGAAATTGGAGGAACAGCCAGTATTTTCTAATTGGCTGTGGCTAGACTCACTCACTTTGTCAATTAGATGGGTCAGTCTAATTGACAAAGGCCTCTTAAGTATATTCATAACGCCATTCGGGGTGTTGAGGTCTGTGACATTTTTGTGCCACTGTCAAATGCATACAAAAACAGCGGCCATTCATGACAGCAGTAATTAGCATGGCTGCTGTTGCCAATGATCACTGTTCTTATCTTCTATACATTTGACCTAAGATAAGAACAGTGACCATTCATAACAGCAGTCTCACTAATTACTGATGTTATGAATGGTCACAGTCCTGATCTTGTATACATTTGTCCTTTGCATAACTGTCAAAGGCCTACTGGATTCCACTTATTTCATGGCCTTTGGTCCTGCTGTTTACATTTTCTCTCTCTTACCCAGTGTTTGTCTCTGTCTGCCAAATGAGGATAACATTTCACACACGCCTAACCCTGCTTCCTTGTAAGCCCCATTTAAATCAAAATGACTTACTCCTGAAGAGACATAGTTATGAATGGACTGTGCCCTTACTTTAACACAGTATACTTCTTTTTATTGTAGCAGATCTTCTCAACACAAAACTGTTATAACTTTAGATACGTATGTTTATTTTGATTAACATGCAGTACAGTCATACCTTGGTTGATGAACGGAATCCGTTCCGGAAGTCCATTGGACTTCCAAAACATTCGCAAATCAAGATGCGGCTTCCAATTGGCTGATTGGCCCCCAAAACAATGCCAACAGCCGAAATGGATGTTCAGGTTCTAAAGAACGCTCGCAAACCGGAACACTCACTTCTGGGTTTGCCATCCAAGGTACAACTGTATACACCAGATGTGAATTCAAGGTGTCTTGCATTTAATTGCTATTTTCAATAAATGATTTCAGATGAGGGTACTGATCTAATACTTCAGAAGACAAGAGGGACTCAGGAGACTTCTGCTGACGAATTAAGGAATGCGCTGAAAAATGATGGCAGCCCTTGTACAGTGGATGTGTTAGAAGCCGAAAGATCATGGGATAATGTTCCTATTGGTTTGTGAGTAAACAAGACATACACATAGCTTTGTTATGAAAGCATAGCAGGGATATATCAGTTTAACGTTCAAGAGTATGGTTACTGCACCATCTTAGTTTGTACAGCAGACCTCCAACCGGCCTGAGCATGGGAAGTACATAGGGACAGTCTTCTGCAATGAACTCCCGGTATTTTTCAGAAGACATAATAAGTGCTGGATCAGGCTAGTGGCCCATCTAGCCTGGCATCCAGTTTCCCACAGTGACTAAATGCCTACAGGAAGCCCATATTCAGACCAGTGTTAGAAACTCAGATATCTAAGCTGATCGCCAAATGGAACCTTAAATCTGGGTTATGGTAGCCACAATGGAATGTCTAGGTGCCTTTTCTGCTGTGATTTTTTTTAAAAAAAAGTATTACTAATTTCATTTCTAAACCACTTTTTATTTTAAAGGGAAAAAATCTCAAAGCTGTTTGTTGTTGTTGTTTAGTCGTTTAGTCGTGTCTGACTCTTCGTGACCCCATGGACCAGAGCACGCCAGGCACTTCTGTCTTCCACTGCCTCCCGCAGTTTGGTCAGGCTCATGTTTGTAGCTTCGAGAACACTGTCCAACCATCTCATCCTCTGTCGTCCCCTTCTCCTTGTGCCCTCCATCTTTCCCAACATCAGGGTCTTTTCCAGGGTGTCTTCTCTTCTCATGAGGTGGCCAAAGTATTGGAGCCTCAGCTTCAGGATCTGTCCTTCCAGTGAGCACTCAGGGCTGATTTCCTTCAGAATGGATACGTTTGATCTTCTTGCAGTCCATGGGACTCTCAAGAGTCTCCTCCAGCACCATAATTCAAAAGCATCAATTCTTCAGCGATCAGCCTTCTTGATAGTCCAGCTCTCACTTCCATACATCACTACTGGAAAAACCATGGCTTTAACTATACGGACCTTTGTTGGCAAGGTGATGTCTCTGCTTTTTAAGATGCTGTCTAGGTTTGTCATTGCTTTCCTCCCAAGAAGCAGGCGTCTTTCAATTTCGTGACTGCTGTCACCATCTGCAGTGATCATGGAGCCCAAGAAAGTAAAATCTCTCACTGCCTCCATTTCTTCCCCCTCTGTTTGCCAGGAGCTGATGGGACCAGTGGCCATGATCTTCATTTTTTTGATGTTGAGCTTCAGACCATATTTTGCGCTCTCCTCTTTCACCCTCATTAAAAGGTTCTTGAATTCCTCCTCACTTTCTGCCATCAAGGTTGTGTCATCTGCATATCTGAGGTTGATGATATTTCTTCCGGCAGTCTTAATTCCGGCTTGGGATTCATCCAGTCTAGCTTTTCGCATGATGAATTCTGCATATAAGTTAAATAACCAGGGAGACAATATACAGCCTTGCCGTACTCCTTTCCCAGTTTTGAACCAATCAGTTGTTCCATATCCAGTTCTAACTGTAGCTTCTTGTCCCACATAGAGATTTCTCAGGAGACAGATGAGGTGATCAGGCACTCCCATTTCTTTAAGAACTTGCCATAGTTTGCTGTGGTCGACACAGCCAAAGGCTTTTGCATAGTCAATGAAGCAGAAGTAGATGTCTTTCTGGAACTCTCTAGCTTTCTCCATAATCCAGCGCATGTTTGCAATTTGGTCTCTGGTTCCTCTGCCCCTTCGAAATCCAGCTTGTACTTCTGGGAGTTCTCGGTCCACATACTGCTTAAGCCTGCCTTGTAGAATTTCAAGCATAACCTTGGTAGCGTGTGAAATGAGTGCAATTGTGCGGTAGTTGGAGCATTCTTTGGCACTGCCCTTCTTTGGGATTGGGATGTAGACTGATCTTCTCCAATCCTCTGGCCACTGCTGAGTTTTCCAAATTTGCTGGCATATTGAGTGTAGCACCTTGACAGCATCATTGTTTAAAATTTTAAATAGTTCAGCTGGAATATCATCACTTCCACTGGCCTTGTTATTAGCAGTGCTTTCTAAGGCCCACTTGACTTCACTCTCCAGGATGTCTAGCTCAAGGTCAGCAACCACACTACCTGGGGTGTACGAGACATCCATTTCTTTCTGGTATAATTCCTCTGTGTATTTTTGCCACCTCTTCTTGATGTCTTCTGCTTCTGTTAGGTCCTTTCCAGTTTTGTCTTTTATTATGGTAATCTTTGTACGAAATGTTCCTTTCATATCTCCAATTTTCTGGTTTTTCCCATTCTATTGTTTCCCTCTATTTCTTTGCATTGCTCATTTAAGAAGGCCTTCTTGTCTCTCCTTGCTATTTTTTGGAAATCTGCATTCAATTTCCTGTATCTTTCACTATCTCCCTCGCATTTTGCTTGCCTTCTCTCCCCCGCTATTTGTAAGGCCTCGTTGGACAGCCACTTTGCTTTCTTGCCTTTCCTTTTCATTGGGATGGTTTTAGTTGCTACCTCCTGTATAATGTTACGAGCCTCCATCCATAGTTCTTCAGGCACTCTGTCCACCAAATCTAAATCCTTAAACCTGTTCCTCACTTCCACTGTGTATTCATAAGGGATTTGAGTTAGGTTGTATCTTACCGGCCCAGTGGTTTTTCCTACTTTCTTCAGTTTAAGCTTGAATTTTGCTATAAGAAGCTGATGATCTGAGCCACAGTCAGCTCCAGGTCTTGTTTTTGCTGACTGTATAGAGCTTCTCCATCTTTGGCTACAGAGAATATAATCAATCTGATTTCGATGCTGCCCATCTGGTGATGTCCATGTGTAGCGTCGTCTCTTGTGTTGTTGGAAAAGCGTGTTTGTGATGACCAGCTTGGTCTCTTGGCAGAACTCTATTAGCCTTTGCCCTGCTTCATTTTGAATTCCAAGGCCAAACTTGCCAGTTGTTCCTTTTATCTCTTGACTCCCTACTTTAGCATTCCAATCCCCTATAATGAGAAGAACATCCTTCTTTGGTGTCATTTCTATAAGGTGTTGTAAGTCTTCATAGAATTGGCAATTTCAGTTTCTTCAGCACCAGTGGTTGGTGCATAAACTTGGATTACTGTGATGTTAAAAGGTCTGCCTTGGGTTCGTATCGAGATCATTCTATCATTTTTGAGAATGCATCGCAGTACAGCTTTCACCACTCTTTTGTTGACTATGAGGGCCACTCCATTTCTTTTACAGGATTCTTGCCCACAGTAGTAGATATGATGGTCATCTGAACTGAATTCACCCATTCCCGTCCATTTTAGTTCACTGATGCCCAGGATGTCAATATTTATTCTTGCCATCTCATTTTTGACCACATCCAACTTACCAAGGTTCATGGTTCTTACATTCCAGGTTCCTATGCAATATTTTTCTTTACAGCATTGGACTTTCCTTTCACTTCCAGGCATATCCGCAACTGAGAGTCCTTTCGGTTTTGGCCCAGCCGCTTCATCAGCTCTGAATCTACTTGTACTTGTCCTCCGCTCTTCCTCAGTAGCTTGTTGGACGCCTTCCGACCTGAGGGGCTCATCTTCCAGCGTAATAACTTTTATATGCCTGTTGCCTTTGTCCATGAAGTTTTCTTGGCAGGGATACTGGAGTGGCTTGCCGGTTCCTGCTCCAGGTGGATCACGTTTGGTCAAAACTCTCCACTATGACCTGTCCATCTTGGGTGGCCCTGCACGGCATAGCTCGTAGCTTCTCTGAGTTATTCAAGCCCCTTTGCCACAGCAAGGCAGTGATCCATGAAGGGGCAAAGCTGTTTACAACACATTAAAACATAAAACAATCCAGAATAAAATAAATTCAAGCTTCAAGGAAAATATTCCAGATCATTCTCTTAAGTAACATTTTGCTTTCCTCATATTTATTTACCTATTTAATTTATAGAGCTGCCCCATAGCAGAACTATTCTTTATTCTTTATACCTTTATTGTCAACCTGTGTACAATGAAATTAAACAAGCCTCCCCCCCCCCAACACTCAATCTCTTATCAAACAACACACCACCTTGCAAGTCAATTTTGCTGTGTTATTTTTCGTTCAGGAGTCTAACAGCCCATAGATAGAAGCTATTTTTAGCCTGTTGGTACGGCTGATTATACTTCTATATCTCCTGTCTGAGGGTAGAAGATTAAAGAGGTGATGGCCGGGGTGTGAGTCATCCCTGAGAATTTTTCTCACTCCCCTAAGGCAGTGATCCCTTGTGATGTCATCTAGTGGACTCAAGGGACAGCCCATGATATCATGGGCTGTATTCACCACCCTCTGTAGAGACTTTCTGTCCGTGGCTGTCAGGCCAGCATACCACACTGTGATACAATATGAGAGGACACTTTCTATTGTGGACCGGTAAAAGGAGTTCATCAACTGTTGTTTAACATTATTCTTTCACAAGACCCTGAGGAAATGGAGTCTTTGTTGGGCCTTTCTGAGCACCTAAGTTATGTTGATTTTCCAAGTGAGCTCCTCACTAAGGTAAACTCCCAGGAATTTAAAGGAGGAGACTCTCTCCACACAGCCCCCCCCCCAATATACAACAGGGCAGGTTCCCCTCTCTTCCTCTGGAAGTCCAACACCATCTCTTTTGTCTTTTTAATTGTATATCTTGCTTGTTTTATGTTGCTATGGCCATTGGCTAATGCAAATAAAGTTTATCTGTCTATCACTTTTGTCTTACTAATATTTGGGTGCAAGTTATTCTCTAAGCACCATGTAGATACTCATTGAACCTCCCCCCTGTACACTCTTTCATCTCTGCCTGCAATTATGCCCATTATAGTAGTATCATCTGCAAACTTGATAATTACTGTGGGTGGATCAGATGATATGCAGTCATATGTGTACAATGAGTACAGGTAGGGACTTAGCACACATCCCTGTGGGGTGCCAGTGCTAAGCTTCAGGGAGGTAGATGTAACAGTCCCAATCCTCACTGTTTGAGTCCAATCCCTAAAAAAGTCTTTAATCCAGTCACAGATGGTAGAAGAAAGCTCCAGATCCTTCAGCTTTTTAATAAGAATGTCAGGGAGGATGGTATTAAAAGCCCAGCTATAATCAATAAACAACATTCTATGCTATGGAAAAGCTGTTTTGTTAAGTGTATTTTTTTTAAAAATCAGCCATTTAACTCTGCTTACAGAAACAGAAACATCACCAAATCATAACACAGAATATTAATACTCATTGATACCAAGGTTGTTATACTATCTGATTTTCAGGACTGTTTTTGACTGAAAAAGTCTCCCACTGGTTTGTATACAGCTATGCTAAAATATTTTTTGAGAATGAAAAACTATTTCAGACAAGACATTAAGCTCCAGATATCTGTCTACAGGAAAACTCCAGTACCTGTGTGTTGTGAGGAGGAGACCTTTCCGCAAAACCCCAAAGCAGGCATTGTTAATGAATTTTTGGAAGATTGCTTAAAGAACGTTGGGCAGGTAGGTTAAAAGTGAAGCTTGAGTGAAGAGCATTGTTGGCATCCATCTGTCTCGAGAGACAATGGAGTGTGCCGTCCAGGGGTCCTTTACCTTTAACATATAACATATAGTACTAAAATGGAAAAACAGCCCTCCCAAGCACATTCCTAAAGAAACTTATGAAATCCTTTTAATATAGATCTGGAGCTAAGGTGGAAAATTGCCACTTAAATCACAATCCTGAACTTCACAGGGGATAACTTTTTCAGCTGCTATATTGAGTTCAGTGTCCTTTGATTACAATATAGTTCTTTATTTCCAGGAGGACACATTCTCTGGAGGGAATCATCATGGCCCCGTGGAAGCTTTGAAGCTAATGCTGTTTAATCTTCAAGCAGTTCAGCACAGCTTTAACCAGAACAAAACTGCTGGACAAAAAGAGGAATTGAAGAAAGTAAATTCTTCCATTTTGAATGAGACTCCCCTTTGATGTTTAATTATTTTCTATATTTTTACCCCCTCTCTTGAAAAGACTGACTGAAAAATTGAGGCATAACTATCTAAATTCAAAATGACCTGAAATAAAACCACATGCAGAAATGTTTAGCGTACAAAGCCTCTTAGGTGACTGCTGATTCTGTTTTGATGGAGATGGAGAACGGTAGGGCAAAACTTGATCTGCTAAATGACTGAGAAGGATTGTACAGCACTTGGCATGCTAAAAATGCTATATACAGTGCCATTGCATGTGAGCTTTATTTTATTTTTATTTTTTAAAAGCATACACAAAAACCTACCATTGTGCCTGTAAACATGAACCTGGGGAGTTTAAACAGTGGCCCTTGATGCTACTTGCCTGAGCCAAGCAGTTAGATAATAGAAATATTGCTGTAAGTATTTGTATGTGCTCATCATCCTTCACATACACTATTTCATTTATTCTTGGCAACAACCGTTTAAGTTGGCCGGTATTATCATTATCTTCAGTGGCACTTTACGAAATATAAGAATCCAAGTATCTGCCCTGAAGCGTATACAGTCTAAAATATGATTCAGAGAAAGGTGTGGAAAGTGTAGCAGGGATAAAATAGGAGAAAAAACCATGTTGCGTCAGTTGCTTAATCCTAGACTTTACGGAGCACGGAGATTGTATAAAAGCAGAAAAGTTTGGATTTAATGAGAAATTTGAAGTAAGAGAGGGGGTTTGTTATTATGGGTAAGCACTAAGGCACCAAGTAAGTTCATAGCCAAAATAAGTTTTTTTGGGGGGGGGACAAGGGGGGCAGGCCGCAAGCTTTGAAAGAGTTTGAAAGCAGCAATTTCTTATCTGAAGATTGCCCAGTACATTTTGATGAGAGAAGGTCTTCCTGCATCTTTTAACTCACGCAAAATTAATTGCTGCTTCCAAGCACCAGCACTAGCTGACTTCTCAAAATCCAGCTTTTGGCACAACTCCCGTTCCTTCTGTAACTGTTAATATTTGCTGCTGAATTGTTTCTGTTACGGCTTTACAATTAAAAAGGATGTGCTATTTTGCACAATGGCTTATATACAAGTTGTTTGCCGCCTCGAGCCACAAATTGTAGGAAAGGCAGGATTAAAGAACCTTGAATGAATACATAAGCCCAAGTACATGTAACTAGCTTGAAGCTGTTCCCATCCTTTCTGTTTTCATTGTTTGTGCTGCTGCTGCTGCTGCTGCTGCCAAGGTGTGATTTGAGCCAGGGACTTCCTGTCTCACAGTGTTAGCAACTACATTTCACCAACACTGCAGCATGTTTTAAGTAAAAAGATAGGAAAAGCCCTGTTGGTTCAGGCCCATGGTCCATCCAATTAGACATCCTGGTCTCACAGTGGCCAACCAGAAGCCTATGGGAAACCCAAAACAACGGCAAGGCTGATTCTGTATTTTTCTTTTAAAACGTACAGTGGTGCCTTGCAAGACGAAATTAATCCGTTCCGTGAGGCTCTTCGTATAGCGGTTTTTTCGTCTTGCGAAGCAAGCCCATTGACAGCTTAGCGGATTAGCGCTATTAGTGGTTTAGCAGCTTTTAGCGGATCAGCTGATAAGCGGTTTATCAGCGGATCAGCTGATAAGCAGCTTAGCGGCTTAGGAAAGGGGGGGGAAGGGAAAAAAACCCACAGGAACTCGCAGGAAAAACCCGCAGGAACTTGCGAAGCAAGCCCATAGGGAAATTTGTTTTGCGAAGCGCCTCCAAAACGGAAAACCCTTTCGTTTAGCAGGTTTTCCGTCTTGTGAGGCGTTCGTCTTGCGGGGCACCACTGTATACCTAATTTTTCTGTACTGTGCCAGTGATGGCATATACTAGCGGGCCCCTCATTCTGAATACATTACATTCCCAGAAAATAGTTCGCTAGGCAAGTGTTTGCATAACAAGCTAATGCTTTCCATTAATTCCTATGGGAGCATTTCTAATCTGTGGTACCTCTGATTTCCCTCCCTCCCTGATTTCTGCCTGAAACTTCTGCAGCCAATCAGCAAAAGCCAAACAAAGGGAAAACTGATATGTCTTATCTCACCTGTTTCCTGATTTGTCTGATTTCTCTTCCTCCGTCTATGGTTTCTGCCTAAAATGGCTGCCACCGACCAGCAAAACACAAGAAAGGAAGTGGACAAACTCTGGCTGTTTGAAGTTATCTGAATCAGCCATTTGTTTAGTGACATTTGGGTATAATTATTTGCTTTTGGATAACGAACATTCTGATGGAGGGACCTGTGTTCAGTATATTGCTTGGGATTCTTCTTATATTCTGATAAAACAGTTGTGCTTATTTGCTTATTCATAAGGAAATTTTAAACTTTTTCTCTGTACGTCCCAAGAGAGAAAGAAAGGATGTTCAGAAAGAAATGTGCCCTTGAGCAATGCTGCTAAAGCAAACCTTGCTTCTTTTTCAGACTTTTTTAGATGAAGATGTGGAATTTAAACTGCATGATCATGATATCATCCCTGTAAAATCACTTCAGAGGTAAGCAGGCTGAGATCCCCAGACCTAAGTCTTGGCTCCAAACCCAATTACACAAATTAGTTCCAAATTAATACAGTTTTGTTAAGAGGGCTCCCATGCATCATTCTTGATGAATCCTTATGATCTAATATTGCTGCATGTCATATTCTTATTTATTTCTATTACGTTCCATTTTTCAAAATTATCACATAACTAACAGCTTAATGATTTCTATTCGTGTTACTATATTATTCAACTTCCAAAATAAGAGCTTCAAGTGAGGAACCATAGCTTTTTCTTTTTCATCCTGCATGTGCCACATCCAAAAATCAGTTGTTAGTTTCTTTGCCTCATATGCCTCGCTGATGTTTTCCATTTTCCTGTGGCATTTGGGGCTTTCTCCTTACTCCCACTGCTTTTGTATTCCAGCCTGGTTGGGGCGGAGCTGCAGCTTCAAGGTTAAACAGGCTCAGCTCCTTCCCATAATACTCAAGCAGTTCCAAATCAGCCACAGCAGATCCCTCCCTTCCACTGGCAACTAATTAACAAGTTCTAGACATTCCCCATATCTTCCTCCTACTGGGAAGGGAGCGGAAAGGCGGTGCCATTCCTCTTCCAACATCCCAAAATCCCTCACGCTGCTTTCCTTTCACTGCTACTATACCATTTTTCTTTTTTCTTTCTTTTTTTAAAGGTTATATCTCAACATCTCTATGATTTCTTTCAGTCTTTTTTTTCGGGGGGGGGGGGGGTAGGCTCTAACTCCCAGTGACACCCTTCCAAACAAAGCAACAAGTTCTTTTTGTACTTGTTGTTTTTGTTGTATTGTTTTTGATTTGGTGTTTGTGATTTGGATTTGTTTTGAAAAATCTTAATAAATATCTATAAAAAAACAAACAAACAAAGCAACCAGGCTCTCCCCCTCTTTACTCCTTTCAAGTCGCACTCAGCTTTACATCTTCTTTTAAATCTCAGTGTGACATCGTACATCGAGCCATCCTCACATGTAAAATTCGATATTAGGAGAGGGTTGCCGAATCATAAGTGTAAAAACTTCCATAAAATATCAGAGAGCCCCCCTCTCCTCCATCCACCTCCAGCACAAGATAGAATTTTCTCCTGATTTCATACCTCAGTTGCATGCAGCTGATTGTTTCTCAGTTATTATGTCCATTTCTTCCGATGCGCACCTTAATGCCATTTAAAACCCAGTTTTAAGGAGAACCTCTGCATCTAATGGTGATTTGGGGGCGGGGTTCACATCAGACTGTAAGTGCATAGTACCCATCACCTCCACCTGTCTCAATGCTGATCTGTGCGGGGGCAATTGAGGTGATGACTGGTTGCCAATACCTCTTGTACCCCGAGAAGCCTATAGGGGATTGTTTAACCCTTCCACCCCCATTTTTCAGCCTATGCCTCTCTCCGATGTTGAGAGAGCCATCGCCATGGGGCGGGACAGGAACTGGAAGCCTGTTTGCATGGTTTTTTCTTCCCCACCTGACCATCTTCATGAGGAAGGAAAATAAAGGAAAACTGGGTTTCTTCAGGCTTGAGCCTTTGTCACAGCTCTTACGAGCTGCCACAGGGCTGCCTGCTTAGAGAATTTTAAAGTTGTGAGCTGGGACTTTTCCTTACATCCATCCATCGGCTTCCTTATTTTCTGGATCATGCTGTGCACTAACTATTTATTTCTGAGCCATATTGTTAAATCTGGGTTGGGTATGGTATAATGTAACAGGTTGAAAGCAAGCTTATCTGAAAGTGTAGCCCACTCATATAGCCTTAACTTACTCCATTGCGGAGTAAAAGAAATGCATTGAAGTTTGGGGGCTTCAAATTAGGTCTATCATGGCCGCCTTATAGGTTTTCTGGAGGCATCTGGCCACCGCCAAAATCAGGATGCTTTGGTAGACGGATCTTTTGGGCTGATATAGCAGAGATCCTATGCATTAAAAGAGAGCCAGCAGATCACGAAAGCCTTGGTTCAACACATTGTTATTGGGCTGATCTGATGTGCTCTGAGAAACCAAAGGAAGAACAGCCTCGGTCCTGTATGCCTGAAGGAGCGTCTCCACCCCCATCGTTCAGCCTGGGCACTGAGAGCCAGCACCGAGGGCCTTCTGGCGGTTCCCTCATTGCGAGAAGTGAGGTTACAGGGAACCAGACCAAGGGCCTTCTCAGTAGTGGCACCCGCCCTGTGGAACGCCCTCCCTTCAGATGTGAAGGAAATAAGCAGCTATCTTATCTTTAAAAGACATCTGAAGGAAGCCCAGTTTAGGGAAGTTTTTAATATTTAATGCTATATTGTTTTAACACTCGATTGGGAGCCGCCCAGAGTGGCTGGGGAAACTCAGCCAGATGGGTGGGGTATAAATAAATTTTTATTTTTATTTTATTTTTATTTTAATTTAATTTAATTTAATTTAATTTTATTTTATTTTATTTTATTTTATTTTATTTTATTTTATTTTATTTTATTTTATTTTATTTTATAACACTACTATGCACAGAGATTGATGCTCATTTATCTGTTTTGCTTTGTTTATAGGGCTTTACATCATTTATCTCGACTTAAAGGTCTGGTTGATGATACAAGTGGTGAAGAATAACCAAAAAACAGTTATCAAGACATGAAGCATACATTGTCATAAATCTGTGAACTGGGGGGAATTCCTAGGGCAGTCTCTTAATCAAGGCCTGGACATTCATGGGATAAATACTTCTCAGACTAGAGTGTATGCTCTACTTCAGCTGAACTGTGGTTTGGTGGATGTTCTCTATTGAAAATTTTTAGACTTTTCAAAAACTTGCACAAGCACATTGAATGGGCTGGTGGCACTGAGTTGAATTTGGGGCTCCCTCTTCTTCTCCACTCCCACAGGCAACTGGCTTCACCCATGCTTTACGCCATACCAAGCCTTTGCAAGCCCCCTGCGTTCCGTGCAGCATGAGTTGCTTGGGGAAAGCCAGCTCTAAAACCTTGCTTGAATTCTCAGGTTTCATTGTTCTCCAGCACAACAGAGACAAGGTCCAAAGGATTAAGTGTCACCCACAGGCTATCAAAGCTAACCTTGGGAACGCAGGAAATCAAGATCATCAAACAAGAACATCGCAACAGCCTTATTGCAGAAATTGCTTTTTGTTTGTCGATTCACTGTGTTTACACAGGTGGGCGGGTGATCTTCAGAATACAAGCTGCTTTCCTTTCATTTCTAATCATGCTTGGCATCATAGGATTAACTTTCAGCATAGTAAAAAATATACCGGAGGTTTCTAGGATGGCACATTCTGGGAAACCATAATAGTCAAGCTGTGATGTCTCCCGCTTTCTGTCTGGAAGTGCTATGCTACAGGCTTGGGGAACTATGGTGAAATCCAGGAGTTTTCATAGAAATGTGTATTATAGCTCTTGTTCTTGAGAATGAGGGCAGTTAAAAATGTAAGTTCTCACAAAGTGTAGCCATACGAAGCGACTCAAATACCTTTAAAAGTGCCTTTTCCCACATAGGTTGGAATATCATTTGTTGCTCCAAGACTGTTGGAATTTATTTTTTTTAAATATATAAAGATTGATGCTGCTGGTGCCAGACACTTGGCTATATTTTCAGCTAATGTTACCATCCCTAATCCTTAGTCTTGAATAAAAAATGTTCAGCCTCTCTTTCAGTGCAACCCTAAGCATGCCTGTTCTGCTGTCTAACTGAGGGTCTACCATCGTGAACGTGGTCTGTTGGGCTTGTGGAGTTTTGCCTGTGCTGAAATTTTGATTCCTAAATTTCTAGCTCTTGGTCTCATGAATGAAGGACATTCTTCATCTAACATTTGAGATACTTGGGTGATGGATACTGTGGGTTGCAGGTTGTGTTTGGGGCTGCAGCCAAGAGGTGCTTCCCAAACAAAAAACGTGTGTGCTGCTTTTGGAAACCAGTTTGAGTTGCCTGTTTATAAAGCAAAACAAAAAAAAAACCCCTGCTCTTGGATATTCTGAAGTAGTATATGAATCGTCCTTAAGTTGGATGAGACACCTGAGCATCAGCTGAACAATATTTTGTGTGCTTTTTCAAATCTGTGGTGGGCGGGCTTTGAGAAAACAAGACGCATGGATAAGATGTTCAACATGCTAAATAAAAGTTTTGCTTATCCACCGCCAGGCTTGGTTTAGAAGCCTTCCTGGTGTGTTGCATTAATGGATCCTTTCTCTGATCCAATAGAGCACTAGGCAAGGGGAGAAGGTTTTTCCACAAAATCTGCAGGGAATATAATTACAGTGGTGCCTCGCAAAACGAAAAGAATCCGTTCCGCGATTCTCTTCGTCTAGCGGTTTTTTCGTCTTGCGAAGCAAGCCCATTGACAGCTTAGCGGATTAGCGCTATTAGCGGTCTAGCGGCTTTTAGCGATCAGCTGAGAGGCGGCTTATCAGCGGAACAGCTGATTAGCGGCTTAGGAAAGGGGGGGACTGAAAAAAACCCGCGGGAACTCGCAAGATTTTTTCGTCTTGCGAAGCAAGACCATAGGGAAATTTGTTTAGCGAAGCGCCTCCAAAACGGAAAACCCTTTCGTCTAGCGGGTTTTCCATCTTGCGAGGCGTTCGTCTTGCGGGGCACCACTGTACATGCAGCGAGTTCCTTTTGACTTAATTTCTATAGCCAGCATATTGATTCTATAATTTATATATCCAAAGTATTCTTACCTCGGCCTTCAGCCAGAAAGGTTCATATAGCGATTTACATAAATTCAGCAAAACCCAGACAGTTGCTGCCTCCAGGTTTGCAATCTAAAATCCATGATACAAAAGGAAAACGGGATGAGGAGGGCAGAGAAAAACTGGCACCAGTTCTTAAAGTTACTTAAAAGTTCTTATAGTGACTAACGGGAATGGAAACTGTTCAGGGTGAGGAGTAGCTGAATGGAGTTGGCCTCTCAGCAGAACTGATAGTGTGGGCTTCATTCCTATCTCTCCCTCTTCAGCAGCCTGATGGAATGGCTGTTGGCAGCAGAGGGAGCTGGGACCCAGCTGGAGCTAGTTTCTCAGGATAGTCAATGGAGTGCCCCTGCTTCACCTCCCCCTCTGCAATGAATTTGGAATGCAGGCTGTGTCTAAGCAGAAATATTGTTAGTGCTACTCAAATTCTGAATTATCAGGAATTCACGGCAGCAGACATCTTCTTTGTTTTATTTGTGGAAACAATCCTTGTGCCAAATTAACCAAACTAATAAAGCAACAATCCAGTCCACAGACAGCATAGTGTGAGGTTTCCATGTGTCAACAGAAATCTTCTGTCTGAGTTCGTTTCCGCAGCATTCTCTACTGCATTTAAAGGCCATTAGTGTCGGGACATTTTTCTGCAGGGTTCCCCCATCCGGCGGTTCGAATCCCCGTGACAGGGTGAGCTGCTGTTGCTCAGTCCCAGCTCCTGCCAACCTAGCAGTTTGAAAGCATGCCAAAAAGTGCAAGTAGATATATAGGCACCACTCTTGCGGGAAGGTAAACAGTGTTTCCGTGCGTTGCTCTGGTTTCAGTGTTCCGTTGCACCAGAAGCAGCTTAGTCATGCTGGCCACATGACCTGGAAAAACTGCGGACAAACGCTGGCTCCCTCGGCCTGTAAAGCAACATGAGTGCCGCAACCCCAGAGTCATCTGCGATTGGACTTAACTGTCAGGGGTCCCTTACCTTTACCTTTTTTAGTGTCTCAGGACATTTTTCTGCAGGGTTTCCCTCATCCTGTACATGTACTTTTCCACCCATCTCACTTTAAATGAGGGCTGTCAATCAAGTGAAATAATTTTCAGTTGATTGCTTGGCTAAAAGATGGTTACTCAGTTCAGTCTGGTTAGCATATTACCAAATCTTCATTGGTTTGATAGAGCATATAATTTCACAAAAGCTACACGTCCAGTTAGGCTGATGCCAGAATCAAGATAAGCTTGATTTCAGCAAGCATGCCCATATGCTCAGGAATCAGGATCTTGTGCTCAGCCCACATTCCTGCAGCTGGTCACATGCTGGTTTTGTTAGTGTAGGTTTCAACATCAATGTGTGGACATCCCCAGGGGTGTTTCCTTCAATGTGACCAAAACGGACCAGACCAGTAGCATGGACCCCCTCCTATGGTAATCATGGGAAAACCCTTTGCCCCATTAACATAAAATGAGGATTCATGAGCGTCAGTTAAGTTGCATTAGCTACAATGTAAACCAGAAGGAAGAAATGGATTTGAAAGTGTGTAACTGAAACAAACCACTTCCTAATTTTGGACATGTTTTTATTTGTTATATACACACACACATTCAAATTAAATAAGCCAGAAGCTTAGAAATGGTGATGTGAATTTTAATCTGCTTTAGTATCTTAAATTTTTGTAAGTTTTAAAGTATCCTATTTTCTCCTCCCAATATTTTCTTGTTCTCATCTTTTTGTAAACCGCTTTGAGTTTACTATGGTACCTCAGGTTAAGAGCGTAATTCATTCCAGATGTCCGTTCTTAACCTGAAGCTATTCTTAACCTGAGGTACCACTTTAGCTAATGGGACCTCTGCTGCTGCCACGCGATTTCTGTTCTCATCCTGAGTCTGTAACCTGAAGCGTCTGTAACCTGAGGTATATATTTTAGTAGATGAATAAATAAAATAGTACCTGAAATCACATAAATTAATCAGGCTCGCTCTCAACTCTTGTATATATATATATATATATACACACACACTTTCTCACTGGCATATTACATTGCTTGGTTCATATGATGCTGAGGAAATGAATAGTGTTATGACCGAAATTAGAAGTACATTAGTCATGGTGACAGCTTTCCTGGTAAAGAAAGTTTGGTTTAAGAAAGGGGATATCCTGAATTGCAACCTGTTCCTCAAGTTGTCCATTACCGTGTGTATATCCTAAGGAAAACAGATGCTTTCTTCTGCTACTGAAGTTCAGGCCACAAATCCAAGGTAACTTCGGATTTCACTTTTGGTGCATGCAAAATTCTACTTTGCTCGCTTGAAATGGATAACTCAGGATTTGAACTGCATGAAGAAACACCTCCAAGTCCCTCAGTCAAAATGGAGAGGAAAAAACAAGAACACCCAGTAAGTTGCTGTTGTGAAATAACGAGAGAGCTGATCTGAAGCTATATGCTCAGATCTGGAAACTTTTTACAAGTGTATAGAAAATGTATAGAAAATCTTGAGAATGTGCTTCCATACTTCATCCAGCACCTCTAGCTATAAACTAAGTATTAGCAGGTTGCCTAGGGGTTGAACTGCGTTTTTAAAAATCTGCTAATAAAAAATGTTTTATTTTTGTTTTTAAAAACAAACCAACAACAGCTGAGTTAAAAACACAGAGTGGGAGATTTTTGTTTTTTAAAATGAGCTCGTCGGTCCCAGAAAGAGTAATCCAATGGTCGAAATTTTCCTATGTGCAGTCTAATCTTCTGATTCTGTTCTCAAATACTTGGAAGCGCATGATTCCATCTCTCTGGCTATGTGACCTGTAGGCAGCACTTGGAAGTTTGTACCACCCACCCAAAGGTTGATGTTGGCAGCCATGGGTGGAGAACCTGTGGCCCTCAGGATAATATTGGATGCCAACTCATCATCTCTGGTTTTTGACCATGCTGTCTGGGGCTGATGTGCAAATCCAGCTGGCTTCTGTTCATGGAATGGGGGAGAACCATCTTGTTCTTTGTTTCAGGCAGCAAAATATATTGGGCTGCCTCTCCTGATGTTAGTTGGCGTCCATCAACTTCTGGATGGTTTGGGGTTCTCATTGTGTTGTAGCCTCTGAGGCAGGCAGAAGAAACAGAATCCACATTGTCTCTCTGCCTTTTCAGCATTGTCAGAATGGACAGTCTTATACGAACAAAGGAAGTAGTCTTATCCCAAGTCAGACCATTGTGGAGGGTTGCTATCTTTGGGTGCAGAAACAAGAAAAGCCTAGTCATATGATCTGGTACAAATTTGGTACATGCAGAAGGAGGAACATTGGGGGGATATGTCAGGTGGACTGCTGAGAGCAAAAGAAGTGGTTGTTATCCTTTAAGTAACAATCTCTTTCTCCACTACTGACCATTCCAACAGTAAAGAAAAACAAAGAATTGCAGGGAGATTTATAGCTCTTCAGTGTACAATGTGTACCGTTGTCTTATCTGTCCACAAGAAGTGACATGCCCATTTTGTAAATGGCTGCTAGTTATTTCAAAGTGGGGAAAGGGTAGAAATTAAAGACCAGTGCTTGGAATGAACTAGTTTGTTTCAACAAACTTCACTGAATTAGTTCAAAAATCTCTGAGCTACACCTGCAAGTAGTTCCCATAATTGTTGGGTGAATGGAATGAGAAGTTTGTTTTGGGGTAGAACTTTGAATTATTTCAAGTTCCTCAAGTTCATTCTCTTACATTTTTTTAACCCTTAGAGTAGTGGTTTTCAACCAGTGTGCCGTGGCACCCTGGGGTGCCTTGAATGATGGTCAGGGGTGCAGAGGCAACACTGCCTTCTGTCCCTCTTTCCTTGCTTCCCTTCTCTGATGCCCTCTCGCATCTCTGACTCCCAAAGGCTTGCACATCCGTTTATTGTAGCAGCCCTGGCTATGAGCTCCGCAGGTGAATGGTGCCCCTGGGAGGCACCTCTGTTTGGGGTGGGGAGGGCAGCAGCTCAGACCAGGGACGGCAGCAGCAGCTGCCCAGAGGACTCCCAAGGAAGAGGGGAGAGGAGAGGAGGCTGAAGGAAGACTCCACAAGGGAGGATGTTTCAAAAAGGGTGAGAGGCTGCTAGCTCTACAGACAAGGGGTGACAAAACAGGCCCACAGAGGTGCCACAGAAATATTGTAATTGGTTAAGGGAGCTGTGGACTCAAAAAGGTTGAAAACCTCTGTCCTGGAGTCTTCAGACCTTTAAGCTTAAATATCATGATAGCTGGAAAAAATAATTAAGCAATTCACCATTTAATGATTATTATTCCATATTTATACCCCGCTTTTCGCCTGACAGGACTTGAGCTACTTATTTATTTATTTATATCTCAACTCTCCTCCCAAAGGAGCCTGGGGCAGAAAACAACAAGTGATAAAACAACAACACCTTAAAAATGAGAACTTTTTTAAAAAAGAGATAACTTTTCAGGCTCTGTTAAGGAGATGGTTAGGATCAATATTTGCCATGCCTCCAGTTACTGTAGGTCTCTGTGTGGGGTCAGATTAGGCCACATTACATTTGCTTTTCCCCAGAGATGCATCAAGAACTGAGCTCATCCATTTCTGCATAGCCCCATCCTTGAATCTGTCTTTCTCATGCTGGAATGTGACAAAAAGGACAAGCACTTCTGAACTTGGTTTTCAGATATGGCAGTGATAATTGTGTCTGTGTTATGTTCTGCTGAATAATAGTGACTTCCCCAAGGTAACCAGGGTGCTCTGTGCAAAACTACTGCACAATTATGAATTAACTAATATTGATTTGTTAACTTCCTCGGGCATTTTCCCGGTTAGCTTGAGCAACTTTGGTTAGGACAACTTTTTGTAAGCAGAAGTAAGGGAAGAAGAGTTGAAAGAGGAAGTTTTCCTGGCTGAGCAGATCAAAACCAGCAAATTATTCTCCACAAACTTCTAAAAAAAACAAACCAGAAGCTTTCAGCATTGCAGTAATCAAAGGCAAAAACTGCCAGTTGCTACAATGACAATATTAACAAGCTGGGTCACTTCTGAGTGTTATCAATTGCTTTTTCCCCTAGTTGGAGCTATTCTGCTTTGAAAATAGCCAGAGCTGAAATAACAACCTAAAATTCAACTGATGAGGCTTTTACTTGCATGGAAATGCAGTGAGAGGGGAAAGCTGAATTTCTACCAGTCAGGTAGCTAGTAAAGGTACAGGTTCCTAGCTACAAAAAAGGTGGCAACCCTAGTGCAACCTGTTCTAAGATAGGTATAAACTGATCATGTATGCATGTGATAAGACACTAAGCTCAGATGGGGTATTATGGGAGGTTCCTCCCCAGCTCAGGAGCTCCCTTACTCTTTGTCATAGCACAAGTCCTACCATTTCCCAGAGTTACATAAGACTTAAAAAAAAAAAATAATGGAGGAGGAGGGCCTTTAGAGACCACGACATACGTAGTCTCTGTAATAGTGCTTTTAGAACTCACAGGGAGTCGGATGTTTTGTGTATTGCACTAGACAGATAATCCCTTCATGCCCACACATATAATCCCTACTCTTTACACATATTTAAACATACCTTACCTTTACACACTTTAAACATACCTTGGAGTCATGCTCCCCCACCCTTTCCCCACTGACAACTGTGACGTTAACATATGAGAGTGCTGGATGTGAACATCTTTTTCAACTCATTATATATCATTTCCCAGAAGCCTTTTACTTTCTTACACTCCCACCACATATGATAAAACGACCCTTCCTTCTCCTTACATTTCCAACATTTATTACATGTCTTATACATTTTTGCGAGTTTAACGGGAGTGATATACCATCTATATACCATTTTCATAATATTTTCCTTTATCGTCATACATGCAGTGAATTTCATATTTTCCTTCCATACCTTCTCCCAATCTGTCAGCTGTATATTATAACCAAAATCCTTGGCCCAATGTATCATAACCGATTTAACTTCTTCGTCTTTTGTTTGCCATTCCAATAGCATTTTATACATTTTTGACAAAACCTTATAATCATTATTTATTATCTCTTTCTGAAATCTAGACTCTCCTTCAATATATTTCCTCTCTTTACAATCCTTTTTAAACATTTCATTTGTTTGGAAGTAGTGCAACCAATCATATACATATTTTTTAACTTGTTCATATGGCTTCAATTTCCATTTCCCCCCCTCTTTAATTACAATATCTCCATAAGTCATCCAATCCTCTCTCATGTTTGTCTTTTTAACACTCATGACCTCCAGTGGGGATAACCAATGAGGTACATTTGGTTCCAAAATATTTTGGTACCTATCCCATATTTCTATTAGGGCACCTCTAAAAATATGATTGGCAAAACTTTTGTGAGCTTTCTTCTTTCCCAACCATAAGTAGGCGTGCCAACCAAACCTGTTGTCAAACCCTTCCAAGTCCAATAACTTATTATTTTTTAGTGTTATCCAGTCCTTTAACCAACAGAGACAAGATGCTTCATAATAAAGTTTCAAATCTGGCAGGGCGAAGCCACCTCTTTCTTTCGCATCAGTTAGTAACTTGAATTGTATTCGTGGCTTTTTGCCCTGCCAGATATATTTGGAAATCATTCTTTGCCACTCTCTGAAGATCTTTGTCCCCTTGATTATTGGAATCATTTGAAATAAAAACAACATCTTTGGAAGCACGCTCATCTTAATTGAAGAGATTCTGCCCCAAAAAGATAATTTCATCCTACTCCACACTTCGAGGTCTCTCTTAATAATGTTTAAATATACGTTTGTGAAGAAACCAGAAGCCTTTTTGTTAGGAATTACAGGAAGCGAGATCAATAGAAGTGATTATAAACTTTTTCAATATGCAGTGACTGCGGCAAGAATTTTAATGGCTCAAAAATGGAAACAAGAAGATTTACCAACATTGGAAGAATGGAGACGGAAATTGATGGACTTTGCTGAATTAGATAAACTGACAGGAAAAATCAGATACCAAAAGGATCACAAGTTCATACAGGACTGGAGAAAGTTTACGATTCATCTGGAAAATATATGTGATGAACAGACAACGCTAGTCGGTTTTAAAGAGGCTTTGTGAGGAGAAAGGGTGTTGTAAGAGGGGAAAGAGCTGTAAAGATTCACTAACTAGCAATACAATTATAAAGGAAATGTGAATTAAATTTTAAAATCATGAGGATTGTGGAGGGAGCTGGGGGAAGTCTAAAAGAATTTATGTATTATATTGGAAAGTATGTGTTATTTAAATTTGTAAAAGAAAAACTTTTCTAAAAAATTAATAATAAAAAAAAGAGAGAGTGCTGGATGTGAAATAGTTAAACAGGTTACCCAATCAGGACCCAGGGGGGTGGAGTCAGAGGGACTATAAAACCAGCTCTGGGAGGGGCAAAGGGAGGAGTTCGTTGGGAGGTTGGTTGGAGTGGGAGTGAATTGGGATAGAGTTTGTGGGTAGGTTGAGTTAGTGTAGCGAAATAAGCTGAGTCAGGAACAGTTAGGGGCTAGGAAGACAAGTAAATATCTGAGAGGTGGTTTAGTGAGTGAGAGCAGGTAGCGGAAGTTATAGGTCTGGATAGGCACCCCATGAATGTAATTGACTGACACTGTTTATGAAACCACACGCTTGTTGAACTGCAATAAATAAACAGAAGTTTATGTTCCAATTTAACCCTGACTGGACTCAGTATTGTACCAGGTAGGGCCTGGGTGGTGGCAGCGAGAAATAAAGTGGTGGCACAGGGATCAATAGATGGTGAAACGTCCGGGGACCCTGTGTGATCGCCACAACAACCACCAGGAAAACAGGATTGGAAGCAAGTCCTTGCTGTTTGTACGTACACTCAGTGGGAAACCTTAGATTGTGCTGAACCGTGTGTGAAATAGCTCCAAGAGTTATGAGATACGTAGCAGCCAGGCACACGATGTGTTGAGAACCCTATGAAGCGACCAGTAACAGCTCCAATATGTGAGTCACGTCTTTAGGGCTTCACCAAATGGCCTCGTCTCAAAACTGAATGACCAAGGAGGTCATCTATGTCCCTAACACTGAGAATTTTCAGAATTGATAGTCAACGTTTTTGCTGCCCTGGAGAAGCCTACATGCTACCTTCATGAGCCAACCTCAGAATCTGGGGTCTTCTGCATGCAAGCCAGTTGCTCTACTACTGAGCTACAGACCTTCTGCATTGTGAAGTTATAGTGTTTTATCCATAAGCTTGTCACGTGCTCCCAAAGGTTGCCGGTACAGCAGCTTACACAGGCCTGGAGAGGCAATGTTCTGTTTTGCCAGTACTATAAAAATGGCTACTAATTATTCCTCTTTGTTTCTTTGTTTATCGGGGGAGAAAAATTGCCGCTGGTCCCTGCTCAACATCTTTCTGGTCTGCCTCTTGGCCTGCGCCATCACCACTGTCTTAGGGGTGCTGGTTTTGTCTCTGGTCTATACCGCCAACACTGGCTTCAAACCAAAATACGATGACAGCGCAAAAAAGCATAGAGCTGCTTTCCCGGGAACATCAAGAGTAACATCTGCCCAGGTGGACCCCAAGTTCCAGTTTCTCCACCAGCTTGCTAAAGCCAAGGTAGAATTTGACCGTGTCCTGTTTTATTTTTATTTATTTATTTAAGGCGTTTATAAGCTGCTTAATCATTAGTATTTCTAAGCGGCATACAAGGAACCAGGAGCCACGCAGAGAACAAAAAACGAAAAAGCTGTGCAAAACTTGAACTGCCTTCAAATAACTGCTGGAGTGGGAAAGTCTTTTTTGTCATGTGCCTGAAGTTCAGCCAGGAGGGTGCCGTTATGATCTCAATTGGGCGTGTGCTCCACAGGCTTGGGCCCACAACACTAAAAGCCCAGCCGGTATATATTTCACATAAGAGGTTGTGGACTCTCCTTCATTGGAGAGGTTGGATGGTCATCTGTCATGGATGCTTTAGTTGAGATTCCTGCATGACTCTTGGGGGTCCCTTCCAACTCTGTGATTCTATGAATAAGGACCTTAATGATTATTTTGTCCATGGGGTTGCCAAAAAGTAGTGGCCTCCAGCTCCCATCATCCCTCACCAATGTCCATGCTGGCTGAGGCTTTGGGGTGTTGAAGTTCAGCAGCACCTGGAGGACACAAAGTTGGCTGGTGTTGCTCTACTGAGGTCCAGCTCCAAGGGCCTTCTGGCGGTTCCCTCACTGCGAGAAGTGAGGTTACAGGGAACCAGGCAGAGAGCCTTCTCGGTAGTGGTGCCCACCCTGAGGAACACCCTCCCACCAGATGTCAAGGAAATAAACAACTATCTGACTTTTAGAAGATATCTGAAGGCAGCTTTGTTTAGAGAAGTTTTTAATGTTTGATGTCTTAATGTGTTTTTAATATTCTGTTGGGAGCTGCCCAGAGTGACTGGGGAAACCCAGCCATATGGGCAGCATAGAAATAATAAATTATTATTATTATTATTATTATTATTATTATTATTATTATTATTACTTTTATTATTTTACTGTATAAGGAAAGAAGGAGCCACATTATGTGTTCCTGGACTGTGGAGGGAGATAGCATAAGTACCTGAGCCTGTAACAAGTGTACACTTTTTCACACAAATTCTTGTACATAGCTGGAGGCAGGATGAGCCGCAACTAACTTCACTGGATAATAGACTTTTTATGCAGTGCTTGATGTCCCAAGTATTACCCTTTCCAGAAGCACGAGTTCCCGGGCGGTACCATTCAGTGGTCGAGATTCCGAAAAAACGCCAATGAGTACCAGAACAAGGAAGAGATGGAGTTTGGAAGAAGCATCAATGCTCAGCGCTCCAAGATGACGTTTGGAACTTTGCGGATTAAGAGCAAAGGACTGCGTGCACCACACTGGCATTTCAATGCCAATGAGCATGGCTACCTCTTAAAGGTACTTTTTGAGGGTATCTTAAAATTGTTTTTACCCAACCTTTCTAGTGGAAAGAACCTGAGAATGGCTATAGAATTAGGATGGTGGTTTCGTTTTTATGTCATCTTTGGGTGCCCTCCAAATTTATGGTTTTATATTTCTAGCATTGCATTCTGCAGAGGAGTCTTTTTGCTAAGTTAAAGGCCCAAGCCATGTCTGTTAAGTATCTCTTTGCATGACTACGGTGTTAAGGAGACTAGTTGCCATGGAAGTTACTGGATGTTTCCAGAAGCGGGACAGGCCTCCCTCCTTCCTCTGGTTGGAGGTTATGTCATTGGTGGGTTTAAGAGAGAATAGACCAGGGTGAGTCGTATGTGGAGTAAACACACAGGCTTAACTTGCTCTCTGTGCGCTGAATCCAGAGCTATGGCTTTGGGAAACCCACAAGAAAACTAATGGGAAAAGCAAAATCAGTTGGGTTGTCAGTGCTGTGAGCTTGTAATGTAAAGGTAAAGGTAAAGGTACCCCTGCCCGTACGGGCCAGTCGTGACCGACTCTGGGGTTGCGCGCCCATCTCGCTTAAGAGGCCGAGAGCCAGCACTGTCCGGAGACACTTCCGGGTCATGTGGCCAGCGTGACGAAGCTGCTCTGGCGAGCCAGCACCAGCGCAGCACACGGAAACGCCATTTACCTTCCCGCTATAAAGCGGTACCTATTTATCTACTTGCACTTAAGGGTGCTTTCAAACTGCTAGGTGGGCAGGAGCTGGGACTGAATGACGGGAGCTCACCCCGACGCGGGGATTCGAACCGCCGACCATACGATCCGCAAGTCCTGGGCGCTGAGGTTTTACCCACAGTGCCACCCGCGTCCCTTGAGCTTGTAATGTACAGGCATGTAAATAAAATCACACATCACAAAGACATTGCCATCTCTGGTGACCTTCATTTGAAGGAAACCAAACCTGAGGTATGGCTGGGGCAACCCAATCAGATGGGTGTGGCATAGAAATAATAAAATTGTTGTTACTATGTGTCAGCAACCCTGCAATCTCTCACTAGTCAGGGACTGGGGTGTGCGTAGCTGAATAAAATGCAGTCAACAGCAGTGACAGGGTATGGAGGCACCTATTTGGTGAAGGAGGCATGAGGGCTCTGGCAGAGTCCCAAAGGCTTCCCACATCCTTCCCAATTCTGGGGAAAGCACTAACTCGGCTTTGGGAAGAAGACAGGAGGAGGATTCCAGGGTGGCGAATAGATCGTCGGTGTCCTGGATCAAGAATTCTGATGCAGATGACTGATCGATACATTTTAATAGTCTATAGCTGCCCCAGCCATTCTGGGCGGCTTCCAACACTCATAAAACACAATAAAACATCGCGGCTTCACTCTTTGCACTGCTGTGATGGCCCATGGCAGTGTTTTAGTGATGGCATTGGATTTCTGCCTTCTTAACTTGATTTGCAAAGACTAGTCGTCTCTCCACCTGTGTTTTTCAGGGCACTGCATGGATTGGGGTTGTCGATGCTGGTGGAAATACCGTAACCACGTACAACGTCACAGCGGGCCAGGTCATTTTCTTCCCTCGAAACACGGTGCATTGGCTCAAGAACGTCGGTACAGAAGACTGTCTGTTCTTGCTGTTCTTCACAACCCATGAAGAGCTTCAAACTCTGGATCTGGATGATACGTTTTTCTTAACACCTGAAGACATAGCAGCAAGGTCACTAAAGGTCTGTACAACATAAACTCCTTCGTGCTAGATCAAAACAAATCTGTGGGGGGAAACTGATTGCTGTTCATTCCTATTCAGCACTAAACTACAGGTTTTCCCAGGGGAAAGTGGTCAAGGCAAGCAAATATGTGGATTAGCCCTGAGCTGTTTCTGTTCCTGATGCTACACTTGAATGCAGCTGTATTGTGAAAATCTTTGTAAGCCACTTTAAGAGCCAATTGGGGCAATGACATGGGGCATGGGCCCCTCCAGATAGCCTTTTAATTATGCATTTGCTATTGGGGTGGTCTTAGAAGATTCCACTTTCCATACAAATTGCACCTGCAGAGGTTTTTGGGCAGCTCCCCCCCCCCCGCTTCATTTCCAAGCAGCAAAGTTCATTTCCTACTGAAATTCTGCAACTTTTCTTACCACAAATTGTTCTGGGGTCGGGTGTTCTTTTTTGGTCCCCTTTTTGTTGTGCTTCAGCCCCTCTAGAAAGCAGTTATGTGGCATCATTGGGTAAGCTTCTCAGAACAACTAATAAAGCAGAATATGCCCACCACTAATGCACAGGGTGTTTTAGTTTTAAGTTTTTCTAATCTACAAACATGAGTCTGACCAAACTGCGGGAGGCAGTGGAAGACAGGAGTGCCTGGCATGCTCTGGTCCATGGGGTCACGAAGAGTCGGACACGACTAAACGGCTAAACAACAACAAATGCACAGGGTGTTTTAGTTTTTAGTTTTTTTTAAGAAGCCTTTAAAGTATTTCACTTGTTCTTGAAAATTTGGTTCCCACCCCCTTCCCATCTCTTTTAGGGCTAAAACTGTCAGTTTGCATTTCTTAGTGCAGAAAATACTGATCTGATGTGTAGAAATCTTTCCTATTCTACTTAATTCAAGAAGCTTCTGTAAGCTTCTCTGTGTGAAAGAAACAAGCAGAAGGTTCCTGATGTTTGGGTTATTCCTTCAAAGAAGCTGAGTACAGCTGGTTTAAACTGGTTCTGTTATCTCTTTCTGTCAAGGTCATGCTGACTGTAATAGTGAGGCCAGAAGGAGCCTGGGTCTCACCCTCTGTTTCCGTCTCTCTTTCTTTCTGATGTGGTGTTCTGTATGCTTAGTGTTTTAGACTTATCATAAGTTATTGTAAGTTTAAGCTAACTAAGTCAGCTGCAACTGGATTTTTTATAGACAGTGCCAATCCTGAATGTATTGGATTTGTGACCATTATACTCATTTGCCTTCAGTGGCAGAAAAGCTCTGCTGGATGAAATATTAATTGCCTCTGATCTAGTTTTTGGAAATCCTGCAACGTGTTTGTTACTCTGCTAACTACACATTGGAATCTGCTCTGGATCAATATTGAGTAGAATTTCAGTGACAAAAACAAACTCCTCTAGCTGGAGCTCCTTTAAGTCACTGCTGCTGAGAAGCTAAATCCAATGTTTGCTGCATGTTTTCTAGCCTCAAGGTGGAGTGGCCTTCATCAGGTCTTTCCAGAAGCAAGCAGAAGACCAAGCTGTCAACCTTCCTCCAAACCTAGCAGAGTTTGTTCAGAATCCCAACTACCAGCAGTCTGAAGACCCGCTTGTGTGGCGGTACTTCTTTGATCTCAAAGGTACTTCAGAGAAAGCTGAGATGGCATTAACAGGGACCTTTGTTTCCCAGTGGCGTAGCGTGGGGGATACGGGGGGGGGGGGGGCGGCCGCACCGGGCGCAACATCTGGGGTTAGGGCAAATCCACGGGTTAGGGGGCGCAAATCCACGAGTTAGGGGGCGCAAATCCACGGGTTAGGGGGCGTAAATTACTTGCCTTGCCCCGGGTGCTGACAACCCACGATACGCCACTGTTGTTTCCAGACAGTTAGCAATGTGGGTCAGGGTTGCTTCAGCAAAGGGAGCAGAGGCAATAGAGGACCAGCCCCACCATCACCTTAGGAACGTTCTCCTGGGCTTCTGATGCAGGAAGGAGCTGGTGGCATCCACTTGCTACCCAAGATATTTCCAGACAATCTCAGAGACCCAGCCAGGGAAGGATTGCCCAAAATCAGTGGCGGAATCTATTTCTGGTTCCACAGTTCGTTCCAGAGCATGGGCAAAGCTGGATACAGAAACTCTGCTGTCTGCGAAACCAAGCAGCTGAGCTTGTTCCCAATTAAATGCCCATGGAGGAATCAAATATTCTCTTTTTAAAGCCTTGGGTTTTTAAAGAAACCCTCTTGGGTGGTAAGATTGGCACTCAGATAGGGTTATCATACATCTGAACATACCCGGAATATTGCAGTCAGAAGCAGTGTCTGCATGGAAATTGGCAAAACATCCAGGAAAATCTGGACGTATGGTAACCCAGTGTTGTTTTTGCTGACTTCCCTTAAAAATAGCTCAAAATGTCAATTTTTATGTGTCCAGGTTTTCACTTTTTGAAAAATGGCAACCCTAACTCAGGACTCTCTTAGTAGTTCCACCACTCTTGGAACTTGGGACGGGATGGAGGAAGGCTGGGAAAGTGTATTCTCTATCTTCCTAAGCTATGGAGTTTTGGCCTCACAGAAGTATGTCTGGCACTTCTATATCCAGAACATGTGGTCTGCTGCAAAGTGATGGCAAATGTCTCAGAACAGCAAGGATGGCTTAGCGAGCAATGTAAGCTAATAAATATTCTGTGATGATCGCGAACTAAGTCTCCCAAGCTGGTCTGATTGTTGAAGATGCTGCGTTTGTCCTCCATTCAGGGTCAACTGAGTTCCGTTTCCCCGGGGGAACAATCCAGTTTGCTCGGTATGTGAAAGATGGAAAAGGCTTGAGTACGAATGAAAGAATTTACAGCGAGTTTCTCCATTCAGTAAGTACTGAGATAAAAAGCGCTGCCTGTTGTAGTGGATGAGATCATGGAGATCTGAGTCAAATGTTCCGTTTGGGGAGCAGTACAGAAACCCTGCCCATAGCCGTCTCTGCATGGGCTCAAACCATCAACCTTCTGGTTAATAGCCAGTTAACAGCCATGGAGCCACCTGAGATTTCTAACATTGTTGGAATCCAACTCCCATCAGCCCCAGCCAACATGGCTAGTGGTCAGGGATAATGGGAGTTGGAGTCCAACAAGTCTGCAGGGCCACCGGTTCCCAACCCCTGTTTTAATGCTTTGAGACATCCTCTTGTTATTTTGCACAACCTCACATGCTCACGTGCTTTTGTTTGCTCTCCTTTCTCTCAGAAGGAAGATGCTCTTACTTTGGGGACACTCAGGATCTATAGCAATGGTCTACGGCAGCCTCACTTTCATTTCAATGCCAACGAGATGGGATACGTCATCAGTGGGTGTGGAAAGGTAGCTATTTAACTTAAACCACTGTGATGTAAACCGTTCTGAGTTTTCCTTGGGTAAGGAATAGGTGCTTAGCTACTGCCAGGAAGCAGAAACTCTCACAATATTGTTTTGACTCCTGCTGAAGACTTTCATTTCACCCCCCAGTTATATTTTATTAAATTTTTACAAGTTTCACAGTTACACTCCAATACATAATCAATTTTTCTTTTGTTTTTGTCAGCCTCCCATCCCATTTCCACTGTGTTTTTTTATTTCTCCCTCTTTGCTGCACCTTGTCTTCTATGTCTTATACCATAGTTGTTTTTATTTCAGCAATCCTACCCAGGCATACAGTTTAGTTCTGCATTTCCCCCCAGTTTTGCTGCTTTTTATCCGAGTTTTATTGGTTATTATTTTATGTATATTTGTTTTTTTAAGTTTTGCTGATTTAATCATGTTTTATTGGTGATGTTATTATGTACGTCAATTATGTTTTTTTCTGTTTAAGCAGTTTATAAGCTTTTCTATAAAAGAAAAAGGTTATGAATATTTTCAAAGAAGAAATGCCAGCATTTTGGGCTGGCGGCAAGGAGGTTGCAGGGTTAGCCAACCTGGTGCCTTCAAGATAGTGAACTACAACTCCCATCAGCCACAGAAAACATGACTAGGATGATGGGAGTTGTAATCCAATATCAGGTAGTCACCCAGTGGCTGTTGCTGGGTTAGGAGAATCAAACTGTTCCTAGCTCTGCTTCCTTCCAGTTTTCTGCAAGGCAGAGTTGGGAAAGAAATCTTGGAGCTCCGTAGCCTTGCACATCAGGTTGTCTACAAGTCCTGCCCTACGAGGAAGGCCACTCTCCTGTATCCATTGTGCTGCTCCTCCTGGCTCCTCCTGTCCCCTTACACAGCTTTATAACAGTATATGAGGGAGAAAAACATACCGTATTTTTCGCTTTATAAGACACACTTTTTCCCTCCTGAAAAGTAAGGGGAAATGTGTGTGCGTCTTATGGAGCGCATGCAGGCTGCACAGCTATCCCAGAAGCCAGAACAGCGAGAGGGATCGCTGTGCTCCCTCTCGCTGTTCTAGCTTCTGGCTTAGCCACACGAAGCCTCTTCAGGGCAGGGGCAGCCTTCATCCCACTGCCCTGAAGAGGCTGCACAGCTATCCCAGAAGCCAGAACAGCGAGAGGGATCGCTGCGCTCCCTCACGCTGTTCTAGCTTCTGGCTTAGCTGCGCTCTGTCCCTTCCCCCACCTCCTGGAAAAGCCCCCAAGAGCTGCGCTACCTTTCACAAGCCGCACGGAGCGTGTGTGTGGCTCTTGGGGGCTTTTCCACAAGGAGGGAGAAGGGCAACTCGTCAGTGATGGGCTGCCCTTCGCCCTCCTCAGGGAAAAGACTGCAAGTCTCCACACAGCTTCACACACGCTCCACACAGCTCATGAAAGGGAGCGCGGAGTAGACCCTGGGATGCATACAGGCTCTGCTCAGTGCTCCCTTTAAAGAAATTTTTTTTCTTGCATTCCCCCTCTAAAAACTAGGTGCGTCTTATGGAGCGAAAAATACGGCAGTTATCTGCTTTCTCTACACCAGGCCCATCCAACTACCAAGAGACTGAAATCTACTCCCAATATAAAAAAACTGGCAGTGATCTACCCATTGTCATTGAGGAGTGACCACAGCTGTTGAACCTTTTTGGGGGAGCAAGAGTTGTTGAGCTTTTTGGGGGGAAACAACTTCTATACAGGGGTATGACATCAATTGATAACCTGGAAAACTGCACGCATTCAAACGTATTTGTCAGAGTCACCCGTGGTCCCAGCTCACAAGAGACCAAAGTCCACTGCAGCTTATGTACAAAAGCTTTTATTGAAGAACATTATTAGCTTTACATCCGAGGTCCGTGACTCTACGTCTGTTACACTTAGACCGCCGAAGTCCCCTCTGAGTCACTCCCGCCTCGACACCAGTTTAAGAGGCTTGTACTGGTCCACCTCTTTCTCTCTTTCCTTTTCCGCAGGGTCTTTCTGCCCCCCTGTGTTCTCTCCCTTCGGGACTCTCCAGAGGCTGAATCCTCTGCCGCCTCCTCCCCCCTCCTTCGGGCTTTGGGACCAGGCTCCTCCCCAGGACTCTCTTCATTTCCGCGCGCCTCCCATTTTGAACTTGGCGCGCGTACGTTGCTCCTGACCTTCCTTTCGACAGTTACACTGCCCTCGATACTACTTTCCTCCCCTTCCGGCAGGACGTTTTGCCCTGATCTCCTTCCCCTCTCTGCTTCCTGTTCTGCTCCTTCTGACACACTGGTCACTCCTCCCCCCTCACTCCGTTCCAGCGGAGCAGCCGGTCTCGCTCTCCAACTCCCACTGGGGGTTCCCCCTTCGTTTCCCTGCTCCTGACTGCTTCCCCCTCTAGCTCCCCTTGGCTTGACCAGAGGGGCTCCCTTTTGGGAGTCCTCCGATTCACTGGACGGACTCATGGACAATCTTGGGTCATTGTCGTCCTCTTCCTCGTCACCCTGGAATCCTTCCCCCTCACTCTGCGTCTCTCTCCCTGAACCCCTGACAGTATTCAACATTGCAAAGCGATAGCGCCAAACTCCGCCCAGAGGGACAGAGCAAGGGGGGCAGGGGGCGGAGACATTCATTCCACAGTTCTTTTATTCCCGTGATCGACCACTATCAATGGGGGATCTACCTGTCGATCGTGGCTGACCGGTTGGACATGTCTGCTTTACACCATGAATAATGTCCTCTATCATGTCCCTCCACCTTTTCTCTAAACTAAAAAGCCCCAGATGTGGTCGCATTTTTTCATAGGGGAATTGCTCTATCTTCTGGATCATTCTATTCTTCCCTTTTCTGAACCTTCGGCTCTGGGAGACATTACAGACGCCTGGATTTGTGACATTTTTCATGAAGTCCTTTGAGAACCACAGATTCAGTTGGATGGGTGTTGGGGTATATTTCCTTGTTGGTGCATTCTCTCTCCAGGTGGGCATTATCGTTTCACCATCACTCACCACTGACTTCACCATTGGCATTGGAGATGTCGTGTTTTTCCCCGTTGGAACCCAACACTACATCAAGAGCACATGCGATGAAGAGTTGCTTTTCATTTTGGCATTCAGCACTGCGAACCAGGTAGGAAATCTGTGCTTGACTTCCTAGGTAAACTGCTGGGCTAGATACAGTGAAGCCACAGTTAAGTTAGTGTGGTGAGTTACTGTGAACCACAATCAACGTTATAAAGGTTTTGCAGGATTGGGGAGAAAAAAGCAACAACCATATATTAGCGATGGGGAAGAATTTTAACTCAGTTCACATTTAAAGGCAAGTCTGCCTAATTTGTGCTTTCTGAAGCAATACACCAAAAACCCAAACATCCATCCTTCAAAATTTGAATTTTTCTGAATTTTGAAATGTAGTTCTCCAGCCAGGTAATGTGCATATACTAAAGGAGGTGTAAAAATGCATATTAGCAATAAATAACATGGGAAAGTGCATTATATTAGGTACACTGCTTTGCAAAAGCGGATAGCTAAGGTAAAAGTGCATACAAAGATGTGACTATTCGGTGAAATTCTCACGAAAATGCTGATGAATTTTCACAAGAACTTACAATTTATTTATTTATTTGCAAACCAATGTGGAAATGTAGAGAACTGAATGTAAGACTAGAAAAATTAGAAATGGAGGGAAACCAGCTGAAATTTGCCCATCTGTATTATACATGATTGTACATATTACATAAGATGGTCATTTTAATAGTTTGCCATGAAAAATGTGTGTGTGTTACTGTGAAACGAGCGTAAACTCCCCCTTCCCAATTCAAATGCTCTTGTTGTTGTTTTTGTAGCTGCAAACCCTTGATATGGATGACTATTTCCATCGCACGCCAGACCATATACTAGCCCAACTTTTCTTCAAAAAGCAGGACGAATTTAAGAAGATTCCACATTTTAACGAGGATCAGGCAATTAATCTACCGTAGCAGCTTCACTACAGCAACGAAGAAGTCCTCATGAAACCACGTGTTATTAATAATGTTAATGCTGCCTTGGAAGAGTTTTTCCGAGTTGTTATCTACTTCTTTATAAAGTAAACAAAGTCAGGGCTTGCATTGCATTTTCCTAATAATAATAATAATAATTTATTTATACCCTGCCCATCTGGCTGGGTTTCCCCAGCCACTCTGGGCGGCTTTCCAACAAAAGATTAAAAATACATTAAAACATCAGTCATTAAAAACTTCCCTAAACAGGGCTGCCTTCTGATGTTTTCTAAACATCAGATGGTTGTTTATTTCTTTGACATCTGATGGGAGGGCATTCCACAGGGCAGGCGCCACCACCAAGAAGGTCCTCTGCTTGGTTCCCTGCAACCTCACTTCTCGCAAGGACGGAACCACCAGAAGCCCCTCAGAGCTGGACCTCAGTGTCTGGGTAGAACAATGGGGGTGGAGATCATAGCTGTCAACTTACAGATTTGAAAATAAGGGGCCAGCAGCCAAAATAAGGGACCTGCAGCCTCACCTGTTCCAGGCACTCCAGTCTTCCTGTCCTCCTGCAATCTGGTCAAACTCATGTTGGTAGCTTCGAGAACACTGTCCAACTAACTTTGTAACCAGAGGTTCAACTGAATAGAATCTGAATCACATGCACCACAAGGCCTATGCAGCCTCAACTTAAGATGGCTCCCTGGCCTGGCTTTGCACTGCAAAGTTTGCAGCAGCACGTGCAACAAAATGGCGTCCAGCATTCAAAAAACCCCTCAGCTTCCATTAACTAGCCACACACAAGGCATGCAAGCTCCCCCCCCCCCCCAGTCATTTTTAGACTTCTTATTGGGTGAGCAACACAGCCAAGCAACACAGTTGGAGCCTCCCTCCTCCCTGGCCGGCAGGGATGGAGAGGAGCTGCTTCCTTTGAAATTTAAGGGTACATCATTTAAGGGACATTTAAGGGACATCCATCAATAAGGGACAGCAGTGGGACATGGCCCTGGAATAAGGGACTGTCCCTTCAAATAAGGGACACTTGACAGCTATGGTGGAGATGCTCCTTCATAATGTCAGCTTATTCTTTACATGACGGGCTACAATATAAGGCAAAGATGTGCACACGTTACCCTGTTGTCATGGTTAGCTTGGCCCTATCTCATACACAAGGGTTGCCAAAATTTTGGATTCATGGGCCACATCTTGAGGCAGAAGAGTGGAGGAAGCTCCCAAACCTTGTGGGGAGGCATCGCCAGCGCAATTGTACCCATTGGCACTGTCTTGGCATTACCAGGATTATAGCGTACTCAGCCAGTTGTGAAGGAAAACCACATTTCTAGAACTTAGCAAGCATGAATGAGAGCACTAAATGGAAGTGTTTTGACTTACGATCCGTTCCAAATGCAATGTAATAGTCACATAAATAAAACAAAACGAGAAGTTTTTGTGGTGAGGGAGCAGGTTGGGTCTTACATTGTCCTTCCTTTCATGAAAGGGCTCATTTCGTCTGCAGAAAGGGCGGCAACTCAGCAGAGACTCCTGTCGGTAGAAAGAAGAGGAATGAGAATTTTTGCTTCTTTTCCTGCTGGGCCACCTTCCACACTGTCCTGGAGGGTCTTCTCTATCCCCCAGAGCAAATTTTCAGGGAACTATTGGAGGAAGTAGGGATAATTTTAAGAGTCTGCCTCAGCCCCAACCCCTTCTGACCTCAGGAGCCTTCCATGTAAAAGATAAAGGTAAAGGGATCCCTAACCATTAGGTCCAGTTGTGGCCGACTCTGGGGTTGCGCACTCATCTCGCTCTATAGGCCGGGGGAGCCGACGTTTGTCCGCAGACAACTTCCAGGTCATGTGGCCAGCATGACTAAGCCGCTTCTGGCAAACCAAAGCAGCACACGGAAACGCTGTTTACCTTCCCGCCGGAGTGGTACCTATTTATCTACTTGCACTTTGATGTGCTTTCGAACTGCTAGGTTGGCAGGAGTAGGGACCGAGCAACGGGAGCTCACCCCGTCGCGGGGATTCGAACAGCCGACCTTCTGATCGGCAAGTCCTAGGCTGTGTGGTTTAACCCACAGCGCCCCCTGCATCCCTTGAGCCTTCCATGAGTTAAGTCCTAATCTTAGAAACTCTGCATCTAAGCCAGCGTATTTTTTCATCATTCCCGACTGAAGTTCCTCAATAATGGGGTTGGGATGGGGGAGAAATCCAACTGTTTGCATTTAATGGAGAATTTACCTCATCGGCACCCTTCCCTCCCAAAGTACATGAACTGAACTGGTGTGGAAATGTGGTGAGCTGAACTGATGATTGGAAAAAGGAGAACTGAGACAAATCGAAACTGACATATATTTGCTCATTCCTGTGCTGAGGCGATAATTTCCCCTCAAATATATACATTCCTTTCCCCACTTTCAGATCCTCAAGCGAATGCTGTAAGCAAACTTTGGAAACAGCGCTGCAATTATTGTAATTTGAACAACACACTAGCTTTCTACTACATTGCAATTAGGTAGTGATTAGTTTTCATTTAGGGATGTGGAATTAACAGATGGCGAAATGTATTTGTGGGATGTGATCACATAGTAGTCACTCATTCGGGGTTTTCCTCATGCCCTAGGGGGATGACACTACAAAAATTGGCTGTAAGCTTGCAGCCCAATTCACCCTTACTTGGGAATAAGCCTCTATGACTTATCATGGGAGCAGAAGAATTTTCACCACTAGTTGTTGTTGTTTAGTTGTGTCCAACTCTGGTCCAACACCATGGACCAGAGCACACCAGGCACTCCTGTCTTCGACTGCCTCTCGCAGTTTGGTCAAACTCATGCTGGTAGCTTCGAGAACACTGTCCAACCATCTCGTCCTCTGTCGTCCCCTTCTCCTTCTGCCCTCCATCTTTCCCAACATCAGGGTCTTTTCCAGGGAGTCTTCTCTTCTCATGAGGTGGCCAAAGTAATGGAGCCTCTGCTTCAGGATCTCTCCTTCCAGTGAGCACTCAGGACTGATTTCCTTAAGAATGGATAGGTTTGATCTTCTTGCAGTCCATGGGACTCTCAAGAGTCTCCTCCAGCACCATAATTCAAAAGCATCAAACATATTGAAGGCTAGGACCTTCAAAGTAAACTCTTTCACTTTATGTAATATGCGCAGAATATTGTTTTTAAGTGTTTGCAGATGCCAGCTGTTCCCAAGAACAATGCAATTCAAGGGTTTCACTTAACAGGCAAGAATTACGGTATTAGCCCAAGTTTCTTAGAAGGCAGCAAATCCCCATAATTCAGGGTAATTTTATAGGGGTTTAGCCAGCAGGTGGCATCGTACATCAGTAAAGATCTGTATCTGTAAACTATTTAATGGAATAATTTGTCTAAGTAGGCAAAGGAAATATGGCAAGCCCAGGATAGCTATGGTTAAAATGTAAGCTATGGGAGGTTGAATAGCCTCAATGCATGCCACAACTCTGTTGAAGATTTAAGGCATAAAGTCCTGGAAGAAAATATTGAGGCTGCAGAAAAGGCAAGGAGACCTTAGATACGCTTTTCCTCACAATGGCATCATGAAATGGACACAACACTTTCCAGGGCTCAGAAATAACTTCTGCCTGAAAGCTATTCCCCAAGAAACCAAGTTACGGTTTATACCAAGGTGTGTTGCAATCCATGCCCTCAAGCAGCAATAGTTTAAGAGTACATTTCTTCACTTCTGTATTTATTTAGCTGAGTGCAAGGCATCAGATGAAGCCGTGGAAATAGGTCCCTTTTTACAGCTGCCATTTTGAAACTGACAGAGGAGTGAGTTGGCATTCTGGGTAGTGTGGAAGGGAAGAACCAGTGGACTAAGCTACTGTTACTTCAGTGTATTATTGCTATTGTTATTATTTCTTAAATTTGTATACCGCCCTATACTTGTAGATCTCAGGGTGGTTCACAACGTAAAATCACAATATTAAAAAAATACGTAATAAAACAAAGACAACTTAATAAACACTTAAAAGGGTATTGGAAGATAATCAGCCCTAGGCCTGCTTGAAGAGCAACATTATTGCCTGGCATCTAAAGAAGCATAACGAAGGTGCCAGGCGAATGTCCCCGGGGAGAGCATTCCACAAACGGGGAGCCACTGCAGAAAAGACCCTGTTCTGCCCCACAGGGTTCAATTATTTGGTGATAGCAAATCTGTGTATTAATGTTAGGTAGAAGGAATAGTAATGCTGCAACTTTAAGAAAAGGTAGTGCCTTTCCCCTTTCCAAATCTCAAAGCAGGCTGGGAAAGGAGGGCATAGTAATATACTAGTTTCTATTGGTTACTCCCACAGTGGGAAAAACCTCTGTCTCTCCTTTGCAACCTAGTTCTGTTTAGTTCTTGCAAGCCCAGGAAGAGGGGTAGACTCCCTTGTTCCTACTTCATAAAGAGCTTCCTAACCACATTCATTCAGAGCCAAAAGAACAGGCTACTGGAATGTGAGTAAATACCTCTATTTGTGCCTTGTGAGTTTCAATAGAATACATGTTTGAGAGCTTTGTGGAGTTTTGTTGATACTAATCATATTGAGAGAAATCTCAGGACGGAACAGACCTGTTCTCATGTTGTCACCCTCAGGACCTCTTGCAGGGGAGACACATGAAGAAGGGCCTCAGAAGATGATCTCAAGGTCTGGGTAGGTTAGGGCTGGACATTACTGGGATTTCAAAGGTGGAATTGATGTTGGGGGAGATTCCAAAATGTGGTGCTCTGTCCTGGATCTTAGGCAAGTCAATGAACAAATTTGGGGTTTTCCTTAAAAAAGCTCAACAACTTTTGGGGTGTCCTGGTTTTTACTTTTTGAAATATGGCAACCCTAGGGTAGGTTCATATGGAGGGATGTGGTCCATGAGGTGTTGCGATCTTGAGCCATTTAAGGCTTTCTAGGTCAAAACCAGCTTTGAATTGAGCCCTGAAACTAATTGGTAGCCAGTGCAGTCAGACCAGGATATATTTATTTAAAATATATATACAGTGGTAACTTGGGTTACAAACACCTCAGGTTACAAACACTTCGGGTTACAGACTCTGCTAACCCGGAAATAGTACCTCAGGTTAAGAACTTTACCTCAGGATGAGGACAGAAATTGTGTGGCGGCAGCGGGAGGCCCCATTGGCTAAAGTGGTACCTCAGGTTAAGAACGGTTTCAGGTTAAGAACGGACCTCCAAAACGAATTAAGTTCATAACCAGAGGTACCACTGTACAGCACCTTTCCATCTACCAGGGTTGGCGAGGCAGCTTGAAATAAATATAAAACGGAAGCCCTGCTTGCATGCAGTGCATTCTGGGTGACATGGAAAATGATGCTGTTTTATATCCCCAGCTGAGGAAGAGGCAGCAAGTCTCTGAATCATAAGTAAGAAGAGGCTGTTGCACTCAAGTCCTGCATGTGGGCTACTCAAAGGTATCTAGGTGGCCACTGTGAAAACAAGAGGGTTGGGCTAGACCTTTTGCCTGATCTAGCAGGGCTCTCCTTATGAGGTGGCAGGATAACTCCCCTCTCCCCAAGTTCCACTTTCCTGGACTCGTAATGAAATCCTTATCAATGATGTCTACTGTTGCCATTGCTCAGAGCAGTTCTTTCCAGCAGGTGTCTCTCTTGAGCTTATTTTTATGACTGGTTAAGAGTAACCTTGCAAAACTATAATTTTTCCAGAGGAAATCCTTGTCCAGATCTTGAGTTAAAGTGCATTGCCCTCGCAGAATAGCATATAGTGCTTATCCAGACTACACTGCGCGGTGGCTGGGGAGAAGGAGGAAAAACAAACAAGATCAATTTTAACAGGGAGAAATGTAAAGTATTGCACTTGGGCAAAAAAAATGAGAGGCACAAATACAAGATGGGTGACACCTGGCTTGAGAGCAGTACATGTGAAAAGGATCTAGGAGTCTTGGTTGACCACAAACTTGACATGAGCCAACAGCTAAGAAAGCCAATGCAATTCTGGGCTGCATCAATAGGAGTATAGCATCTAGATCAAGGGAAGTAATAGTGCCACTGTATTCTGCTCTGGTCAGACCTCACCTGGAGTACTGTGTCCAGTTTTGGGCACCACAGTTCAAGAAGGACACTGACAAACTGGAACGTGTCCAGAGGAGGGCAACCAAAATGGTCAAAGGCCTGGAAACGATGCCTTATGAGGAACGGCTAAGGGAGCTGGGCATGTTTAGCCTGGAGAAGAGGAGGTTAAGGGGTGATATGATAGCCATGTTCAAATATATAAAAGGATGTCACATAGAGGAGGGAGAAAGGTTGTTTTCTGCTGCTCCAGAGAAGCGGACACGGAGCAATGGTTCCAAACTACAAGAAAAAAGATTCCACCTAAACATTAGGAAGAACTTCCTGACAGTAAGAGCTGTTTGACAGTGGAATTTGCTGCCAAGGAGTGTGGTGGAGTCTCCTTCTTTGGAGGTCTTTAAGCAGAGGCTTGACAACCATATGTCAGGAGTGCTCTGATGGTGTTTCCTGCTTGGCAGGGGGTTGGACTCGATGGCCCTTGTGGTCTCTTCCAGCTCTATGATTCTATGATTCTATGATTCTGCACTGTGCCCAAGTTGCTCAGAGCAGCCGACACTTTGAAAAGTCAGGAGATGAACATGAAGGCACTGTTTATACTTGCGATGAAACTCATTGTTATTTGTATTTTTTGCACCCTGCAGTCATCAAACTGTGATTTTTGTGGCGCCTGAAGGTGAGCTAGTGGCTATTTCAGCAGCACTTAATTTTTATGAAATTATTTGACAGAGCATCAAGTCCAACCTCTTGAAATGCAGGAATCACAGCTAGATCATACAGGGCAGATGGCTTAAAAACCTCCAGTGAAGGGGAGTCCACCACCTCCTGAGGGAGTCCGCTCCACTGTCAAACAGCTCCTACTGTCACAAAATACTTTCTGATGTTGAGTCTGAATCTCCTTTCTTGTAACTAGAAGCCATTGGTTTGGTTTCTAGGCTCCAGAGCAGAGGAAAACAAGTTTGTGCCATTTTCATGTGACTGCCCTTCAGATATTTGAAAATGACTATCATATCTCCTCTCAGTCTCCTCTTTTCCAGGCTAAACACACCAGACTGCTTCAACCGTTCCTCATAAGGCTTGTTTTCCAGGCCCTTGATCATCTTGGTTGCCCTCCCCTGCACTTTCCAGCTTGTCAATATCCTTCTTAAATGGTGGCACCCAAAACTGGACATAGTAGTTCCACATGTGGTCTGAGCAAGGCAGAATAAAGCGGGAATATTATTTCCCCTGATCAGGTCACAGGTTCTGTTGATGCAGCCTAGAAATAGCTTATTGTTTGACTTACCACCAGTTTAAGCTGATGTTCATTGTATGATGTTCATGCATTGTTCAAGTTTAATGTATTCAATGGCATTGGCAATTGGATTTTCATTTTTAAAGCACAAAGGTACTTTATTTTTAGACAAAAATAGGAAACAAATATTTAATACTGAAACACAGGTGAATGCATTAATATCAGTGTACTTCTCCACCCAAAAACCAATGATAGGAACTCATTCTATAGTTGGATATCATTTTATAGTTGTTGTTTTCTTGACATCACACCCTGTGATCAACTAACATGAAACAACTACTGTACAAGGCCAATTACCTTTATTGAAAGGAAAGGAAAGGAAACACATCTGAACATGAAGCTATGGAAGCTATGAGGTCAGCATAACCCCGCTGGTGGGAGAAGGCATAAGCAGAACGGTGGCCAGAGATCCCGCGACGGAAGATGCTTTGCCTTCGCTTCCATTTTTCCTCTTCGGCCTTGAACTTCTTGCGATTCTTCTGGACCTTTTAAAGGAGAAAGTTGCACAAAAGGTTAACGAAGAAGCAGGGAAACGGACTCACTTGCTACGGATACAGTATTTTATTCACTCAGAGGCTGGAGGACGTGGAATATAAATCTCAGATTCTTTCTCACAGCCAGAGAGTAAGTGAGAGGTTTTGTATAAAATACATGACCATTGCATCACTAACTGGGTACGTTAACCCCTGCTATGGCTAACTAAAGGTCATTGCTGTGGAACAGATTGACAAGCTGCACTTGAATGCTTTAGGTAGGGTTGTAGTGCAGGGCTTAGGTTCCTGATGGTCTGGGTTTAGGATCCTGATCATCCTTTGACATTAGGGAATATTGGTGGAGGGCTGTTGAGGAATGAAGATTTTAAAAGATTGTCTGAAAATCTGCTCCAGTCAGTGGCAAGAGTTATAAGTCTAATATTGCCACAGCCCTGAGGGAAAGTTTGGGACTAATATTACTTTTTCACTGAGAAAGTAAACAGTGAATATATTTCTAGGATATCTTCTTCTGGTATATATTTATAGCTGACTTATGCACAGGAATAATATTACATTAAGCTGCTGGTATGGATTGCCAGCAAAGTCCCAAGAAAAAGTCTATAGTTCAACAAGTTGTAAACTTAGTTTTATATTTTTGTAAGGTATAAACCAGGTAGAAAAACTAGGTACTGTAGTAGTATTTTAATAATTTAATTTGCTTTTTTCTGCTCTTTCTCTGAGATATATATATAGCTAGCAGCAACTGCTTTAGGGCTGTGCTAAAACTAGGGAAGAGAAGGTTTTTTTTCAACAGAAACTTTCCTATTGTGAAATGTACAGTGGTACCTCAGGTTACATATGCTTCAGGTTACATACGCTTCAGGTTACAGACTCCGCTAACCCAGAAATAGTACCTCGGGTTAAGAACTTTGCTTCAGGATGAGAACAAAAATCGTGCTCCGGCGGTGCGGCGGCAGTGGGAGGCCCCATTAGCTAAAGTGGTGCTTCAGGTTAAGAACCGTTTCAGGTTAAGAACGGACCTCCAGAACGAATTAAGTACTTAACCCGAGGTACCACTGTACTTCTTTTTAGCAGAGGGGTTTTGAGTAGATAAGTTTTGTGGCACTTCCCCCCATTATTTAGAGTATAGGCAGGCAGCATTGTCTTCACTCTCATCTGGCTTTGTGACATCATCACGTGACCAGATCTGACTGGCTGCATGGCATTGTCAGGAAGTCTGTTGAGAGAGAAGGCTAGGCTTTGTGCCCTTATTGTTTCATATTCATGATGGTGGCACACTGCTAAATCTAGCTGGCTGCATTGGGGGCTTACACTGTCTTTGATTAAGATTGTACATGATTTCTGACTAGCTGGCGTCGCTTTACTAAAGTTCCAATTCTATGCACACTTACTGGGAATAAGTCTTATTGAACTCAGTGCAACTTACTTCCTGAGTAATAGGAAATGGCAGCTAAGCTGCAGATTGGAGATAGTCTATAGACTACGTTCACACATGTTAGTTGCATCCATTGTCACGAAGACTTTTAGGAATGAATGAGTCACTGAAGATAAAACCTTCATATCATCTCAGATACAATGTTGAGTAATGGAAGCAGTTTATATATTCAGCTGTGAATCACTGGGCAATTCACGCTGTTCATCAGTATTTCTAGTTGAGATGGCCTTTCCCTCTCTCAACTGCCACTGCAAAATTACCTAAGGACCAGCTTGCCCTAAGAGAGAGAGAGATAAGGCAGAGCAGCTTAGAGATGGCCAACCTAAAAGTCCTCTGCTTGAGGGAACAACTGTGTAGCAGCTACAGGTTTATAAAGGCCTTATATCCACCCCATGCAGTGATGTTTCCATTCTGCTGCAGTTTGGGTTCCACAAAAAAATAATAATCATTTGGCTTGCTGTTCTCTGTTCTCTACAACAGCCCCTCTGCCTCCCCCTACCACGCTATGCCACTGCCAGGCTGTGACATTCTTCTTCTTCTCTTTTAACCCCCCCCCCCTCGCAATAAGTTTAGAAGTTAAGATGTTCCCAGGCTACTATGGGAGAAGTTTCCTTTAGGGGTTCAAGTATGGCGTCTTACACCAAATTCCCAATCTGCAGGAACTTTCAATTAGGACAAAAATAGATGTCATCTAGCTGTTTCTCCTCTGGCCAGCTAGCTTCTGTCACCTCGTTGCTTCACAACTTCTTCATCTTACCATGGTCATTGAGATGCAAATTGTTCAACACACCAGAACCCTCCTTGAACATTATACAAAGCTGTTTTCCACTCTAACACGGAGCGTAAGGTTCCCCTTTAACTGGGTCTTACCAGTTTGTGATCAGGCTGCACTCTTGTGTGGAGAAGGTGGCCTCCCTGATAATTGGTTTTATGGAACATACAGGAAGTGATGAAAGGCCATTGCTTCTGTCCCGATCTGATAAGCTACCTTTGACGCAGGTTCCCTTTTCTCATGATAAACAAAAGTGGCTTTGCTCTTCCGAGAAGAAGAGCCCACTCATGTTGGTTGATAGAGTGCTGTGACCATGAAGTCAGTGTAGTGCAAATACATTAACAGGAAGGTAACATTAAATGGAAGAAAACTGAGATGTTTTTAAAATAATAATAACAACAACAGAAATCTCCCTATTAAGTATTTCGACAAGAAAATAAGGTCTCCCGGTTTTGAAGCTGAGCTGTAGAAAGAACCCACTTGTGACATATAAGCAAATAAATGCATTGGGGTGGGGGTGAAATAAAATTAAGCCAGACAGATCAAATGTACATACCAGTGTTGCTCAGAAATGGTTGCATGGCAACAGAGGGGTGGAAAATTGCCATGACGACAAATAGAAGCAACTGCTGTAGTGGTAACTGAGAGGCAGCTTAAATGTTTTTAGGAACACGTGGTATAGTCCTCCCATGGCTTGGGCTTAGACTTCTCCCTTACATCTGGCTTGGCTTTCTATGTGTAGGGAGATTTCAAAGTGGGGATACAAGTCATCCTCTTTCTGTATTGTGAGATGGTACAGTAAGCTGCAGGATGTGGGTGGCACTGTGGTCTAAACCACAGAGCCTAGGGCTTGCCGATCAGAAGGTTGGCGGTTCAAATCCCCCAATGGGGTGAGCTCCTGTTCCTCAGTCCCAGCTCCTGCTGACCCAGCAGTTCAGAAGCACGTCAAAGTGCAAGTAGATAAATAGGTACCGCTCCGGCAGGAAGGTAAACGGCATTTCCGTGTGCTGCTCTGGTTTTGCCAGAAGCGGCTTAGTCATGCTGGCCACATGACCTGGAAGCTGTACGCCGGCTCCCTTGGCCAGTAAAGTGAGATGAGCGCCACAACCCCAGAGACTGGACTTAACAGTCAGGGATCCCTTTACCTTTACAGTAAGCTGCAGACGGGCATGGTCCAGGAGGCCACACTTGAAAGGACGAATCATAGAATTGTTGAGTTGGAAGGGACCCAACTCATCTAGTCATCTAGTCCAACCCCCTAAAATTCAGGAATTTCAACTCGATCATAGCTCTAACTGTGAAGTAGGTCAATTTTAGAGGAAGACTACTTCATTGGATAACCCTCCCCGCCTAACAAAGAAAAATTTCCTCACACGACAATAATTTCAGCAGTGAAAGCTTGGAAACCACAGAGGGTGCTGCCTTGTATCATGTGTGGTGTTGTGGTTAGAGTGTTGGGCTCCGACCTGAGAGACCAGGGTTCAAATCCCCACTCAGCCACGAAGCTCACTGGGTGACCTTGGGCTATTCAGCCTAACCTACTACACAGAGTGGTTAAAGTTATTATTAAATTTATTACTTGCCCTTTGCCCTAAGGTCCCAGGGCGAGTTGAATCAATTAAAACATACCGATTAAGATGGGGAGGGGTGAACCATGTACACTATCTTGGTCTCCTTGGAGGGCAGGCAGGATATCAATGTACAGTGGTACCTCTAGATGCGAACAGGATCCGTTCTGGAGCCCCGTTCGCATCTAGAAGCAAACATAACTCGTGTCTGCGTATGCGCGGGTCACGTTTTGGCGCTTCTGTGCATGCACGTGACGTCATTTTGAGCATCTGCGCATGCGCAAGCAGCGAAACCCGGAAGTATCGTACTCCGTTACTTCCGGGTTGCCGCGGAGCGCAACTCAAACACGCTTATCCCGAAGCACATTCAACCCGAGGTATGACTGTAATAATAAATATGCAAACAAGCATATTACTATCAGATCTCTTAATAACTGAAGCCCCTGGGCAGCATACATAAAAGTATAACAAGCACATGGTGGATTAAATAAAGTGCACCAGGTCAGAGCCATACCTCCATCTAGCTTAGCACTGTCTACATTGACTTTCAGCGGCTCTCCAGAGTTTCAACCAGGGGTCTCAGCCCCACCTGGAGTTGGCAGGGATTGAACCTAGGACCTTCTGCATTCAAAGCATGTGTTCTACCACTGCTTCTTATCACCTGGATTAGATGAGGCTGTGGAGGCGCTAAACTGGTGCCTAGAGTTGGTACTGGGCTAGGTGAGGGCCAATAAACTGGATGTAGATGCTTCTTGAATCCTGGGTTCTGGTACAGGGTGTGCTGGTTCAGTACCTGTGGCCATTTCTGGACATGGATAGTTTGGCCCCAAAGTGGTCCATACTCCAGAAACCACCTGTAGCAATGTGCTATATACAAAGTTGTTCTGGCAGATGACTCAGAAGCTTCCAGACCCTCCAGGTGTCCCTATTTTCCAGGGACAGTACTGGATTTACATAAACCATCTTGGTTTCTGGTTTGATCCTGGAATCCCCCCCCCCCTTAGGATGTCACTATTTTCATCTGAGAAATGTTGGAGGGGTATGGAGCTATCCGACCCTCAAGCCATCGTAATAGGAAATGTTTAATTTATTGTTATGTTTCTATATATTTGGAAACTGCCCAGAGTGGCTGGGACAACCCGGTCAGATGGGTGGGAGAAATTAATATAATATAATATAATATAATATAATATAATATAATATAATATAATATAATATAGTATAGTATAGTATAGTATAGTATAGTATAGTATAGTATAATATAATATAATATAATATAATATAATATAATATAATATAATAATATATAATAATATATTATAATATAATAATATATAATAATATAATATAATATAATAATATACTGTCCTGGACCCAGAGGTCTCAGGGCAGTTCACAGGATAAAATTAGAATAAAAAACCACAAAAGACATAATCAGAACAACAACCACCCAACAACAACCCCCAACACATTTTTAAAGGGCATAGGTTGTCAATCAACCCAGCTAAAAACAGATTTTAAATTTTTTAAAAAGCAATTTAAAAGAAGAAGCAGTGCTCTCTGCTGGGCAGCAGTCCTTATAAACCTGTTGGGTCTCACCCTGGGCCAGGTGGAGAGAGGTAGTGACAGGGCCCTCAGGCTCTCAGCAGGTATAATAATAATAATAATAATAATAATAATAATAATAATAATAATGGAAGTCCCTATTTTCATTGGATAAATGTTGGAGGGGATGAGCTTCTTTTAGATATATAATATTTTATTAATTTTTCCAAAAATAACAATAACAATACAAAAACAAAAACAAAACAAATTGACTTCCCTCTAGTCCAGGCATCCCCAAACTCGGCCCTCCAGATGTTTTGGGACTACAGTTCCCATCATCCCTAGCTAGCAGGACCAGTGGTCAGGGATGATGGGAATTGTAGTCCCAAAACATCTGGAGGGCCGAGTTTGGGGGTGCTTGCTCTAGTCCCTTCCTTGGTTCTATTATTTATCAACATACTGCATGTCCATTATTAAATTTGAAAACCATTGTCCATTCATAACAAATTACTAGTAGTTTTAAAACCCTGCTAATGTATTAACCTGTGTACAATGCTTCTGTATATATGCAATAAACATCTTCAATTCATCCTTAAATTCGTTGTCGTCTCTTCCTCTTAGTTTCATTCTCAATTTTGCCATTTCAGCATATTCCATTAATTTAACTTGCCAATCTTCTTTAGCTGGGACAGCTACTTCTTTCCAATGCTGTGCTAATAATGTCCGTGCGGCCATAGTTGCATACATAAATAAGTTATTTTGTGATTTTGGTAACTACACTCCTGTAATACCTAGTAGGAAAGCTTCTGGTTTTTTAACAAAGGTTATTTTAAACATCTTCTTCATTTCATTATAGATCATTTCCCAATATTAGGGATGAACTTCAATCAGTACAGAAAACAGTTGCCAGAATTTGGATGGGCACAACCCGGAATTATGCACGTTGTGTCAATTTCTCTGGGTTTACCAGGAAAATACCTCTAGTGATTTAAATGCTGCAGACCACTGTGATGCTTCGCTAATGTGGAGGCATTTTTCAGCAGGTTGAGTTGACATGTTAAGATTATGACCCTTGTCTGTTAACCCAGAGCAATGAGGGAAAGGTTGGGTGCTTTGCAGAACACGATGTTTCCTTCTGCACTTCAAGAGATATAAGGATAAATGCCAGCGCAGTCCCTGCCAGGCTCATTTGAATAAATTCCATTCCAAGAAGGTTAGGGCAGTTGGCTTTTTGAACCACTTTGGATGCACAAGATGGCCGTTGAGCAGCCTGTGATTTGCTTAGAGACCCGGCTGCATATGCTGACAAGGAGATGCCCATTCTAAGGTGATCCTTCTGTGACAGAAGGGACTTGATGAAGACCACTTGCTTTGTGTTGCTGCTTATTAGGTTTTATTTACTTCAGGCTAGTTTTTGGGACAGAGTTCCCTCAGTTTTCCATGAACGAAATGCTCACACACAGGGATGGGGAATCTGTGGCGCTACAGACATGGGTGAACTACAGCTTCCCTCAGCACCAGCCAGCATGGATGATGGTCAGGGATGGTGGGAGTTGTGGTTCAATGGCAGTTAGAGGATGACAAGTTCTTCACTCCTGCGCTACTAAGGGATGTGGGTAGCACTGTGGTCTAAACCACTGAGCCTCTTGGGCTTGCCGATCAGAAGGTTGGTGGTTCGAATCCCCACGATGGGGTGAGCTCTTGTTGCTTTGTCCCAGCTTCTGCCAACCTAGCAGTTCGAAGGCATGCCAGAGCAAGTAGATAAACAGGTACTGCTGCGGAGGGAAGGTAAACGGCGTTTCCATGCGCTCTGGTTTCTGTCATGGAGTCCCGTTGTGCCAGAAGCAGTTCAGTCATGCTGGCCACATGACTCAGAAAGTTGTCTGTGGAGAAACGCCGGCTCCCTTGGCCTGAAAGCGAGATGAGCTCCGCAAACCCATAGTCACCTTTGACTGGACTTAACCACCCAGGGGTCCTTTTTACTATGATGACCCACCTACATCAGAGCTTTCCAAACTGTGTGTCGCCACACATTAGTGTGTCGGCTGCAGTGTGTAGGTGTGTTGCACGAACGCTCCCCAAAGGGGTTAGTTTAACCTCCAGTTTGCTAGTAAGACTGAATTACTGCGTGGCGAAATGGTGCAAAACTGAATCACTGTGTCGCGAAATGATAATAATAAAAAATTATTATTATTATTATTATTATTATTATTATTATTATTATTAGCATGTCTAAAAAGTGTGCCACCGACATGAAAAGTCTGGAAAGCTCTGACCTACGTAAAAGGCAAGTGGTTTTGGTTTTACTCCCCTGACCTCACCACAAGTGTAGGGCTTTTACTTTACTGCTTCTGAATGGATTTGCAGCAGCCGATGTGCTGCTGTAGAAAAAGGCGGCTTTGCTGGTTAACTTAAAAAGTTAAGACCGAAGGTGGTTTTCAGCTGTTTAACTCAGAGAAGACCCATTTAAATTAACGGGCCTAACTTAGTCATGTTCACTCATTTCAGTGGGTCTATTATTATGAATAAAAATATAGTTGAATATTATCCAGAATCTGGAGATTAGATTTATTTTGATTCCAATCTTTGACAGGAAAACAGTGCAAAAATTAATGATTTTAAGGTAGCTGTGTTTGGGCACCAGTGCGAGTGTCTCACCGCCCAAACACAAGGCAGAAACAGGGGCAGGAATTTACACTCTTTCTAACACAGGTCTTTTTATTTCTGGATTTCTTAAAAATCCTGGATTTTTGCATTGGTTTGCTTTTTATTTGCTGTGGAAAGTGTGGTTGTTGTTATTGTTATTTTTGACGAGTAACAGAACAATGTTATTAGTAAACTTAGTAGCAAAGCCATTAATATTAGCATGGCAGTGCAATCCTATGCATGCCTACTCAGAAGTAATTTTCATTGCTGTCGTGTAGGAGGAGGAAAGGCATCCACTCAACCAAAGGCCTGGGTGAAGACAAATCCAATTATGCTGGATTTAATTGATTTTATGTATGTTCTGTTGCTTTAAACTGTCTCATGGGAAGTGACTCAGAAATGAAATAACGAAATCATCCTCACTGTCGTCTTCACCATCATCAAAATCACGGTCCCGTTGTTAATATATAACTACAAAAACATATAATAAATTTGCAAAAATACATTTAAAAGGGGGGGGGGAAGCATGTTGGTTTAAATATTAAGACAAATCAATATTGTTAACATTGCCATTTAGCCATAATCTAGAGAAAAATAATATCTCTATACAAATTAGTATTAAACAGTCTTTGTTTCCTTGAAAAAATGTGTTATCCTTTTTTTTAAAAAAAAAAAGCCCTGCCGGTGTAAATGAAAATACATCTATCATTATTACACCGTATTAGAGAATGAATGAAGGAAGGAATGAATCTTTATTTGCGTCAGCTATCGGCCAGAGCAATAAAACAACGATACGATATACAAAGAATAGAAATAAAAAGTCAATTGTATAAAATACATTTTAGGGTTTCGAATCAATAGTCAAATAGTGGATCTTATTCTGATGGCCGTATTAGAGAGAGTTGTGTTTGCCTGTGTGACTGAGAAAAAGAGTGGTCCACAGCAGCAATTTATTGTGTATAATACTCATATTTTGAGGTGGGGATGCAGGGTGGGGGAAGACATTAGCCTAAGACTAATGCAGCATAGCTAAGTATTCATATCTAATCTTCCTTAAAAAAAAAAAAAAAGGATTGTGTGACTTTGATTTTAACAGTACAGTGGTACCTCAGGTTAAGTACTTAATTTGTTCCAGAGGTCCGTTCTTAACCTGAAACTTCTTAACCTGAAGCACCACTTTAGCTAATGGGGCCTCCTGCTGCTGCCGCGCCGCTGGAGCATGATTTCTGTTCTCATCCTGAAGCAAAGTTCTTAACCTGAAGCACTGTTTCTGGGTTAGCGGAGTCTGAAACCTGAAGCGTATGTAACCTGAAGCGTATGTAATCTGAGGTACCACTATAATGTTAATGGAGGGAGGCGATTAACCATGAAAGTCATTTTGCAATTCCTGTTGCCTCCCTCACTCCCCACTACTGAGAAATCAGTTTGTACCTGTGATTTTTCATAGTCAAATTGACCCCCAATGGCAATTTTGAGGCATGTTTAGGGAGGGGGGGAGGAAATTGCTAAGCGCCTGCTCTCCTAATGCCACTGCCTTAATCAACTTCTCCACTCCCTGTGACTGCATTCCCCTAAAGAAAAAGAAAAAACACATCTATGTGTAATTTGAGCCTCGGGTCTATTAAAAAGTGCTTTAAAACACTACAGTGGAAGTTATTACAACCCGTTCTACAGCTAGTCATTTTCTGTCAGCAACTTGCTGGCTTGAATTTCCAAGAAGATAGGGGGAGTGTATGCGGAGGGGGAGAAGTTTGTGCAAAGCCCAAGTTGCAGCAGTGGTCGTTTTAGTTCAGCTGCCCTCACAGACCCACTCCAGCTATATCCATTGAATCCAGGAAGCTGCATGCAAGCACAAGAATAAAATGCACTTTCTAAATTAAGTTGCCCAGAAGCTGGGCAGTTTTAATAAGTTCAGGCTCTTCTGTTATCTAGAACACACACACACACACACACACACACAGAGAGAGAGAGAGAGAGAGAACGCAAGACAGCCTTACAACATGATTTGGGAGAGAAATGGAGGCATGTGTGATGTTTCATTTTAAAAACTACAACTCCCAGAGTTCAGTAGTTCCTGCAGGTGCTTCTGTATATCCAAATAAAGAGTCAACAGCGAGGCTGCAGGAGACAACTGTTATGAATTGTGCAGCTTACGCACAATCCTGTGCTTCTTGCATGCAACCATGACACCCCTTTCAGGGTCTGGAATTTGATAAATCAAAACTAAATGTTATCTGAGATGGACTATCTCAGATCAATGATAGAAAAAGATGTGAAGTCTGGCTGAGTTGCTAAGTTTGTCAATTAGGGGAGTGTGATATAATGAATGTTGAGGCAGTACTTAAAGCCTGCAGTTCTGAACAGAACAGATTTTACATGCTGGAAATGCCCAGCAGGAAATGCACGTTTGCTCCATATATGGTGGAAATGTCCAATCGTAACTAATTATTGCAGGCAAATAGTACAGGCTGTCTCTGATCTAATAAGGGTTACTCTGAGACTTACCCCAGTGTTGATTCTGTTTAATGTCATTGAGAATGAATTGGTTAAGAATCTGAAGCCATTAGGATATGTGCTGCTGGTAGCTGCTAAGCTGGTGGGCTAGAAAATGGAAGTGTCAACAAGCTCCAAGAGAAGTGGGAGTGGTTAATAAATTGTATGGATTTGGCTGATATGGGTAAATTAGCTGAACTAGTTCAAAAGAGAGAAGGGAGGTTGTTACGTATTTAGTGGTTTGTGTTTGCCTGAGATTGAGTCTGGACTAAGGCTTCTGAGCTCCTGTGTTCTGATTCGATACATGATGTCCAATCATAGAACATTTCAGGATTTGGGCCTCTGCCATTGGCCCTTGAACTCTGAGTCGTGATTCGCAGCTTGGAAGTTTAGACAGCCAATCACGTTGGGAGTGGGAGTGGCACAGGCTTTCAGGAACGTATATAAGCAGTTCCTTGTCCCTGTTTCCCAGTTATGTAGTTGAATAAAGGTTCTTGCTGTTATCGCTGTGTCTTGCCTTGTGGGAACCCACCTACCCTGAGGATATCACAGAATGTTGCATTTGCTGAAAGATGGAGCAATTTTTGCTGCATGTTAAGAGTACAAGATTCAGAAACAGGACTGGAAAGACATCTGTTTTTGTAAATAATATAAATAAGTCAAAAAGAAGGGGGGTAGGTGCCATTGTATCAAAAAGAAGTAGGCTACTTATTAAAAATGTGTGAATAGATGTTAATTGACACAAACTTTCATAAACAGCACACTAACAACAGGCTCGTTTTAAAATAGTTGAACACTAATAAAAGAGTAAAACTAATCATGCAAGCTGTCATTTCTAAAAGCGCATAGAAAAGTCAGGATGCAGTAAGTCTAGTCAGGAGAAATATTGTGTGTGGCAGGGGTGGGTCTTGTCTGCCTGCAGCAATAAAGAGAAATTATTCCAAAACATCAGCCTTAAGGGACTGATACACCACAGAGAAACAACAAATATGTAGCAGACATTGGAAACATAATGGGAAGTAGGGAAGATGGATGCAATTCTGTGATTTAAAAAAACAACAATGGTTTTAATAAATGAGAAGAGGCCTTTTATTATGCTGGAGCATGTATGGATTATAGCCTTTCAGGCTTGGAGATAGAGTCTGAAACGTTTGTGGTTATTATTGTCAAACTCTTTTCTTTCTCAGATTTAGCCAATTTTTGTAGCCAGCTGAACAAACTTGTTGCTCCCTAAATAGACATGTGTACGTTTTGGTGTGACAATCTGAAGTGCTTATTGGAGAGAAAATAAACACATGTATTTGAGCAGTTTTGGAGCTGTTTTTAACAGAGTTGTGCATTTCTAAGAATGTTGCCTATCCATACGAGTGCTCATGCAGCCCTTCAAAAATAGAGAGGGGAGAAGGCAAAACTACCTGTTTCCCCAGAGCAATGACCAACTGTTTCTTTATTATTGATATTATTATTATTATTACTTTATTTTTTTAGGAAAACAAGTAATAGTCATAAATAAATAAGAATAAAAATGTGCACCCCACCACCGAGACCATTCCATTGTAACTATCCAACCTCCCAAAATTTCAACACCTCTTAAGATGGTTTGACCCCCTTTCCATTTTAACAGTACAAATTCTACAAACACCTTCCATATCTCCTCAAAATCATTTCTCCTGCAAATTCCCTGTCTTACCTTAATGGCACATGTTAATTTATCATTAATGGCTATATCCCACACCTATTTATATACCATTCTTCCATTTTATATTCCTCTTGCCCCTTTCACTTCCTAGCTATAATAACTCGTGCAGCTGTCAATAAATTTGTGAGCAAGCCCTTCATAGCCTGCAAACCTTCTCCCCCATCGTAAATTGATAATAATGCTACTTCTGGGCTTTCGTCAGCTTTAACCCAGTGATTTCTGTTATCTCCTAAAACATCCTTTACCAAAAAATTGTACGTATTTACACCCCCACCACATGTGAACATAGTTCCCGGTTTCCTGGCATGCCCTCCAACATAACACCGAATATTCCTTGTTTATTTTATTTAATCTGTTGTTGTTGTTGTTTAGTCATTTAGTCGTGTCCAACTCTTCGTGACCCCATGGACCAGAGCACGCCAGGCACTTCTGTCTTCCACTGCCTCCCGCAGTTTGGTCAAACTCATGCTGGTAGCTTTGAGAACACTATCCAACCATCTTGTCCTCTGTCATCCCCTTCTCCTTGTGTTCTCCATCTTTCCAAACATCAGGGTCTTTTCCAAGGAGTCTTCTCTTCTCATGAGGTGGCCAAAGTATTGGAGTCTCAGCTTCAGGATCTGTCCTTCCAGTGAGCACCCAGGGCTGATTTCCTTCAGAATGGATAGGTTTGATCTTCTTGCAGAGTCTCCTCCAGCACCATAATTCAAAAGCATTTATTTAATCTGACTGATGTTAAATACCATCTCCAAACTATTGTAATTTTCTTTTATTCTTATGACCAACTATTTCAATGTGTCTTTTTGCAGACAGCAACAGCAATGAAACACTGTTGTTTCTCAAAACTTCATCTTGATCAGGTGCCACTAACAAGAGGGAGGCCTGAATCCAGCTTTTGCTCTGATTCTCTCAACCTCAACTGGTCCTTTGCCCAAGCAAATTTATAGCACATGTGTTGTTTATTATTATGTGTTTCCTTCTGTTAGATCAGAGTGTGTATATGTTCCCCATCTCCAACACTCAATTTTCTTGAAAAAGAAAGGGAAAGTTTGTCTCTGTGTAGCCCAAGGATGGGAACCTGTGGGCCTTCAGATATTGGTGTACTATGGCTACCATCATCCCTGACCACTGGCCAGGCTGGCTGGAGCTGATGGGATTTGTACACAAACAAGAACCATAGGTCTCCAGCAGGAGCCCCACCCCTGCCTTGCAGCAATAAGTTGGACTCCAACATCTGGAGAGACAGAGTTTCCCTATGTCTGATGTGCCTTGGTGGGGGGGATAAAACAATGTGAGGCTCTATTCTGTGCAACTACAACACCCCATTATTCCAAGAAAATTTGACCACAATCCTTGCATGCTTCCCCAAAAGTACTCTGCAGCTAGTCTACTAAGGCTGCAGCTTTTGTGATCCTTGAAAACCATTTTTCTTTGGACATACCCTTGTCTTCTTCAGCACTAGAGCAAACATTGAGTTTTGTTCTTTTAAAGAAAGAAAGGTGCTTCTTTTGCTTAGTAGAACCATAGGATTGTAGAGTTGCAAGGCTGGTCTTGAATTGTCAGCCTTCTTTCGACTTAAGCCCTTGATCCCTTTTTCTCTACCCTTGATCCCTTTTTCTCTAACATGCCAGGAGTCGGGTTGCAACAAGGCGACATTGCAGACCCTGGCACTAGGACCTCCCAGACGCCTTTTCTGAAATGCTGGCTGGTAGCATGTCAGCGGTACAGAGACTGAGCGGCTCTCGCTGTTACACAAGAAGAAGGGTAGCAGCCGCAGGAGCATCCTTTGCCTCTTGAAAGCCAAGGTACCTGTTTATCTGCTTGCCGTCCTCAGCATCCTTAACCTGCCAATTGCTTATCAGAGGCTAGCAGAGTTTAGCTGCAGCGGCAGAACACCAGTGGCAGCATTTTCCCCTCCCTCCTCTCATACCTGTGTTTTCTTGCGTCCGTAGAGAGAGCAGACAGAAGCAACAGTGCCGTTAAGAAATGGGCTAATTATTTTCCAGCTGGCAGAATCCAGAGGGATTATTTCACACCAAAAAGTGTAAGTAGCTTTTATATCATCTCCCCTGCATAGCTTGTCACTACTGCTTTTGCACCTTAATCTTTTGCAAAAAGAACCACACACCAAGCCTCAAACCAAAACAAAGCACATCCCCCTTTTCTAGAAACCTTCCAGTTCTCTTGTGGGGGCAGTTTATGAAATAAAATGTTCATATTTGTTATAACACATGCCCCCCCCCCAAAAGTCCTTGCAAAGTCCAGTATGGGTCATGTGCTTTTTTTGCTTGTTTATGTATGGTCAGAGATGATTTTCTGTTTGCAATTATCATTATTATTTTTTCTGCTGTGTTCTCCATGGCCACTGAAAGGAGGGCAGGGGATAAAGCAATTGGAAGAGGAATGACTTGTGTTAAAACCAGGAAGGAGCTAGCGAGCGTGGGAAACCAAAATACTTGAATTTATTCCAGTTTGGTTCCATTGTCCTCTGTGAAATGAAATAGTTTTTATTCAAACTACTTTGACATGCCCAGGTTCTGGGCCAGATTCCAAGGGGGCCCAATTTTTATTTTGAGACAAGCCTCACCCCCAAGAAAAACATCTGGCGATTTTGTGCCATGCCACGACAGTTCTTTAAAAATTAGACTATCAGTGGTGCTGTAGAGGTGAAAGGGTCCAATCCTGCATTGCAGGGGGCTGGGACTAGATGACCCTTGGGGTCCTTTCCAACTCTGCCGTTCTAGGAAACCATATGTCAGGTTAGTTTACATGAAAACACAGGAGCAACAAACATCCTCATAAAGAATCATATGCACAGGCCTGCATGTTGAGAGACAAGGAACATTGCTTGAACCCAACTCTCCCTCAAAATACCACTCTCTTGCAACAAGAGGTGTACTATTTGCATGTTAAATCAGAAGTGAATCTTATTTACATGCTTAAGTTTGCTCCTTTTTGGTTCTGTGCATCAGGCGTGGTTCAGTTACAAGTGGCTTTCTCTGCAAGAAAGGGAGTCAATCTGGATGTGCGGCAGCAGAGTTAGATCAGTGGATCTGAACTATTGGGGTATGTTGTCATTTTCAGCAGAGAAGTGGCAAGAGGAAAGAGGTGTGCTTCCCCACTGTGGTTCCTTGCAGCCCACCTTTCCCCCTGCGAGGCAGCAAGATCCCTGGCTTGAGAGGAAGCAGGTGGGGTAGAGGAAACTGAAGGGTGGAAAAAGGACCCAGCCCATCACCCCAGCTATAGGCCTGTCTATCACAGCTCCTCCCAGCTGTTTTGCAGCCATTTTGTGGTTTACCAGCCCCGGACCAGCTGCCATTGTCTAATTCTGGGGTGGGGAAACTGTTAGACTCCAGCTCCCATCATCCCTGACCACTGGTCCTGTTAGCTAGGGATGATGGGAACTGTAGTCCCACATCATTTGGAGGGCCGTGGGTTCCCCAACCCTGGTTTGGTTCAACCCAGACTAGAAGGTACCACTGAGGTTTAAACAGGAGCTGATGGCAGAGGGATAGTTTGACAAACCTTAAACAAGTCTCTTAAATTTTTTTTTAGCTTTTTTCAGATTTTGAAATTTATGAACAGTTATCAAACAACCAACATAAAAAGAGAATTCTGAAGAGTCTCCTGGACTTCCTCATCCCCTTTGTGGGTCCTTGTATAATGCTTTGCTCCTGCATCTTGTATTAATCCAAATCTATTAAATGCCCCTCCTGCTCCTCCTCCTCCTCCTCCTCCTTCTTTAGCAATCACTCGTAGCTGAGTAAGATTGTCTTCCATAAACATGGTTTTAACAGTGAGTCCATAAGTGACTATGGAAGTTCAATATTAAACTTCAAGAGTTATTCCAATCCTACTAATAAATTTAATTGTTTACAATAGTTTTTAAGGTAAATTATATATTTACCCCACTCCCTATTAAAATTTTGCTCTTTCTGATTTCTGATTCTTCCAGTCATTTTTGCCATTTTGGCATAATCCATCAACTTAATCTGCCATTCTTTTCTGGTAGGAGCTTTATCTTCTTTCCATCTCTGGGCTAGTAACATCTGAGCAGCAGCGGTTGCGTGCATAAATAGTTTTTTTCTGATCCGTTGGAATTTCGGCACCTAGAATTCATAAAAGAAAAGTTTTGGGTTTTTTAAGAAAAAGTTATTTTAAACATTTTTGAAAATTCACTGTATATCATCTCACAGAATTCTTTTAGTATTTTACATGTCCACCACATATGATAAAAGGTGCCTTCCTTTTCCTCACATTTCCAGCATGTATTTGACCTTGCTTTGTACGTTTTAGCTAGTTTACTGGGAGTTAACTACCAATGATTCATCATTTTCATATAGTTTTCTTTCAACGTATAACATGCTGTAAACTTCAAATCCCAGTTCCATAGCTTCTCCCTTGCTGTAAGTTGTATATTATATACTTAAACATCTCCATCCTTTAATGTGCCCATATGTTTCTCCATCTTTTAATGTGCCCATATCATTTTATTCACATATAAGAGAAACTTTAGATATAAGACTCCTATTTTCCCATCTGTTGTTGGGCAGCAAAAGAAAATCTTGATTTTCTACTGACAATAAAAATAAATGGTCTGTTGCCTATATTGTATTCCATTCAGCTGCTTAAATTTTGTGTCAACCATTTATGACGGGGCACTATGTCTCTTTGTTTATTTTCCCTAAATAAACAGTTAATGAAAAGGGGTGCCATTCTGATCCATTTTTAAAAAAAACCACAAAGAGAACTGTCACTGATTTAAATAGGATAAAAATTGCATCCAAGATAACCTATTAATTGCTAATAAACATGAAACGGACATATGTTGGGTTGTGTTTTATTTAAAGTTCCTATCATAAAAGGAAGTTTTCCTTCTTGCAGCAGTTTTTGTGCTATCTTTCTTGTTGAGCCTAAAGCTGCAGCCATATAATGGGGCAGTAGCCATGGCCTTGTGGCTACTGGCTTGGCAGGATCATAGAACAGCTCTTCCCGCAGAATAACCCAAAAACTCTGTGCTGGAGTGTCCAAGGTGGCTGAAATCTTTCTCCGAGTCAAACCCATCTTGTTTTGTTGCTTTGACCAATTTGCAAATCCAAATTAACTATCCAAACACTGTTTAAACCAGATAGAACAGCATGCATTATTCGAAAACGGTGTTAAAATTGCAGAAGAAGAAAACAGAAAACAAAAAATGTTCCTCAAACAACTGTAGGATGGAGTATTCCTGAATTCAAATGAGGTTGCAAGTAAACTCAGTGGAAAACAGCAACTCCATGCATGTGTACTGATATGACAGGAACTTTATATCAAACAGCACCCAACAGGTGTCAGGGATGTCTGCTGGTGAGAGGCAGAGCCAGAGCTAATGATGGACTTCTTCTTCTTCTTCTTCTTCTTCTTCTTCTTCTTCTTCTTCTTCTTCTTCTTCTTCCCACTATGGCTTAACTAATCCATGGCAAGGACCACCCTGCTTCACTTTTCATCATGGCTACCTGAAGTTAGAACTCCCATGCAAGTCTACTCAGAAGTAAGCTGGATTAAATGGGGCTACTCTAAGGGAAGTAGGCAGAGGATTTTTGCGTGTGCCGACAACAAACCAATGCAGCTACTGTTCTGGTATGCGACTGAAAGTAATTCCTTTCTGACCTCAGTGTGCTCTGTATACATACATGCACACAAAACCCTACACTGCCCCTTCCAGTTCTTCTTAAAGTATACAGAAGGGAGGCTCTTTAAAAAGCCAGGAAATATGAGGAGGAAGATGCCAGGAGATGCACAAAATTAAGACAGGGGGCCACAGGTTGCCCATCTGTTTTCACTTGGATAGTTCTGCACTGACTGACTGGCACTCCTTCTAATGTCTATGGGCGACATCCAGCTTTGCTGATGCAATGCACTTTTGTATGAAAGACAGAGTTCCTGTCCCCTCCACACATACATAGATGACCTCAACATCAGCTCTGGGATGTTGGGGGCCTTTTTGATCAGATGCAGGTGTGGGGGAGAGAGAGGAAATGGAAGTCCCATTGCTGGGCCAGCATTGGATACAACTGTATTGGGGGGGGGTCATTTGTTGGGGGAGATGATCTATTTGTGTAATCAACGCTTGTGCAGAGGAACTCTGAAGTTTGTTAGTTTTGCTTCATGTACCGGGGCTCTCACTCTGTAAGGAAAGATGAGTGATCTCTTTCATCTTACTAGAAATATCTGCTTCTCCATCGAAATCACTTAACCATGCTACTTAATGAAATCTGAAATGGAAGTGTGGATGGAGGCTCATGTTTGGAATCCAGATGCTGAAAAGATATGCACCTGATAGCCATAATATCAGACAGATGTTTGTTCCATCCAGTGTAACATCTTTGTGCACATAATTGTGCTAAACTGAAGTGTAGAACTGATTGAAACTAAAAAAAGGAAAGTGTGAGCCCTGCAGTGGTAGATGCCCGGTTCAGTTAAACTGATTTAGTTTACTTAACCTCAACAACAGCTCATCACAAAATACTTTAAAGAAAAGGGCAACATTGTAAGCACAAAAATAGCAGCAGTGGCAGAGTTTGCTTCCAGTAGTGGTACTAACAACAAATGCTAGATTGCTACATGCTACAGTGAAGGCACCCCATGAATAAGAATAATAGCCTTTACTTAAATTCCTGGATGAATGGATGAAAGATTCTGAACTGCTGGGATATCTCTAAAAGGACATACACAACCTGATTAGTCCTTGGATTTTTAAAAAGTGCTATCACACTAGGTAGAGGTAGGATAAAACCATAGACTTGTAGAGTTGGAAGGGACCCCTGAGGGTATAATACATAAATAGACCTGAAATCTCCCTGACAGCCTCTGTTTATTTGGAATCGCTAATTCAGCAAGGCAGATTCCTTCCTATTAAATTTAATAAGGTTGCTGTCAGTTGAATGATATGTTCATGGCTCCTACAGGTGCTCTGTGAAGATGGAGATTTGTTGCATTAACTGACTTGCCAATCAGAATTAGAGGTGCTGCTGCCTGGACTGACCTTATACAACAGATATGAGAAAGCATTGCCCTCATCTCCCTGACAGAAACCCTTAGGTAGCTGCTATTGTTTTGCCATTGTCAGATCTTAGTTTGCAAGCTCCTTGGGGCGAGATCCTGCTTTTCTCACTTATGCTATGAATCAAATGTTGGGGAAGAAACAAATAATAAACAGGCCACCCATTAATGGCTGGAAAATTACTTTCAAAAATGGAATTCATTACCCAGTTCACAGAGACATTTCGCAGGAGCATAGGAGAACTATTTTATTAAAGGAATAATTTCATCATCATCTCCCTTACTAGCAAAATGACTGTTATTTTCATTGATGAGTATGTGGAATCCCTGGGTCCTTTCCAGGCAGGCACACATGGTGTCTCCTGCAGGATCCTTACTAGTGACAGCTGGGCGCTACAGGGCCTTAGTAAGCATTATGAAGAAGTACCACATCTCCCTTACTCCCCAGCGTCTTCACAGTAACAGCTAGTAAAAGTAATAAGCATCATGACTTCATGCCCAGAGAAACGTTGATGTTGTGTCATGTGTTACTGGGCAGACACCTGTCAAAGCCAGAAACACATCCTTCATAAAATCTAGTTAGGCTCTTGGTAGTGAGGTGTTGTGCCTAAGTCCATTGCTTTACTTTTACTCATAAGACTGATCGGGAGGAGAACCGTTCACTTTTATGGGAGAAAGAGGAGTACCCTTCAAACAGCATTCTTTGGGGGACATCGATATTTCAAGGGAAGGTTGAGTCATGTGAGCTCAAAATGCGACATCCCAACTCAAAAAAGCCCTTCTCTTTTTCAGTTAGGCCCAACCTTGTTCAAATAGAGTCCAGTTCAAAATGGGGTTTGCTAGTCTCCCTGTCAGTCTTCCCCAGCAAACAACCCCCCTTAACTTTTGAAAAGGGGTAGAGTAACTTGCAAGGACACTTAAAAAAACCCAAATTTGAAGTGTACTAGGTTTGGCTGTGTTCAAAGATCACTTCTTGGGGAATATTATTTTCCCTGCACCTTTTGTTCCCTGCCATTAACAAATCAAACCTACTCCAGTCTGTAGATTTGGGTGCTGTTTTGGGTGTCATACAAGGGCAGCAAACTGTTAGTTGTTTTATTTATTATTGTTGCGTTTTTGCTGTTCAAGTAGGGTGAAAAACACTGTTTGCCTGTCTCCATTTCCAAATAACTTGGCCAGCTTTGGATGCTATGGACCTTGAGCTAGAAGGTTGGGGGACCATTTCCTGCTCTGTCTCTCAGGCGGCAAAATGTATTGGGCTGGCAGTGGAGGGGAAGGTGACCCGGCAGAGGTGTCATTGCCATGTGTCAGGATGGTGAGAGAGAGGGGCAGAACATTGGCAAGATGGGAGCAGGAGCGCCAGATCGGCTCCTCTGGTGTGCTGTAACTGGCCCAAAATGAGCGAATGGAAAGAAAGGAGTTTCCTGTTGAACAAATGGACACGGTTTAATGGCATACCGTCAGCTGAGAATTTAAATGCCAGGGTATCATTCCTGTCTCTGTTTCCTGTGTGTGCTCTGGCAATTCAGGATGCTCAGGAGAGCTTATCTGAATCCAAATACACTACAATCTAATGTGACTTGGCCGACAGTGTGCCTCAGGCCACGTTCAACAGCACAATGGGGGGTGGGGAGGCAAAACATGAGTTGGACAGCATTAATAGAGCCTTTGAGCCAGGTTTGCTGTTGACCAAATGGTGTGTTGCCAAAGTATATTAAACCTCTTGGTATTAGGATATGGCCACGAAGAATATATACATATATGTATGTGTGTATCTGTATACACTGGTACCTCGGGTTAAAAACTTAATTCATTCTGGAGGTCTGTTCTTAACCTGAAACTGTTCTTAACCTGAGGTACCACTTTAGCTAATGGGGCCTCCCGCTGCCGCCATGCGATTTCTGTTCTCATTCTGAAGCAAAGTTCTTAACCCGAGGTACTATTTCTGAGTTAGCAGAGTCTGTAACCTGAAGCATCTGTAACCCAAGGTACCACTGTATCTATATTTATATATGATTTTTTTCCTATGCTTTTGGACACCCGTTGAGATATCGTAAGCAAATTTTGCAAGATGGTTCCTGGTACAAGGAATGTTTAGATACAATTGGACATCATTTCGAATGAAGATGGCGGGCTGAACCTTTCAAAACTTCACTGATTTTAACCACTGATCTTAAAACTGTACTGAATATTTTAGTTTCTTAGAATTCCTGAGCAACCCTGGGTAGGAGGCATGCTGCTTATGATGGCAGAAGACACCTGAGTTTGGAAAATAAATGCCTTTAATCGAAATCTGTGAGCTTTTCACCCCAAGAAGCTATGTAGTCTAGCTGACACTCTAATCAAGTAACTTGTCAAATATTGTCTCTATGCAACAGCATAGCATTTGACTACAGTCATTTCTAATCAAATATTTCAAATATGCCACTGTGTAGATGACATTATGTTATCATTTCTCAGCCTCCACCACCCAGCAATATAAAAAAATTCTATTTCATCGCACTGTCCTTTAATAGCAAGTGTAGGAGTGAGAGCTGGTTGCTCCTAGCCCAACAATAGTTGGGAAGCACATTGGCTGAGTGCTGAACTTAAGGTGGGAAAACTGAGTAACTGAGCAAAATTAAAATTGACAGATCCACCCATCCCTAGCTACTGGTCCTTTTAGCTCCATTGGAGGAGCCATGTTGGATAGCTTTTGTCTCTTTCCTGTGCGTCTTCCATAGAAAACATTCCTTGTTGATTGCCTTGTGTCTTATGGATGGGCTGGACCCATGCTCGACTGAGCAATTTAATTTGGCAGAATCCCACTAACATAGAAGAGATAATCCAGCCATTCATTAAAGGAATTTGGGTCATGAGGGACTTAAATTGCAAGTTATGCTGCTTGTTATGAGCATGATTAATAAGAATCACAAGGTAAGCAACCCAACTACCAAGGAGGAAAGAAAGAGAATTTAGATAAGAAAAATGCAGAAAGGATTGGACAGTCTTGGGACCATGTTAGAACTTTCTCTTCAGGAGTATAAACTAAATGCGTTGTTTATGCAGGAGATAAAGACTGATCTCTCTGTAAGTCTGTCCCTCTGTTAAGACAAAATAAAAAAATTCCTTCCAGTAGCACCTTAAAGACCAACTGAGTTAGTTCTAGGTATGAGCTTTCGTGTGCATGCACACTTCTTCAGATACACTGAAACAGAAGTCACCGGACCTTTCTATATAGTGAGAAGGTGGGGAGGGGTATTACTCAGAAGGGTGGTGGGAATGGGTGATTGGCAGATAGCTGCGATGAGCCTGTTGACGACTCTTAACGACTGCAATAGGTCTAACAGGAAAAAGCAAGGGGTGAGAAGGTGAAAAATGGCTTTGTCATGTATAATGAGATAAGAATCCAATGTCTTTATTCAAACCAGGTCTCTCCATAGTTTTAAGTTTGGTGATAAGTTGCAATTCAGCAGCTTCTCTTTCCAGTCTATTTCTGAAATTCCTTTGTAATAGAACAGCTACTTTGAGATCTTGTATAGAATGTCCTGGGAGATTGAAGTGTTCTCCTACTGGTTTTTCTGTCTTGTGGTTCCTGATGTCGGATTTATGTCCATTTATTCTTTGGCGTAAGGTCGTGCACACGAAAGCTCATACCTAGAACTAACTCAGTTGGTCTTTAAGGTGCTACTGGAAGGAATTTTTTTATTTTGTTTTGACCATGGCAGACCAACACGGCTACCTATCTGTAACTGCCTCTGTTAAGACTAACTAAAAGTGTGAGGCTTATTTGGTTTTATATGATGCTTAAGGAAATCCTAATATGGTAGATCCTTGTTTCATGTTCTGCTCATCCACTTCATGGCTGCAGAAGGTCACTTTAGACAAAGCATCTTTCTTACATGGAAAGGTATCAGGTAAAAGCTGGAACAGCTGTCAAGCCTGCTTTCAACTGCGAAAAGGTTAACTGAACAGAAATAAATAAATAAGGGCAAGTTTGTAGTGGAGAGACAAGAGGTATTCCAAAATGCTGCTTCTGCTTCCTAGAATAGCCATTGCCATAGCAAAGAGTCCAAGCTCCCACTTTGGATTGGATGTGGGTTTTTGTCTGGGGCTGCATGTAGATCTATAATAAACTCGCTGCTGATGTGTTTGCCACACATAAAGAAAAACGCCTTTTGAGAAACAGAGGCGTTGCCTTGATTGCTTGTTGGTCAGCTGGGAAGTGGGCACTCTCTGCTCTTTATTTGATCTCACCTTGCTTCCTGACAAAGTGGAGCAATGGTGGTCAGGCGAATTGTTCATATTTGGACCCAGTCCTTGCATGCTGGAAGAGAGTGGATTTCATGCTCTTTATTCAGCTTATAGTGGTGAGGAGGAATGGAAGTTCCCCCACAATATCTGCTTTATATACATTATTTACACAATGGGCTGCACGTGATTGGCTAATTCCGGGATTCTCCTGTAGCCCAATCAGGTTGTGGATTCACCTCCACCTGGACCTGGATTGGGTGGCTCCTGCAGACCAATCATACTGCTGCATTGTTCTAGGACCAATCAGACTGCTGCATTCTGAATCCTATTGTTCTAGGACCAATCAGACTGCTGCATTTTGGATCCTATTGTTCTATGACCAATCAGACTACTGCATTTTGGACCCTATTCAACTCAGTACATAACACATGCATTTATGTGAACATCCTTCATATCAGCATGTAGTAACAGATGTTTTTCAGAAGCTCACCGAATGCGTTCACCCGAACGCTCGCAAAGATTTGGTTGTGCTTTTGTGGCACTTGCAACTCCGATTTTGTGCATTGTATTGTACCGTTTATGGAAGCTGCTTTGTGAGAGTGTTTGCTACAAAACCTTTTGTCCTGTGACCGATAAATTCAGCCAGAGCAGGCTTCCCTGCAGATGGTAGTTAGAGTCAAATGTCCTTTCTAGCATCTGGGAATGGGGGGGAAATTTCCTGCAATTGCTCATTTCATTTCTGATGGCTGGGACCACCTTGGTCTTCTTCTCTCCTCAGGGCTATTCCTGGAAGTAGAGAGGAATACATGCACAAAATTTTGAGCACATGAATACAATCTATGTCCTTACTGTATTTCAAACAATATCCGTTATTTTTTGGACTTCCTTTGAATTGGCATTACTTTTCCTCCATACTTTGGTCATCTGTTTACCAGAGGATATTCTTTTTTAAATTAATCATTTTATTTTTTCTATATCATTTATTTAAAAGTTTCTCAAATTGGAAGCAGAATTTAATCAGCTTGGGTGGTGAACAAATACTGCATCACATTTCCCTGGCACTTTCAAATGCTGGTTATTACATTTACATTCTCCACTGTAATAATCTCATTACATTTGCTAAACTGCCTCGTGTCACAAGGGTTTGTTTTACTAAATGAAATCTCAGAAATAAACACCGTAGCATGCGTATAGGGAGAGATCTTTTTTAGTGGTGGACCCACCATGAAAGCACACTTATTTTAAGCATTTGTGCTTATTTTAAGTCTCCTCCCTTGCCCTGGACCAAGTTCAGGAGAAACTTGTTCTCCCAGTTTGCTGCAGATGCTGGATTTGCACAGGGCTGGTTGGCTGGCCCTTGCACTGTTTCCAAGAGTTAAAAAAACTAAGCAGCACTGTTAAATAGGGTATGTTAAAGTCAAAGTATTCCTGAAGGAGCATGTCCACCCCCATCATTCAGCCTGGACACTGAGGCCCACCTTCGAGGGCCTTCTGGCAAGTCCCTCACTGCGAGAAGTGAGGTTACAAGGCCTTCTTGGTAGTGGTGCCTGCCCTGTGGGATGTCCTCCCATCAGATGTCAAAGAAATAAACAACTATCTGACTTTTAGAAGACATCTGAAGGCAGCCCTGTTTAGGAAAGCTTTTAATGACTGATGTTATAGTCTGTTTGTAGTGTTCTGTTGGCTAGAGTGGCTAGGGAAACCCAGCCAGATGGGCAGGGTATAAATAAAATAATAATGATGCTGCTGCTAATGATGATGTTGAAGAAGAAGAAGTGTGTGAGGGGCAGTGAACTGGGAGGTGGGCAGGGAGGAGGCAGTGCTTTCCCTGCAACAGAAAGGATTTACCTACACAGACATCCATACAGATATTCAGAGAGGGGTGGGTCTATGACTCACAAGTAGAGCATCTGTTTCGCTTTTAGAAAGTCCTGGTCATCTCCATGCATCGCCATCTAAACAGGGTTTCAGGAAGTAGAACTGGACAGAATTCAGTTTGCTGTAGAAGCCACAGTCATTCAGGGTAGACCACATGGGTCTGGATGGACAAAAAAGCCAATCCACTGTAAGGCTACGCCATGTGTTCATCCTTTATTTAGATAGTGCAACCTTCTCTTAACAAACATATTCTTGTTTGCAATTTTGCCAGAGATGCACTCTTTTTTTGCAAAGCAATTTCCCCAAATATACTGAGCGCGGTATCCAACAAAGCACTTCTGAGACCTGAACAGCTGGTACTAACTTATCACATTTATTTACACCACAGCTCTGCTTTAGGAGAAAGGGTGGTTGTCCTTCATATTGCCTCTAAATCCCTCCATTCTCTTCCTCAGTGATGCATAAAAATTTCAAAGCATGAGGCCTTCAAACCTTTTTTTAATCGGCTCTCCGGTTTGGCTGTCCTGTGTCTTCAAATCAGGTGGTGATGATGTGTAAAAAAAAAGTCGTACTTCCAATAAGACACACACACACACACACACACACGTTCTTTGATGTATCTCCCCCCCCCCCGTGCTCTGCCTAATCTTGTTTTATATGGTTTTTACGTTGCTTTCTAAGTAAATTTTCTCATTATCCCTGTACCCAGACAGCGATACCATGTACAATGTTCAAAACTCTGCAGGAGCAGACTTCGTTGTCATTTTCAGTTTGTGGAGCCGTAAAGTAATAATATGGCCTCCCACGCCATCAGCCATCTACTCCCGCCCTCACGGAAGTCTCCAAAATGCTCTGTTTGCTCTTCTCAGACTGCTGTCACAGGGTGATTGCTGCAATAGATTAATAAGACCACCGGAAACTTTTACTCATCTCCACAATCTTGTCGTGCAATGTTTGCATTTTTCAGATATCGAATGTGGAGTTGCTAGCTCATAAAAGAAGAATTAATTGAAATCCTGGAATTAATTTTTCAGTCTCTGACCCAGCTGTCTCGTCCTCATCACAGCCTTCTTGGAATTGTATCTGTTGCTCTTTAGAGATAAAATGCGGCAGAAGCAAGCCAAAGCCCAGACATTCAGGTTTGAACTTGCAGGATTCCAAATAGGGATTTTTTGCAAGAACTGTGGAGCCCCCTCCAAGCTACTGAACACATGGACTTATACTGAGTCTGTCCACTGACCCATTTTCTATTTTAACAAGGTATCCAGAAGGTATTAAGTTGTGGGTGAACATATCAGACGACATCGATCCTTCAAACAGCTCTTGTTTATTCACAGGCCAGGACAGAACTGAACTAAAGGGCTCAGTCAGCCTGCTTATATAGAGCTCCAGTACCATGTTACTGTAGCAACTTTCTAAAACTATCCAATCACTGATCCTTCATTTGCATAACTATCTACAGTATCGCCCTGCTGGCCCAGGGTGAGAACTTCAGTACATAACAGTATTGTTCCCAGACCGGCTCCCAGATAACCTTTTTAGCTGGAAATGTTTGGGACTTTCCACATGCAAAGCAATAGGTCTCCTTGTCAGCCTCTCCTCCTCCTTGCAATAGCCTGTACTGAATATCAGATCCATTGATCTGAATGTTGATATGGCTGTGCTTTATCCATACCAGAGTAGAGTCATAGAATTGTGGAGATGGAAGGTATCCCGAGGGTCATCTAGTCCAACCCCCTGCAATGCAGGAATCTCAACTAAAGCATCCATGAAGAAATGGCCATCCAACCTCTGCTTAAAAGCCTCCAAGGAAGGAGAGTCCACAACTTCCTGAGGTTGCCCATATACTGCAAATACCTATACTGGAAGTATCTCTCTGTGCCTTTTCTTGCACTTCACCTCTTCATATGAGGCTGGGGGATGAGACATCGTTCCTCAAGCTTTCTTGTTTTCCTTACTTTTCCTTCAGCATCTGGTCTGTGAATGGGGAGGTATGGACAGGGCTAGTGACCACAAGTAAGACAAGGTTTTCAGATTTTTTTCAAAGAATCCAAGGACACTTCTTTTTTTTTTGAAAAGAGAAAAAAAAATATTTAAAAAAAGTTTTAAAAAAGAAGTAATATCTTCTCTTCTGTGGTCTCCTCTGTGGCACAGCCTTCCTCTGGGCCCCGGCCTGCTCTCTTGGAGCGCAAGCTGCTAGCCGCCGTGGAGTAGGCTCAGGTTGGGCCTGGGCTCGGCCACGTGGCCTTGCCCTCCCTGTGCTCTCCTACCTCTCCTCCACAGCAGCGCCGCAAGGTTGGGGCTCCCCTCTTTTTTCTCCTTCCTCTCTCTCTCTATTCCTTTTCCTTCTCTTCTCCTCCTCCCTGCATCGGCTCTCAGGTTTTCCTGTTTACGGAGCGCTGCTGGTCAGTCGGCCAGGTGGCCGGGCTCTCTCGCTCCCAGCTTGATTTGGGCCAGGCATCCCTGGTTCCCTTTGGCAGTGGCGGCAGTAGCGGCAGTCTCAGCAGCCCGGAGCCAGCCTGGTAGCACAGCTGGCTCTGGCTGGCTTCAGGAGCCCGCCATTTTGCCTCGCCGGAAGTCCCCATATGATGTGTCTTGTGCCATTGAACCAATCACACAACATTCATTCCCTACTAATAAATCTACAACACTTAAAATATAAATCTGGGGACATTAAATGAAATCCAGGAACATTCCGGGGACGGGTTTTGTCTGGGGTCAGATTTGTAAATCCAGGAACTGTCCCCAGGAAACGGGGACGTCTGGTAACCATAAAGTAAGACACAGGAGGTACTTGATCTACTTTCGTGAGACCTTTTGGTAGAAATACAGTGTGAAGGTTCTGGTTGCCCCATAGCAAGCACAGGATAGACAACCTGGGAAGAATCTAGAGGAAAGAAACAAATGATGGAAGGTGCGTAGAGAACATGGCATAGGAAGAAAGGCTGAAGTAGTCACATTTGTTTGGCTGGGAGACTAGAGGAGACTTGGAAACAGCCTTCAGATATGTGGTCGGGTGCTTTAAAAAGGGCAGAGGTCCACTGCTCTTTTCTGCCAAGGATGCCATGATATAATGAGCTGAAACTGTAACCAGTGGCAATTAGGAAGAACATTCTGTAAAGGAGGTGGTCCATCAGAACAGGTTGGCCAAGCATTTGATGGAACATTCACCAGGATCTTTATTTGTAGAATTTGCTTTAGTGAATAACTGAGGAGCTTCCAGATATAAATCCACCACCTCCTGAGTAGATGATTCATAATGTCCCTACCAGTTAGATAATTCTATGCTTGTGTGTGCGCACACGATGTGCAAAACCATATAATGCTGTCTTGATCTTTGGGGATTATAAACGAATAGCTTTTGATGCCACCCAAAGTAGTACTAGTTGAATTGGATGCACTTTGTTATATAGCTAAGGCATATTTTATTCAATGCAGAGTTTTATCCATTATAAGGGGAGATGGGTTAAATAAGGATTAGAAGGATTTTTCTCTGATTCGATGGTTTAGCCAACCATAATGACTTTATATATTCTGTTCAGCATTCCTGCACTTTTTTTTTAATTGACTCAAAAGATGGTAGAACACAAATGGAACAGCAGTCTTTGAATAATTAAAGCATGCTAATCATCCAGAAATGCCAGGAGATGCCCCAGCAAGATCACATGATGCATTCTTCTCCATGGCCTATTAATTGAAGGGATCATTTTTTAATGTAAATGTCTATGTTTGTTTGTAGCAAAAGTCCTTGGGGATGATCGGGGAGCGTTGGTTACTTGGCAGATTTGTTTTGTTTCAGATTTGTTTTGTTTCAGGGTGTATGTTTTGCTTGGCAGCAGGATTCTGAATATCACCAGTTTTTCGTTGGCGAAATGTGAATTTTGTGGTGCCCACAGCAGATTTCCAAATGTTCCCCTGGGTCCCAAAAGGTTGGGGGTCCCCTCATTAATTTTGAAGGAACAGGCTATTCCTGGGCAAGTTGCAGGCATGGGTTAGAGGAGGAGGTGATGTCTGGGCGAAGGTGTCCAACTTTGAAAAGGATCAGGACCTCAGGGCTGAAGATGCTGGCTATCCCAGTAAAGGTAAACGTAAAGGGACCCCTGACCATTAGGTCCAGTCGTGGCCGACTCTGGGGTTCTGGTGCTCATCTCGCTTTATTGGCCGAGGGAGCCGGGGTACAGCTTCCGGGTCATGTGGCCAGCATGACTAAGCCGCTTCTGGAGAACCAGAGCAGCGCACGGAAATGCCGTTTACCTTCTCGCCGGAGTGGTACCTATTTATCTACTTGCACTTTGATGTGCTTTTGAACTGCTAGGTTGGCAGGAGCAGGGACTGAGCAACGGGAGCTCACCCCGTCGCAGGGATTCGAACCGCTGACCTTCTGATCGGCAAGTCCTAGGCTCTGTGGTTTAACCCACAGCACCACCCGTGTCCCTACTCAGGATAGTCTCTGGCTATCCCAGTACTGGGTGATAAGTGACAATACTTGTCTAGTCCCTGGATTTTTGTTTTGCATTTCCGATAGTGACTTGGCAAGCTGTCTTATAGCAAGCCAGACCATTAGCCCAACCAGCTGACTACTATCTGCACTGGCTGGTGGCAGCTCTCTGTTGTTTTAGGCCAGGACCCTTCCCAACCCCACCCAGAGACACCAGGGTTTGAACCTGGAACCTCTTTCATGCTAAGCATGTGCTCTATCGCCAGGTCACAACCCTTCCACATTCTCAGCAAGTGCTCACGGGCTTTTCCTGTATAGCTCAAAACAAACCATAAAGCACATTGAGATCCTACTAAAACATGAATTAAACTGAAGCACAACAAACACAATTAAATCTTAAAACTAAATCATCCTTCTACTCACAAGTGCTGTCATCGGGTGCCTTAGGGTGCTGTAGTCAAATAATATCGCACAGAGCAGCAATAAAAATGTGCACTTTTGGAGTAAAAACAACTTCAAGTAATATCATCCCTCCCAAATCCACCAGATAAATAATGCATAGAAAAGAGATAGGCACTGCAGGGAAACAAAAGTGCTTTTTCAAGACTAACCTGACAAGCCACCATATTAGAGCTCAACAACAGACCAGAAACTGTACTCTTCCAGGACCCTGATGCCTCCCACATTAGAAGTGGGTACCGCTAACTTGGAAGATGCATGGCAGGGAAGAAAAGGCAGAGAGGTCTCTGCCTCTTGAGGAGTTGGCTCCTCTCCCCAACCAGGGATGTGAGTGCTGCTGTGGTCTAAACCAGTGAGCCTCTTGGGGTTGCCAGTCAGAAGGTTTGTGGTTTGAATCCCCACAACAGGGTGAGCTCCCATTTCTCTGTCCCAGCTCCTGCCAACCTAGCAGTGCAAGTAGATAGATAGGTACTGCTGTGGCAGGAAGGCAAATGGTGTTTCTGTGCACTATGGTTTCTGTCACGGTGTTCCATTGCTCCAGAAGCGGTTTAGTCATGCTGGCCACATGACCCAGAAAAGCTGTCTGTGGACAAATGCCTGAAATCGAGATGATCGCCACAACCCCATAGTCACCTTTGTCTGGACTTAACCGTCCAGGGTTCCTTTACCTTTTTTTTTTTAAAAAAAACACCTGTCCCCGACCATATGGACTGCAGTAGATGGGGGAGCGAGCTCCTCTCTGTGTGAACTGAGGATCAAGTAACCTGGCCTACTGGCTATATACCGTGTGACATATGAGGTGGATAACCTGGGCAAATTTCCATTCATCTATGAGGGGGAAAAGTGCAGAGAGTGATTTGCTTATCTAAACTGACATCTTCTGTTGACAGTAGTAGAAGTAGCAGCAGAGGGTGTTCTTCAGCTGGTGCCAGTGCAATTACCATCTCTGTACATGGGTATGCCAACATGCACAGCTAAGACTAGAACAGGGATGTATGCCCATGTTGGCGAATCCTCTGCAATGGCAGGTTTTCTCTTCTTGATGAAGACATCCCTGGGTGCAACACAAGAGGTAGACAGTAATCAGAGAGAGTAAGGGCAGTGGCATAGCGTGGGGGGTGCAGGGGGGCCAGCCGCACCGGGCGCAACATTTGGGGGGGCGCGCTCGCACTCACAGCTCTCTGCCCCTACCTGGCACACTCACTCTCTCTCACTGCTGTGCTGGCTGTGTGAATCCGATCCGAGCTGCCGGGTTGCCGCCCACTGTGGAGGGGGAGGGTGCCAGGCGTGCGTTGCGGTGCGGAGCGGAGAGAGAGCGAGGGAGGGACTATCTGGGGGGGGGACAGTGCAGTGGCCGCCCAGCGCAGCACTGAGCGCGGGAGAGAACCACACCCAACCAGCCCAGGCAGCAGCAAGAAGAAGCTGGCAGCGGCGGCAGGTTAGGGGTTAGGGGCGCAAATTACTTGCCTTGCCCCGGGTGCTGACAACCCACGCTACACCGCTGAGTAAGGGGCAAAAATTTATACTAAATCTTGTGTGTAATCAGCTTCATGCTGATATAAAATCTATGCAGCTATTCCCTTTTCATGGTATGTTATGTTAATTCAGAGATAACTGTCAGAGGATTGGGTGGAAAAGATCATGGGTTCAAGTTAAAGTTAACTCATAAAGGTTGGACTTGAAAGTGACCTGGTTTTATGCACTGCATTCTTCAAATTGCATAGGAACCCCTATGACTTGATAGGTGTGTTTGTAATCCCAAAGGTGTAGGAACAAGTTGGGTTTGTACAGCAGTAAGAAAAAGTACAGCGCTCAAATTATAGGGCAAAGGCTACAGAGTGACTTAATGAAATCCACACCCCTGATCTCTGTAGTTTAAATCAAATCATGTCTCCCTATAGCCTTTGAAAAACAGTAGCTAAGTCCGGAAAGCTGTGCCTTCTGTCTTCGCAGGGGGGGAAATGCACTCTGCATATGTTTAGAACTGCACTGCAGGACTGAGCAAATTGTGGGGTGGGATGGTGGTGATGGTGGAACAGGCCTTAAAGTGTTCATCCTTTAAAAAAAAAGTTTGGCACAAATTTATTCCAGCATACCACAGCATTTGAGAATAGGACTTGATAGCTCTGTGCCATGCTTTCTCAGGATAACTGGGAACCAGCTTTGCTCATATGCTGTCATCACAGCACAGCAAAGCACAGCAGAACGGAAGATGACTTGCTTAATTATACACCCTGATGGAAATGTGTCTGCAGAAGCTGTTGCTGGCTGGGAGTAAGCTTAATAGCACCGTGGAAAGAGCAGAAAAAGAAACTGCAGATAAACAGGGCACTGCAAAATGTGCCGCCTTTAATATTTCATAAAGGAATGATGAATTATTGCTTAGAAGTTGGAAAGTTGGAGGAGGAAAGAGTAGGTCAGACATTTTCAGAAACAGGATGCTTTGCAGGAACCTGATTAAGGCTCACAATCTTTGATTAAAGCCAGGATCCATATCTGAGAAGAATGGAGGGGAAAGTGCCAAAACTACTGAGAGGCTCTTCATATACAAGATCTCTCTTACATCTGAGTTTATATCCTAGCAATAACATGGCGTGGAAGAAGGGAGTTAAGCCAGGCAAGTTCTGGGTTCTCATAGATATGAAGATTTTATATTCATCTCCAGTTGTGGTTGTTTATTGGTGTGTCTAAAGTTAGTTGCCTTGAGCGCCTGCGTAACAGGTATGGAGAATATATTTTTTAAAGTAAGAAATTTAGGGTTGTGATCCTAACCCTATTTACCTGGAAGTAAGACTAATTGAAGGGACGCAGGTGGCGCTGTGGGTTAAACCACAGAGCCTAGGACTTGCCGATTAGAAAGTTGGCGGTTCGAATCCCTGCAACGGGGTGAGCTCCCATTGCTCGGTCCCTGCTCCTGCCAACCTAGCAGTTCAAAAGCATGTCAAAGTGCAAGTAGATAAATAGGTACCGCTCCAGCAGGAAGGTAAACGGCATTTCCGTGCACTGCTCTGGTTCGCCAGAAGCGGCTTAGTCATGCTGGCCACATGACCCGGAAGCTGCACGCCAGCTCCCTCGGCCAATAAAGCGAGATGAGCACCAGAACCCCAGAGTCGGTCACGACTGGACCTAATGGTCAAGGGTCCCTTTACCTTTAAGACTAATTGAATTGAGTAGGACTTACTTTTGAGTAGACGCTGTGAGGATTTGTGCTGTAATTTAATAAATATTAAATATTAAATAAGTTGGGCTTCATTGTATGTGGACAATGCCTGGTGAAATCTCAGGTCAGACAATAACATTCTCAGTAGCAGAGCATGAGAGTCCTCAATATAATTAGGAAATCAAAATAAATTTTGCAAAATAAGTGATCACATGCACTGCTGTGCTTAATTTGCATAATTTATGCTGGTTGCAGGATCTGACTTTCTTTTGGCTGAATTTGGATTTTGTGAGTTTCTACTTTAGCAGAGTACACACAACCCCAGACAGAAGCGGGAAATTTATGCAGCGGAGACCTTAGTGGCAGTGGGATAGGAGAAATATGTTGGGCTGCTGGTAGACAACTAATATAATTACAATTATATATAATAATTATTATTATTGTTATACAGAAAAGAAAGATAGCACATACCCATTTCTATAAAAAAAACTGGAAAGAAAAATATTTAGTTCATATTTTTAAACTAAGGAAAATGAAAAATGTGAAAGACACAGCTGGGACTGGGAGGGGGGGAATGACACTCACTCTGCGTTTTAAGGTGCTGCTGTGTATATAGCCTAAACTGTTGCCTGAACTTTAGGGGACAGACATCTCTAAGTGACTGGTTAAGTATTTCTGCAGCACATTCCATGCAGAGTTAGGCCTGCCCACACCCACTGATTTTAATCAGACTGACAATCTATTTTAGTAGCAGTGCCTGGAAACCAGCTGATGGTACGTTCTCCAGATTAGCTAACACGGACCACAAGCATGTGATAATCAGTTGCAGAAATTAAACATGAAAATAGTCTCTCAGTCTGTTCTTGGTCACTTAATTCCTGTTCTGCAGCTCAGCTTATGACAGGGCCAGTGTCTCCAGCGCTGATCGCGTGACGGGCCGGAGTGTGGGGAAGCATTTTAAACATTAAAAGCTTCCCTAAATAGGGCTGCCTTTAGATGTCTTCTAAAAGTTTGGTAGTTATTTTTCTCTTTGATATCTGGTGGGAGGGTGTTCCACAGGGCGGGTGCCACTACCGAGAAGGCCCTCTGCCTGGTTCCCTTGTAACTTGGCTTCTCGCAGTGAGGGAACTGCCAGAAGGCCCTCGGCGCTGGACCTCAGTGTCCGGGCAGAACAATGGGGGTGGAGACACTCCTTCAGGTATATTGGACCAAGGCTGTTTAGGGCTTTAAAGGTCAGCACCAACACTTTGAATTGTGCTCGGAAACGTACTGGGAACCAGTGTAGGTCTTTCAAGACCAGTGTTATATGGTCTCAGCGGCTGCTCCCAGTCACCAGACTAGCCATATGTGTTGACACTTCAGAAACCTTGTATATGTGAGGAGCATCAACACCACAATAGATAGCTTTCTGGAAGCATCTTAGGGCTTTGTCCAGTGTTTTCCCATTTTACTTTTTTTTGCTCAAATGAGTACTTTTGGGTGCAAAGCAGTAGCATTTCCTAAACTACTGAGTTGTGAAAATGTGTCACCGCCTTTTTATCCATCTCGTTTACTGCTATTATTTCCTTAGGGAGCTAGAACTTGCTGTGAACTGCCACAGGTTTCCTCTTGTCCAAATATCCTTTTTCTTTTTGTTGCAAAAGTAATTGGGAGAGTTTCCAGATGTTTTATTGCTTCTTCCCAAGCTTCGTTGCTGCTTGCTATCAGAAACCTAGACTTACCATTAATCCCACTGAGTGCAGCTGGCCACAAAGGTGACCGGTGTTTCTGTTATGCGCTGAAGCCTGTCACTGAGTACATTGTGTTCTTCTGTGCTGGCGCATTACAGCTTTGAGATTCAGTTGCATGAAGTATTTTGCAAAACAATTAGAATCGGATCTCTCCCCAATCATTATTTTAAAAATGACCTTTCCAGAATCATGTGCATTAAGAGCCAGATTTTGGAATTTACTTGAGTTGCACAGACTTTGCTCAGGCTTTAGAATGACACTTCACACTGCAAATAGGGAAGAAAGATCTGTTGACATAGTTCACCACAGGCTAAAAGTTGCCCTGTGAGGGAAGTTCTGGTTGAATGAACATGTATGGCTGAAGAAGATCTGGAAGGTTCCAAAATGGAGGAACTATAGTCTGAACAGATGGCTAAGGTGTCACTTTATTTGTGAGAGAGCAAGCCATGATCTAGTTCCTATATATATCTATATATTGGTTTTCAATTTATTATGGAACCACAGAGATAAGTAAACAATAAGAAAAATTCTATATTAAATGTAGCTAAAGGCTGGTCATACAAAACCTAAACATGTCAAAATATAACAGCCAATCTATGTGGCATGGGGAGAGATATCTGAAGATCTGAAACGAGGTGGAGAGATCTGGGCTCTTCCTGTCCCTTAGACACTCATAACACATGTGCTATTTTTCCCCTCCCCCCTGCAATGCCTAAATTCTAGAGATGTTTATACCACAAGGATAGAATCAGTCTTTTAAAAAGATTTCCACTGTTGTGCTAGAGAGATCCTGGCAGCTGCCAGCATCCATGCCAAGTGTTCCCTTTGGCGAAATGTCTCCAGAGTATCTGTCCACCTATTTAGTAGGGGCAACTGGATATGTGTTTTAATAATCTTTGACACCTCCTGATAATTTTCATTCCAGAATAAAGCAACTTTTGGGACATCCCCACCAGAAGTGCCAGGGAAGAAACCCCTGAGAGAAAACCCCTGACTTCAAAGTAACCACTAGAATAAGGGACTCTCTAACCTATAGATTGATTGTCAGGAGTTGCATAGTCCTGCATGAAAGCTGCAAAGCGCTGTGGAATGGGCTGTGTAAAAGGCTCTTTCAGGCCACCTGTGACTTTACCAGCCACACACCTGATGCCATATAATGCCTGGCAGTCAGTGTTAATGTTTTCATTAATGTTTCATGGCCAGTTGTTGTTTTTTTATAAAAGGGACAGGTTTTCTCATATTTCCTTTTCTCAGTTTGCTTTTGCATTTGCAACAGTTACAGCTTGATCTGAACCAGTTAGCCTGACTTTGGAGAGTCAAGGGAGATGCCTTAAACTAATGAATGATTTTTCTGCCTCCTGGCATGTCTCCCAGTCGAACGGGCAAAGGCAAGTTCCTTTGCTCAGCTGACTTTATAGGTGGGGAAAAAATACCAGTGTTGAAACTACAAAACCTGTTTTTCAAGGATACTTCATTTACAGGAGCTGATTTCCCCTCCACTGCAAGTATCATCCACTGTATTTACTCAGCAGAAATGGAGAGGAAGTGTGTGGTTGCAATTTACGTTGCAGGTAGTGAAGTTATTTCAAATAAGCCCTCATGATGCTGGTGGGGAATGAATTCTGCTTTCTGGAATTCATGGTTTCAGTGTCTAACTTCGGCTGGAGACCGGACTGAAGCAATGACCCAGCAATGACTAAGCCTCTTGTGGATGTGGGATTGCATAGCGTGAGAATAGAACCAATCTTCTAGGAGGGTTCAGTGGTTGTACCACACCCAAATCCCTCTCCTTGAGCCTATTCTCCTCCCCACCAACAAACCTTGAATTCTTACTATCTGAAAGGCCTGCACTTGTTAAAACAAAATGGTCAAATAGTATCAAAACACTTGCCCAGTCTTTTGTGAGAAAGAGCCTTTCCAGATATATTATATTGTATCCCATCCTTTCTCCAAGAATCTCAGGAGTTCTTATCACAATATTTCTGACATGTAAGCCAGGGTGGGAAATAGCAATTGATCTCAGGTTGCCCAGAAAGTTTAATGGCTGAGCAGAATCTGCATTCAGTTTGCCTTAGTCCAAGCCCAGCATTCTGTCACTTCTAGTGACTATGTGCAGTTTTGACTTTAGGCACAATCAGTCTAAACGTAACCCTCACACCAGCTGCAGGCTTACTGTATTTCATACTCCTCCACCCTTAGGAGCAACAGTTTTTACTCGGGCGATTAGCGGGGGAGTTTGCAAGCTGCACACACAGTCTCTCATATTCTGTCTTTTTCTCTCTCTCAAAGAACTCTCACGCACCTGGGGATTCAACCGTTTGCCCCGTGGGCAGGCAAACCTGGAGACTTCAGGTCAGCCCTGGCAGTGTGGCAGCTGAAGTTGCTGCTTCCACTTTGGGGCAGGTCTGATGTGACCTTATAGGCATTTGCACTATCCATCTCCTACGTAGAATGACCTTTTGTACCGGTGTGACTTGGTATCATTTATTGGTCATACGCAAAAACAAAGAGGCCTTTCTTCTCTTTGGTAAGGTTGGAAAGAACTCTACTGCCATATTTTACACCAGAGTAGCAAGCATTTTGATACTAAGCAAACATACCTTCTTCTTCCTACCCTACGTGCAATACAGCTGGAGTGGCTCATAGCTGGCATGTAAATATTGGCTCGTATGAAAGTATACTACAATATTTACTTTGCAGGTGTTCTGCCAGATGAAGGCACTATTCAGTACGCTGAGTAAAGTTCAGATTTCTAAAGCAATCTCTTGCCTTTGTTATTACTATTTGGAATGGGAGAAAGGGATCCTTGTACTTTGCTATAACAATGGGAAAGACCTCTAAGACTTTGCTTCTTCCAGGAAGCAGGATCTGAAGCGCCCACATGAAGCTGCCTTATTCTGATTCAGACCATTGATCGGTTTAGCCTGCTGTTCTTTACTCTTGCAGTTTCTTTTTGCAAAGCCTCCAAACCCCATCTGCTGCAAGAGAAGGTAGCATGATGGAGCTCATGTACTGTGCTTAGGGCACACTGTATTAACTCATTAAAGGGAAATGATGCAAATCAAGTCTTCTACAACTTTTTGATATAACAGACCCATCCTTGCCCATATTGTGAACAAGACCACATTTCCCCCTACAGTTTCTCAGTTGCTTTCATCTCTTTTAAAGTGTCCAGAACAGTGCTTTTCATACACCTAGCCACGTGTTGAGCAACACCCACAATTGCATTCCAGAGGCATGAGCAATAAAGTTGCGCAAACTTGCCTTGTAGCATTCATCATAAGCCACAACATTTAAATTCTCTTCGGTCTGGGTAGTCATGCACAGTTCTCACATAAAAAACCCCCAAATATGCACCACACATTGCTAAGCGCTCCCCGCCCAAGCGACTGATCTCTTACGGGAAACAAGGATGGAGACTTTTAAAAATCAACACTTTTGTAAGAATTCATCATAGCACTTCACAGATGGATATCTAAGGTACATTGGACAGCTCAGCAGGGGTCTGGGTGAGGCCCTTCAACTGCCTGTGGTTCCTCCCCCTCCCCCTTTAGGATTGCAGCTTTTGGGTTTTGTTCCGCATCCATTAAACACAAACTGCTACATTTTTAAGGATTTGCAAAACATGCCCCAAGCATGGGAGCCAACTCCTAGGGGCCATGGGGGCTTTGACCCCCACAATAGAATATTTGAGGGGGCTGGGTGCCCACAAATTTGATGGGCATTCCCATTCAAATGGTGTTTGTGCATTGCGTCATGTGATCAATTGTGAGGGGCGGGGCTTACCTGGAATATTTTATTCAAGTTGACACCCCTCGCTCCAAGAGAGGCGGGTTTATGATGTTACAAGCCCACAGCCAATCAGTGCGAAACTCAGCTGGTGCCTCTGCAACGTGCAGGATTGGTTTTACCTGAGCTTGATCAGGTTTTACTTGAGAAATGCTTGATAAAGTCCAATGAAGCCTTAGAAAAAGAAAGGGAAACCAAGAACGACAGGGAAACCGTCGTTATCTCTTTAACTCAGCTCAGCCATTTATCCTAATAGCTGGGAGGGCGTAAATGATTTGCTGCATTAGCCATTTGGATAATAAATAAGAGTGCTATTTACATAGATTATGATGTCCAGTGGGTATAACAACAGCAGAACTGAGAACATAATCCAAAGTTCCTACCCTGCGTGGCCCGAAGGCCTGCTAACCAAGATAACACACAGGAGACAGAAATGTAGAAAGAGCAGAAGAAAAATCAGCTGCATTGTATGAATAATAAAGCACGGTTGTTTCTGATAAGGCCTCCAGTATTATCGTTATGGCTGAGTGGTTAAATACACTGGGGAAACACAGAGAAATCTGAATATCGAGGGATAGAGATAATGGGAATTCTATAGTATTTTCTGCCTCAGTAACAAGGATGTAAAGGAAGCCTATGCAAACTTCCTAGAGCAGTAAACAGTGTGTGTCTGTTGCAGACAGCAGTACTTGGTGCTCCAGGAAACAGGCACAAAAGTCTTGTGTGCCAAACTATCACAAGATTGTGCATAATCTGATACGCCCCTTCCTCCTTGTGCACATGATTAAGAAGCAACCAGGTTGGCACAGGCTCTTGAGTGAAATCAGGGGGTCCAGAACAAACTGTGCTGTTTATCTTCCCAAGGAACCAGGTCAGATGAAATCCGTGGTATGTGAAGAGTTTATGCTGCTAAGTGAAATGTGCAGCTATTACGCTCATGGGACTCTTTCCCTTGTGATTTGTTAGCAAAGTTGGCTTGATCTAATAATTTATGCTACAGCATACATCAATACACCCACATGCATACGCTGCACCTAAGATCTATGTAGCATTAATTAATGATGTAGTATTAAAGCTGGTGAATTTAATTAAATTCAAATATAATTTATATATTCAACAAAAGTGCCCTTTTTAAGGTGCTGGAGGGTGGAAATTTTCACTCGTGTTTAGAAGGAACACCATCATGGATGTCTTCTTTTCATTTTCCAATGCATCAACACACTTGAACATTCAACCATAGCCAGTACCTATTTTTAAATCCCTCCCCCACTTATTAAAATTCATCAGCTGAGATTGCAATCCTAACCTCACATACCTGGGAGTAACCCCAGTGAATCCAATAGGATAGGACTTACTTCTTGGGAAGACGTGGTAGGTTTGCACTGCAAATCTTTCTTTCATTTTTTTCATTCTCCCTTTCTTGTTTCAGGATCCCAGGACAGCTTTACAGTTGGCACATTAAAAATATGCAGTAAGAAACACCACAAACCAACCAAATTACTGAAGCAAACTGTAACTTTATGTTCAGCTGGTCTCACATGGGCATTTTCAGTTCTCCCCAAAAGACTTTAGCAAAACGATGTGAGTTAAAATGGCGCCAAAATCCCAGTAGTTTGTTCGTGGCTCTGCAAATTAAATTGGTTAAAACTTGCAACCCTTAAAATGCATGTATATTTGTAGTCTGATTAAGGGCTTGTCCAGCCTTCCAATTATCCCATGCTTTTCTAGCAGTCTTCTACTCGACTTGCACTTTCCAAGCATGGTTCAGAGCAGTTTCCCCCTTGCCCTGCTCTTTTCCCAGGGAAAACCCACTCTTTAGCTCTTTTGAGTCAACATCATTCTGGAGAAAACCTGAATTGCCATTTGTTCCAATTGAGAGCTGAAGAGCAGTTTTCCTCAGGGAAAGCAGTGGAACAAGAGGAAGTGTGGATAAGCCCTAAGAAGAAAAGATTGTTTCACATTCTTAGGCCAGGATTCCTATTTGGCAAAGAGACTCTTTTTAGACCCGATGTTGTCCACCTCTCTGTGTCTGGGGATGATGTCTGGTTAATGGACACACAGGACTTCACAGCCTCTTTAATCTCATTTTCCCATTAGGAATGCTTGGAGAGGGCGAGTAAATTCTGCTTTAACAGGAGAATAAGGGAAACATTTCAACAGGCGTTTTTTAAAAGTAGGCAGCAGCCTGATGCATAACCTTGAAGGCTGATGTTTTGCTCACAGATAGTCAAACCTAATGATACGTTTACAGCATGTTTTGATAGTAGTGAAGGACACCATTTGGAGATTAATTCACAAGAAGTGAAGCTACTTGCTTCATAATATAACAATGGAATAAAAAGCTTTAGATGGAAAGGAGGACGCCCAGTTGAGTGAAATGTCCTTGCTTGTTGTCTAGATGCTTCTGATAAAGTCTGACCTCAGGAGAATTCCTCCCAATGGCATCAACATTTCCATCTGCTTCGTTTTCTATTGGTGATATTTGAAAGTCCTCTCTGACAGTTTTCCAGCTTGGACAAAGAGGGCACACACCCATCACCACACAAAACCTACCAGAAGTTTAACTTGTTGAGAGCCTTCTTGGTACACATGGAAGTGACCTCAGGCCTTTAGCCCACTGGATTTAACTGAGACTTGAATCCACGAGGCATTTACACTTTTCCAGCATCTTCTGAATTTACAAATGTTTACTCTGGAGTATGTCCCATTGAGATCAATAATGCTTACACCCAAGTTGGTGTACATGCGATTGCTATCTTAATCTGTGTGAAAAAAAGGCATGCAACACTCAAACTATATTTTATTGTTATTGAGAAAATCTTCCCCAGCTAACACAATCACTCAGGATTGGATTGTTGCTTGGAATGTAGTTGTCTTGCACAGATGTCATGGGTATCTGTTGAATCGAAGCATCTGTTATAACCAGAGTTATGTTGTATGTCACAACTCTCTCTTGCACCATAATGGAACTTTACCTGCGATGTTTTTAAACAATAAAGGTTTCATTCAGGGGCCTTTCTCAACTGTAGCTTTCTGTTAGCCTACAAAGCCAGTTGGTTTACTTGAGCCAAGGAGCTGCTGTAACAGACAGCCTTTCCATCTTTCTTCTTGCAAACATGCACAAAGGTATCCTATTATTTCTAATACCCTCCTGCCATGTGCACTAAAGAACACGCAAGATTAATTTTGTGGTTGGCCGTCCCAAAAAGTTTGGAGTCTAGTTGGTTCTGGAATTGTACTGAAGTGATGTAGAGCAGATGCCAAAGATAACTCTGAGATAATACTGATGTGGAATGGCTGGTTGACCAGCAAAATTAACACCATTCTCCTCCCCCACCCTTTGGGGATGCTGTAGCTCTGGACTTCCTGCATCAAGAAGGAGTTTGGGCCAGATGGACTAAAAGCATCACCTCCATTTCTTTGATTCTACACAATGAGAGCAAAGAAACAGATGGGGAAGCAGCCTTATCTGCCCATGTTCTGTAAGACACATACTAAATATGGCCAGCCATGCTATACGCAGGTCTATGAAGTGGCGGCGGTAACGGCCAATAAATCATTCCTCTCCACTCCATCCACCTGATGTTTTCCAAGGAGTGAGAAGGAAGATCTACCAGCTTGGGAAGCCTCTTTAAGTCACTGTAGTGCTTTTTATCAAAATCTTGCTGGTAAAGGGGTTTTCACTTGTCACCTATGACATCTGTTGCCATTGCTTGGATCATTTCAGGCTCGTTTGATTGAGGATGTGAACATAGTGATAAAGGCTACAATGTGTTCTTTAGATCCAAGTGTGTGTCTTGGCTGATCTTAAGTCCTGGGATTTCTTGGAATTTAAGTCATGATAACACATCTTCCCTGAAAGGCAGCTTGCTCTCTATTACTTTGCAATGTGCAGCCACAGCATAACATTGTGTGCATTTTTAGGGGAAACCAAGCAGTCAGGAGTACATTGCTTGGGCACATACTGAGTGATTGGTATGTCCTTTCTTATAGTAAGAATCTGAGAACTGGGAGGCAAGGATTAGTGTGTAAGCCACAATGTTGCCTGCTCTTTTAGTTCGGCATAGAGACTTTCCTAGATGTCCATCGGAAAATCAAAACCTATTATGGTTCAAGCCAATCCTTGACCTTTTAACACCTATCGACCATCGGCTATCATTTGTAAAAAGCTGTCTGTTTTAAACCAGCATTTGTTGGTTGGTTGGTTGGTTTGCAGTGCATAGAGGATACAATAGTCAGCCATTTACACAGACCGGTCATTGATATTTCCTAGACAAATGTTTGACTTCTAATTAAGCCTCGGAGTGTACACTGATCTTAAGGCTTTATGTCTATCTGACATCATTGATTTTCAAGAGGAGAGAAGTGTTTTATTCCGCCCGTTCCACTATTCATTTGGCCTGCTGTTATTTTCAGAGACAAACCACTCATGAAGATTTATATCTGCTCTGCTTGTAGCATTGGCCACCAATAGCTATTTGATCTTCAGTGGTGAGATTCTACAATAAGAGCAGAAGCCCCTGAAGTTTAGGAAATTGTGAATGATGTGCAGAGTGGATAGGTTAGTTACCCTTTCTCAAATAGGGACGAGTGAGTTGATCAAGCTTGTGTTTTCGGTTTTCCTGTCTGAAATACACTACATCAGTTTTTTGGCAGGGGGATTCAAGTCCCCGTGAAAATTCATCAGAATTTTAGCACAGATTTTTCTTAATATATATTGGCCAGATGAATCTTTGGCTTTGAATGATGAAATCTGGAAGCAGAGGAGCAAAGCACAGGTCAGGACTTTGGTGGAACTGGAAGCCCTGGCAGATGGCTCACCTGCCACTTCCACTTGCCCTGATGCTTCCCCCCAGGAATACCAACTGTTTACCCCTGAATCGGGGCCAACGTCAATATGGTTTTCTCTGGATTGACATTTGCTCCAGTTTAGAGGGTTTTCCAGCAGAAAGTCGCAGCGCAAAGGCAAAAACCTCACAGGCCCATGCCTGGAAAGTGTGGGGCAAGCAGAAGACCACTTGGACCCGTTCTTTCTACACAGGGGGCAAGTGTAGATGTGCCCAGAGATGAGCAAGTTTAGGATGAAGATACCTTAAAACAGAAAGCAACCTTCATTGGGCAAATTCTGTGGTTTACTGGTTTCCTAGTCTGTAAGCTGTTAGAGCTAGCTTCGTGGATGGACAAATGAAATAAGGAGACCAAGCATAGCATTTTTGTTCATGGACTCACAGACCACACAATCACATGCCCCCCATGGCTCTGCTATATATCATCCCTTGTTCCTGCTGCTTCCCCCTCCCCACACATTTGTCTGGGGACCAGACTTATTCAGACATACTTATTCAACTCGGGAATGGGTTCATTAGATCCTGGAGGAGATCAGTTGTGTGGAAAAGGGAATGGATTAGGCCTTTCCCTCCTCTCCATGATGGATCCACGTCCCGCCCCCCAGCACTAGCTTGGAACTTGCATTTAAGGAATTATTGGAGCAGTCAGATTTCTAGCATTCTTGTGGAATAGGTATCCATTTGCTTCTTTAACTTCCCAAATCTGACATCTAAATTGTCAGCGGCCCTCCACCACCCAGCTTTGCCTCCGCCACATTTTCCCATGGGCTTTTCTTTCTCATCTACTTGCCTGTCACTGCTGATTGATGTAACAAGGCAAACCTCATTAATTTATGCATAGGTGTTAATCTTTTGCTGGGTATCAAAAAGTACCTCAGGTCCTCTTGCATGAGAAATCTGTTAGTTTGAATCTGTCATTCCCTCGAGTCTTGCAGAACAAAATCTATTACTCTCCTAGGCTCAGCTGTTAAGGTCCCCAGTCATCTAGGCCATAATGTGATACTTGTTTTTGTTTTATTTTGGAGCCTGATTCAGGGTGCTTGGGCTTCCCTTTAGGGTGCTGGTCTTGAATGCTCATGCAGCTGCAATATCTGTGGTTGTGCCTTCTCACACATGTACCTCCCTGGGTACTAAGATCAGCTGATGCTCAGCCTCACTCTGCACCCCTTCTGTTTCTACTGAGAGCTGTAGGGTCTTTTATGCAGTGACCCCCTTTCAAAAGTGATTAACTTCTCCTCCATATTGTAGATCTTGCCTCACAAAAAATGTTTTTGTCTATATCGCTTTTGAACTTGTCCTCACCTCTGTTCTTAAGCTGGGTGCTGCTCTTTTGTGTCTTTGACTTGTGATATCTTGCTGTTATCTGGATATTTTGTTTACCTGCATAGACCCTCGTTTAATCAAAGGTCAGTGCAGTGGCGTAGCGTGGGGGGTGCAGGGGGGGCCGGCCGCACCGGGCGCAACATCTGGGGTTAGGGCAAATCCACGGGTTAGGGGGCGCAAATCCACGGGTTAGGGGGCGCAAATCCACGGGTTAGGGGGCGCAAATTACTTGCCTTGCCCCGGGTGCTGACAACCCACGCTACGCCACTGGGTCAGTGCAAACAATGATCCATCCATCTATTGTGTTTTTATCTGCTGCTCTGCCTAAATACACTCCGGTAATAAAATATGACTCCTTTATTTACAAACACCTGCCAAGGTATGTGCACCCTTCAGAACCCTCCTATGTGAAAAGCTTTTAGTGCTGCTCCTTCACAAAAGAAAGCACAGATAAACCGAAACGCAGATCTGTTATAGACATTGTTGTGTATCTATAGGCAAGCTATTCAATTTCTCACTCCATGAGCACATTCTATGCAAAGTGAGAGGAAAGAATTCCCAAACTCTCAGCAAAACTCCAAAGGAGAGAATGTCTTGATTGTGTCAATCATTTTGAGGTGCTGGGATGGAAGCAGAGTATCATTAATGAGACAGCTGCATATTTCAATATACTTTTTTAAAAAGTCTGTTAGAAATATTTGCTGGAAAGAGACAGCAAGTCGTTCTGGCGATCTCTAAATTTAAAGGGTGAATAAATATAGATTGCTTTCATTTCTTCCTCTTTACTAGACCTGTCTCATGCCAAATGTCAGAAATGCCTATCTTGAATATGTTCTTCAAATGAACCTAATAAACTTGCGACCCTCCCAGATATTGCTGAGTTCCTACTGCCATTAGCCCCCGGCCAGCATGGATGATGGGAGTTGTAGTCCAACAACATCTGGGAGGGTCACTGGTTCTTCGCCCCTGCACAAGTCACTCTTTATGCAGCAGAAAGTTACCTACCAGTACACAGCTGTTTGCTATGGTGGTGCAGCACAAAGTATGAAGAGAAGGCTTGTGTCTGTAATTCAGTGAACACACACCACACATTGGCCAGTCACAGCTTTTCAGTCCATCTCACCTCTCCTTGTCTTTGGAGACATTTGTTTCCCCTGAGCTCTTTACCGCTTTCATTGCAAAATGTGCAGCAAACATGTTGACCAAATAGATGCAATGGGAAGGTAAACAGCATTTCCGTGCACTCTAGTTTCCGTCACAGTGTTCCAGAAGTGGTTTACTTTAGTCATGCTGGCCGCATAACCTGGAAAGCTGTCTGTGGACAAACACCAGCTCCCTTGGCCTGAAAGCGAGATGAGCACCACAACCCAATAATAATAATAATAATAATAATAATAATAATAATAATAATAATAATAATAATAATAATAATTTATTATTTATACCCCGCCCATCTGGCTGGGACTCCCCAGCCACTCTGGGCGGCTTCCATAGAAACCAAAAATACAGTAAAATCACACGTTAAAAACTTCCCTGAACAGGGCTGCCTTAAGATGTCTTCTGAATGTCAGGTAGTTGTTTATCACTTTGACATCTGCTGGAAGGGCGTTCCACAGGGCGGGCGCCACTACCGAGAAGGCCCTCTGCCTGGTTTCCTGTAGCTTTCCTTCTCGCAATGAGGGAACCGCCAGAAGGCCCTCGGCACTGGACCATAGTCACCTTTGACTGGACTTAACCATCCAGGGGTCCTTTACTTTTTCCCCTTTGCCATCAAATAGCCCCAAACAATGTACCCATTTATTCACTGAAGGCATTGGTTGCCAACATCAACACAGTTTAGGATTCTTGAGCTTTTTTAAGACAGACTCCTTGAGCTCCCCCTTCCCCAACACACACAAAAATGCAATTTTCAGTTGGCTTGCCTAAGATCCAGGACAAAGCACCACCTTTCAGAAATTCCCCCCAGATGGCCATCTTAGAAATCCCGGTAATGTCCAGGAAAATCCGGGTGCATGGCAGCCCTAACACAGTTTGAACCTGGCTAATGGGCACTGCATTGACTGGCACAGCTTAGTTTCTCTTAGGGCTGCCATTTTCACACATTTCTGTTGGATAACCTAACACACGTACAGCAGGACATCTGACTCACCAAACTTTAGCTTTTGATTAGTCTCTAGGACATGATGGCATCAGAGATAAATCTCAGGATCTGACAGTAACTGGACTACAACCCTGAATAAAAAGAAAGAGAGTGCTTGTATCCAGACACACTCGTAAAGCTAATAATCTACATTAGTGGATTTTTTTTTTAAAAAAATAATATTTATTACTTTTTCCAACAATTTAAACACTACAAAAAAGAAAAACAATACAATACAATACAAAAACACCACATAACACTAGCACATTAAACTAACAAAACAAAACAAACACAATTTAAAACACATCAAATAATTTCAATATCTTATCTTTCATTCACTTATTTCCACGACCTCCTCACACCTCCTTTTTTGTATTCCACTTCTATTAATTTTTTCAGCAATTCCTTTCCATCTTCCTCTGTTTTCAATCCTATAATTATCTTAACACATTCTAAGCTTATTTTTCCTTTAATACTCTATTAATCTATTTATCCTTAATTCCTTATAACATTTCTACTAAAGCCATATAACTTCATTCCAACATTTTTCTAACATTCATACACTAGTGGATTTTATTGAGGCCTAGCGTATACCAAATAACAACAAAAAAACCCCAACACCTTTAAAAAACCTGATCAAATAATTCCTGGACTATATCCCCTAGGCTGCAGCTTAGTGTTTGAATGTCCCCTCTGAAAAACAAAAGCAAAACATCTCTACAATATCAAGGAGAAGGCTAGGTTGCAATATTTCCCTCTGATTTTTTTTTTTTAATGTAATTTTCCCCAGTCGTCGTCTGGAGTAATGCAGTCCAAGAATAGTCTGTCATATGATCTGCTGTTTGTGTTTGGTTCATTTAGAAATAATGGAAGCTAAGAAAAAAAATCAGAAGTATGAAGTCTCCTAGGGAGGCTTTCACCGTGATTCTGGAAAATTGGGAAGAGCTGAGTAGACTTTGAGGCTTTTTTTTTTTAAAAAAATGCAGCTCTATAGCCTGCATCTCTGGACATGAAAATAGGTGGCAAAACTATATTGTTATCCATGGGCAGAGAGGGGGGCGCTGAATTAACTTTAGAAAAAGGCACACCGACCCAACACTGCAATATCTAATTCTTTAATGCCATGCCCTTTTCTCTCTGACAGTGTCTGATGTTCTCTTCAGCTCTAGCTGGAACGTTTGTCCTTAAAAGAGAAGGACAGGATTATTCAGGGTCTCCCCACCCCTTTCCTCCACATCCAAGCTGAGACGTGGCTGTATCCTCTTCTAAAACAGTTCACACTGATTGCTAATATCGCATATATGACACTGTATTTTGCTGCCTCTTCTGTATAGCTGAATCTTCAGTCACTAGCTATTTTTGTGAGATTGCAAGGGGAGATAAGTCTCTGGCCCCTTGAAGAACCCCAGAACTCCAGGAGGCTGTCACTAGATGAACCTGCTCCCACACGAGCTGTCCAGGGAGTGGTACTGGCGGAGGACAGGCAATAATGGCATGGCAGCTAAAACTTCAATATGGTGTTCAGCCCGCCCAACACTAGAAACATTAATGGCCAATAGGAAGGAGGCACCGGATGTTAAGTCAGTCTATTGGTCCTCCCAGTTTTGTCTTCTGTATCCTTGCCCAACCTGGTACTCCTTCAGCATCAGGGAAGGGGAGAAACCTGTGACCCTGAAAATGTTGTTTGTCTCCAACTCCTAAATCTCTTAGATCAATTGGGTACCTAATAAACATTTTATTAGGTCTTGTTCCTGATCAGTCAGTGCCAGTTCAGACCCCATGAACGTATATGTGAATTTAGCATTTACAGTGGTACCTCAGGTTACATACGCTTCAGGTTACAGACTCCGCTAACCCAGAAATATTACCTCGGGTTAAGAACTTTGCTTCAGAATGAGAACAGAAATTGTGCTCTGGCGGTGCAACAGCAGCAGGAGGCCCCATTAGCTAAAGTGGTGCTTCAGGTTAAGAACAGTTTCAGGTTAAGTACGGACCTCCGGAACGAATCAAGTACTTAACCCGAGGTACCACTGTATTTATTTTTTTGCACTGACCTGCATCACTTTACACACCCTTCCATTGAACTGCAATTTGCCATTTCACCTCCTGTTCACTCAGTTTGGAGGGGTAGTTTTGGAGTTCTTCACAATCCCTTTCATTTGAGCAACCCTGAACACTCTAGAGTCATCAGGAAACCTGGCCACCTTGTCGCTAATCCCTAACTCTTGAATGTTTATCAACAAGTTAAAAAGCACAGAATACTGATCCTTGAGGGACTCTACTTTCTATAACTCTCCATTTGGAGAAATCTCCATTTGTTCCTATTCACTGCTTGCTGCTACTTAACCAATTCCTGATCTGCAAGAAGACCTCTCCTCTTATTCCACAATTGCTAAGCTTTCTCGGGATTCTTTGGTGGGGTACCTTGTTGAAAGCTTTTCAGAAGTCCAAATACACTTATATCCAGGGCTTTTTAAATAGAAAAAGAGGTGCCGGAACTTGTTTTTAGGGGGAGCACCTGCCCACAGCCACTTTCAGCATCATCAAAATGGCAGAATAAATCCCATTGCCCTATGCTGCTGCCCTCAGACTCAGCCACACCAATTGTTGCGCTGCCCCAATTGCCATAATGCCTGCCGCCTCTGACACACAGCCACGAGCATTTAGGAATGCAGCACTAAAGAGTTGCCGGAATGCACCAAAGAGGTGCTGGAATTCAGTTCCAGTGAGTTCTGGCTGAAACCCCCCCCCCCCCCGCTTGTATCTTTATTTATTAAAATAAAGGGTGGTTGTATACCACCCTTCTTCCAAAGATCACAGGGGAGTCTACAACGTAATAAGAGAACACAAAATATATAATAAATGAAAACAAACCAATGACCCCCCCTCCCGCAAACACATTTCAAAGGCCATGTCAATCAGCCAAAGGGTTGATTACAGAGAAATGTTTATACCTGGTGCCAAAAGGTATGTAATGAAGGCACCAGGCAATCCTCCCTGCTTGTTGATGCACTCAAAAAAACTCTTAATGGGTTCATAAGAAAGTACTTCCCTCGCAGAATCCCCTTGAAGAAGCCATGCTGGCTGTGCTTCCGCAAGGCTTGTTCTTCTATATGTCTGTTATTTTATCTTTAACAATGCTTTCCACCAAGTCTCTGGGACATATGCTTTGCTAACCGGCCTGTATTTTCCAGAATTCCCCCACTGGATCCCTTTTTTAAAACTGGTGTCGAATTGGCTACTTTCCTGTCCTCAGGATATGGAGGCTAATCTGAGGGAGAAGTTACATGTTTCTGGTAGTAGATCAGCAAGTTCGCGTTTGAATTCTTTGAGAACTCTTGAGCGGATGCCATCTAGACCCGGCAATTTGTCAGATTTTATGTCACGACTATCTGCCTCAGCTCCTTGGAAGCATTGTCAGATGCATTCTTTCACATGGGTGAATTGTTAAACAGTGTCTTTATTCATATGAGGTATATGGGGCTATACACCCAACCTCCATCAATACCCTGTATTATGTGCTGTCCTTGAGAGACAAAAGCTTGCTTCACTGTTAACATTGTCCTTTCCCCTATCCAACACCCACAGAGTCTCATGAAAAGGCTGTGATGGAAAACAGGATTTCATTTTCCCTCACTTCCGTGCTTTGAAGGATTCCGCACAGTCACACCACAAGGTAAGAACAGTTATGTTTTGTTTTGCTTTAATTAAGGCTGACGTTTAGGGCTGTGTTTATTTACAATATGATTATTGTTCTTTAATCTTTAAGACTTTTAGGAAAGTAGTCATAGGTCAGTGCTAGAGCATTATGCAGAAGTCTCCAATCCCTGGCTTCTCCAGTTACAATGATCATTTGGCAGGTGATGGGAAATACCTTTTTTTGCCTAAGACCCTGGATAGTTGCTGCCAGAGAAGACAATACTAGGCTACATGGACAAACTCTTTGAGCTGGTGCAAGGCAGTTTCCAAATTCTGCACTAAGAGCTGAATTCAACAAGCTGTGCAAATTAAGCAAATGTATGTAAACATGCTTATTTTGTGCATTTCTGCTTTGTTTACTTACTTCTTTCATATTTCAGAGTTTGGGTCCTAGGGTTTTTGCTAGTGATGCAGTGAAATGCTCAGAGCACTGTCTGAAACTTCACTTCTCGACACCCAGAAATCTATTCAGATGACCACCATGAATTTTACTGAAAACTTAAAACATACCTGTGCACATTTACCTGGGAGTAAGTTAATTGAACAAAGGGTGCTTACATCTAAATAGACATGTACCGGCTTGCACTTTAAATATCCTAGAAGGGAAGTGAAATAATCTGATGGATCACAGTTGATTTTACCACAAAAACACCTCTGTTTAGCATAATGCTGAAAGGGGAGAGGAGTTTTGTTATGTAATGAAGAACCTGAGTCCGTTTGAATTGCTGAGTTGGATGGTGCTGGGAAGATTGTGAACATTATGTTAGGTTAAAATGTATTTATTGGTTTAAAACTGTCTGTTCAAGAGCCCAAGGCAGCTAAGAGCAGCACATTTAAAACAAATAGCATGAAAACACAGTAAAATAGGGCAATGAGACAGAAAACAGCGAAATTACTATAATTGCAGTAGATGACAAGTCACAATAGACACTGTCTTTCCCCAGAGAGCTCCCCACAAAGCCTGGTTTTAACCACAGGGCAGAATGCATGTAATGATGGGGTTAGAGTGGTTTCATTGAGGAGGACCATTCCACAGCTATGGAGTCAGGACTGAAAAGGACTCACTTCTTGTGTCTACCACTACATCTCAGTCAACATGGAGGAACATGCACATATTTTTCTGGGTGGAATGCACCCCTGGCTGGTAAGGCCCCAAATATGAGCAGCAGGGAAACTTTGGGGTCATGGCATTTTTGTTTTGAGCAAAATTTTAAGCCAACTGGATCTGGTGGGGCTACTTTTCTCTATGAGCATCCTGTCTTGTTTATCTTCCAGCAACTGTTGTTGCCTGGAAGGATAATGGGGAGATTTCTAGATCCTCGCTGTGCATAATTTAGTGCCGATAAAGCTGCTAGTGCAGATCTTTAAGTACAAAGCCAGGATCCGTACATGTCTGAAAATACCTTTTTGCAGCCATAAGGGGCAGAATTCCCTGTTAGAAAAACGTAATGAAAGCTGAAATTTTCCGGAAACTGAATATTGCCTTGAGTACAAGGTTTTCATGCTTTTTCTGACCTTGCATACAGTAATACATGCACACGGCCCTGGTGGAGCTTTGCGTATCTTCTGCGTGGTTCCTCTAATTCTACATAAGGAACAAAGGCAGATAGGAAGACTGTTCCAGAACCATAAGAGGATAAATTCCCTGTCTGCCCATGTACAGCCCCTGCTTGCTACACACTTGCCTCCATATTTCCTACCCTGGAGCTATTTAAAAGCAGGAACTCCTCAAAGTAAATCGCAGGCAACTCCACTCCTGAACATAGCTGTCAAGTGTCCCTTATTTGAAGGGACAGTCCCTTATTCCAGGGCCATGTCCCACTGCTGTCCCTTATTGATGGATGTCCCTTAAATGTCCCTTAAATGATGTCCCTTAAATTTCAAAGGAAGCAGCTCCTCTCCCTCCCTCCCTGCCGGCCAGGGAGGAGGGAGGCTCCAACTGTGTCACTTGGCTGTGTTGCTCACCCAAGAAAAAGTCTAAGAACGACTGGCGGGGGGGGGGAGCTTGCATGCCTTGTGTGTGGCTAGTTAATGGAAGCTGAGGGGTTTTTTGAATGCTGGACGCCATTTTGTTGCACGTGCTGCTGCAAACTTTGCAGTGCAAAGCCAGGCTGGGGAGCCATCTTAAGTTGAGGCTGCATAGGCCTTGTGGTGCATGTGATTCAGATTCTATTCAGTTGAAGCTCTGGTTACAAAGTTGGTTGGACAGTGTTCTCGGAGCTACTAGCATGAGTTTGACCAGACTGCAGGAGGACAGGAAGACTGGAGTGCCTGGAACAGGTGAGGCTGCAGGTCCCTTATTTTGGCTGCTGGTCCCTTATTTTCAAGGCTGCTGGTCCCTTATTTTCAAATCTGTAAGTTGACAGCTATGCCCCTGAATGATTCATGAGAGTGCCATTAAAACGTGCGCTTATTTGCTATGCACTCACAATGGTGCAACAATGCAACAGTGCAATTGTTTTGCCATGTCGCAATAAACTTCCTTGCTAGAGTATTGTTTGAAATATTTGATGGTGCTTTTCCAGGTGGCTTTTGAATTAGACTCAGATTTTCAAATTTGAATCAGGATGGGTATAAAGCAGTGAAACTAGGATCCCTCAAATTTAATTTCGCAGAGATGATCCCAGAAAGGTGCCATCTGTTGTACGTTGACAAATACAGAGAAGATTTTAATGGGATGTAGATATTCTATCATATGTGATAGATATACAGATATGGCCATCCTCTACTGAAAAATGTTGATTGCACATTTAGAGGGGCACAAATGTGAAGACTTTCCTTCCCAGATTGATTGGGGTTGGTCGTCCAGTGTTTTTGTGGGAGGGTACCTGGTGGCTGATTCAAGATTTGTGCAGTTTTAATTGCATTGCAAACTTCAGATAAGTGAAAATTTCAAAGGATAGCTCCTTCTTTGGTTTGTGCATTATTTGGCAAGTGCTTTGAGATTAAGCAGTATATGCATGTTGTGATATAAAGCTAATGTTAAAAATTCCAGCTTGCTACTCCCTGTTTCTATATTTGTAGATATTACAGAAACATCACAGTGATTTATCAATCTTTCCTCTTGAGAAGTGGGGTGGGTGAGTCTATTTTAGGTCTGTGTCACTTTCACACGCTTTCATTCATAAGTCTGTTCATGCCCTTTCCAAATCTATCTATGCTTTAAAAAAACAATCTACATGAAAATTCAGGTTTAAATGTGTATTTCTGAGTGCATAGACGTGGTTAGTAGATGCTTCTTCCAACACTGAGAATCGTGTACAGGGAGCACATGGTGTTTTTGTGCATGGGCAGTAGTAATGTTTGCTGGCAGCCCACATGACAAACCAGCAGCTGTTTAACAGCTGTCTCTTCACGTCTCCTGTTAAATTGCCCCAATTTTAATCCCATAGAGGTTTCAAAATGGAGATTCTCAGGAATGCTTTGATTAAATATCTTCTGCCCCACATTTCCACAGGAGGTAGGGTTGCCATATTCTGAAAAGTGAAAAACCGGACAGAGTAGTTAAGCTTCGTTTTGCTGCTTTTCTTTTCTTTATAAAGATTTTTTAATATATAAAAATAGCCCAACTTGCCATACATCCAGGCTTCCCCAGACATTTTGCCGATTCAGCAAAAATCCACCTGGACACCATTTTTCTGAGTGATTCTCGGATGTATCTTATGGCAGCCCTAACAGGAGGCCTTATGTCAGGGCAGCCCAACTTTTCATACCAAGTGGGTCACAAGAGTACTTTGGTATGGAACCTGCGGGCTGCACACTGCCTTGTCGCATGGGGAGGGGAATGAGGCCAAAACTGGACACCCCCAGCCTTTGCACTGCCTGTTGGACTGTCCTACCTTAGGTGGAAAATGTCCCATTTGGATGAGGGCACCTAAAAGGTGGGAACTCCAGGCTTAATTTTGATACTGGCTGTGTTGTGTTGAAACAGGCAGCCACTGAAATTCTTACAGGCCTAGAAGTAATAACACCCACTGTTATGCAAACCCAAATGTAATTGTCCTCTCTTGCTTCCTTAGTGAGTTATTACTTCTAATACTCTAATGCTCGTAACAGTGACTAAAAGCTCTTCATACCATTGTTACAAGTTAGTGACTAGCCTGTGTCTCCAGGCTTGCAAAACAAAATCATCCTGTGCTACATAACAGGCAATAATACAATGAGCACAATGTGGAACTGTGTGGAAACTTTAAATTTAATCTACTGAAGTTTCCACCCATTGCTAGAAGCAAAGGGCATCTTCAGTAGGTTCTGTGATAGCACTGAAATGATAATTTTTCTGTCTCAGCCCTATTGTGGGGGAGAAGCTTGCTCATGAGTAGCCCATCAAGGGCCTCTTGGTGAGGGGATGGCGGTCAACCGATTGAGGTTGAATCCTGACAAGGCAGAAGTACTATTTCTCGGGGACAGGGGACAGGCAGGTGTGAGGGACTCCTTGGTTCTGAATGAAGCAGCTGTACCCCTGAAGGACAACGTGCACAGGCTGGGAATCATTTTGGACTCATAACTGTCCATAACTGTCCAAAGTCCAAAGTCACCTTTGAAAGTGACTTGGAAACTACATCTAATCTAGAATGCTGCATCTAGAAATGACTGGGAATTGCCGCCTGGACCATATAGCACGAGCCCTAAAATATCTACATTGGCTCCCAGTACGTTTCTGAGTACAATTCAAAGTGTTGGTGCTGACCTTTAAAGCCCTAAATGGCCTTGGCCCTGTGTACCTGAAGGAGCATCTCCACCGCCATTGTCCTGCCCAGGCACTGAGGTCCCCTGAGCAACAAGGGTCTTCTGGTGCTTCCCTCATTGTGAGAAGTGAAGTTACAGGGAACCAGGCAGAGGGCCTTTTTGGTAGTGGCACCTGCCCTGTGGAACGCTCTCACATCAGATGTCAAGGAAAGAAACAACTATCCTATTTTTAAAAGACATCAGAAGGCAGCCCTGCTTAAGGAAGTTTTTTTATGTCTGATGTTTTAGCGTGTTTTTAATGTTTTGTTGGGAGTCGCCCAGAGTGGCTGAGGAAACCCAGCCAGATGGGTGGGGTATAAATTATTATTATTTATAGAGGAAAGGTCTTCCTCGGGAGGTTGTAAACTCTCCTTCATTGGACGTTTTTAATAAGATGTTGGATGGGGAAACCCAGTAATGTGGGCATCATCATCATCATCATCATCATCATCATCAGGTCAGCCCTTACATAGCCAAATGGACCTTCCCTAGTGTGAGCCCTGAAAAAGAGAATACTGGAGCGGCAAGCTTGGAGGAATCCAAGGTCTTCAGCGGTAGTAAGACACATGCTTTGCTTGCAGAAGGTCCCAGGTTCAGTCCCCAGCATCTCCCAGTATCGCTGGGAGAAGTCTGAAACCTTGGACAGCTGCTTCCAGTCTGTGTAGACAATACAGAGCTAGATAGGCCAGTGATATCACAGCTTCCTCTGCCCCTAATCAGAGAGGTAATGGTGGGGCTAAAGACAGGTTACAAGATTCCAGTGTCCTCTCAATGGCTTATAAGCCAGTGTGGTGCAGTGGTTAAGAGTGGTGGACTCGTAATCTGGTGAACCGGGTTTGATTCCCCGCTCCTCCACATGCAGCTGCTGGGTGACCTTGGGCCAGTCACACTTCTCTGAAGTCTCTCAGCCCCACTCACCTCACAGAGTGTTTGTTGTGGGGGAGGAAGGGAAAGGAGAATGTTAGCCGCTTTGAGACTCCTTCGGGTAGTGATAAAGCAGAATATCAAATCCAAACTCTTCTTCTTCTTTTTATAAGCCACAGAGCAAGTAATGGAAAGTCTAAGGAAGGCAGGTGCCGCCTTCTGACAAATGAGAATGTTATGTACTCTCCTTCATGATGAGCAGGTCTTCTCTAGTCAGACAGGATGACAGAGAAGGGAGTGTGTTCCTGACGGAAGCAAGGAACAGCTTTCCGAAACCGTGTGAGACCCTGGCTAATGCAACACCCAACAATTACCAGTTAAAATTTGCTCCCACCAGTCAATCAACTAAAGCTTTAGTTGATTAATCTACTGATTACTTGTTGATTCGGAACATTTTTTAACTTTCTCTGAAGTCCAAAGGGCACCGAGAGCAGCTTGCCTACAATCAGTTAAAAGAAGACAGACCCTGTCTGCAGGGTTCCTGTCTAAATGACACAACGGAAACATAAAACGGAATTGGGGTTGGGAGGTTGAAAAGGACTTGTTGCCCTGAGCCATTATTTTTCCACATGAAAACTGGTATTGGTCACTGCCAGAAACAGCGGTAAAAGGCTAGATGGAACTTTCGCCTGGTATGGGTAATTTTGTCTTTTTTAGGTCCCACACCAGGGGGGAGACGCATGCTTCCAATCCTGTTTCCTCCAATAATATGTCAGAGAGTTCTGATAATAAAGCTAGAGCAAAAAGAAAATTACTGTTTGCCAAAGCACAGTAGGATGACTTGTGCCATTTTGTTTGGTAACTTCCTCAACATTTTCATCTCAGTTGCCCTAAAAAAGAAGCTGAAATCAAAATAAAATAAATAAGTACTTTATTTTTTTTTAAAAGAAACCTTTAAATGTTACTTTTTATAACTGTTGAATTAGTTTTACCTCAGAATGTAAACTCCATGGCAAATAATTATTATTATTATTATTATTATTATTATTATTATTATTATTATTACAATGCTGAGATCAGTTTGTAGGCCCAGCAAGCTATTTCTTCTCTAGTCACGTAATGCTGTAACTGCATATTACATTATTTTCTTTAAAAAATACAGACCTGCCTTAGAGTGTCTAGACAGAGGAATACTTGCACAATCAAAGCCATTGCTAAGCACAGTTTATGCTGTTACTGCGGAGATTTCTGGATGATGTATACATGGAGATTTACGTAGGTTAAGAAAAATTATTAAAGACTTCCTGCATGGATGGCCATCAGTTGCTGCCTGATCCTAAGCGTGTTTACTGAAAGAAGTCCCACTGGCCTCATTGGACTTACCCCTTACTAAGGGTGGAGGTGTACATAATATTTAAAAAGAAGTCACAACAGGTTCTTCACCTACGATGTGTGTCATCTTTTCTCTTGGCTTTGCCATCCATATGACAGATTTACAATCTACCAAGCTGAACTTTCGGTCAATGGTAAATCTTGCCCCTCCCCCTATAATTCAGGCAGATTGTCCATATTTTTTTAAAAAAGTTTAAAGCTCCATATGTAATTTGGTTTGTTAATACATTCATTCAAGCAGAGGAGAAGCTTCTCTGGGGAGGGGTGTTTATGTTGTCACAGGAACAGGCCAATTCACTCCATTCATAGCCTGCTTTCGCTGCAAATTTGCAGAGCCAAATTTTTCAGGGTTTAAGAAAAGGTCTGTTTGTGCTGGAAAGTGAAAAGGTTCCATTTGTACTGAACACAGAAAGAACGTTTCCAACTGGCCTGCTGCTCTGCGAAGGTAAAAGCCTATTTTTAGCTCCAGATGACCTTAGCATCCCCACACTGATTACTCTTCATTTGATTACTAAATGCTCTCAGCCAAATGTGTACACCCTGGCTCTGTTGAAAAGTATGGCGCTTGAAGGAATGAGAGGTGAAAGTTTATGCTGATTAATCTGTGATGGTGCATCACACATGCAAATCATCACTTGGAGCATGCATATGTGAGCTGCCCCCAAAATACATTGCAAACCCGAGAAATACAAATCCATATGATCAGAACAGTAGGGAACTCTTAATATTCCATTTCCATTAGACAACTCTGCATCTACTCAGTCTTCTTCCCCTAATCACCTTTCAGAGGAGCACCTCTCAGTGAGGTTGGAACCTTGTATCAGTGCCGGATTTACATATAAGCTAAACAAGCTATAGCTTAGGGCCACACACTTTTGGGGGCCCCCAAAAAAATTAAAGGAAAAAAACCCCCTGGATGTACATTTCCAAAATATAAGATAAGAAACATTTTGTTATGTGCGTATGGCTTTAGATACCTATTAGGTCCATAAATTACCATATAGCATATATTCAACACCAAAAACAGCGACAATTTGTTGTTGACAAAGGACAGCTGGACATATAAAGGTGGTGCTGTGGGTTAAACCACAGAGCCTAGGGCTTGCCGATCAGAAGGTGGGAGGTTTGAATCCCCGCGACAGGGTGAGCTCCCGTTGCTCGGTCCCTGCTCCTGCCAACCTAGCAGTTCAAAAGCATGTCAAAGTGCAAGTAGATAAGTAGGTACCACTCTGGCGGGAAGGTAAACGGTGTTTCCATGCGCTGCTCTGGTTCTCCAGAAGCGGCTTAGTCATGCTGCCCACATCACCCAGAAGCTGTACGCCGGCTCCCTCGGCCAGTAAAGCAAGATGAGCGCCGCAACCCCAGAGTCGTCCGTGACTGGACCTAACAGTCAGGGGTCCCTTTACCTTCAGTAGCTTAGGGCCTCAGCAAACCTAAATCTGGCCCTACCCTGTAGGGTGAACTATGAGAGCCCAGTGCAAAGACAGACACATAGATGGCCCTGGATCCTTCCCATTTTCAGCCAGTTTACATGATCCTAAGATGCTTAAATTCTTGGAAAGAACTATTCATATGGATTGTCCAATTGTTTGGGTAGCGTAATGTGAGAGAAGAGGAGAAGAGCACCTCCACTGCTGTGATGACAGTGCCATCGTTCTAGTTATGCATGAAGGAGCTACAGATCCATGCAACTTCCTTTGTACAGCGTTGAGGCAGGAGGGCAGATGAACCAATGGAAGGAGAAAAGGAGAGGGAGAAGGGGCAGAGCCTGATGCTGAGGAGGAAGTCACTGACGGAGCGCAAAAGGTGACGAAAAGCAAACTTTTTCACTTTCTGGTCTATGGTCTCTTCCAGCTTCAGAGGCTCTGATACATCTCCTTGTGTAAGGGAGCCCAGATATGCCTCCGTCAGACCTAGCAAGAAGGGCCCAGGTGAAGGGTGAAAAGTGCATGGGACTATATAAATATCTGCGCTTAATTTTTGAGTCATATTTATCCTTTGCCCTAAGCTGTCTGCAACATTTTATGTGTGCAGTTCACCTCTCACTCAAATCAGTGGTGAGACGCTGACCGGTTTTCTCCTTAAGGTAGCTGTGGCTGCTGCATTCAGGGATCTCCCTGAAAGATTAAAATAGTGATTCATCTGTGGCTGCCTGTGTCAACTGAAAAATTAACATGGTTCAGTGAAACCCAGTTAGGCATACAAAGGACTCCCGTGGGGAGAGCCAAACAAACCAGCCTCTGCAAACTGCTTTATCTAATACCCATTATTCGTGTCAATCCTGTTGAATTTTGAAGGTTCACCTCTCTAATCCTTTTTACTTAGGCCAATTAGAAACAGGAACAAAGCTGTGTGAGGTCTTTGCATATGCAAACAATGAAGGGTTTTAAAAAACAAATAAGCAAATAAGTAAGGTATTGCTTTCCTCAACCAGTTTCCTATGGTTCCCCTGGACATTAACAGTAACTGGGAAACAGGAAGAGGAAAGGAATAAAAAGGTACTTCCTATTGCAAGGTTTTTTGGGGGGAGTTGTTGTTTTAGCTATTGTCAGTTTTGGAATGTCACAATCTGTTTCATTCTGGCCTATTCTTTTTAATGATTCTTTCATTCTTTTATTTATACAGTGGTACCTTGGGTTGCGTTACCTTCGGGTAACATAACTTTTGGGTTGCGAACGCGGCAAACCCGGAAGTGTATACTTCTGGGTTTCGCTGCGCATGCATGCGCAGAAGTGCTCTATCACGCCGCATGTGTGTGCCTCTTTTTGTGGACTTTTCAGGTTGCACATGGACCCCCGGAATGAATTAAGTTCGTATCTGCAGGGTCAACTGTATTTTATACATTTATTTACATTTGAAACATTCTTCTTTTTTATTTAGTTTTATTTGACAAAGTAATAATCATAAATAAATAAGAATAAAAATGTGCACCCCACCCCACCGAGACCTCTTGCAATGGTTTGACCTCTTTCCATTTTAACAGTACACATTCTACAAACACCCTCCATATCTCCTCAAAATCATTTCTCCTGCATATTCCCCATCTTACCTTAATGGCACATGTTAATTTATCATGAATACCTATATCCCACTTATGGCCTATTCTTATGTGAATTGGGGCATCTGATTACTGGCTACTGTAGGAAGCAGGATGATGGAGTATTTGAAAGTTTGAGCTGATCCAACAGGGCTCTTATTATGCATCTCTAACCACCTGCCTAACCACATGTGATTTCCAGGTGATTGCCACTAGAGTCATAGGCATCTGCAGGAATTTTTCTAGGGCATGTGTGTCAAAGTAAAATACTGAAGACAAAAGCAGGCCAGTTTTCCAGAGAAAAATTAGAAGAATAGCATAGAAGAATAGTGTCTGTATGTTCTGCCTCATTCATTGGGTTCTATATATGCTAGAAACAAACAAAAATAGAGTAAAAATCACTCTATTTTTAAATGAAAACTGGGGATCTGGAGATTATGGTTCGTCCAGGGGGTGACTGCTCCCCTTCCCCCCGCTGTGGACGGCTATGACTAGAGTGTTGGTCTCTTGGATTTTTTTTTCTCTATGAAAGCTGTGGATAATATGGTAGGCAGGTGTCAGTAGAAAGAATGGATACCTCTGTGATTTTAAGTGCATACTTTCGAACATCGCTGCCGTATGAAAATACAATCTGAATTCAGTCAAAATGCACCCAAGTGATATTTCCCAAGTGATGTTATGTTGTTATGTTGACTCTTGAACCAGTCTATAAGTTACTCTCTTCAGTTGTTTGGTCACTTTGTGGACAAGGAACAGTTCCTACAGAGAGACTGTACTTCTGCATATGGACTCTATAAATACCATGAGCATTCCACCAGCCACGAAGGTTTTCTGGGCAATGTTTAAAACGGGAGGGGGGAAAGAAGTTGTTTTATAAAAGCCTTCTGGTTGTGTTTCCTTTATTTGCATTTCTGTTGCAAAAAGCTATGAGCCATTTGAAACCCAGAGGCCGTATTTTGGGGTCTATTTTTCTTGGCTCACATGACATAGATGTTCTGGAAAGAAAGAAATACTATTTTATTTCCCTCGGTGGGAAATGGGAAGGGAGAATAATATCTAAGCCTTCAGGACATTTCCGATGGTTTTCACCCCTTGCCTAGGAGCAGGCAGAAAGCAAAAGCTTGTTGAAGAAGAGTTGGGAGAAAGAGAAAGGACATATCCTGCCCCAACCTAAACACATTTTCTTGGAAGTAAATCCCCTTAATGTCAGTGGATGAATAAGTGAAAGCAAGAATCATCCTAAACTGGCTATGGAGAAGGAAAGGTGATATATTTGAGTAGAAATCAGTGTGACTGGATGAGCTTTCTCTTGCTGACATTAGTCATTGTCCACCTACATTATCATTGTAGAGAAGGGTAGGGAAGGAAAGAGAACCATGGCTCATCTGTATTATACTTGATTGAACATCAGCTCCAGCCTACATCATCCTGGTCAATGGCAGCACTCAATCTCATTCAGTATTTCTATTGAAAACCTAGCATGAACTGCACTGGGGTAAGCTTGGACATGAAATGAGGCCAATGAAACCCTTAGGACAGGGGTGAGGGAACCTCTGAGCCCAATGGCCAAATTCCTTCATAGACAACTTTCTGGGGCTTGCATGCCAGAGGTGGGTGAGGCTCGAAGCAAAGGGTGAGTGGTATGACAGATATGACTCTTAGGTTTGCACAGTAGACTACATTCCAGCCATTCAAGAATAAGGTCTTTCTCAACAACCCCTCCATCCTCTCTCCATGCAAATTAGAGGACATTGCGACTCAATAACTCCTTCCAGCCAGGCAAAATCACATGAGGAGGACATAGGGCAGTGGGGTGGGGTGGGGTGGCCTGGGGAGAGATTTGAGGGCCAAATAGAGAAGCCATGATGGTTCCTCACTTGAGGTTCCTCACCCCTGACTTAAGAAATGCCTTCCAATTTTTGCATTTGTTGCAGGCAGATAATAAAATGTCCTGGTCTTCACTGCCAGGTGAAGAACCTGAATTCCAAGCGCTAGCCCCGTCATAGGCTTTCATGCTCAAATCAGATGGCTACATAAGGCAAAGCACAGGTTACAAGGTTCAGCAGGTGCACAAGAAGCAGGACACATTGCTAAGCAGAAGCTCAGGTGTTGATACAACAAGGGACAAACCCTGAACTTTTCTTTTGAAGAATGGGCCAGGCACAGCTATCAGCAGGACACATGGCTGAAGTCAAACAGGCAACTCCACTGAATGGGTTGGCTCTGTGAGGTTTGTTCCTGCTGGTCCTGACATTTCAATGTCCCTGGACATGGAGGAGGCATCTGAGCTGATGAAATTTGAAGAGGAGGAGGAGGAGGCTGGAGGTGTCCGACGCCTTAGAGACACTCCTCTGACAAGTAATCTGTGAAGCCAAATGGAAACTTTCATGTTTAAAAAGCTCAGTGCATAAATTCTCATGCATGTAAAGTGTCTCATATACGTGGGTGCAAGTTAGAGTTATTACTGTTTTACAGCTATCACTGTGTTTTACAGCAGCACATCAGGCGTGGAAGCCAGGTCTTTGTTTCCATTTTAAACCACAAAACGCTTTTCTTCCCATAATCTGTCATCAGCTAGATTGCCTCGGTATTTTCATGCAATGACTTAATATTGTGGCAGTGTGGCCTCTTAGTGCACAAAATATTAAACTCATTATAAGAAAGAAAGGCAAATAAAAACCAGACAGAACGGACCTCATTTTTTGAGATTTGTTTCACAATCGCATTCGGTGGAGAACATTGCCATCTGGATTTTAATGAGCAATTCCTCTTCAACCCTCACCAGTCGCATCCTAAATCACTTCATATGCTCATCAGGACACATAGAAGGATGAAAATCCAATGCCCAGTCATAACAAGGGAGAAAGATTATTCTACTTTGTGCAAGCGGTAGTGTTTAGCCTAAGAGTTCCAGGTAGCATTTCTTACCGTAAGGTCCCAGGGCGCATTATAAAAAGAAATGAAACGTATAAGATGGTTCCAAACGAAACAGAACAGTGTGAATTAAATAAAAGAGATGGGTCCCATGAAACAAAACCCTGTGACTGTCAAAGGCTATGGTAAAGTGGCACATCTTCAACATGTGGTGAAATCTGAATAATGGTGGTGCTCCCACACACCTCTGGGGGCGAGGGAGTTCCACAGAAGAAGAAGAATTGTTTGGATTTGATATCCCACTTTATCACTACCCTAAGGAGTCTCAAAGCGGCCAACAATCTCCTTTCCCTTCCTCCCCCACAACAAACACTCTGTGAGGTGAGTGGGGCTGAGAGACTTCAGAGAAACGTGACTAGCCCAAGGTCACCCAGCAGCTACATGTGGAGGAGCGGGGAAGCGAACCTGGTTCACCAGATTATGAGTCCACTGCTCTGAACCACTACACCACACTGGCTCTCACCAGGTTGCCCTCTCCCAGGTTGCCGTTCCCCACACTTCTGAGATTTGGTGAAACTATCAAGAACCACTCCCCTCCAGCAAATCTGAGCACCCAAGGAGAGGCCTAAGTGATTCTCCACTTCTGTGTTAAAACATCTCTTTTAAAATACGGATGATTTCGAGCCTGTCACTGTCTTCCAACCTGACCTACCTTGCAGGGTAGTAAGAATAAAATGGCACATTTGTGTGTCTACAGAAAGACAGACTCCTTACCTAATTGTCTTTGAAGAAAGGTGGGAAATTAATGTAAAGATACGTGAATATCCACACCCTCACATATAGATTTGTCCTGTTTTCAAGATATGGGGTTCAGAGTTCAGTATTTAAGAGTTCGTTGTATCCTGATATTTCTTTTTCCTGTGTGTGTGTGTGTGTGTGTGTGTGCATGCATACACACCCACAGTTTTCATTTATGTGGCAGATTCACGCCTAACTTAATCTGCAGTAGATTAAAGTGTTACTTTTCTTCAGTACCGTTTATGAATATTCACATCCCTCTCCCAGAGACTTTGAGTGGCAAATCCCTCGTCAGTCAGACTGTTTGTGGAAATGCTGCTCTGCCAGAGGCACAAATAGGGTGGAATGGAAGTACGCATTTAAACATGAATGAATATTAATGAACTATTTTCCCTCCTTTGCATTCCTCTCTGGTAGATGCTAATTAATCCTTTTCAATCCTGCCTTTTATCTTTATCCAGGCCATCTGCCTTAAAAAGGGAAAGCACTCAGGTGTGCGCGATTCCAAACGCTTTCATCTACAGAGGGAGATGGAAAAAAATATTAAATAAAAATCACTGGGACAGACGGAATCCAAAGGTCATCTAGGTTGCTGCCGCACCAGGACCCTTTAGCGCTGCGGAGACATGGCTTCTCTGCCACGAGATGCGTGTGGAATTAAATGAAGACGCCACATGAGCTCATAAGTGTCATATTGTCTAGCAATGTACCTCCCTCGGGCCAAGGTTGTCCAATAATGTTTACTCACAAGTAAATCCAGCTCAGCAAAGTTCTCAGAAACATTAATTAAAATTCCCTCCTCGTAGGTTCAACCTGTTTCTTAGGGGATTAGTGATAGATAGTCCCGTTTAACTGCTCCTTGAATAGTCTCTCTCAGTTTTCTGAGGGCATGTACACATTAGTGAATAAAACACAGCGAGGTCGTTTTCCCTCGCTGCATTTCAAGTTTTGCATTGCCATATGCACCATGACCTGATTAGTTTCTCCAAACCTGCAACTGCCCCAAACTCCTATTCCGTGAGGCCATCATCTGCACATGTGCAATGGACGCCTGGAAGAAGAAGAAGAAGAAGAAGAAGAAGAAGAAGAAGAAGAAGAAGAAGAAGAAGAAGAAGACAACAACAACAACAACAACAACAACAACAACAACAACAACTTTATTATTTATACCCCACCCATCTGGCTGGTTTCCCCAGCCACTCTGGGCAGTTTACAGCACATAAAAAATTGTAAAACACATCTCAGCTTAACCACAGTTTACATCTTCAAATCAGATGGAAGCCAGTTTGTAATATTGCATCAAAAAGCAACATAAGCTGTGCCCAGGGATTTCCATATTTGGTACAGTTTAATCAAGCCAAGATCAATTCTAACTTTTACTAAATCCAAGAATTATGGATGACTTGCGCCCACAAGCTGTGGCACCCAGAACCTATAACAATATATTGATTTAAAATATTGCTACTTTTCTAGAAAAAGAGGTGTGCCAGAACTCACCATGGATGCCTCCCTTGTTCTCTTTTAAGGGCAATGGCGCCCACCTGAGAGGTGCTGGAACTGAAGGCGCTTTGTATGCATTATAACACTGTGACACCAGATGGCGCTGTGGAGTCCTGTCTTTCGCCAACGCGATTTTCCCTTTATGAAGTTTACAATGCATTTAACTGAGTTTCTGTGAGTTCCGGCTGAAAAAAGGCCGATTTAAAACACCCCACACATAACAGGTCTCCGGGGTAGCTTGTAGCAAAGTATTTAAACAATAACATCACAAACAACTCCTAGATGGTATCCTTCTCCACTTCCAGTTCTCCCACCATGAAACGTGCTTTTGGGAACCTGACAGCAGATGGACATTTACAGGGATCAGGGCTTTTCCTCTTGTCAGATCGCAGCGCTCCTTGGTTCAAGTGGCAGAACGGGTCAACAGGATGAGATGAAAAGAGTCAGTTTCGACAGTTCCAAGAATTGTATAGCTAGGCTGTGCACTGAGAATAGCTTGTTCAGCCCTTGCAGTACACAAGCACCTAGCATCTCGACAGGCAACTGAATCATATCCCTGCTGACGCATTGACAGGGAGGTCAAGTTTGCTCATTATACTTTGCAACATGTTGCCATGTAGTACTAGCACACAACAGCTGATTAACATGACTTTGTTAAGATGTACTATCTCACAGTCCTTTCAAAGAATTAGTCATAGCTCTATTTCCAGTTATTGCCCCCCCCATACCCACAACATCTCATAATTCCATTTCAATCATGTTCTGCATATTAATTTGCACTGTGAGGAATTTATCTTCCTGTTCTTATCTCTGTGACCAGCAAAGTCGAATCATAGCAACTTGGAAAAGTCAGTGATGCCATCATCACTATTCCATTGTAATCTCAGAGGGGCTGTGTGTGTTTCATGGTCCTTATTATTCTGTTCAGACCTGGGCACCAAGAATTGGGTTACTATATGTCCCCAGTTCCCAGGGACAGTCCCCAGATTTACAAATCTGTCCCCGGGAAATGTGGCAGTAGTAGCCTCAGCAGCCCGGAGCCAGCCTGGTAGCGCAGTCGGCTCTGGCTGGCTTCAGGAGCTGCTCGCTGCCACCACCACTGCCTAGGGGGAACCAGGGACGTCCAGCGGTACAGATCTCCTGCCTCCTTCCCCCTTTGTTTTGACAGATCAAGGGAGGCTCAGGAGTCGCAGGCAGGCGGCCGTTGCCTAGGAAGGGCACAAGGCACATGGTTTCTCTGCCAGGCAAGGTGCAAAGCCCTTCTTTCACACCCTGTGAAACATAAATGTGCAGAGTTTTTAAAAAACTTGGCAACGCCCACCTGCCTACGACTCCCAAGCCTCCCCCTATCAGTCAAAACAAATAGGGAAGGGTGCAGGAGATTGGGGGAGGCTCAGGAGTCACAGGCAGTGCGCCATTGCCCAGTTTTTTTAAAAACTCTGCGCAATTATGTTTCACAGGGTGCGAAAGAAGGGCTTTGCACCTTTATACAATATGCATGTGTGTTTGGACCCAGGGTCTTTTGCCTCACCATCCCCACTGCTGATTACCTGTGGCTACTCAGCTTTTTTTAAAAAAAAGTGTCCCCGGATTCATTGAAAAAAATCTGGTAACCATAGCCAAGAAGGTTGAGTAGAGCCCTTCTGAATCAAGCCAACGGTCCATCGAATCCAGCATCCTGTTTCCAATGTAGCCAACCAAATAATAGTACCATAGAACTGCAGAGTTCGAAGAGACCCAGAGCGCCATCTAGTCCAACCTGCTGCAATGCAGGAATCCTGCCAAAATCCAGCCCTGGCTGGGCTTCAACCACCAACAGTTGCGTAGCGTGGGGGTGCAGGGGGGGCCGGCCGCACCGGGCGCAACATGGGCGGGGGGGCGCGCTTGCACTAGCAGCTCTCTGCCCCTACTAAAATCCACGGGTTAGGGAGCCTACGCTCGCTTGGCTTGGCGAGGAGGTCGTGGAAGGGGGAGAGTGAAGCCTTCTGCCGCGGGCCAAAAAAGGAGAGGAAGCCAGGTGGGCGGGCTGGCTGGCGGGGGTCTGGCTGCGCCTGCTGCTGCCGTTGCCACTGCTGCCGGGCTTTGACAGCTTGGCGAAGCGGAGGGAGAGGAGCTTTATGGTAATTGCGGCTCTCTCTCCACTGGCCTTCTGGGTAGTGAACCGAGCCGAGCAGGGAGTCTGGCGAGGGGGCGGGAAGAGACTTTCCCCCCTTTTTTCCACCTCGCCTGGTCAAAAAGGAGAGCGGAGTCTCCTCAGGGCGCCCTCAGGCAGGGCAGGGCAGGGCAAGGCAAGCAGAGCAAGGAGGAGAGAGAAGGGAAGGGGGGGGAGCAGCCAGGAAATGCCGCGGTGTGGAGGGGGAATCAATTAAGGAGAGAAAGTGAAAAGCCTTGGAGAAAGGGAAAAAAGGAAAGAAAAGAGGCAGCTCCGGGAGAGCGCGGGGGAAAGAGAAGCCTCGCTGCTGCTGCTGCTGCTGCTGCTGCTGCTGCTGCTGCTTGGGAGAGTAAATTACTGTACTTGCCTTGCCCCGGGTTAGGGGGCGCAAATTACTTGCCTTGCCCGGGGTGCTGAGAACCCACGCTACGCCGCTGACCACCAACCTTCTGGTTAACAGCCAGGTGCACTGACCCATTGTGCCACCTGAGGATTATGCTTCTCGGAAGCCTGCAAGCAGTCTAAAAAAGTGATAGCTCTTCAGCACCACACTTGCTCTGAATATGGAGATTCTAGGCAAAAAAAAAAAAAGAGGTTGTGCAGAGTCCCTAAGCATGTAGGGGATCTATTTGAGCACAGTTTCTTCTTTGGAGATCACTCATAGCTGAGTAAGATAGACTTCCATGAACATGGTCTTAACAGTGTGTCCGTAAGTGACTGTGGAGGCCAATTCTGGATCCACACGTCCTTCCACAGTGGGGACATAGGTTTCTGGGCAGGAGTTGATCACAGTGAGTGAGTGTCAAGCATGCCTTCCTCTTAGCATGTTTCTCCCTTTCATTCTGAGTTCGAGTGTCTTCAAAGCCCATGACACCTTTGGTAAAGGCTGTTCTACAACTGGAGTGCTTGCAGGCCAGTGTTTCCCAATAGTTGGTGTTTATACTACATTTTTTTAGATTTGCCTTGAGACAGTCTTTAAACCTCTTTCGTTGACCATCAGCATTACTCTTTCCATTTTTAAGTTTGGAATAGAGTAGATGCTTTGGAAGACGATAATCAGGCATCCACACATGACCAGTCCAATGAAGTTGATGTGGAAGAATCATTGCTTCGACACAGCAGCCTCCTCACTGCAGACATTGAGCCCAGTTGTGTGTAAGGTGGTGGAGTCTTCCTCTCAGCTATGAAGCTGCTCTTAACTTTCGGGGGGAGGGAACCAGAAGCTCCTGTTTGCAGGTCTGCCCCGTCTCTTTTAATCATGCCTTTGGAAGAGGCATTAATTCCCTCCTTCTGTCGCAATTCCACAATTCAGTTTCATTCAATACAGGATAAATTCCGAAGATCTTCTACTGAAGATCTGCGCCATTTCCTGGTCTTCCTCTAGTGTTCACCTTCAATGCACCAATCTGGAGAGACAAGAAATGAGGCCTATAATTAATTGGCAGTCCTTGGATTTAATAGACCAGAGCAAATCTCTTTGTTCGCTACTTGAGTTTGCACTCAAATGAAACCAAACGGAGGAGGGGAGCAAGACAGGGAAAATGAAAGTGTAATTGTAGCTACTTTTAACAAGGCTGCAAGAATATTTCATGAAGCAGTTCTGCAGAACCTTTGGTGAAAAACCTGTGCAGGATGTTCAGTGAGGGGAAACTGCCAGTTGTTTGGGAGTTTTAGTAGCTGTTGACAGTATGCTATTAAGGGAAGTACTAGTTTTCAGGTGTGGTGGATAAAGCAAAGGCATTCTTGAAGAAGACTGCTAAGCAGGATATTAAAGGTAAAGGGGACCCCTGACCATTAGGTCCAGTCGTGGCCGACTCTGGGGTTGCGGCTCTCATCTCGCTTTATTGGCCGAGGGAGCCGGTGTACAGCTTCTGGGTCATGTGGCCAGCATGACTAAGCCGCTTCTGGCGAACCAGAGCAGCGCACGGAAACGCCATTTACCTTCCCGCCAGAGAGGTACCTATTTATCTACTTGCACTTTGACATGCTTTTGAACTGCTAGGTTGGCAGGAGCAGGGACCAAAGAATGGGTGCTCACCCCGTCGCGGGGATTCAAACCACGACCTTCTGATCGGCAAGCCCTAGGCTCTGAGGTTTAGACCACAGCACAACCTGCGTCCCTTCAAGCATGCTATTAAGTCCACCTTTTGTCTTTGCTGTAGTGACATTTCAAGAGTTTCACAACCAGTCCATTTCTAAATAGTATTCCACCAATGCTTCAGAAGCAATCTGCCAATTTCCCATTTTTTATTCATGCACTGTGTTCAAACTGCAGCACAAGCACAGTTTACTGCAGTTTTAGTTCGCCATTTTCATTTATTTTAGTTTTTCTTCTTTGAGTTTAATGTTTAGCTTCAACTCTAGGGCAAAACTACATAAGACAAAGAAAATGAACTTGCTGCATCTCAAAATCAAGAACAGATTTTTGAAAACAGAGGCTACCTCCCATTGTTTAAAAGCACTGGGTGGAAAGCAAGACCTTCGTCTGGCAGCTCAAAGAATACAAAAATGGTGTCAAGTGATTTCCTTCGGAAGGCTATTCCAGACCCTCCAAGTGTCCATATTTTTCAGGAACATCCCTGATTTAGAGAAACCGTCATGGTTTCTGATTTGATCCCAGAATGTCCCACTTTTCCTTAGGATGTCCCTATTTTCATTGGAGAAATGTGGGAGGGTATGGATTTGGGTGTCACACAGGGCGCCCCTGAAATTTGAGGTTCCAAGGTATGCCACTGCTTGCCTGCATCAGTGATATGGTCAGGAATGGAAGATAAACAGACCATGTTTTGTTTCATTTCACGACATTTATATACCATTTATTGTAATAAAACCTCTAAGTGGTTTACAAAAAGATAAATGTTAAAATTATCAATAAAAGACAAATAGAAGTGTTAAAAATATTCTTTAAAACAGGTATTATAATTATAATTATAATAATTATAATTATAATTTTTTATATATACCCCACCCATATGGCTGGGTTTGGGTTTCCCCAGCCACTCTGGGCAGCTCCCAACTGAATATTAAAAACACAATAAAACATCAAACATTAAAAACTTCCCTAAAGAGGGCTGCCTTCAGCTGTCTTTTAAAAGTCAGATAGTTGTTTATTCCCAGACAGAGAAGGCCCTCTGCCTGTAACCTCACTTCTCACAGTGAGGGAACTGCCAGAAGGCCCTCGGAGCTGGACCTCAGTGTCGAGGCAGAATGATGGGGGTGGAGATGCTCCTTCAGGTATACTGGGCATATTTGTGCACATTTTAGATACTACTGAGGTTATTTACATACAGCATGAACAAAAAGGTGGTTCCTGCCCCAAGAAGCTTACAGTCAGACTGAGAGCAGAGCGGAAGAATGATGGAAGGCAAGGATGACTGTGAACAATTGCAGATAGACATCATTGCAGATGAAGATGAAGGTGAGGGTGTTAAAGAAGCTTACTACAGCAAATTAACACTGTCGGAAAGTTAATTAAGTCGACATTAGGTGGTTAGCACAAGCTCAGCAAGATGGCGGCCTTTTACTTTGTGACCTTGCTTGACTTCATATTTCTTGTTTGTTTCTGATTAGAAATAAGTTCTGTGCATTGGGTTATTCTGGGGCAATTTGTCTATCCAAAGAGATACTTAAATTTAGAGTCCTCCTTTAATATATAAAAAAGCAGCAACAAACTGAATCTTGTTTGACTTGCTTCAAAGCAACACTTCAAAGCCGGGTCAATTCCCTGTTTCAAAACAACAACAACATAGTAATCACCAGCTTATAGAGGCATAGCTCATTTTTGAGATCTAACTACAACAGCTACCTTGACTCACCCAGCAGTCTCAAATTGTAGTTGCAGGTTGATGGGCTCCTCTCAGCCTTTGAAGCAGCTCAAGGGTTGGATGATTATATGGTGCATTCAGGACTTTGATTGACTGGTGCCTATTTCACTACTGTTCTTTCTAACTCTCAACACTATCTAATACTTGAGTCTTGGGATTAAATAACAGGCAACATTAATGAATACCTTTACAGCACCAGGTCTGATACTGGCTTCCTCATATTTTTACATGACAAGCTATATGTTTAATCAGTTTTATCTCTCAATGTATTTATCAAGGCATGGCATGTTAGTCCATAATTTTATCAGTGTTTTGCGACATCTGAACATTTTTGGCAGCGTCCAAAGGAAATAATCTTTTAATTCTTTTCAGGTGTACTTGTCCAGTACCGTATGTGTTCTTAGAATGCTCGTTCTTATTGCTATTTATTCAATTTAAAACCTCATGGTTCTTACGAATGCTTTTTCCAAACTGATGGCTAAAACATGATTCGCCCTTTTGGTGACTCTTTTCTTTCTATATTATTATAACTAAGCATGTGCTTCTCTAGATCATACTTATAAAACCTTATTTGTTAGTGAGGGAGCAAGCAGCAAACATGCACAGGATTCCTCCTCTCCCCTGGTGGCTGCTGCTCATTGGGGCCTGGGGCCATCTTCCCATGAATTTCTCTAATCAAGGGGTAAAGAACCAGGTGTAATTAAACTAGAATTCCTGTTGGCTAATCTGGCTGGGGTTGATGGAAACTGGAGGGGTTGATGGCCACAAATTCTCCACTTCTGGCTGAATCCCTTGTTAAAGCCTTCTGAGCTAATGAAGGAATTGAGGGGTTGCTCATCCAGTTTGCAGATGGACCAGTTCTCCAACTGTTAAGGTCATATTGAATGCCGATTCTGTTTTCTGCAGCATTTGATACCCCTCCCAGGGACAAAGCTAAAATTAGTTGGTTCCATTGGCTTTGGCTCCAGCTGCTTTGGGCCTTCTGCCCAGAGGCGGTGCATCTTGTTTCACTGGCTGAGGTGAAATGGGAAGGTGCCACCCCACACATGCTGTGCCACCGCCTTACCTGAGAAGTGTGGCGGTGCCCATGAAGCACCGGCGATGGGTTTTGATGAGATCTCGCAAACTCTCTCTGAGATTTCTCCAGAAGCCAGCTGCTTCTCAGCTGCCATTGGGAGTGAATGGGACACCCTTTGGGTGCTGGATCTTGGATTTCTGCCACCCGAGGCATCTGCCTCAGCCCACATCATGGGAGGGCAAGCCCTGTTTCTGCCCTGCCATTCCTATTGGACACTAGGTACCGCTTTGTCTACATAGACTAGAAGGGTTTCAGACAGGAGTTCCATGATAGAAAAATAGGGAAATCCATGTACTAAATAAGCAAACAATGGCTGATAACATCTGTACAAGTGCCAACCTGTTTAGCTGGAGTCTTTTTCAAGAATGCAGCAAGAGGAATTCTGATTTGTCAGCAAAGAAGGTTTATGTGGCTGTTAGCCCAGGGTGGTACATTGTATAGTTAGCTTGTCATGTGAAGGTGACTCCTTATCTCCTAGAGAGATTGCATTTCTTGGAGAATCCAAAGCTAGACTCATTGAAGCATGCTGGCTCTGGAGCTGCAGCCAGTTAATGGCCACAGCCAGTGCTATTTTTCTAGAAAAAGAGGTGCCAGAGCTCCCTATGAACACCTCCCTTGTTCTCTTAGAATGGCAATGTCACCCACCTGAGAATTGTAGCTGGCGAAAAAGCTCTTGTCTCACTTTTCAGAAGTTTGATACAGTGGTACCTCTGGTTGCATACTTTATTCATTCCAAAGGTCCGTTCTTAACCTGAAGCTGTTCTTAACCTGAAGCACCACTTTAGCTAATGGGGCCTCCTGCTGCTGCCGCACCGCAGGAGCACGATTTCTGTTCTCATCCTGAAGCAAAGTTCTTAACCCCAGGTAAGAACTGGAATTTCTGGGTTAGCAGAGTCTGTAACCGGAAGCGTATGTAACCTGAAGCATATGTAACCCGAGGTACCACTGTATTTTTAAATTTATGTGTTTGTTTCAATATTCTATTGTGATTTGGGAGTGTTTTTAGATGAAAATAAATACCAGGAGCAATAAAAAGCAACCAGCATTACGTGATATTTATTGTTCTTCTTATTAATTTGTTAATCACCTTCTACACAACTGTCTCAAGGTGATGTACAAAAAACCCAGCAAAACAGTAAGAAACAAAAACCAGCAAGTACATTAAAACAAACAAACTGAAACCATACAAAATGGTGACCCATGACAAAGACCCATTCATCCACCTGATAATTGCATGGTTTTAAGCTGTTCCAATTTTTTTGACAAGTAAAAAGGAATATGTTTCCATATCATCCCCTCCATTTCTGATGTTCACAACTGAGTGCCATTTCTTATGTAGCCAAGATGGAACCATCTGCAAGCAAGAGGGAGGTATCAGTAGGCTGAGGAAAACACCGAAATTTGCAGAAGTACACACGTGGAAATCTTTAGAGAAAACAACCATTTGGAGGGAACTTCCCAAAACATCCAAACGTGGACCGAACTTGTTCAGTGGGGTCATGCGATGCTGGCTGACTCTTGCAGAAGGATGACAAAAAGGCCAGGAGGAAAGAGGAGTGGAGTCGATGGAGGACATAGCCAACTGACTAAAACATGGAACTGGAGCCTCTTGTTTCAAGTCCTACTTGTATAACCCTATTTGCATGCTGATTTGGCTGTTGCTTGATTGTCGTGTGATGCTGTATTATGCAAGTGGTTATAAAAGTTATTTTTGCCCCATCTTTCTGGGACATCTAAAGCTTGAACAATTCACAGGAGTGGGGGAACCAGGCTTGTGAACTAATAGCATGACAACAGGACAGGGTGTCGCAAACCCATCATAGGAGTTCGCATTCAGATTATTTAATACTAAGTGTGCATAAGGGCTCCTATTTCTGTGAATTCCTCTGTGAACTGGCCCCTGACCCCTGCCTCTCAGACGAATGTGTTGACTGGGATATAACCAGCCTTTTGATTTTGCACTTCTCTGAATTTTGCAGCGTTGTTATTTGGCTTGAAAAAATGTGCCAAAAATGTGTGCTATGGAAATAAATATGTTTAGAAATGCATGTCGTGTGTGTTTAAATGTGTAATTTGCATGTGAATTTTAAAAAGCAGATTAATGCCAAAAAATTGGGGCAGAGTGGATTTATCAATGAAGCATGCATCATTGTCACAGACCAGAAATAGAACGATTCATCTATCCCTACCAGTTCATTGTTAGGCATGAGGAAATGCACAAGGAGGTATAGGCAGTTTTCATTAAAGCTGTGTTCGTAATCTGCATTAGACAGGATCCCTTCAATAATGGTTGCTGTTGTTTTAAAAAATAGCTACACTTACCAGTGACAAATATTTCAGTTATCTAGGGAAGAATTCAGCGTAGCGCTAAGCAGATCGCTCTGTCAGTGCAAACAATTTAGAAGTATGAGAACATTTTTAAAACATTTCTTTTATAAGGATGTTACGTTGTGGGAAAGGATTATAACCCTTGAATATCCACAAAGGTAAAGAAACAATATTTCATTGTTACCAAATATAGTTCTTGTGATATACAGCAGGCAATCTCCAAGCAGAATTTGAAAGAGGGTGAATGTGCTTGTTTTCCCATCAGCCGTGCATACAGGTTAATTTGGTTTTATAGCAATAAATGCTGTGCTAGAACTCCTTGGGCTCGATTTACTTTAAGCCTAATGTGGATTCGTAATTACTTTAATGCTGGGTCTATTCTGCATCTGTATCCTCAGCCAGCTTTTATGGGGAAGGATCACAGCATGGTGGTACTGCTTTGTATGTAGGAAATTTTAGGTGCAGACCCTAGTATATCCAATTAAAACCATCCAAGGTAGCAGGACTGGGTAGGACTTCTGCCTGAGACCTCGGAGCAGTGCTTCCAGTCAGAGTAGACGAGCCTAGGATCAACAGGACCATTCATCTCAGGTTTATATAATTCAGACATAATATATCACACACAATAATGGTTATTGTTTTTATTAATTATTATTCCAGCACAACACTAGTCTGTATAAAGAAGGATAATAATAATAATAATAATTTATTATTTGTACCCCGCCTATCTGGCTGGGTTTCCCCAGCCACTCTGGGCGGCTTCCAACAGAGATAAAAAATACACTAAAATGTCACATATTAAAAACTTCCCTGAACAGGGCTGCCTTCAGATGTCTTCTGAATGTCAGGTAGTTGTCCATCGCCTTGACATCCGATGGGAGGGCATTCCACAGGGCGGGCGCCACCACCGAGAAGGCCCTCTGCCTGGTTCCCTGCAACTTGGCCTCTCGCAGTGAGGGAACCGCCAGAAGGCCCTCGGAGCTGGACCTCAGTGTCCGGGCAGAACGATGGGGGAGGAGACGCTCCTTCAGATATACTGGACCGAGGCCATTTAGGGCTTTAAAGGTCAGCACCAACACTTTGAATTGTGCTCGGAAACGTACTGGGAGCCAATGTAGGTCTTTCAAGACCGGTGTTATATGGTCTCGGCGGCCGCTCCCAGTCACCAGTCTAGCTGCCGCATTCTGGATTAGTTGTAGTTTCCGGGTCACCTTCAAAGGTAGCCTTTGAAGGATGATACCTTGAAAGCTTATGTAGCTTGTGCATAAATTGCACAATAGAGGTGGGGGGGTGGTGGTTTCAGGACATGGAAATTTATGATCCAACATTCAGTAAGTGGCCTAATTTATTTGCTTCTTTGGTTTATCAGGGGCTGAGTTGTTTTTATTTGCCATCCATGTGAGTAAGCTTGCCAAATCACCTATATATGGCAATGCATGTGACCTCTTCAGGAAGAAATTAACATTACAGTTACATGTAAGTACTGTATTGTGCTTCTAGAGTACGTTTCCGAGCACAATTCAAAGTGTTGGTGCTGACCTTTAAAGCGCTAAATGGCCTTGGTCCAGTATATCTGAAGGAGTGTCTCCACCCCCATTGTTCTGCCTGGACACTGAGGTCCAGCGGCGAGGGCCTTCTGGCAGTTCCCTCACTGTGAGAAGCCAAGTTACAGGGAACCAGGCAGAGGGCCTTCTCGGTAGTGGCACCCTCCCTGTGGAACGCCCTCCCACCAGATGTCAAAGGGAACAACAACTACCAGACTTTTAGAAGACATCTGAAGGCAGCCCTGTTTAGGGAAGCTTTTAATGTTTGATGCATTACTGTATTTTAATATTTTGTTGGAAGCCGCCCAGAGTAGCTGGGGAAGCCCAACCAGATGGGCAGGGTATAAACAATAAGTTGTTGTTGTTGTTGTTGTTGTTGTTGTTGTTGTTGTTGTTATAGAGGGAACAGAAACATTCTCTCTCTCTCCCTACCAGGGACATTTACATTTTACTTCCATATTATTTAGCTACTTTTGGACAACAGTTTTGAACTTTTGACTTACATCCGAACTACTGATGACGGACTTTTATTACAGCTACTCATACAAACTCAGTGGCAATTACTGTTATGCTGCAGTGCCAATCAGACAGAACTAAGGGGGGAGGTCTGACTCCCACCCATCCTTAATTTTGAGGCGGGAGGGGTGCCCTCTTCCTGCAGTCTTGTAGCCAAAGCTTTCCAAAAGGTCCCATCAAATGCTGCACCAGGGATTGGTCATTCATATGAAAGAACATGGGTGACCATACTGGAAGTTATGAATGAGTTCAACTTTATATTTCCTCTCTGCCAATGCCTTAACTACACTCATAGAATCATAGAGCTGGAAGGAATCCCGAGGGTCCTCTAGTCTAAGCCCCTGAAAAAAGTATCTCAACATGTGGTCACCCATCCAATTTGAAACCACACTGGAGCCTGCTTAGCTTTGCAAATGTGCTAGCAGTTTTATTGCTGCACCACAGGACCGCTATGTATTGTTTCTTCACACACCCCATTGCTAAAGAGGTGTTATCCGGGCAGGGTTATCAGTGCTCAGCAGAATGAGCACAACAGTCCCCAAATGCAACAGGGCCAACACACCACACTTTGAAGTAAGGGAGCCCCCTGCCCACCCCACATAAAACCATTATCTAAAATTACCTATCTGCATCACTGTACCTGACCCTGACAGAGTTGTACAGTGACAGTAGTACAGTCGCCCTCTGAAGGTTGTGGACTCCCCTTCCTTGATGATCATCCGTCATAGATGCTTTAGTTTAGATTCCTGTATTGCAGGGTGGGTGGGGCGGACTAGATGACCCTCAGGGTCCCTTCCATCTCTACAATTCAATTAGTCGATGATCCTCTCAATGAAAACAGGTTTGGGACCTAAACCTAGTTAATCTGTAGTCACATGCTGACGTTCCTTTTTATTCCTCTTTGGCTGCTGTTTTCTGGCAGAGGATGCAACTTAAAAATCCTTAAATAAGTATACAGTCACAGTGCAAGCCTACATACAGTCTACTCAGAAGTAAGCCCTGTTGAGTTCAATGAAACTTACTCCCAGCTTAATGGGCAGGATTGCAGGTTTATTTTAATTGGGAGAGGGTGTTTTTCTAATCTCCTTAGTAGAGAATTCTCAGGGCAGCCTGCAGCAGGTAAAAACCCAAGTATCACAGAACAGCAGTCAAAACAGACCAATAGCCTCCAGCTGAACAGATAATATTCCCACTTTGGGCACTAAAATGGATCCTTTTAAAACTCGACACCGCAACACAACATAGCCAATTCCTTTCGCCGAATGTCATTACAGAAACAGAGAGACACGCGCGTAAAGTTGCAGCAAGTTCGCCTTAGCAGCCAGCGCTGTGTGCGACTGTGTCGCCAGCCTGATCTGCCCGGGTTACATCCTGTACGTCCGTGCGGACGGTCACGGGGAACGCCTTTCCTCTCCAATCAACCTTTCCAGAGAGCAGCTTCTGTGAGCTCAGAGCTGGAGGGTGGTGCCGAGCGCACAGCAAGCCGACTTTCGCTGCTGGCGAGGGAGGAACGCCACTTTTCCGGACTCCTTTGTCCTCCTCCCCTTTCCTTCATGCTCTTCAATGTTTCCAAGGATTGCTAGATTGCTTTGCGGTTTTCTTTCGCTTATGAGGAGTTGACTGCGGAGGGTGAGAGTCTTTTGGGAAGGCGAAACAAGCATCGGACTCTGTAAGCAGGCACCAAATCCACGGGAAAGAAAAACTTCGCGCCCTGGTAAGTTTCAGGTCGTGTCCGGGTATTATTTTCTGAAACGCCCTGATCCTTACCAGCGAATCGTTTAACTGCTCCGTCGCTTTGCTGAAAGGAAACTCGACCAGGAGATACACTGTAGCAGCAGGCCTGAAAAGAAAACAGCAGGCAAGTTTGGATTATTGTTATTATTTACTACCTGTGGTTTCCTTTTTGTGATTTCTGCGCTAATGGTAAGCCAGGTTTTCAGAGCCCAAACTTTTGCAGAGCAATTCAGAAACAACTTGTTTGAGTGCTGAGCAGCCGGAGATCCCAGGAGCTCAGGAGGGGTTCTCCCCCCCCTTTTTTTTTTTTGCAGAATTACATATGGAGGTTTTAGGTGAGATTGTAAAAAACTCAAGTCACATTGCTGTTTGCTTCTTCTCAGTGTTAGCGTAAAATCTTCAAAGTGGAAGTCTTCCAAAAGAAACTTACCCACTCACTATTATATTACTCAGCTTTTTGAAACATGCTTTGTGCAAAAGGCAACTGCCTGGTTGTAGTATTTTTGTAACGTGGCTGTTCGTTTTAAAGATAGTGATCTCTGATGATGTGTACAGGAAGTGTTGTGTCTACATTAAAAGAAAAGTTTTATCCTGCTCTAAGAAAGGAAAATGTGACCATAGAAGATGATTTGGGCTGCCATAGTATGTAGATTTTCCAGAAAGCAAGCCCCATGGGACACAGTGGGGTTTACTTCTGAGTAAATTTACATAGGATTACACTGTATGAACTATATGCAGCATAGTTTGGGTGCAATCCTGTAGCAATGTACAGGATTGCACCCAGAATGTACAAGCAAGCCCCTCTGAACTCATTGTGACTTATTCCTGAGTAAATGTGTATAGGATTGCACTGTTATTGCCTGAATTGCTGCAATACCTGAACATCTTTAAAGTTGACTCAACGAATTGCAGCGGAGCTTACGCTAAGAAAATACGCCTAGGCACATAGCCTTACAAACTGACATTGACACCTTGACCTTTAGAAGTGTAACTGAAAACAACAGGACTTCCAAATAGCTTGTTCAAGTTCAGTGTGTTGGATGAGTCAGGCAAGTTTGGCTAAATGAGTAATTAAGTATGGGAAAATGAGAAAGCTACGTGCATAAATGAACTAGGAAAAGAGGGGCATCTATATCCTGTATTTGGATTGGTGGGAGTTATGGATAAACATATGTCAAATAAGAGGGGCCGTTTTATACTGCCAGAGAAATGTGGAAAAATATTTTGGGTTCCAAACTGCCTCTGTTAAAAGTTAATGGAAATTTGGCCAGAAACTTCTGTATAGGCAGGATTGCAAGCAGCATTCTGTGGGGTAGCATGTGGGTGCACTTAAGCAATGAGCAGGCTGACACAATTCTGCTCTTTCCCACTGATAAAGCTGCATCTTTGTTTCACCATTTGGCTCAGTGTAGTGGATTTTCATACCAGTGCAACAGAAGGTAACGCTGTGGACTATTTTCACCTGCAAAGATGTTCTGTGTGGGAAAACATTTTTGGACACTGATGCATGCATATGTTGGCTGATGCATGTGCGTAGTGGGGAGCTGAGGTTGGCCTGATATATGTGGAGGACAGCATCACAAGGGAAGTAGTCCCCACTTTTGTCAGCTCAAAGGAATCGTTCGGGCTGTTGTAAACATGTGGTTTTTCACGGGAAAAGCAGGCCAACAGGGTGTGTGCTTCCTGCATTATTCAGTCTGTTCAGCTCCGCATATTGCATTAGGAACAAACCCTTTTAATTGACCCACCAATTCATGGCAAGATTCTGCCATAGTGCAGAAGGGGCCTTACCAGGGCATGTTCCCTCGAACTCAGTAGGGCTCCACCTTCCATAGGTGTGTAGCACTGTGACCTATGAACCAAGAAATCCACCTTTTGAATCTTGCCCCTGCCATGAACTCATTTGGTGGCCTTGGGCAAGCCACTCTCGGTCTCCCCATCTGTAATATGGGCATGTGGGGAGGATAACATTACTGGCTGAATTCACAGAGTTGTTATACAGATTAGAACTAGATAAAGCACCTGAAAATCACTGAACATTGGAAAGTGCTATACAAATGTTAAGATTGGGTCTTAGAAATGTCACCTGTCCATTTTTTTTTCCACCTGGACAGATCAATTCTAGATGCTCAAAATCCAAGACTGGCTTGGAAAGGGGGAGATTATTTCTCTTCTTCCTACCCTCCCTTGCTGTCATTGCACTGACCCCTGGTGGGGCTCTGCCTTCCATTTGCTTGGCTCTGCAGGAGAAAAAGAGAGAGAGAGAGAGATGGAAGAATAATAGAATAAAGGATGAGGATAGTGCATTTTCCCCTTTCCACCCAGGGATGAAAGAATCTGTCCACTTTTGGTTCTCTCAGTTTCATATTTTTCCAATCTTAAATTCAGTTCTCCATGTTTCCGCAGCAATTTGCATTCTCTCCCCGCCCCCAAAATCATGAAAATTCCACAGCATTTTAGCACACATTTCTCCTAAGAAACACATTTTGTATGCAGTTTTGATGAATAAAATGTATTTTTAATGTCGTTTTCCCCAATATCCACTCTTTTACCCAATTATGTGTATTTTGTAAATGCTGTTTGGTAGAGAACTGTATCACAAGATTTGGACAAGTGCGAATTTCGAAGGATGGCTGCATTTCAGTAGTTCTCAGTGTGAATTGGATAGATTCACTTTTAAACGTGTACTGAACTGAATTTATCCCCTGCCCCTACACTGAGGTCATGCTTTTGCCTCTCCCATTTGGAGCCCCAATCTGGACCCATAAAGGTGAATCATGGCCACATGTGCCCTAGGTCAGGTGACAGAAGAGGACAACCTAGGGAGGAAAACATGCTCCAAATTAACCTGTCCCCAACCATAACTTTCATAACTTCATAGATTGAAGAGCATAAACCATGGATGGGCAAACTGTGATCTTTCAGATGTTGTTAGACTACAACTCCCATCCTCCCCAACCATTGGAGCTGAAGGAAGTTGGAGTCTAAGACCATCTGGAGGGCATCATGGTCTCCATCTCTGACATGAAATAGTTCTGCTGGATCGAATCAAGGGCTCATCTAGTTCAGCATCCTGTTTGCCATAGATGCCAACCAAGTGACTCTGCGTAGCTCACAAACCAGACATGAAGGCAGCAACTGCCCCTGGTTATCTGATAAATTACCATATTTTTTGCTCTATAACATGCACCAGACCATAACACGCACGTAGTTTTTAGAGGAGGAAAACAAGAAAAAAAATATTCTAAACGAAATAGTGGATATATGATTTTTGTGGTTCATGCTGTGGCCACAGACATGTGATCTGACAGTGAGTTTGGAGTAGCCCAATGCAAAAATCCTGAGGATCCATGTGGATCCATGCTTTGTAACCACGGAGGAGGGAAGGAAGGGGAACCATGGATCCTCTGCTCACGACTGCAGTAGATCCCCCCGCCACCCGCAGGCATTCGCTCCATAACACGCACAGACATTTCCCCTTACTTTCTAGGAGGAAAAAAGTGAGTGTTGTGGTGCAAAAAATACGGTACTTCTAGACTTGGGTGGTTTTGGATCCAGGGCTGGGGTTGGACCTTTAACAGCCTGAACACCACATTCCTTTCTGGTCAAGCTTCCAGAAGCCACATGTTGGTGGTGGGCAGGACCCGAGGCAGAGCAATGAATGTAAATTTTACCTTGTGTATTAGGGTACTATCTACACCAGGCTTCCTCAACCTCGCCCCTCCAGACGTTTTTGGCCTATAACTCCCATGATCCCTAGCTAGCAGGACCAGTGGTCAGGGATGATGGGAACTGTAGTCTCAAAACATGTGGAGAGCGAGTTTGAGGAAGCCTGATCTACACACCCACCCACCCCTACACCTTAATCCTCTAACCAGGTAAGCAAGAGTCATTATCAGAGTTCAGAGACACCGTCCAGCCAGGCTGAAAGAGTCAAGGTAAATGTGAAGCAAGACCTACTGATGGGTGTGTCCTGGGAAGTGAGGTTGTGGCTGGGCAGGGTATGTGGCCTGGGGTGGTTGCCAAAGTAGAGATTCCCAGGGCTGCATTTGGACCTCGGGGGCTGAGGCTCATCACCTCTGTTCCAGATAGACCTAATCTCTGTGAAGTTGTCCATTTCTTTTTTAAAAGCCTCCTCAGCTAGGGGGTTTTTATGGGCACCTGGAACAGTGAGATCTTCAGCCGGCCCCTCCAACCACACCAGCATGTCTCCATCCCATAACTGTGCTGTAGTCTAAGGACACATCTTCTTGCCACTTCAGAATAGGGTTTTGAAACATTGATTTCACATACCTTGCCATACCTTGAAGCTCACAACAGTGATTAAAGTGGAACAAATATCATGTTTGGAGTTTCCTTCTGTAGAAATCAGCCGTGTCCGTGATTTTTTGCCTCTGAAACTTATGAGAAGATTGGCGGAGGAAGCAACTTATTTATTTATTTATTCAGCAACACATACAAAAGTGTGTTTTTTTATAAAAAAACACATGAAGAAATAGACAAAATAGAAAAAACAAAGAAACTAAGGATATAGTATATCACCATAACAATAGTTAACTATTAACCATTAAAATTTTTAACCTGCTATATTTTGCATAAATGAGTTCCAAATTTCAACTTGACTTGGAAAACAAATTGTGGAGCTGACTTATAAGGTTGCACAGTACATAACATTAGCAGTAGCTGTGTGGAACATGTGTTCTCTAGACCAGGCAGTATTTTGACAAATCAATAAAATCTTCCTATTAATGTAGTAGAGGCAGAGCACCAGTGGAAATTATATTTTGACGTTTCTGATGCTGACATGCATGACTACCAAAGCAATGAAACTAGAAGTACTTAAGGCATATTTGTTCAGAAGATACATACTTAAATTTTAAATAAATGTTTTATGGAACATGGTGCATAACCTGGCACCCTCTTTGTTTTTATTAAAGACTGGTGTCTATTACGAACTGAAAGCATGATCCAGGAGATAGATGACAGATAGATAGATAGATAGATAGATAGATAGATAGATAGACAGACATATATATATACAGTGGTACCTCGCAAGACGAATGCCTCGCAAGACAAAAAACGTGCAAGACGAAAGAGTTTTCCGTTTTTTGAGTCGTTCCGCAAGACGAATTTCCCTATGGGCTTGCTTCACAAGACGAAACATTTTGCGAGTTCTTGCGAGTTTGTTTCCTTTTTCTTAAAGCCGCTAAGCCGTTAATAGCTGCTAAACCGTTAATAGCCACTAAGCCGCTAATAGCCGTGCTTTGCAAGACGAAAAAACCGCAAGACGAAGAGACTCGCGGAATGGATTAATTTCGTCTTGCGAGGCACCACTGGAGAGAGAGAGAGAGAGAGAGAGATAAAATCCCAACATAATGTCACACACAAGTGTGACCAAGAAACAGAATATGAGATGGAATCAAACAGGCTTGATTCTTAATGGCTGAGGTCCACAAAACAGTTTTCTCCCCCATGCCAGTGGTGGGGGCTTGAGCGCAGTCCCTTTACATTCTTACATTTACATAAGTGCATGATTGCCATTCATTATTGGGAGGCGGGGAATAAAGTGCTGCACTTAGAGAGAGCATTGCTGCAGCAGAAAACCTGTTCTCTTCTATGGATACTGGCCGGCCACAGCAACAGAGACCTCATGGGAGGGGTAGCTGGTAACCCTCCTCTGCCCTCGAAAGTTTGCTTCAGGATCTGCAGCAGAGAAGCAATAGGATTATGATTTGCAAACGCAGGAGTGTGGAGAGGTGAATCTTTCTCCCCATCCCCTGGCAGAATGCAGATGGGAGGGAATAAGTATTCTTGAATGCCTCTTCTCCCTGACATGCTCTTAACTAGTCACTTACATAAAAACCATTTCCTGACGTCCTTCAACTATTGACCAAGTCCTGTTGTAATAGCAGCCAAGAAGTGGAACCACGACAGGGTTCTGGATGGGTTCAGTTCTCGATTAGCTCCCACGAAGTTATCAAAGACAAAAGAAGTGGGCTGCCATTATTGGCAGACTTATCTGAGGGAGCAAGGTCAAACCTCTCCCATTCCGCCTTTCAAAAACTGGAGTAACAAAGAGATAAGAGGTGGATTTAGCATCTGCTCATGGTGTGCCTGAGAACACACTTCTTTTTTCTCCCACGTAGGGGAACAGCTGCAGTAAGCGGATGTATTTCAGGGGCTAGAAACCTCTGAGATAACAAAGTGAAGCACCGAAGTGAAAGGAAAATATAGCCTGTAGCTACGCTTGCGTGTTGCTTGGGAGGGTGTGAACTGGATCAGAGACTTCCTACTGAACGACTTGCTAAAGGTATTAAATTACCTTTATGTAAGGAGCTGGAAAGACAAAAAACAGAATAGAGATGAAAGAGAGTTGTGTTTGGAAGCCCAAGAATGTAAAGCAGGTTTGGAACCTGTGACACTCCAGGTGTTACTGGACTACAAAAGTGTCATACTCCCTGATGATTGACCATGCTTGCTGGGGCCCAACCACAGTTTCATTTGCCCTGTGATTTCGAGTCTGAGAAAATTTTGTTTTTATTTTGTCTTGCCACGTTCCCCAAGAAAACCTGCTGTTTACTGCTGAATTTCAACAATCCACAGAAAACCCAGTTGATGTTCTGGTTCAACAGCAAACTGGATTTTCAAAGGGAAAGCAGAAGGACAAAAAACAACAGCACACCACCCTCTCAGAATCATGACTTGAAATCATGAGACAACCGAAACTGTGGATGGCTTGAAGTTCAGAGTCCAACAACATCTGGAAGGCTACGTGTTCCCAGCCTTTCTGTAAATGATCAGAGCACACAGTTATCTCTCACCTGAAAGTTACAGTGCAGTGTGAAGCAACGGCAGCTCAGGATGTCTGGCTATAGAAGTTATTTCATTCTTTATTCAGAACTTTACCCATAGTGTAAAACTCTGTTCATTTACGCTTGGCAAAAAATCCTGCCTAAAGACTCGTATTGACTGTAAGGTTTAAGAAAGTACTTTGGGCTATACAAACAAAACCCCTTTTGTGCCAAGATCTGTGCATATGTATGTGTATGGATGGGGTGGAAGTATCCTTCTGTTCTGCAGGCCTTCACGGCTGTGGAGTTTCCTGTTTCTACCAGCTGAATATATCAGCAAGTGGAAGTGACACAAGCAGCATACTCATTGGTGCCAACCCACAGAAGGCCCTGAAATGGGGTGTCCTGGGACAGGGCCTGAGTGCTGGATCCCAACTCTGCAAACCAGAGGTGACATTAATTGTGTGAATGCTGACATGTTTGGTTACTGAATTATATAGCGTAAATGAATGTGGTTAATGCATACATTTTTGCTTTGCAAATAGCAGCTGTGTGTGTGTGGTGGGGAAACCTGAGCAGCCTCAGGACTGGGAGGGGTGGGGGAGGGAAAGTTTAACTCTCTCCTTTCTGCTGTTCTGGCAAAAATCACCTCTCTGAAGCTATATAATAATAATAATTTATTATCTATACTCCGCCCATCTGGCTGGGTTTCCCCAGCCACTCTGGGGCAGCTCCCAACAGAATATTAAAAACAATAAAACATCAAACATTAAAAACTTCCCGAAACAGGGCTGCCTTCAGATGTCTTCTAAAAGCCAGATAGGTGTTTATTTCCTTGACAGTTGATGGGAGGGTGTTCCACAGGGCGGGCGCCACTACCGAGAAGGCCCTTTGCCTGGTTCCCTGTAACCTCACTTCTCGCAGTGAGGGAACTGCCAGAAGGCCCTCAGAGCTGGACCTCAGTGAACGATGGAGATCGAGATGGTCTTTCAGATATGGTTCTGTGGGCATAAGTTAGATGTTCATTTGAAACAATGGAGGTTGGTCCACTAGAGTGAATGAGGCAATGCCATGCCAGCCTTGATCTGCCATTAGCCAGCTCCTTTACAATCAGTCCAGGTGGTGGTAGCATTGCCTGTCTGCTTCCTTCAGTCTCAGTACTGGCCATGTAGAACTGACCTGCGGGAAGGAGAAGGAGGGAGACAAAGCTTGCAGGAGGCATCTCTGCCTGGCATTGACTCTGCTGCCACCTAGTGTTGACCTCCTTGCCTTCTGCCCTAGCAGCCCCAACAAGCACCAGATGCCGCTGGTTCAGGTTTCAGAAATCAGATAAGTGTTTCTTGCAAATGCAAGTAGGTTCTGATGCCACACAGCAAAACATCTACACACACACAAGCCACAATTCATGTCAGAAGTTAATGTGTAACCTTCAAGCAGGATGGCAGTGCGTGTTGCAGCTGTAGAAATGAGGTTTTCTTTCTGGACCGCAAAAGCGAGATAAGGAATTAAACTTCTCTTTATCCCATCCCTGCTTCCTCTCAGCTGTTATTTGCATAATATGTTTTATGTGTGTTGATTGCACTCGCACAATTAACTCTATGTCTTGTTTGGCCGTCTAAAAAATGAAAGTAAGGGTCAAACTTGAGGTGGAAAGCACATGAAACTGGGGAAGGGGGGGTCTACTCTTTACACTTAACTGAGTAAATGGGAGAGTGGGAAGAAACATGCCCCTCCTTGCCTAATCTCATTGAGCTCCGTAAACTGTAAGTAGTTTTCGTCCTGCCTGGTTCATTTCCAGTATTGGAGTCGGGGCAGGAGAAATTTTTTTAATGTTAGGAAGTACAACAGGGTAAGGCAGGGGAGAGCTATGAATTTCCCTCCCTTCCTCTGCATCGTCAACATTTTATTATAAAGAGGAGCACCCATCCTTACTTTATATGTGAATGAGGCAAATACAAGGGTACCTTGGGTTAAGTACTTAATTCGTTCTGGAGGTCAGTTCTTAACCTGAAACTGTTCTTAACCTGAAGCACCACTTTAGCTAATGTGGCCTCCTGCTGCTGCCACACCGCCGGAGCACGATTTCTGTTCTCATCCTGAAGCAAAGTTCTTAGCCCGAGGTACTATTTCTGGGTTAACAGACTCTGTAACCTGAAGCGTATGTAACCCGAGGTACCACTGTATATGTAATATAGCACGCACACATACGCAGTTGCCCCACATGCTTAGTTTGGGCCTTAAAAGCCCTTTAAACTTTGACTGAGTCATTCTCCCCTTAAAGAAAAGAAAAAACCTCTGGTGCTTGAAGAAGCTGTGCAAGAGGTTTTGCACACAGCTGTGTTTGCATGCCCATCTCGGCCTTGACCTTGAGAAAGTTTGCACAATAATAAGGAGCAGTTCTCATGATGGATAGCGATTGTACCTGCCTCCTGTGACACACTAGGATAGTTTGTGCCTCCTGTAAAATCTGCTTCAGGGCGTAGTCGGCGCCTATTTAAAGCCCAGGTATGCACCCTCCCTCACAAGATACAGAAACTCTGGAGGCAGACACGCCAAGGCACACACTACACGTAACAGCCACATTGTAGGATATTGGCAAACAAATGGCAGGAATGTTAATTTGAAAGGTGACCATAAAGATGGATTGTAGCTGTGTCGGTGGGCAAACCTCTTGCCCTTTGGTCTTACTCTTGCAAACTCATGCTTTGAGCCACCAGCCATATGGGAGCAGGGAAACAGATGGAGAAAGGGTTCAGTGTTCCCATCACTTCTCTGGTCTAAGTTTCTGAAGTTGCTTTACTTCTGGGCAAAAAAAATAATATTAAGGTGTGAGCATGTAGTTAGCTCCTGCATTGTGCTTCTAGTCAGTAGCTGTGCCGGTTCCTCATTTTATGTCTGTCTTCCCACAGTGGACCTTAACTCTTTACTTCCAAGCTCTTAAAGCACTGCAATCTTCTTTTCCTTTTCTTAACCTGTGGTGTTAGTGCCAAGCAAACAAATAGGTCTGAGATGAGGGTGGGGATAGGTGCGCTGGTTGGTTGGTGATGGCAGAAAGGATCCAGGAGGGGGAAAGCTATGCTGTTCTCCCATGGAGAAACAGGGTCTCACTCCGGTGAGAAATTGCAGGTTCCCCCCAATGCAGCCTGTTATCTCCCCTTGTCCCATGTTCATTTTGTAGATGGTGACAAAAAAGGATAAGGTGGACAGACAGAGAGAGAAAAAGAGGACATAATCATGCATGTTCCCTAGGTGCCAGTTGACTCCTTTGGGCATGCAACACAATGATGCCCAAAAAACGTGGTTGACTTGCCTAAGATCCAGGACAAAGCGCCACATTTCGGACATCATTTCCGGCTTTGAACTCCAGGACGTATGAGAGCCCTACACAATGGTCAAAGATGAAGAAGTGAATCACAGCCATTTCCCACTTGCCACTTCTAAACCTGTGTTGCCTCCCACAGTCAAGCTGTGGGTCAACATGTGTCCAAATCCTATGCCTGTTTTTGAGTAATGTTCCAGAGATGGTTTGACCTCCAATCTACACGCTTGTTGAGCCATTCTGAAGACACATCTGGATTTAGTTTGGGTTGGGGGTGGGAATCAGGGTGGTTTTGTTTGTAAGTAGGGCTATTTTTTTTGCCTTAAGGTGAATTGCTCACTGGTTTAGTGGACTAGCAGACCCGTCAGAAAGGTTCAGCATTTTAAGGTGGAGCCGATTGTGCCAGAGGTGGGGTCCTTCCTGCTGAGTCACAAAATAGCAGTTCCTTCTGCTTCCACGGAACCTGCATTTCCACTTTGCCTGTTACCTGAGTCCTGCTTATTAATAAGGTAGGCTGAGTTAGCTGTAGCTTATTGTTTAAATGGCTGGGGAAGGAATAAAGGATGGGTTTGGGGGATCCCAAGTCTCTTGTCACTGGTAGTCATGGAAATGAGGAACAACAGCCCCGAAATGAATGCATTTAACGTTTAAATCTATATAAGTCAAGTGAGAGGGAGAAAGCTATGACTTGAGAATGGGGGTGAACAAGATCATAAAGCAGTGAGGAGGCAGGAATGTTGCTCCAGGAAGTTAAGGGTCAGGGGAGATAAAGGTTTTAGCAGCAGTAGGGGAAGTCTTCTAAGAAAAAAATGAGTATTTTCTTCCTCTGTTTTAAGTTTGCATCACAGCGGTTTCTTCACTTAGTTCCAGAGTTTTCTTGAAAGCTTAAACTCAGGCAGCTCAGCATTAAAACCATTAAAAATATGAGATTCCTTCTTTAGAAAATGCTATCCAGAGCCCCTTCACTCATGAAAGAAATTCTGAGAATGTGGCCTATGGAAGCCTATGGAATAGGGATGGGAAACTGTGGCTCCTCAGATGTTGGATCCTATCTGCACAAGCCAAGGATCAGAGGAGCTTTAGTCCTACACCATCTGGAAGGCCACAAATTTCCAGCTTTGTTGTAGAAAATAAGAGATAGATCACCAGAGGCAAGAAGGCATCTTTGTCTAAATGAAGAAGACAAAGAGGAGCATAAACTTTCACAAAAGAAATGCAAGAAGACAGTAAAGAATGCTTTGAAAAATTGAGGAGCCTTGGATGACAAGGGAGTCAAAGGTGTGCTACTGGAGACTAAGGAGATTTCAGGGAAGGTGAATGAATTATTTTCTTCACCGTGGAAGATGCAAGGCAGGTTCCTGTAACTGAGCAATTTTTCTCGGGAAGGGAGTCTGAGGAACTGAGGCAGATAATGGTGGTAAGAGATGGAGTTCTAGGCTTATGGACCGACTACTGACAAATGACTGAGTCCAGATTGGAAACACCTGACAGTTCTTAAAGAACTCAGATGCGAAATTGTTTGTCTTCTAACCCAAATATGTAACTTATCCCTAAGATCAGCATTCATTTGGGTGGACTGGAAAGTGGCCAAATTCTTGAAGAGGGATCAAGGGGTGATCCTGGAAATTATGAGCTATTTACTTAACATCTATTTTGGGAAAACTGGTGGAAGGCATTATTAAGGATGGAATCGCCAAGTGCATGGAATAACCAGTCCTTCAGAAGCAGAGCCAGCAGAGCTGCTGCAAGAGTAAGACCTGACTCATTAAGCAATTAGAGTTCTTTGAGAGTGTCAGCAAGCTTATAGCTGATCCAATCAACCGTATGTTCTTAGACTAGAAGTGTCTCGCCAAATGTTCCTGAGTAAGCTTACCAGTCCTGGAATAAGAGGAGAGGTTCTCCTGTGGATCTGGAACTGTTTAAGAAATAGGAAGCAGAGAGTATGAATAAATGGGCAGTTCTCAGTGTAGAGAATATAGAAGGCAGAGTCCCTATTTAGCCTGGAGAAGAGGAGGTTAAGGGGTGATATGATAGCCATGTTCAAATATATAAAAGGATGTCACATAGAAGAGGGAGAAAGGTTGTTTTCTGCTGCTCCAGAGAAGCGGACACGGAGCAATGGATCCAAACTGCAAGAAAGAAGATTCCACCTAAACATTAGGAAGAACTTCCTGACAGTAAGAGCTGTTCGACAGTGGAATTTGCTGCCAAGGAGTGTGGTAGAGTCTCCTTCTTTGGAGGTCTTTAAGCAGAGGCTTGACAACCATATGTCAGGAGTGCTCTGATGGTGTTTCCTGCTTGGCAGGGGGTTGGACTCGATGGCCCTTGTGGTCTCTTCCAACTCTATGATTCTATGATTCTATAAAGATTGGTATTGGGATGTGCTTTTTAACTTGCTTATAAGTGGTGTAAAATTAGGAGTTAAGTTGTGAGAAAGCCAGGGGTAATGACAGTATCAAATTGTTCTAGGTGGTTAAATCAAAAAGTTTGATTTTGAGACGCTCCAAAATGATCTCTCCAAACTGGATGAATGTGTAGTAAAAAGATAAATGCAACTCAAATTTAAACTGATGCACACAAGAGGAAGGATTCCTAACTGGCAATGACTACAAGGCAGGTTCCTGTAACTGAGCAAGCTTGGGGGTTGTAAAGGATAATTTGATTAATATGCCAATCCAGTGTGCGGCAGCTGTGAAAAAGGTGAATTCCATGTCTGGGATGGTTGGGAAAGGGATTGAAAATAAAGTGACCAACATCATAATGCCCGTTATACAAACCTGTGGTGAGACCATTTTGAAATACCATGTACAGTTCTGGTTTCCTCACCTCAACAAGTATAGCGTAGAGCTGGAAAAGGTTCAGAAAATGGCAACCCGAATAATCAAACAGACAGGCATCTTGCAATGGTGGGAAGCATTGCCTCTCTTTCTCCCCCACTAGCCATCCTTCCAATTCCATACATAGTTTCTGCCAAGGGAATTGCTCCTTGCACCTTGAAGAGGGAGTTGAAAATACATATAATTCAAGTAAGGTCTCAAAGGGAACATGGCGTGTCAGACAATGCGTCATTGTGTGTTTGCACTGATGCAGGAAGTCAACATTCACTTCCTGCCTCCCAGATAACAAGATTAACTCTTTGGGGTTTTTTGTTGAGATACCATCCACAGACGGTGATAATTTCTTGCTAATGCAAAATACAGCACTTGAGTTGAGTGCCCTTTTCCTCTGTGCAAGTGTGCTGCGCTGGCAGAAGGCTGTGAAGGGGAGGACCAGAAAGAGAAGCAGGAAAGGTAACTCATCCTAACTCCTGATTTCAGCCTCGCCAAAAGGAAACTCCCTTTCCCCACCTTTCTCTGCGTGAGAGACGCTTAGTATTTTTCACTCTCGCCACCGATTAGGCTCTAAAAACTTGCAGAAGCAGCTGCGGGTTTAACACCTTGACAAGGAAGGTCTCAATATCTTGACATATGCTAAAGGAAGCTGGCTCATCTTTCTAACTGCATTTTTGTGGGCACATCACTAGTTTCAAATGAAGCATTTGTTCTTTCCTAGACTTCGCGAAGGAGATGCAATGCAGGAGGATAAAAGCAAAGGGGAGGCATTTCTCCCCTTTCCCAAACTTGTAATATTCAATCTAGTTGGAGGTTCCTGCAGCTTTGAGTCTTAGAACTGATCTGCTCCATCAATTTCCATGTCTCTGCCATGCTTGTTCTGCGGTCCTGATGTCCATAAAAGCCAAAACATGCCTTTTTGTTCCTTTAGCAATCTAAGCGATAGGCCTGGGTGACTGCAGACAGCATGAATGGCTCAGTTAAGAGTGTCATCCCCAAGCAGGGTTCCTGTGGCTTTCATCGATTTTTATATTTCATATTCTTTCTTCTTTTGCACTGTTTACATTCCCTACTTCACTTCACCTAGGTGCATATATGCACATCTGCCAACTGAGCATAGCATTCTATGCCTGAAAGTGGACTATATGCCACAAAACCTGATGCCATAATAAATTTGTTCGTTTTTTTAGGTGCCCAAGGTTCTTCCTGGCTCCCCCCCCCCTTTAAGCTCAAATTAACACTTTTTATTGTCATATAGTTCAGACATCTTAGCACTTTTTTGTGGCGGGAGGGGGGTCCAAACAATAACAAGTTGGAAGCAAATGGGAAGAAAATGGCACATTTCACTAGATGTGACCACACATTCCAGCACCCTACCCCATTCCTTAGAAACTACACTAGCATAATTAAATACTAAACACACAGAGATGCACGGGAAACCAGTAGAGAGAGAGGTGCGTCCTTTCCCTACCCAGTCTTTCAGTTGGGGAGTTGCTTTGGTCTTCCAGCATTTAGCAATGCAAATTCTGGCTGTCTCTGGAAGAGTTGCAATCACATCTAGGTCTGTTGGACTCTCCTCCAATCTCAGACCGCAAAGATGAGCTGTTTTGAGAGTGTGTGGCAAGTTGTAAACAGTGTTTTCTCATACCATCTCAAATAAGCTGTTCCATAACTTTTTTTACACTGCCAGAAGATATGCTAATAATCTACTCTTAATGATCCACATCTCCATCAGAGCATATTTATTTTATATAGTCTGGTTAGTCTATGAGGAATAACAATGAGAAAGATTGTCTTGAAGAAATTCTTTTTGAGAGTAGAGATCTGGGAATGTTATTAAACAACCAAACCCATTTCTCTTGTTGGATATTAGAATTTAATTTTATCAAGTCTGTCACCCATTTAATGCTATATGTGGGCTGTGTATGAGTAAGTTTAATTTCAGAAAGAATTGCGTGAACATTAGTTATTAATTTATTTTGGTTAATTTTCAGTAACAGAATTTCAAATTCAGTCAATCTATGCAGTCTTCCATATTTGTTTATTAGTTGTTCTCCCATGTGACTGAGTTGGAAAAACTGAAAGACAGAGCCCATTGTCCCAATGCAAGTAAGGCTTGGTGATATGAGATTGTGTTTTCCTCTTCAATCCAAGCTCCCACATGCATGGTGTTTCTCCATATTGGAATGTTGATTGTGCCGTATCATCCTTGGTTTTTAAAATAGATGTTTAAAGGAAGAAACACAACAGGAGAAGGCCATCACTATTTGCTTTGGAAACCGTGCCTTTGGAATATCTTGTCTGTAACCTAGCAGTTATGGAAGAATGTTGTCAGAAAAACGTGAGCAAACTTGGATATCACTTTGAGAATGTTCATAATTGCTAGAATAGGAAGATTTGGAGCTGCCATTGGCCATCTAGCTCCCTGTTGTCTGCAGTGTCTAACAGTAGCTCTTCCAGGGTTTGGACAACGAGTTTTTCCCACCTAGAGATGCTGGAAATTGAACCTGAGACCTTCTGCATGCAAAGCAGATGCTTTGCTACCAAGCTACAGTCCTTAGGAGTCACAATTCAGTGGGAGAGCACATGTTTTGTGGACGGACGGTCCCAGGTTTACTCCTTGTTTTCTCCAGTTAAAATCATCTCAGCAGAGCTGGGAAAGATCTTGGTGGAATCATGGCAGGTTCTTCATCCACTTGTTAAAGCCATGAAAAACCCTGATTTCCTCCTTTGTATCTAGTCACCTTGGGGATGGATGTTTACTGGTAGAATCATGAAATCATAGAGTTGGAAGGGACCATGAAGGCCATCTAGTTCAACCCCCTGCAATGCAGGAATCTTTCGTCCAACGTGGGACTCAAACCCACAACCCTGAGATTAAGAGCCTCATGCTCTAGCAACTGAGCTATTCAGCGGCCTACCTAGCTTCACCAAATGACGGTTTTGCCACTGTGACGATGCAGTATGGCCAGGAAGCTGAGTTTGTTGAATTTCTGCCTGTTCCGCTACTAAAGTCAGAGAGGAGAAAGGAGGCATCCTTGAAATTAACACCAGTGTTTCTGATTATTCACCTGCCACCGAGAAGAATGGGTCTGTTTGTGACTTAAATGCTTGTAAAAAGACATTTAAATTATTCAGGTTGTGACAGCAAGCGTGATTGATTTTATTGTAGTTTTGAGTTTCTGCACAGCCTATCTTAATTCCAATATAACCCTCCCTCTTGGGAGCTGCTTTCATGGCTTTGATTTACTTTCAGTGTGATCCTTAGTAGCAACTCCCGAGCCGTTAGGCTTTGCATCTTTTCTCCTTCTGCTTGCTGTTGTGTGAATGGAGATCTACTAACAGCCATGTCTTAAGCAGGGATTCAGTAGCAAATGCTCTTGCCATTGGCAAATGCCTAGTTTTTCTGCACTGGGTGGGTAGTGCATTACCTAAACAATGATTTTATAGTCTGTAGCCACGGTTACCCGGTTCCGTCGCTCACAGTTGACAGAATGGGCTGTGTAATTATTAAAAGACATGACTGCTTTATGGGAGTCTATGACAGGTATGATTCATGTAGCTACCATGCAGGTTTTGAAAATGCTAAAATACATGGGAATAGATCTGGACCCTGGTGGATTATTAATATCTTACTAGAAACTTGGCAGGGAAGAGAGGGCAGAAAACCCTCAGGCAACAGCTAAATAGAAAAAAACGTATTTGCAACTGGGGATGGGCAAATCGGACAATTTTGGGTTTTCTCAGTTTCTCATTTTTACAATCGTACGTTTGGTTCTCCATTTTTCCTGCATCAGTTTGTGCTTTTAAACATTTGTGCATTAAAATTCATAAGCATTTTTGTGTGAGTTTCTCCTGACAGACACACCTTTGTAGACAATTCTGCTGACACAAACATTTTTTGCAACATGTAAGCACTCTGGCTGCCGCATTTTGCACTACAGTAGTTGCAATTTGTGGACCTTCTTCAAGGGCAGCCCCACATTACAGTAGTCCAGCTTGGAGGCTGCCAAGGTGTGGGGACCATGGCCAGGTCACCCCTGTATACAAAGGCAGTAGTTTGTGCACCAGATCAAACCTGAGCACAGGCACTTCTAGCTGGCAAGGCTAAATGGGCCTCAAGTGACAGTGACTGATCGTTCAAGCAGTACATACACACACATACACACACACACACACACACACCCCAAACTACACACCCATTCCTTCATAGAGAATGCAAAGGGAATTCCCCATTATATTCAGACCCTGGGAACCCTGGTTAATTTAAAGCAGGCTTCCTCAACCTCAGCCCTCCAGATGTTTTTGGCCTACAACTCCCATGATCCCTAGCTAGCAAGACCAGTGGTCAGGGATGATGGGAATTGTAGTCTCAAAACAGCTGGAGGGCCGAGGTTGAGGAAGCCTGATTTAAAGTATGGTCATACCTCATGTTACATCTGCTTCAGGTTGCATGTTTTCGTATTGCGTCCCACGGCAACCCGGAAGTACCGGAATGGGTTACTTCCGGGTTTCGCCGCATGCGCAAAAGCGCTAAATCGCACTTTGCACGTGCACAGAAGCACCAAATTGTGCCGCACGCCTGTGCAGACGCGACGCTTCAAGTTGCGGGCTTTTCACGTTACGGACGGGCCTCTGGAACGGATCCCGTCCGTAACACGAGGTACCACTGTATGGTTAGTGAACAAGCCAGGACCATAAGCAATTGTTTGAACAAAAAATCATTTTAAAACAACCATGGTTCCTCCAAGTTTGGACATACTGAGGAGCCTCTGGTTCACTTCAGTCTAGAAGCCAGATCTTACAAACTTTTACTGCAGCACAGCTGCAAATAGCAAGGCTCTAGGAAGGCTCACTGGTATCCATGCATGTAACACTAAACACTAAGCTGTCAGGAACATCATTTCAAGAAGGGAAATGGCTGTGCTGCACTCAATATTTGTAATAAAAAGGAATAAAAGGCCACAGGTATGTGATCAATAGTTAACAAACTTCTGTGAAATTCCCACCTTTCTTAAGAATATGTTTCAGGAGATTAGAGGACAACACAGTTTTTCCTGGCTTTGTTTCTCGCTGCTCTGCTGAGCTGCCCACCTGCGAAAGAGCATTTATTTTTTCCTAACCAGCCTCTAAATGTGGAGCCTAGTTGCCCTGTATGAAAAAACTGTTGCTTGCACAGCTGACAAGGAAAATGAACAGGATGTGATAGTTGAATGACCTGTTTTCTAAAGACATTTCACTGTTGGCAGATTAAATAATTCACATACTGCTGGGTTTCTAAGTATTGCTACCTTTTAAAATATGTTGGCTTCCTTTTTCAGGTGCAAATATTGCAGGTGTTTAAGAAAGTTGAGAAGGCATAACTCCAACGCTGGAACTCTGACGTTACATAGTTTTGAAGAAGCGTTTTTATTTGTAGTGTCTATTTGTGTGCAATGAACCATTTTGGGGGTTTGTGGTTGGAGGGGAGGATATTGCTTGGAATATAGAGCACCAAGGTAAACTGTGGGGGTGAGTTGAAGGGAGCATGGAATTACTTTTGGGAGAGGGCATTTGTTGGGCGCAAGTGGGTCTCGGAGGTTACTAGCTCAACTTGCATTCATGCCAAACTTTTGTTTACTATGGACTTATTTCTGCTGTTCCTCAAGCACTCATGCTAACTCATGCTGAAAACTCTTGATCCCCTACCTTCATAGCTGAATCCGCACAGTGCTGTTAGCACAATAAAGCTGTTATAGTAGGTTTTAGTATTAATGGGGGTTCAGCCCCTTGGGGATGAAATGACCCAGTGCTTGTGTTTAGATCCTTCTTAAAACTGCTTGTTTAGCATTAAGACTGAGAGCAGTGCTGTGGTGGAGCAACCGCCGTATCTAAAGCTTTGCCAACCACCTGCATCCAGAGCAGGAAAGGTGGTGAGGGCAGGGGGCAGCTTTGTTTATTTTTCCTCATTTGCCCCCTCCCCCAATTCCAGCTTGGCAGTGGCAGCACTGGCGGGGCATCTAGGGACATACTGGGATCAAATCAAAAGCTGGGATGGCTTTTGTAATTCCACGACTGTCCCTGGGAGACAGGGGCATGTGGAGAGTATGCCACTATAACTAAAACTCCACATTTTCCCATATGAACTTGCCAAGACCTTGGATATCATCTGAGACCCTTCCTTCTCTGTATGCCCCTTTCATTTTTTTTTTTTAATAATTTTTATTGATTTTACAACATCTGTATGCCCCTTTCAAGGGACGTTTGGAGAGTGCCAGCAAGAGAGCAGGCATGATATATTATGGGGTCACGGTGGCGCTGTGGTCTAAACCACAGAGCCTAGGGTTTGCTGATCAGAAGGTCGGCGGTTTGAATCCCCATGATGGGGTGAGCTCCCGTTGCTCGGTCCCAGCTCCTGCTCACCTAGCACTTCGAAAGCACGTCAAAGTGCAAGTAGATGAATAGGTACTGCTCTGGCGGGAAGGTAAACAGCGTTTCTGTGTGCTGCTCTGATTTGCCAGAAGCGGCTTAGTCATGACCCGGAAGCTGTACACTGGCTCCCTCAGTCAGTAAAGCGAGATGAGCGCCACAACCCCAGACTCGTCCACTACTGGCCCTAACGGTCAGGGGTCCCTTTACCTTTACCTAATGATATATTACTGTACTGTTAAATCTGTTTTTAATAATATTTATGTGATTTTATTACTGTGGCTTTTTTACTTGGTTGTGAATGGCTTCAGGGCTTTTTCAGTGGGAAGCTAAACTTGATAAACCTTACCTTATCTTGGGTTCTTTCCCTGTATCAGAATCCCATCTAGCATTTCTCTGAGCATCATGAATTCCAGATACTGTATTTTTCGCCCTATAGGACGCACTTTTTCCCCTCCAAAAATGAAGGGGAAATGTGTGTGCGTCCTATGGGGCGAATACAGGCTTTCGCTGAAGCCTGGAGAGCGAGAGGGGTCAGTGCGCACCGACCCCTCTCGCTCTCCAGGCTTCGCACACCTCTCCGCAAGCAGTGGAGAGTTGCCTGCATGCTGAAGACTGTGTGTGCTGAGCTCAGCACGTCCAGGCTTCGCGCACCTCTCCGCAAGCAGCGGGAGCCCAGCGCTGGGCTCCCACGGCTTGCAGAGAGCTGCCTGTTCTGGGGGCTGGGGGGGGAAATAAAAATTTTCCCCTTTATTTCCCCCCCAAAAAACTAGGTGTGCCTTATGGGACGGTGCGTCCTATAGGGCGAAAAATAAGGTATTCTCTCTTTCTCTCTCTCTCTCTCTCTCTCTCTCTCTCTGTCTGTCTGTCTCTCTCTCTCTCTCTCTCTCACACACACACACACCCTACCTGCTCCCCAAAAGTTTGTGCATGAAGACCTAAGATGACTTCAGTGCCACAAGCTTATGGTTCTGTTTATTACATTGTAATGAAAACACCTAGCCCACAGAAAAAGAGAAGAGAATTCTGTCTCCTGAGAAGATTGCTCCTGGTAGCTTTCCCCCCATGCGCCATTACAATTTTATTACCTCCGTCTGTTTATATGCAGTGTTTTGGGAAGAAGACTATTCCTTTCCACACCATATGTTGGTGGCGGACTGTGTGTGTGTTACATAATCTGTGCAAAATTCAATCCATTTTTTTCTTAAGCAGAGGGAACAGCAAGATGAATGAGCTGTCAGGGACAAAAGTAATAAAGTTGTTCAGAACATGTCTCGAATTGGATTACAATTCCGAAAGGACCATAGGGACTCCACTAGCAAAGGATGTGATGATCCTGGGTGGGGAGAGGCAGGGTTTCACTGGGGCCTCACAGGCTTGTAATTAGTTTCAGGCTTAGCGAAGGAAGTCAGTTGATTAAAACTAACTAGGCACAAAAGCCGTAGGTGCAAATATCTGGCTGAGGGTACTTCATGCAAGGCAAGGATGTCAGACTTTACTGTCTGAATAGGTAATGTGATGAAGCCTCCAGCAGCTCAGCCTCTTTATTTGAAGTGCAAGCTGAGATTAGCATAACTTGTTTCTGCAGAACCAGAAATCAGAAATTACCATTGGTTTTCAGATGGGAATAAACCCAATATTTCAGTGGGCAGAATTTGCTCAGTGACCTTTCCCACAATCTGTCTAGAATGTTTGAGTGGACTCACCTTTCTTTGTCAAGAGGGAGATTGTCAAGTCTTCCGGTTATTTAAAAATCGTAAGTGCCTTGTGTGATGTCAGAAGACGCATCATTCGTTCTGTGATGACACTTTAAATTCCTTTCCAGAACACAAGACCATTCTGAATTTTTCAACTTCAGCTTGAGGGGCATGGAAAAGAGTTGAATAATTAGATAATTGCACAAAGCCAGTGTGGTTTGTGAACCCGGTCAGTGTATTCAGCTATTCGAGAGTCTGATTCTGTCATAGACAATAATAAATAACTCTGGTGCTGAATTGTGACAGTGATGCAGCCCAAATAAAGGCTACTGAGAAACAAAGGGGTAGAATCTGCTCAGGGGAAACGCAATATTTGCAGAAGTGGGGGTGGAATCTTGGGGGGGGGGGCAAGGAGATAAAAACTTAATAATCGCCCAATGAGAACTGAGCATGTTCAGTGGCTACAAAATGCTGAGTTTGAGAGGTATGGATATAAAATGGAAGATGGTAGAATGGAATGTCTTGAAAGAAGGCATGGCTGGCTGCAGCACTGAGCAGGAGTCTGCAACATTTTGTTGGTCAGGTACCATTTGTCCAGGCATAGGCAAACTCAGCCCTCCAGGTGTTTTGGGACTACAACTCCCATCATCCCTAGCTAACAAGACCAGTGGTCAGAGATGATGGGAGTTGTAGTCCCAAAACACCCAGAGGGCCGAGTTTGCCTATGCCTGCACTTGTCTGTTACAAACAGACACACCCAAAACAGGGCATGAAGGCAACAGCCCTTCTCTGTTGCTTGTCCATAGGTCCTGATGTTCTTGGACAGGGGCCAGCAAACTTTTTCAGCAGGGGGCCGATCCACCATCCCTCAGACCTTGTGGGGGGCAGGACTATATGGGGGGGGGGAATGAATTTCTATGCCCCACAAATAACCCAGAGATGCATTTTAAATAAAAGGACACATTCTACTCATGTAAAAACACCAGGCAGGCCCCACAAATAACCCAGAGATGCATTTTAAATAAAAGGGCACATGCTACTCATGTAAAAATACGCTGATTCCGGAAGGATTTAACAATTTCTTTGGGTGGCATGCATATTTGTGGTATGACAAGGTTAAGGTTCATAAAGGTTTTAAAAACCATATCGTCAGGAAAGCATTGTATAATGTCTGGATTAAATACAAAGACTTGCTGGAGAACAAAACTCCAAGGTGGCTGTCACCAATGGAGGCAAAAGCTTTGGAAAAACTTAATATGGAGGCTAAATGGCCAAAATATTGTGAAATTTTAGAGCAGGAGGGCGATAAGTGGAAATTGCAGAGTTTTGAGAACCTAAAAGATAAAGTGCGAGACTGGCTTCATTATTATCAAATATTGGAGGTCTATAAGTTGGACAGGAAAATTGGCTTCCAGGTGGAAAAATCAAAACTGGAAACAGAGTTGTTAGAATCCAAAACTAAGAATTTGTCAAAAATGTATAACTTGCTGTTGAAATGGAATACACAGGACGAAACAGTTAAATCAGCTATGATTAAGTGGGCACAAGATATTGGTCATAACATTATGTTTGCTGACTGGGAAAGGTTGTGGACCACCGGTATGAAATTCACGGCATGTAATGCCTTGAGAGAGAATATTATGAAAATGATCTATAGGTGGTACATGACCCCAGTCAAGCTTGCAAAAATTTACCACTTATCAGATAACAAATGTTGGAAATGTAAAGAAAATGAAGGTACATTTTTTCACCTCTGGTGGACATGCCCAAGGATTAAGGCTTTCTGGGAAATGATATATAATGAAATGAAAAAGGTATTTAAATATACCTTCCTGAAGAAACCAGAGGCCTTTCTCCTGGGTATGGTAAGCCATGTGGTGTTAAAGAAGGACAGAACTTTTTTTATGTATGCTACTACAGCAGCAAGGATTCTTATCGCAAAGTATTGGAAGACACCAGATCTACCCACTCTGGAAGAATGGCAGATGAAGATGACAGAATACATGGGACTGGCAGAGATGACTGGCAGAATCCGAGACCAGGACAAAGAGACAGTGGAAGAAGATTGGAAGAAATTCAAAGACTATCTTAATAAACATTATAAAATTAATGAAGGCTAAAAAGATATGGGTTTAAAAATTAGTGGTTTGCAGGGGCGTTGATTAAGGAAAAAGAATAGAATTAATAAAAACTATGGGAAAAATGGGAATGGATTTGCTGATAAGATAAATGAGATTAGAATACAGAAGGGGGAGGTGTGAGGAGGTCGGTGAAATTAGGTTTAGAAAATAAGGTTTGAATTTATACTTGTTTTTGATTTGTTTGTTTGTTGGTTGGTTTATGTTTTTATTGTTCTTTGTGTCTATATGTGTTTACTCAAAACTTTAATAAATATCATTTAAAAATATATATATATATATGCTGATTCCAGGACCGTCTGTTGATTGGATTTAGAAGGTGATTGGGCCACATCCAGCCCCCGGGCCTTAGTTTGCCTACCCATGTTCTTGGAGATATACTGAACATGAAGGTTCCATTTAGGTAGCATGGACAAATATATAACCCCTGAAAGTGTTGTTCACCATGATTCTCTAATCCTTAAAAATAAAATCATGTAAGCCACTTGCCATTGCTACATCTTGGAGCAGTGAACCCCCTATATTCAGGGCCTAAGTATGCACACTGGACTTCTCCCTTTTGCAAACCGCTTTCAGACATCAAAAAGCAATAAGGGAGTTGTTGGATGATTTCTACTCGATGCGTTATCTGCAAAGAAAGAGATCAGATGCAAAGGAGTATTAATCTCAAAAGGGCAATTCACTGGGCAGTCTTTCCCTTCCATCAGCAGAGGTTGGGCAGTGTGACTCTTCTCCCCCACTGCTTAAAACTGCCTGGGCTTCCTGCATTTGATAGACTGCTCTGGTCCCTTTCCAAGAGCATGAGTGTGGATAAAAGTATGTTAGAAAACAAACTATGAGATCGATCAGATTCCTTTTGCAATTTTCTATCTGAGCTGTGATCGGTGAACCAAAGAGGACGGCCATTTGGGAAGAAATTCTCTCCTTGTGGCCACATTTGAGGGAAGCATAATGTGGGCTCCCCTTTAGCCGGGCTCCAAAACCAGCATTAAACCTTCAGGTACTGGTTAAAAGGTACCCTAGTTAGCCTACACTGTGATTAATGTTGGTGCCAACATAATTTTTATGCATTCATTTATTTTGGTATCTGTCGCACAATTACAGCCCAAAGGCATACTCAAGGCAGCTTTCAGATTAAACACAGTATAATAACCAAAACATCCCCCTCCCAAGCTGAAATACAGCTCTGACAACAGCCACAAGAAATCCACTGCAGCAATAAAACAGTGTAATGAAACTCATGAGGAACAGTGAATAAAATCTTATTGTCTTAAGAGCTCTAATTGAAAAAATGCTGATGGGCGTGGTAGGGGAGAGTCTTAAAAGTTTGGTTCTAATACATACTCCCTGGCTCATGGTTCAGTAAAGGAAGGCACAGTGCAGAAAGCATAGCTGGATAATTTCTAAGCTTCGGCTAAGTGGGAAAGAGGGTTAAACTTGCTGTAGAACTCAGGATGCTTCCAGTTTTTGTGTCTCTGGTTTTTCTTGTTGTATTCATTCCGATCTTCCCCCCTCTCTTTCTGTCCCTGTTTTGCAGGTTCATCAAGGTCAGCACTATGACTGATGGGGACTATGACTATCTGATCAAACTCCTTGCCCTCGGGGATTCTGGGGTTGGGAAGACCACGTTCCTGTACAGATACACGGACAACAAGTTCAACCCCAAATTCATCACCACAGTAGGAATTGACTTCCGGGAAAAGCGGGTGGTGAGTCTCTTTTCTATATAAGGTTAAAAAGATAAGTTTTCTTCTTCTGGAAGTCCCATTAAGATACGAAACATTCCCAATATTTAAACGCAACCTGGCTATCCTTAGCATTGCAACAATTATTCTCCTCCAGGCACTGTTGTCAGCCTTTGTAGCGCTCATCTGAATTTCGTGCAACTTTGTCCAAACCCTTCATCCACTCAAAGTCTGCATTCATGTATTGTTTCATTTTAACTTTATCCTATACATACTTTTGACTACTGTTCTGCCAGAACTGTGTGTACAGTCATACCTCAGCTCCCAAACTCCTTGCAAGTCAAACGTTATGGCTCCCGAACGATCAAAAACTGGAAGTGAGTGTTCCGGTTTTTGAATGTTCTTTTGGAAGCCGAACATCCGACGGGGCTTCCATGGCATCCAATTGGCTGCAGGAGCTTCCTGCAGCCAATCAGAAGCCCCGCTTTGGTTTCCAAACATTTCAGAAGTTGAACGGACTTCCAGAACAGACTCCTTTTGACTTCCGAATTACGACTGTACTTTGATCTTTGAAGCAACCAGATGTTCTCAATGCAGACTTGCTAACAGCCATAAGAGCGAAATGTGAACTAGCTTTGTGTTACAAAATTTTTTAATGGTATAGGAACTTTGGTTGGCATATGGAAATCCTACGCAGCTCCAGAAACCCTTCTGCCATTCTTCTGCTGGCTTGTTGAGCTGTCAGAGGTGGTACTTTGGGGTCAGAACGAAGAGAAACTTCTTTTGACTGTGTGGAATTTTATAGCACAAACCACACATGAGATTGCTATTCTAGGAAGTATCCATGTGTTTGCCACCATTCCACTGCCTTATCCAAACAGATTTTCCCAGTGTATGAACAGTGCAATTCAACTCGGAAGTAAGGCCCATTGGGTTCAATGCAACATACTCACAGGTAGGGATGGGGGCAGAATTCAGTGCAATGCACATATCTAATTTGCATTTTCCAAAACATTACAAGAACTGAAACAACTGTCCTTCAAATTTTGTACTTACCCAGTTTTGTGATCCAGTTCTCCATTCAAACAATGCTTACAAAAAATTATTTATTAGGTAAAAGTGTGCATAAAAATGAAGTACAAAAGTACACTGTATTAGTGTGTACATTAGTCAAAAAATGCATACATGAATGTGTAATAAGCTTACAGTAAAATGCTGAAGAATTTTGGCAAGGTTTAGTTTTTAAAAAGTTTACAAATTGCTGCAGCAATGTGGAGAACTGAATATAGGATTGGCAAATTAAGAAACCAAGAGGACCAAAATTAAAAGATCTTCCATCCCACTTTACAGGTAACTGGTTATAGGACTGCAGTCTAAATATATAATCCTGCCTTTCCCAACCTGGTGCCCTACAGATGTTACAGAACACAACTTGTCAGCTTCTCTGTAGGGCCCATGGTTGATAAAGGCTGGTTTAATCAACAAAAGCCAGCATTCTTGCTTACAAGCTGTAATAAGAAAAAAGCCTTTGCCACAGGATTATTTTTTTTGTCGTCCACAAAAAAGAGGCATTTTTGTGAATGTTTTCTTTTATATGTGCAATTTTGCACAGATACATACTATTTTTTTGTAATATATCAGTGTAACCATTTTCAAGGTCAAGGCAATATATTGCTGATTCACCGTGCATTAAGTCTTTTCTTGCCTCATTATATCCTGTTAGTTTTGTGGGAAACTGAGGCTGTGTACACACTCTTATTTACTCTGCATCCAGTGTGCTCCTTAAGCCACAATCCATTTGTAGCCTGCATCTATCCGTCATTTCTTATGAAATACTGTGTTTTGATACATTTGCCCCCAAAGCAGCTTTCATCTGAGTTGTGAAAAAGGATGACCTCGCTGCATTTTAACCTCATTTATAACCTCATTTTAGCCTCATTTATAACTTCTAGTTACTGTGGCACATAACATTCCTTTTTCTAAACAACCACTTCATGTTCTCTGGTATCCAAACAGCTGTTCAGCTACACTTCCACATCTGTGTTGGGGCTTCCAACTTCATGCCCCTGGACTGCTAGTCCCTATCCTGTGCCAGAGGATGCTCCTGAATTTCTCCCAGGGTTCAGGAGCAGCTTGTTCAGCACGTGATGGATTTACTCTGAGAAGGCAGTGACACTCAGAGCCCCTGCTAGAGATATGGAGCTCAGAACACAACTGTTTGGATCTGGCCTGGGGGTTGGTAGATATTTTTGGAAGTATATGGGATGGTACACCAGTCTACCTCCATCTCTGTGCTCCAAGATGAATGAAATTGGTGTTCAGATATTCATGGAAGGCAAAGGACAAATGAAGATCAATGCACCTCATTAATGGTGTGCCCATTCCTAGCATTTAGGCACAAGTCAGTCCCCGAGCAGTTCATTCACACTTTTACTTTGATAGTGCAGCCTTTGCTTGAGTTGTTATGAACAAAATTGTCATCCATCCTCAGATCCCCTGGTCAGACTACTATTTTAGTTTGTTCAGTAGCAACAGACTGTTGTACGCCACCCAGACCTCATAGGATTTCCTCATATCCTCATCACCTCAACTCTGAAAATAAGCACAGAAAGAGTAATTGGGCCAAGGCCTCCAAATAAGCTTTGTGCCCAAGTTGGGTTTGATTCTAGGTTTCTCCAGCCCAAGTCTAATACTGTATCCATTCTACACCAGCCCTCTCTCTGCCATCATGCACACATGGCATTGGTAATATCCAGGATGCTCTTGTTCTTGTTTGCATCCATCTGTCTCAAGAGACAATAGAAGAGTGCACCTCTGGGGGTGAAGTCAAACTTGAAGGTTATAGTGCCTGCTATGGCTATAGAAGGGACGCAGGTGGCGCTGTGGGTTAAACCACAGAGCCTAGGACTTGCCAGTCAGAAGGTCGGCGGTTCGAATCACCCCAATGAGCTCCTGTTGCTCAGTCCCTGCTCCTGCCAACCTAGCAGTTTGAAAGCATGTCAAAGTACATGTAGACAAATAGGTACCACTCCAGCGGGAAGGTAAACGGCATTTCTGTGTGCTGCTCTGGTTCGCCAGAAGTGGCTTAGTCATGCTGGCCACATGACCCGGAAGCTGTACGCCGGCTCCCTCGGCCAATAAAGCGAGATGAGTGCCGCAACCCCAGAGTCGGTCACGACTGGACCTAATGGTCAGGGGTCCCTTTACCTTTTATGGCTATAGAGACTGATGCAGAAAAGACATGTTTTGCTGCAGCTGGGGCAGATGAAGGTGTCTGGTTGTGCTGCTGCAGATTCACCATGGCGTTTCTTCTCTGCACTCCTCCCAGTGGTCATTCCTCTTCTGGTCACTACAACCAATACACAACCCAACTGTATCTGCAAAGGATTCCCACACGTTGAGGTTGATGTTGCTAGATTTCTTGTCGCATTTGTAGAGGTGGTGTGCCAACTGGTCTGGTGCCTGAAGCCAGCTCCCTATAGAAGCACATCCTTTGGGATCCTCTCATCTTCCATTCTGTGGGCATCTCTTGGTGACAAAAACAACCACTACAAGACCACTCCAGTGTTTGATGACTTCTCCCCTTATCCATCTGTATCTCCATCCTGCCATTCAGCCATGTTGTTCTCAGCCTTAATGGAAGGTGTATCAAGTCACCACTCTGCCTCAATAAACAGCTAAGCTTTGTTTGGTGTGTTTCAGGTATACAACAGCCGGGGGTCAAATGGCTCTCCTGGGAAAGCCTTTAAGGTCCATCTTCAGCTCTGGGACACAGCTGGGCAAGAAAGGTAATGCATAAGAACATCATCTCTGAAGCAGAAATCACTGGAAGAGCAAATGAAAGGTTCTCCATTCGATCCTGCTAGGCCATTTCAGATTAGGCAGGTTAGGCGTTATTAGGGAGACTAGAGAAAGAGCAAATTGTTCACCTGATGGAGCACATGTGGGTGTGTTACTTTCACCAAGAGGACTGGCGTCAGCATGGCACATTTCCCCCTCCTGGCCATACCATGGCGCGCAACTCAGCATACAGCAGCCCCTACTCCATTTCTTTTTGCTGAGGAAATTGAATTGCAAATGGGAGATACACTGACCTTTTCCAGGCACAGAATCCTCACTCCCTGACAGACTTATGCACTCCTTTCTCGATATTTAATTACACGCACGCTTACAAGTCCCCCCTCCTTTTTTAAGCGGTCACTGCCTTGTTCCTATATTAAAGTTAGGCACATTGTGCCATTGATTCCAGTCAGAACTTTGCCCAGGAAATGTGCTTGAGGCCATGGCACATGTGACTCCAGCAAGGGTTTTGCTGCAGCCACTGTTGCATCCTCATGTGTTGCTTTTCTAGCACACCTCAGTCAGCAGTGATCTGGCAAGTTGTCCTCGCGTGTGCAACATCTAAAGTGCAAGGGCTGCTTTACATCTGAGATATCCTCTTATCAAGGAGAAATTGCAACATGGGGGCATTTTTGCCATGGTTACATGGGCTGAGAGCTGCTGTGCCCATCTGGGAAGCATATTCATGAATGTTCCCAATAGGTTCGCAGTCACAAATCAAAATGTGAATTATGTAAGACTGCCACTGTTTTGTGTAGCCTCTTGCAGAGGAGTGTAAGCAACAAAGGCCAGGAGGCAAGGGTAACCATTAAAGGGGTGGGAGGAAAGAAGGATGCAGCAAGCATACAATGTGTGGATTTATATGAATAGCTATGCATGATTAGTGGGACGCGGGTGGCGCTGTGGGTTAAACCACAGAGCCTAGGACTTTCTGATCAGAAGGTTGGCAGTTCGAATCCCCGCGACGGGGTGAGCTCCCATTGCTCGGTCCCTGCTCCTGCCAACCTAGCAGTTCGAAAGCACGTCAAACTGCAAGTAGATAAATAGGTACCGCTCTGGCAGGAAGGTAAACGGCGTTTCCGTGCGCTGCTCTGGTTCGCCAGAAGCGGCTTAGTCATGCTGGCCACATGACCCGGAAGCTGTACGCCGGCTCCCTCGGCCAATAAAGCGAGATGAGTGCCACAACCCCAGAGTCGGTCATGACTGGACCTAATGGTTAGTGGTCCCTTTACCTTTACCTTTATACATGTTTATGTATAGAATTTGTTTTTTTAAAAATAACTCTCAGCTTAACATGTGGCTTTCCATATTCACCCAAGCTCCAAAATGCCAGGAAATTGCAACTGTTAAAGGCCAAATCTTTAACAGATCCATTATTTAGACAATGTGGTATCCCACCCTGTGGGTACCTTGGGGCTGTATCACTGCCCCTCTTTTGTAAACCGCACTGAGGTTTTATTAGCAATCCTGTGGTATGTAAATCTCCCAAGTCCGAGATTCGTCTGCTCTCTGTCAGAGTCTGTGCAACTGATGCTGTCATGCTGCTGAAGCTCCACATTACGTTTCTGTAACTGGCAACCAATAAAATGTACATAGAATGACAGAGTTGGAAGGGGCCTTTTAAGATGGTGGCCATTTGCGTCATCTTGCAAGCAACAGTAATGTTTTCCTTCAGAGCCTATTATTTTATTCATATGCTTATTTTAATCCAATTAACTGACTAAATGACTGAAGATATAGCCAATGCCTTAAGTCCCACAAGATGCAATGATGGCTCAACTTGGATGGCTTAAAAGGGGATTAGACAAATCCATGGCAGGTGGGAATAGCAATAGATACGAGCTGGAGGTGGTGTGTTTTCAGTACCAGTTGCTGGGAATTGCAAGTGGGGAGAGGGCTGTTGCACCCGGGTCCTGTTTTCAGGCTTCCCATAGGTGCCTGGTTGGCCCATATGAGAAGAGGACGCTGGACGAGATGGGCCTTTGGATCAGAATCCTGCAGAGCATTTCTCATATGTTATTATATATTTAACTGGGTGACAGTCCCATTAACAATAAATGTGGGCAACTGGATACAGTGGTCCCTTGGTTCTCGAACTTAATCCATTCCGGGAGTCCGTTCGACTCCGAAACCATTTGCAAACCAAGGTGCAGTTTCCGATTGGCTGCAGGAGCTTCCTGCACTCAAGCGGAAGCCTCGTTGGATGTTTGGCTTCCGAAAAACACTTGCGAACCGGAACACGTACTTCTGTGTTTGCAGCGTTCGGGAGCTGATTTGTTTGGCGACTAAGCCATTCGAGAACCAAGGTACGGCTGTATTGCCAGGGCTATGGGGATCCTGATGTGCTCTGGAGTGTTGCATCATTCTCAGCTCTCACTTAAATGAACTAACATCCTGCTTAGCTAATCATTATGGCTAGAGTTGTGCTTGAAGGGTGTGTGAGTAATACCATCTGAAATCTCAGAAGCCAGGGTGGGCTCATTTGCCCATCCCCTTGATAGCAAAAATTGGACTCACTTGTACAAAACAAGCAAATGTGCAAAAATTGTCATTATTTTGCATGAGGCATACAGGCTTGTTGCAGAGTTTTTGACATTTTTACACTCACGTCCATAACTGAAAAAATCGTAAACCACAAGAGGGCTTCTCGGCTTTTATGGTACCATTGGAATAACAGTGAATTGGTGCATATATTTCCTGTAAAAAGGAGAATGTTAAAAGTTTTCCGCTGTGATTTATCTTTGGTTTCAACATCATTAAACCATGCAGCAGAAAAATGTTTACCTACTGTGGGTTTTTTTCTTTTTTCCTGAGCTAAGTCTGCATGTTGATCCTTTCCCTTTCTTTCTCTTGGCAGATTCAGAAGTCTCACAACAGCATTTTTCAGAGATGCCATGGGCTTCTTGTTAATGTTTGATCTCACCAGTCAACAGAGCTTCTTAAATGTCAGAAACTGGATGAGTAAGTGGCGGGAGCATCTGCCTCTCGTGCCCTCAAGTGCTTTTGGATTAGGCTATATTGCATCTGTCATTCTTCATACAGGGACTACTAAGATAAGACAGAATCTCTGTCCATGCTTGGGATTTTTTATTTTTTTAAAAGTGCACTCGGAAAACCCATACTCCACCCTAACTTTAAAAAGTGAGGAGAGCAAGAGAGCATGGAGCAACCTTCTCCAATCTGCTGGCCCATAGGTATTTGGACTACAACTCCCATCAGCACCAATGCTTACGGTTGATGGGAATTATAGTCCAGCAACACCTGAAAGGCAACATGTTGAGGAAGGTTGGCATATTGTGAGTTGCATGTATTGGACCCCCAGGCCCCTTGAAAGCAATGTTGGGCCCGCATTGAAACCAGGAAACATGGTTATGGGCCCAGGGATCGGGGCCACAGACCCAGTGCCAGTAGAGGAAGGAGTCTTGCTTGGAGTCTCCTGGAATCAGCAAAGTGACGCAGCGGAAGCGTGCTGGGCCCATAACCATGTTAGGATTGTCCTAATCTCGTGTAGGATCCTGGTAGAGACACATGCCTGACTGGCATGTTCTCTCCCTCCTGGTCGATTATTTGGGAGCTTTAAAAGCTTTCTTCAGCCCAAACACCACAGCGGCTGATACCAAGAAGCATCAGCACACTTAGGGATCCACAGAGTATTCGCAGTTTGCGTAACAGAACTCAGTAGCACAGCATTTTGGCTAGTCTACTTTTATTTACATATAATACACTCATAGCATTCTGCCTTAGCTCCTTCCCCTTTCTCTTCAGACAGCAAAGAGAGAGAAAAAACAAAGGACAATAGTCCCACTTCACAGGACACAGTAACACAAAACCTCCTGTCTCTGTCACTTCCCACACTGTGGAATGAAAACATACACCGTCATGTGATAGACAACAATCCCACGACTGCAAACACGGAGCAGGAATCCTAACAATCTGAGCCAGGAGGTCTCTGGTTCAAATCTTGCCTTAGCTTCAGACTCACAAGATAACACTGTAACATACCCTCTCTGGGTAAAGCTTGGCTGAGATCTTCCACATAAAGCTACAACAAGATGGGATGGGGTGAATGAACCAGTTGGGTTTTATAGATAAAAAACTGAACAGGCAGACTTGAAGACTGGTTTTTTTTTTGCCAATATAACTAAGCATTTGTTCCTTTCTCTTTCATATGTTCATATGTGTGTGCATTGCATATGTGTGTGTGGGGGGGTTAATCTACTCTTCACTCCCAGCATACGCCAATAGTCGATCGTCTTCTGTTTGAGGGTGGGTGGGAAAGATGGAACTATGAGATAGGACTAATGCAAAGTTGGCTAACCTTTATCACGGCAACCTCATTCACCTTCATGCCTAGCTTGTTGGTTTTCTGTAGACATCTGGTTGGCTGTTATGGGAAACAGCATGCCGGTTAGATAAGGCAGTCTTTGGTCTGATCCAGAAGGGCTGCTATGTTATTATGAACTCCTATTCTCTAAGCCTCAGCAATCACCATGTCTGTACAGTATCTGCCATAATGGGATAATAATATTTTCCTACCTTACGGGACTTTTGGAGGGATTACTGAGATAGTGCAGTGGCGTAGCGTGGGGGGTGCAGGGGGGGCCGGCCGCACCGGGCGCAACTTCTGGGGTTAGGGCAAATCCACGGGTTAGGGGGCGCAAATCCACGGGTTAGGGGGCGCAAATCACTTGCCTTGCCCCGGGTGCTGACAACCCACGCTACGCCACTGAGATAGTGGGAAGTGCTTTCAACACTTCAAATGCACTACATACGTGCAGGTTATTAATATTCTGTTGCCATTGTAGTGAGGGAAATGAATTCTCTGCTACTTGGCCTTAGTAGACAAGTTTTTGTTGTTCCAATTTTATTATTTATTCATTGGAAGGGCTGTTGTACCCTAGGGCAACAAAAATTCCTAAGCCTCCAATTTCTGTTGTGCATAATTCTTACCTTGACATGAAAACAAGTCCTCTTGGCACACATATTGAAACAGTTGTTTTTACGCTTATCTTTTTTCCAGATAGCTTTTTCAACATCCCTTACCCAGGCTTTTTTGTTTTGTTTAGGCCAGCTGCAAGCAAACGCGTATTGTGAGAACCCGGACATTGTATTAATTGGGAATAAAGCTGACCTGTCAGATCAGAGAGAGGTCAATGAGAGACAAGCGAAAGATCTAGCAGACAAATACGGGTAAGCCCAGTCAGTTATGGGAATCTTAACATGAATGAAAGGCTTTAAGCCTCCTTAGAGCTCTCCTATGAAAGGTAATTAAGTGTATACTTCAACTTTCTAACTAGCATCCATGGTCATGCCCTAAGGCTTCACATACATTTTTCTCTCCTGGGATGCACAGTACTTCTAATCTGTACTTTAAAAAAAATAATAATAATAAGTTGGTTAGTATTTGGAATTTTAATGAAGGTGCAGCATGTTATCTCTTTTATACCTTGCGTTCCTGCATAATCTGGTGGGACTGAGTCTTTGTTTTATCTGGTACTCCAAAAGTCTCCAATGATAGTTTTAAAAAAAATTCAATTTCCACTCCTATTATGTAGGGGGAAGAGCAGGACAAAGTCAAAGCAAGCCTTTTTAGGCATGTCTAGGGAATGATCTGAAGGTCTATGATGTGGTTCTGTTGATGTAAAAGCAATTTTGTATTGAGGAAAGACCACCTGGGATCTGTGGATAAGTTGTCCCTCGAAGGAAGAGCTGGGTAGACATTTTCGTTAATGACCCCATTTTTAAAATGTCCCATCTGACAAAGATTTTTTGGTGTTTTCCTCTGTTAGCATCCCATACTTTGAAACAAGTGCAGCTACCGGCCAGAATGTGGAAAAAGCTGTGGAAACGCTCTTGGACTTGATAATGAAACGTATGGAACAGTGTGTTGACAAGAGTCAAGTCTCAGACACAGCCAACGGAGGAAGTTCAGGGAAGCTGGCATCAGCAAAATCAGAAGAGAAGAAATGTGCATGTTGATTTAGCTCCTCAGACAGAGGGGAATGAACAAGAAATTGTCCTATCTGAAAATAACAGACCCGACCAACCACCAAATTCAACCCTGGAAGCTCTTGTGGTCCATATGGGGCAGCTGCTGTTGTCTTAAGCAAGGCCGATTATTTCTGATGCTGAGAGAGTCATGCTTCCATGCTTCCCACAGATGTTATCTGTACAATGTCATCTTCATAGAAAACCCAAAGGCCCTCGTTCTTCTCAATGCAACCAGGCCAGTAAATAGAGGAAAGCCTTGCTTATATTGGGGAGAGAGTTGTTGAAATGTTATATGATAAGACAATGAATCACCCTTGTAGGCCCATGCAATCACTTCTAGTCCTGTTGCCTTCTATTACAATATACATTATGCATTTGCTACAGACGGTTTATAAAAAGCAAATGGATATTAATGTAGCTTATTATAAATGTCTTTGTATTTTTATTTTTTTGTTAATACCAAGCAGTCATTGCTGTTACATTCAGCTGACTGATGTCCCTGATGAGCTTAGAATATTGCATCCTCTTCCAGGATAAAACTGAGGACCTGTGTAACATTGGAACTGATGGCCAAGTGGAATTGGAGGGGTGTGGGCTAAAAGAGGAAGGGGATGTCCGGGAATTCTAGCACAGTGGTGGGAAGGAGCCGGTGCATACTGCAGTGAAGCTTTTTTCTCTAAACCAAAAGGTATTGTCCATGCTTCAGACACCAAGGCCAGAATTGTCTCCCAAAAACATGGGCAGCAGAATAACAAACGCTTTCTCTGGTGACTTTGTAATTGCTTTAAAGGAGTCTCTTTCCTCGGGTAAAGAGAAGACAGGTCCATATGAATGCAGTTAGCTTTTTTAATTAATCCTCTTCCCTCAATGCATTATTTTTTATTTTTGTTTTATGAGTGGGCCACCTAATAAATGTAAAACTGTTGAATGTTGATTTGAAGAATGGAGCATCACAAAAGCAAAACCTTGATTAAATATATGATATATGGTTGGCACTTGGAAGCATTTTAAAATTGGCAAGGTAGGCATAGGAACAGAGCATCAAAGGGTGATTCTGTTACTGTAGCTGTGCTGCCAGCTGTTGAGTGGTGCCAAATTGTTCTTTAAAGCCAAATGTTGTGGTGGGGCTGTGATGTATTAAAACGTAGCTTTTGAAATAATAATAATAATAAAAATCAGCTGTGTACCATTCCTACATGGTGCCATGTTAGAACAAAGTATATATTGGTAAAGTCCTAGAGCAATATGGCTGCTCCAGCTTTGGCCCTGAAGCCAGCAAGATCCCACTGGGAAAACTGGAGAAGAGACTTTAAGCACCACGTGGTCTTTGCTTTATGGGCCAAACTATTGTCCCATAGTTTTATTTGGGATTCATGCAGAGGTGATCTTGTGCAAGAGGGTATCTGGGCAGCCCAGTTAATGTATAAAGCTGAAATTGTAACAACATGGAGAGTTGGAAGATGACCTTAAGAAGGAATGAAACAGAGGAGTTAGGCTTGCTTGCCGAAAATCATACTTCATAGATGGAGAATTCTGAGGTGCCTGTTCTGAGATCTTCCCCCTCCATCCCTTGCTTATTAAGATGGCTCAGTTGATGAACTCTTGCTGCAGAGCCCCCAAATCCTGAAGCCAGCCCTAGAGGGCAATATGAGCATATGGTAGTCTGTAAGTAAGAGCTATTGCACTAACAAGTTCCTCAAGGAAGGAGGAAGAGGTGTGTGCTTGGAAAACTACAGCTGCTAGAATGCTGCACGTGGGAGATTCTACCTGACCTGCAAGCAAGCAATTGACAGGATGTGTCTTTCAGAAAGAAAGAAAAACCCCAGTGGTATTTTTAACAGTTCATAAAACCTTGGTAGCTATGCTTTTGGAATTTTATATTTTTGCATGCTATTTTTTGGTGAAACAATACACCACATGTCTGGTGCGTGGGCTGTTAACGGTTCAGTGCAAGAGCAGCTTTTCCTCCCTTTCCATCTCATAACCAACTTTTTTTTTTTCTTCTGAGGACCATTAGCAAGACTTCTCAAGCACCCTCTCTTAGGAAGCCCAGCTTTCCTCCTTTTTTTTCATGCTGCATTTACTGTAAAGTCCCTGCAAAATTTTGAGATGTCTTATTCAAGAGGAACCCCTCTGTACTTTTAATAGCTGCATGTTGGGGGGATTTTGGCAAGCATGGTTTTCTATTAAGGATTAGGGTCCAGGATTCCTATTTTTCCTCTTATAGTGGGGTGGAGAACCTGTAGACCTCCACATATGATAGCTGGAGATCCATGGGTTCCCCATTTCTGGACATCAGGGTACTAAAAGCTGCCGAATCCCAAGTGAAGTCTGTTGTGTTTGGCATAATAAGAGTCTATATGAGGTTTTCAGCAGCGTCTGTGCAGATTTCATTCCATAGCACATCACTCCTCTTTGGTGGCACCATCCTGGTGATCCCACCTCCACCTCTCCTCAGAGCTGGAAATGAGGAGGAGCAGAAAGTGTCAGAATGACACCAGGTACCTTTATGAAGGAAACTTATCTTGCCCTCACAGTTCTTCCATTGGCTGCTTGACAAAATGAGCCAACGTACAACAGAATACTTAAAACAGGCCATCTGTGGTTCATTGATCAACAATTGCCAGGGGCATAGAAAAGTTGGTATGAAAATAAAGAGGTAATTCCAGGCTTCCTTCTCCCCTTTTTAAAAATCTTGAATAAAACGATGGAGTCTCTTGGAATGAGTGCAGTGAAATGTAGCTTCATTTGGTGTGTGCTGGCGTGGGAGACATCACTTTTCACTGTCCCCTGTAGCATCCAACAGGAACGCTACAACTCCTCAGGTGCTTTTAAGGTACTTTCTTTGAGTGCTTTCAAATAAATCGGCCGAAGCATTCCCCAATCACCTCTGCAATATGGCTCCACAAGCTTGATGAGTTGTTCATACTTAATAGATGAGGAGAGAATTAACTCTGCCCTGGTGTCCCGGGAATATCCATTTGCCTACTGCAACAGCATGGAGGAGTTTATCAATGTGGCTCTGCATGGCGGTCCTTTAAGGATAAGTCCTTGGAGGAAGGGAAGTGCATCCAATTGGATTCATGTGAGAAAATGGAGTGTTACGGAGTGGTAACAGGCATGTGGTGCACCTAAAAATGGGTATTCGATTAATACTTCTGGGGAAATCCCATTCTCTCCAAATGTGTGTTTGTAAATTTGTCTTAAGGCCCAACGCACTGACTGCTAAGTTCACACCAATACTTAAAGCTGGTGTGGTATTGCTAAAGCAGGGATAAGGAACTTCTGGATCTTGTGGGTATATACCTCTCCCCCACTGCCACCAGCATGACCATTAGTCTGGGATAATGGGAGTTGGACTCTCAACAACATCTGGAGGGAGGCAGGTTCCCTGCATCTGTGCCAGAGCTGCAATCTGAATCCTAGAAAGCAAATGGTAGTCTACTGTGAAACTGAATGAAAAGAAGAACCCAAGTTTTTTCTTGGTAACCTCCTCGCGACTCCGCATTAGGATCGGGTACTTCTGTGGGCCAGATGTGGAACCTTCTGGAGCTTTTCTCAGGAGCGTGAGTCTTGCATGGTTCTGTCTGTCTCCCCTTAGACATTTTTTCTTTCTTTATCTCATTCCAGCACTTACGTTGGGAAATGTCAAGCCAGGTAAAACATAATATTGAGTCAAGCTGTGTGTACAACAGTTATAGAAGTGAAATAAGAAAAGCCAGGGACAAAAATGGGTGGGAGTTGGGTAGGGCCCTGCTATCATGTTGCAAGCGAGTGAGTGTGTGTGTGTGTTCTGCAAGAAACACATTTTTATTTTGACTCTGCTGTACTACGACCTGCCTTCTCATTTCATATCATCTATATAAGACAAGGCCTGTACTTGGGTGGGGAGATTAGGTAGTCCCAAATAGTACAGACAATTCTTGCACTTTAAAAACAAAATAAAACCGAAACATTCCTCCCTCCACTCGTTCAGAGAAAGGCAAGTTGCATCACTTATGTTCTTCCCTTATTTTCAGAACACCAATTTACATAGATTCTTTATGAAGCATCTCCTATAACTGCCTGTCCTCCCGGCACAATAGGGCTTTCAGTGTAAATAATTCAAGGTAGTTTGCCTGAGCATATTTATTGAAATGATCCTTTTCAGATTTTGTATCCTTTGCCCTCTTGACTTAACACTAGCAACCTTCTAATTGATCAATTGCTTTTTTTTTTTTTAAAAAAAAATGTTTTCTCTGTTAGATTATTCTGAGCATGTTTTACGTTGGTCTATGCGGCAGGTCTGTACGTGTTAAAAGATTTACATTCTTGAACGTGGGCGTTTTGTATTGTATGTCTCTCAGTAGACTGCGATGCCAGCATAACAATGTCAGTCATTACTTTGTTGTACCAAAGTACCTGTGGCTTTAAAACTAAATATCTATAAATATATATATATATATTATATACATACACATTGTCAACTTTTATTAACTAGTGTCTGGGTTTGTACAATATGGTCAAGGAATGTAATCTTGTGGTTTCATATCTGCACTGTCCTTTTGAAAATTAAAATAATATGTTTTTAATCAGTGTTGGGCTGTTGGAGCGCGAAATCAGGAAAGTGTGTGTGTGTGTGTGTGTGAGAGAGAGAGAGAGAGAGAGAGAGAGAGAGAGAGAGAGAGAGAGAGTTTTCACTATGTTTTACAACATTGTTGGAGAACCGCAGACCTAGCGCCCAGTTTTGGCCCAGCAGGCCTTTGTATCTGGCCCTCAGAACTCTCTTAATGCCACACCCCTTCTCCCTAGGCCACACCTCTCACTATCCCTGCCTTACACCTCAAATTATTCTTTTCATGACTGGACTGTGTCCTTGAAATCTAATATGCCTCTTGCTTGGCTGGATGAAGAACAGAGAGAGATGTGTGAGAGTGTTTAGAAACTAGCCTACTATATGTGCAAAGGTAAAAAATGCATTTGATCCACTAGCATTTGACACCTGGCAGGCTGGGCAGAAGGCACTGTGACTGTCAGACTGAAAAAGATTAAGACTTCAGGGATGCATTCCAGTCCAGCAAGTGTGTGGCTGGGGAGAGAGTGTGGTCTGCAGAGAAGAGCCAGATAGAGAGGTCTGGAAGGTGGCTTTTGGCCCCCTAGGCCTGAGGCTCCCCAATATTTACTTAGGGATTATTCACAATTTAAGGCCCCCTGACTAACATCAGTTCTCTGGGCAGCTTGTGGATCAAAGAATAAAATGCAGTGCTCATCATCAGTTTCCACTACCATAATAGGACTTGGGTTTCCTCTCCTTCCCCGGTGTACCTCCCAATCAATAAATAAATCAGTGTTTATTACAGCAAACAGCCAGCATACTAAAACCAGAATTTCTGCATAGTTTGCCTCCCAATCATCTCCAGAAGGTTCCCCAACATCCCAGGGCACACAGGAGGATGGAGGAGACCAGAGGAAGAGGATATGCCATTGCATGCATCAAAGTCCCTCACATCAGCAGGTCCCCAGCACTGGGTATGGCCCTGTATGTACACATTCAAAACTCAACAGCAGTAGCTGTCATATGGTAAGCCTGTGTTGGTTGTATCACTTCAGGTGGAGTCTAATCTGATGGTCCATTAAAAATTGCTGGACTTTGCAGCAAGATTGCTTTAGAGGCACCTGTTCTAAATTTGGCTCGTAATGAAGTTTTTTTGGGTGGGGGGCAGAGGACTTTCAGTGGAAGAACGTGGATGTTTGCCTTCCCTACGTTTTCCAAATTCAGCTGTGTTGAATGGCAGGCTACCAGTACTATCTGATGTTCTAATTTGCCAGATTTCTGATTCCTGGGGGCAGCTCAGCAAGCTTCACGCTGGGATTACTCAATAAGTCATGAGCAAGTGTGTAGGAGAGCTGCTTGTAAATCTTTAATAGCAGTAGCGATTCCAAAGTTTCAAATGATTGAAATGCATTTAAAACGGGGAGCATCCAATGTTTCTATTTGCCTCTGAAAAACAGATGGACGTATTTGAAAGTAGGAAGTCAATAATATGGGCCATATGTTGGATTCAGGTAAGGAAACTTCCCTGTTGGGAAAGGGTTAAATGTCTCCCTCCCTGAGCACAATTGTTGTCCCTGAGTAGATGCTTTAGAATAAAAATGGAAACACCACACCATCTGATTTTGGGATGTCCCCATGTAAATTTGGCCCTAAACCTGGAATGCCATCCAAATTACTCAAATCCATGACTCAGAAAGTGCAAACTTCTATACTTGCTTCAATGCTGCTGTTAAATCATATACCTGGACCAAAAAAAGGGGGGGGGGTCAGGTTAAAGCAGAACAGCTCATCAGACACAGCATGAAGGATGTTTTTGAGAAGATGCACTCCAGTAGGCTTTGCAGTTTGTAATTTCAAATGGAGTCTAATTAAATAAATCACTTCCTCTTGACAAGAGTGCAACACAGCTGGTAAGGAACCAGCAGATGCAATGGAGAAGCATAACCTGGGCAGACCTTCACAACTTGTGATGGCCCCCACTGGCTCTCTAAGACACAAAGAATTTGGGTTGCATGGTTAATTTGTACATCCCTACCTGTAAGTCTGTGTGTACTTAGAAATCAGTCCCACCAAACTTGTTAGGGCTTTGTTCTCAGTAAAGGAGTGTATAGCACTGAGCTACAATGATTTCTGCACCAGAACTGTATCATAAAGAATAAGGTTCATAGCTCCATCATAGAGTGGCCTTGCATGCAAAAAAATAAAAAAATCCCAGGTCCAATCCCTGGTGTCCCAAGGTAGGGCTGGCTGGGAAAAGCTCCAGCTGAAATTCCTACAGAGACACTGTTGAAGGAGCCAGGCAAGTTTCTTGTTAATGCCCTAAGTATGGGTGGTGCTGTGGTCTAAACTACTGAGCCTTGGGCTTGCTGATCAAAAGGTTGGCAGTTTGAATCCCTGAGATGGGGTGAGCTCCTGTTGCTCGGTCCCAGCTCCTGCCAACCTAGCAGTTCGAAAGCACGTCAAAGTGCAAGTAGTTAAATAGGTACTGCTCTGGCGGGAAGGTAAATGGCGTTTCCATGAGCTGCTCTGGTTTCACAGCTTAGTCATGCTGGCCACATGACCTGGGAAAACTGTCTGCAGACAAACGCCAGCTCCGTCGGCCTGTAAAGTGAGATGAGCGCTGCAACCCCAGAGTCGTCTGCGACTGGACTTAACTTTCAGGGGTCCTTTACCTTTACCTTTACTGGTCATTAGTATAAGAAGGGAAGTTGCTTTGTGCCAGAGGGCAAATGGGTAGGACCCCTCCCTCATTGGGCTGGTAGTGAGAAGGACAAAGGCCAGAGTGTGAAGTGAGCAAAAAGCAGGCTGCAGGCAGAAGCTGGGAGTCATGCTTGATTCCAACAAGGCTGTGACTATGGGAGAAGCAAGGCCTCACAATTTAAAACCCCTTTAAAAAATAAAATAAAAGCTACAGTGGTTGCCAGTTAGTTTTGGGGTTCAAGATGCTCACCTACGTTTAAAGCTCTAAACAACTTAGAGTCCAAATATCTGAAACATCTTCTTTCCGATGGACCCTCTTGTGTTAAGGTCAGCAGAGGAGGTTCTCTTCATAGTTCCACCTCCCTCAGAAATTCAGAGTATCTGTGGTCCAGGAGAGGACATTCTCTGCAGCAGCCCCTAAGTTGTGGAAGTCCCTCCTTGCAGAATGGCATCTGGCACCTGCACTGAATGCTGAAGATGCACCTTTTTCTCCTGGCACTTGACACTCGGGATGCTTAATTTTAGGACCCACCCTATTTTTGGGATGGCAAGTTGTTTTAAACCGTTTTTATGGTGCATGTTAAATTGTTGTAACCCACCCTGGTACTTCAAGGTGAAGGGCATGCAATAACCTTCTTCCTCTTCTTAGTGAGGATCAGCTTCATCAGACCTCCATGCAGCATGAATAATGTTCTGAAATTTATTCTGCATGAGTTAATGAGTCAAGGCAGTGAACATTCGTCACTGGTGGGGAATAGCCACAGAGCTACAGTCAATAAATAAATAAATAAGAAGCTGCCCAGTCTCCCCTGAAGCTCCCCCTCCACATCTGACTCCACTTCTTTCATTGGACAGCCATCCTGTGGTTCCATCTGCATTGACATAAGACCAAACATGATGTGATGGATGGAGGGCGGAGGTTGGGTAGACTTCTCTCTCTCTCCTATGCATCATATTTTGAAGAGTAATCCATGAAATGAAGTCAACAAAACTGGGATCCTTCTGGTGGATCTGCAAAAAAAATGACCTGTGTTTCCTGGAGATGCTTCACTTATGGCGTCTGGAAATCATGGTGTATGGTGTACTTCCATCAAGCCTGGTGAAGAAGAAGATTACAGGTGAGCCATACATCCAGCTACGGGTAAAACATAACTTTGTGCAAATGAATCCTGTGCCAGTACTCAGCAGTGAGTCAATAGCTTAAGAATAGCCTTAAGAACTGCCGTCATCATGCTGTATAGAATAGATCAATGGTCCATCTAATTCAATCGACTGCTTACCAAGATGGTCCAGCTTCATCCCCCAGGGAGATTTGCTAGTACAACCCAATTGAACTATCTACCTGCTCCAGCATCTTGTAATAATTTGATAGCTCAGTTGGTTAGAGTGTGGTCCTGATTAACACCAAGGTTGCAGGTCTGATCCCCATAGCAGAGGGTTGGACTAGATGAGCCTCGGGGTCCCTTCCAACTCTGATTCTGTGATCAGTTGTGAATACTCTCTTGGAAAATGGAAGCTGAATCTAGTTTTTGTGGACAGTAGTTATTAGAACTATCTGGAGAGAGAACTTGCCCAACTACATTCATTTTTCAAGGCAAGCCAACCATACCTGAACGTGACATTCTGAAGGTGAATTTCTGGGCCAGTATTATGGGGAACATGTGGCCTTCCAAATGTTGGACTCCAACTCCCAGCATCTCCAGACAGCCTGGTCAATGGTCAAGAATGATGGGAGCTGTAGCCCACCAACATCTGGAGGGTCACAGCTTCCCCACTCCTGCTTTGTAGCTTTGAGGAACCTTTAGACGTATGCAAGTGACTGGGAGTAAAGGCACGCTCAGTAATGCCTTCCACCATTTCTAGCACAGGAGTTAAGAGACTGAAGAGCAAGCAAGGAAGATCTGATTCAGATCTCACATCTGCTATAAGCTCAGTGGGTGGCTTTATGGAACCCGCTCTTATCTTAGCCTTTGGGCATCTTCTGCAATATGCAGGCATCAGAGGATTGTTGTAACCATTACTGAGATAAAGACATGCCTTGAATATTTGCAAATGTGAAATGCTACTAGGTAGTAGGTCTGCCCTGGAACCATCTAAAACTGTTACACATGTTGTGAAATATTCTGTTCTCTGCAGCTACATTCAGATGTAACACCAGATCGTGGCTGGGCATTGAATCTGAATCAAGTTCAATCTAGCACCTCAGTTGGAGCTGGGAGAGGCCCCAGGTCTGAAATTCTGGAGAGCTGCCGACAGTCAATGCAGACCAGGGATGGGGAACTTGTAGCCCCCTCAGATGTTGTTGGACTCTATCTCCCATGATTCCCAGCCAGCACGGGCAATGACCAGGGATGATGGGAGTTGTGGTCCAGCAACATCCAAAGGGTCACAGATTCTCCATTCTTGGTACTGAGCTAGTTTGACTCAGTAGAAGGCAAGTTCCTATATCCCTGCTGGTGCTTAGAATTTGAAGTAGAGTACAGGCAGCCAAGGACAGAAATCTCATGCCAGCATTCCCCATTATTCTCTATAGCCTTGTTCTTAGAAGCCAATCTCTCTCCCTGCCTTCCAGAAAGCAGAGCAGATGGACTGCTTATTAATAACCGAGGAGAGCAAACCAAGTGGCTGGCCTGTAATAGACACCCACATGCTCTGCATCAGTCAGAACAGAAGGATGGGCAAGACGCAGTCCTTTTGATGGACCTCGGATGAACTAACAACAGATCGCAAGGCAAGAGCTGGCATCTTCTTCAGCAGAGAAAGCCACAGCTGAGAACCAATCAGCAACCAAAAAGCTGTGGTAAATTTGCACGCAACATCCATCAGCATGGCAGGCCTATCACACACATTCATTTCTACCTGCCCTTTTGAAATTGAATCAAGAGTTCATGCAGCTTCAGTGGCAGCCTGCAGGCAATTTCACATGTGTTTCATTCGGATGGCTTGACCGAAGAGCACATCATGCCAAAATGGCACTGAGGAAAACACCCTTCCTCCAATAGCTGGCCGAGGCCAATAAGCAGTGGGGTTTGCAGAGTTCCTATGCGGAGTAACAGACTGTCTGAGTTTGGACTGTGACAGCAAACAAATGTTATCAGCTGCCTTCTAAAGATCTTGCCACTTTGTGAAGAAAAACGTCCCTTGGTATCTAGGCTATGAATTGCTTCCTCACTTAATAGGTTGCCAGCCGGAATAGAGCGCAAAACACCAGAGAGTTTCAATTTTGCATTGTGCCCGAGCAGCTAGCTCCATCGCTGCTCACAATGAATTTGACCCCTGGTACATCTAGCTTGAGGGACACGGGTGGCGCTGTGGGTTAAACCACAGAGCCTAGGACTTGCTGATGAGAAGGTCAGCGGTTTGAATCCCTGCGACAGGGTGAGCTCCCGTTGCTCGGTCCCTGCTCCTGCCAACCTAGCAGTTCAAAAGCACATCAAGCGCAAGTAGATAAATAGGTACCGCTCTGGCGGGAAGGTAAACAGTGTTTCCATGTGCTGCTCTCGTTCGCCACATGACCCGGAAGCTGTACGCTGGCTCCCTCGGCCAGTAAAGTGAGATGAACGCCACAACTCCAGTCGGCCACGACTGGATCTAATGGTCAGGGATCCCTTTACCTTTTTAGAAGGATATAATCCATTCAGTGATGGCAGTGAATGTCTTGTGTGAGTGTCTGGAAGTGATGGAGGGTGGATGGCAGTTAATGGATTGAGGTTGGATCCAGACAAGACAGAAGTACCATTTCTGGGGGATAAGGTTGTGGGTGGGTGTGGGGAATTCCCTGGTCCTGAATGGGGTAAATGGGTGGCCCTGCAGGACTAGGTGCGCAGCCTGGGGCTAGCTGTGTTTTTTGCTATGGGTGAAGCCTCAAGAGCGGTGTCATTGAGGCTCCCAGCCTGTATGTGTACATAAATGTGTCGGGTATGTGTGTGCGCGCCAAACTGGGTATTTGACCCAGGTGAAATAAAGCCTAGTTTCATTCCTGGTCTATGCCGAGAACAAAGAATATGTGGCGCTCCAGTTGTCATTGGACTGGAACACCCATCATTCTTGACCATTGACCATATTGGCTGGCACTGATTTTCTGTGGTGAGGGGTCTCTGCAGTGCCAGAAACAAAACATGATGTAGGGGATGCTCGATGCCACATGTTTTCTTTTACATTATTTTTTTCCATCCTTTCTAAAAGCTCAGAAATTCACGACCAGGAGAGAGATGCGGGGAGGGGAACTGAGGTGATCCCAATACACTGCTGCTTAAATATCCAAACAAAAAGCAAGAAAACTGCTGGATTGCTAATTTTTTTTAAAAAAAAGTCTTACTTTGCTGAAACAGCTTTAGAGGCCTTCGGTCTTGACTGGCTGGAATAGAATTCCACTTTGTACTTTAGTTCTTTGTTCTGGAAGTGGGAGGTAAGAATACACATAGTTTATTTCATCCGAGCGCAAAATATTAAGCTAAGTCAGGTAGAGCAGAGGTCAACCTCATTTATCTAAATGGTAGTGAAAACTTTCAACTAGACAATAAGCTTGGTTAAATGATAATAATAATTTTATTTATTAAATTTCTATACAGTGGTACCTCGTGCCGCGTAACCTCCAGGTTATAGAATCTTCGGGTTATGGCCGCAGCAAACCTGGAAGTGTATATTTCCAGGTTTTGCTTCGCATGCATGCGCAGAAGGGTGCCTCCGGTTATGAAGTTTTTGGGATACGGTCGGGCCTCCAGAACGGATCCCGTTTGTAACCGGAGGTACCACTTTACTGCCCTACATCTGAGGATCACAGGGAAGTTTACAATATAAAAATACAGAAATCCATAGCATGGCAACAAATGAAAACAATACCCTCCACAGTTTGAAAGGCCATAGATTGTTTAATTAGCCAAAAGCCTGGGAGAAGGGGAATGCTTTTGCCTAGCGCCTAAAGATGTGTAACAAAGGCACCAGGCAAGCATCTCAGGGAAGATCATTTTGCATAGTGTTAACAACGAAATGGGGTGCTACCAGGAAGGAGGAAATTCTGATTGTCGGAACTGTTAAGTTTCAGTAACGCTCCAGCACCCCTGCAATATTTGAGATGCTACAAACCCAGTTAGAGGAACAAAGAGCTGGACCGTCTGTTTGCCTATAGCAAAACTCTTAAAACTCCACTGATTCAGAATTTCATGTACAGTGGTACCTCGGGTTACATACGCTTCAGGTTACATACGCTTCAGGTTACAGACTCCGCTAACCCAGAAATAGTGCTTCAGGTTAAGAACTTTGCTTCAGGATGAGAACAGAAATCGTGCTCTGGTGGCGTGGCGGCAGCGGAGGCCCCATTAGCTAAAGTGGTGCTTCAGGTTAAGAACAGTTTCAGGTTAAGTACGGACCTCCGGAACAAATTAAGTACTTAACCCAAGGTACCACTGTACTATAGAAACCCAGGAAAGTTTAACACAGCTTTTGCACCAATGTGCTAATTTACCAGTTGCTCTGAACTTTCTCTACGAGGGAGCATCAAAAATACAGTTCCACTGCAATGGTTTGAAGTTCTACTGTTCAAAATTACTTGGCCTGCTTAATGAGGAGAACCGCTCTCAGTTGTGCAAGAAAAAGCAACTGTAGATTTTATAGAATAGGACCACAACATTACCATAAACACTCACACACAGTAATTTCTTTACCTTTGCTTGGAGTATCTCAATCTTTTCTTTCAGCCCTTCTATTCTTTCATCTTGATGTTTCAGTTCGTTGTTCAGTTCTTCAATCTAAAAAGAAAAGAAAATTGGAGAAATACAACTAGTAACAAAACATACCGGATGCAGTTTTGTTATATCACATCCACAGAGCTATGAGAGTAGCCTGGTTTGCACGTCACTTTAAACCACATATATACTTAAAGTTTAAACCATAGTTAAACTTGGTTCAAGGAAAGCCTCTGTCAAACCATGGCTTATTTCCCAGCAGCATAGCAGCAGGAGCAGAGAAGGACCAAAGTGCCCAGGATTTTAGCAAGCGTGCATCAGCACACTACACACCATCGCCTTTAATCCATAGTTAATATTAACTATGGTTTAAAGTGATGTGCGAATGAAGCACTGTTTTGTGGTTCCTCACTTCTATGAGTATATGACTGGGGTAGATTTCTACACTGTCAACTTTCTGAAGAGTAGAGAGTACATGACATGAGTACTTGTAGGGTTGTGTTGTCTTTGCAATATGTGCAATATTTGAATGTAGATTTAAATACATTTGGCTGAGTTTCCACCCGTGTAATCCAATGACCCCTTATTTTTCCCCTGCTCCAAATGCAGCTAAACTAAATGTGGACTCTGTACGGCAATTAGAACCACAAGCTAGCCATTCCGTGCTTTTAAATGTGTCGTTGTAACATTAAAATATATAGACTGTCAGAAACTGTGTTTGTGGGAGGGGGTGTTATTGGTCTGCTTTTGATTTTGTTCTTGCTTTTATTATGTATTTTATGTTTTCATTTTGTATTGTTATGTCGTGAACCACCCTGTATTATTCAGATGGAGGGCAGCATACAAATTTAATAAATATATTAATTAAGAAGACAACGGCAGTGATGACTAAGGGCATTTTGAGCAACGGGGATTGGGCCAGTGCCATCAATTGTCTCCACAGCAAATAGATCCATGCTTGCCAGTCAGCTGAAAAACTCAGACTTCACTGGCTATAATCAAAGTGACAAAATGTTCCTCTCCAGACCTCATCTAAACAGATAGAGTACATTCAAGTAGCCACCAGCTATCAAAACCAATCAAACTCCATTTAAGCAAGCCTTTCTTAGCGCTGAGATAAATGCAGTCTTCTTGGCCATGGTGACCTATTGGCCAAACTACCGGTAAGTTAAATAAAAATCTGGAATGAACGGTTTCTGCAAGTCTTCCCAAGTAAACAGGAAGTGATATTGTTCTCTGACAAATCAAAGATGTGGGATCCTCCGCAACAAAATGTACATACCCTTCAAAGGGATACTCCATTCCTTCGCCCCTCTGTTGTGGTTTTCTATTGTCCCCCAACAGTCAGCCAGCATTCCATGGCCAGCGAGAATCCTTATTTCTCACTTGGGGGGATTTTCCCCTATGAGAAAGGTCCCCCCCCCACAAAAATATTTTTTGTTCACCTGCAAACCTTGAGGATTTTCCAGATCCACCAATATTTCCCACTTTTGTGTGTGTATTTTGTTGTGTTGGTTTAGCTGCCTAGAGATCCACACCCGGAGGACCAGTTTGCTACCAGGGTATGATTAGAAGGCTCTAACCTGTTGAATCACACCGTGTAAGCTTTGGTGCTGTGAATGGATCATGTGCTCCAAGTGGCTAATTTGCTCCTGAAGTGTCGAAATCTCTGTCTGAACTTTCACACAGCTGGTAGAGAGAAGAAGGGAAAGTAAGGGGGGTTTGCATGTTGGAAAAGCACTACAGGGTAGAAAACTGAAGGTTAACAAAGGTGCGGCAATCTACATAAAATCTTCATGAACATTATGGCTAGGAATCACAAAGTGAGACGGGTGCTGTTACATTCAAGTCTTGCTTGTGAGCTTCCCATAAGCAGGGCTTTTTTTCAGCTGGAACTTGCTAGAACTCAGTTCCGGCATCTCTCCAGTGGGCACCATTGCCATTATAAGAGATGGAGGTATTCATGGCGAGTTCCAGCACCTCCTTTTTTAGAAAAATAGCACTACCCTTAATCATCTTCTTGGCCACTCTGAGCACAGGATCCTGGACTATGACGAGCCTTTGGCCTCATCCAGCAGGTCTCTCCTTGTGTTTTTATAGATGCCTGGCCTATTTTTAGGCAAGGGCCCAACACGCACAAAATATAATGTTTCACTATTATTGCAAAGTTTGTACTGTCTTTGCTATTCAAAAGCTAAAGAAATGCTCATAGAAGGGGTTTGTTTTTTAAGTCATGTGCAAACCTTGAGGTATCTTCAGCGTTCGACATCATCTCATGTAGTTTCTTCTTTAAACAACGTTTTTTTTCTTTCAGTGTTTTCTTCTCCTAGGAAACAGCAAAGTCACAAGGCTCTCACACTCGAGGCAATATTGTGTGTTTTTTATGAATAAAGAAGTTTCAGGGTTTCTAAGAACGGAAGGTTGTCAAAGCTTTAATCACTTTGCATTTCCTATTTCTGCTTTCATTTTATGTAATGGTCGGAATTCAACTGCAGCATAATGCAGCAAGCCCCCTCCCCCACAATGCTGAGAATTATTGCAGAAGATCTGCCCAGGGCTACACTTATGAACTGAGTCAGCAACTAAAGGCATAATGACTCTGTACATATGCCTCTAGCTAGATCCGAATGAACCACCTGCTTAGCACATAACACTAACCCAAGGTTTATTAAAAGATGGCTTGGATATATGTTCGAACCCAGCCCAGCAGGTCAACTATGGTTAAGAGTCACTTGCATGCACACAAAAGCTTATACCAAGAAAAAACTTAGTTGGTTTCTAAGGTGCTACTGGACATTTTATTATTTTTTATATATTTCGACTGTGTCAGACCAACACGGCTGCCTACCTGAATCTAGAGCCATGGAAGGCACCTTGTTGAGCCGCATGAAATGGAAGTCCATCAACCTCACAAAGAAACTTGCACAGGTACAGACTGATATCTCTTTCTGACTAAATGCAAGAACCTGGACATTATACCTAAGGGTCTTAGAATTACAAACCCTCTACAATCCACCTAGCCTACTGAATATGCAATGAAACTATGCCATACTTTCTCCAGGTATCTGAAGAAGTGTGCATGCACATGAAAGCTTATACCAAGAACAAAGTTAGTTGATCTCTAAGGTGCTACTGGACATTTATATATATATATGGTGAAGGAGCCATCATCTCAAACATTCAGTGGCAAAATAGAGTGTCTTGCAGGGAGAGTTCTATTGTAAGAAGTTAGGGTGTAAATGAAATAAATACACAATAAATATGAAGAAAGAAATATATGCTGGGCTGTTACCTCGCTCAGCAAATCTCTCCTAGCAGTTGCAAAGCAGGGAAGATTAGTTGAATGAGATTATTACCAGCAGAAAGACCACCTGACGACTTCATAATAGGCTCGCCAGTTTTCCTCTACTATTTTCCATTGGGAAGAAGCCTTCAGAACTGTAGCAAAGCACTACACATTTAATTATTTCACATTTAAAAGTCTTCTCAATCTGACTCCTTGGCTGAGACTCTATTAAAGGAATGTGATCCCATTGACTTCCAAGTTAATAACAGAACAGATGGCGATGCTTGGATTTTAAGTAATATGTTCGTTGCAATCACTTCTCATTGCTAATCACTATTTACTATGAAGGAGGTGGTGATTGTTCGCTGGCAGTGCTGGAAGGATTCTGCGAAAGGGTTTTGCCAGCGTGCTTGAACGATGACAAAGAATGAGAATGGTAGGCGTTTGTAAGCTCCAAAGCTCTCTCATAAATGGGCTTCCTTCTACTAATTACCAATGGAGCAGCAAGATTTTTAAAAAAGCAAATTAAAGGCTCCTATTTGCACTCTTGTTAGAAAACAGATTCTCAGCCCTCACACAGCATTCCCCATCGTAGAGCACCTGCAGACACAAGCTGAGGGCTGTGCAAGAATCCTCCCACAACCGGGAAACTTGCAAATATTTGTAGTTTTCCATTTCCGTTGCGAAAATTGCATATTCACTGGTGCAGAGAAATATATTTAACAGGCAGAGAACAATAATCAGATTCTTAGGGGGGGAAACACACACACAACCCCTTTCCCCAGCAATAGTTTGTCCAACCTGCTGTCCTCAATTAAAAGTATTAATAATACAGACGTAATGCTCAAGCAACAATCTACAGCTTTACTGGTTAAAAAGGCAAACAGCTGCACATGCACCTTTAGTTAAGAGGAAAACGTACATCCAGAACAGAGGTGGGGAACCTGAAGCTTAACTCTGACTCCTATCATTCCTGATATACTTTTTAGACATTTTTAACTCTAACACTTGTTGTTGTTGTTTTCATTATTTACATTTACATACCACCTTAATCTTCCAAGGATCTCAAGGTGGTGCAAATTGTTCTCCTCCTCTTTCATGCTTACAAAAAACCCTGTGAGGTAGATTAGGCTAAGAGATGATGACTAGCCCATGGTCAACCAGTGAGCTTTGGAGTTTAAATTGTTTTAGAATGCTTCAAAAAAAAAAAAAAAAATAGGTGTCTTTGCCTCCTGAGGATCTCCTTGTGGAGGAAGGTTGGGATATGAATTCAATCAATGAAATTATTTATCCTGTGTTGTCCTCTGTTCTTGTCACAGTAGCAGCTAGTCATGCCGGGAGAGGGAAGGGCCATTCATTGCTACTTTTCTGCCTTGCATTATTTCATCAAGCACTACTCACATGCTTTCAGTCCAAAAAAGTTGGGAGGGGGGTTGTATGTTTGTTTTTTTGGAATCTACGACTCCTAAGAAACTTCTAATACCAGTTACATGTTTTGAAGGGATTGTGGTGGTGGTAGGATTTGTCTGTGCTCTTGCAGAATGAGCAGCCTGCACACATAACTGATGAAACAGAATCTCACCTCTTCCATCCTTTGCACCCGTTTCTCCAGTTCTTCAATCTGGACATACTTCTCATGCAGTTTCACGTTCAGCTGACTGAGGTGGTCCGTGCTTTGCTGCAACTTTTGTTCTTGCTCAAGCTTGCGGGCCTGCGGTATGAGAGGAGGAAGTGATGCTCAGAGGTCCACAGGCAACTGACTTCAGTTTGTTTCACACATTACAATCAACCACAAGTAATGGTTTACTTTGAAAGCAACCATCTGTGCAGTTTTGCTCATCTCCAGGGCAAACGAACCGCAATATCTGGCTTAGTGTTATGTCTGAATTGGGAATCCTGGTATGTTTTGCTTGAACAAAGCGCGATAGGTAAGCCAAGAGCAAACTTTGGTTACAAATCGCAGTTGGTTGGGCATTAAACAATGACGATCCCTGGTTCTGAACAACACCCAGGCCTCGCCCACACTTCCACTTGTCTGGTATTTTCTAGTTTTGCCTTTGACCTGCTGCTTTCTCCAGAAAACCTGCTCTTTAGTGCTAAATCTGAACTCATGGGTGCTGTGCTACCAACTCCTTTCTCACTACCTATTCAAAGCAGCTGGCAGTCACTGATGACCATGCAAGATCATACCTTCATTACGTGTATAGCCCCTTCGTGCCTTTTCTTGAGCTCTTCTGAGCGCTTGTTGTAGTCCTCCTGGAGCTTATGCGACATGTTCTTCATAGACTCCACACCTGCTGCTCTCAAAGCGTCAAGCTGGAGACGACCAATATACACAAATTATTCATCTAGGATGTTGTTGACCATCCAGTTCCAACAAGTCGGGGTGGATGGCAGTAGTGTAAAATAGATGCATGTGTAAAATGGGTATATTAAGATGAAACAAGCAAGCAAAACCCCTGTAATATTCCAAACCATTGCTAGACAGCATACCAGGTTAAAACACTGCCTTAAAAATCAAAGGAAAGGGGGGTTTGAAACTTGCTTTCTGTGGTTATGTGATCAAGTGCCCCATGAGGAACATGGTCACCCAGCTGATTCTGTCATGTTGTTACCTGCCTCAAACCTCCTGCCACAAGTTGGGTATCTGGACACGTCTTGGGAAAATGGCCTCACAGGCCGAATTTGGTACATGGGCTGGAGCTTCTCCACCTCTGCCGTGTCTCATCTGTGAGGGACTCTGGGTTATCTCTGTTCCCCAAGACACCTAAGTCCTTTGCATGGGCATGGAACAGATGGGAAACTGTATTTCTGTTCAGGCATTTGCCTGGAAACATGCTGAGGGAAGAATATTGGAGCAGGAACACTGTGGACGCAAGAGGCCTGCCTCAGTTCCAGGTGATCCCCCACCCCTCTGACAGGACAACCCACTTCTGTTCAGGAGGCCACTCTCAAATTTTGGAACAGGTCTTTTGAGGATACTGGGGGAGGGAAGGGAAAGATCAGTTGCATGAGCTGCCTTAACCTCATGCAACCATGGGATACAACTTAGTATCTTAGGAAAGTGTTTCTACTAGAGGACAGCATCAGATCCTTTGTCATCTCTGCTTAGCACCCGGAAGCTTAAAGGTATTCTTAGGTGCAATAGTTGGCTACCACCACCAGGTGGCAGCCAAAGTGGAAGAGAGACAATAGGAAGAGAGTCTACACTCCTATATTCATCTAGACTAGGGTTGCCATATTTCAAAAAGTAAAAACCAGGACACCCCCAAATATATATATATATATATATATATATATTTTAAGGAAACCACCTTTTGGAAATTCCCCCCGAATGTCAAATCCGCCTTTGAAATTCTGGTAATGTCAGGGAAAGTCTGGACATATGGGCAGCCCTAATCTAGACAACTGAAACTTCTTGTTAACATTCTCTCTGTGTGGGTGGGTGGGTGGGTGTGCACGCACAGTCATGCACACTCACAGACTGTTGTGCACACATCCATCTCTGTATATATGTGCATGCAGGCGGCTCTTGAAGAGCAGCTGACTCAAAATGTGGCAAGCATACTTTAAATTGCAACAAAATGGATAAAATATCCAAGTACAGTGGTGCCTCGCAAGACGAAATTAATCCGTTCCACGAGTCTCTTCATCTTGAGGTCTTTTCGTCTTGCGAAGCACGGCTATTAGCGGATTAGCGGCTATTAGCGGCTTAGCGGCTTAGCAGCTTTAAGAAAAAGGAAAAAAACTCGCAAGAACTCGCAAGACGTTTCGTCTTGCGAAGCAAGCCCATAGGGAAATTCGTCTTGCGGAACGACTCAAAAAATGGAAAACTCTTTCGTCTAGCGAGTTTTTCGTCTTGCGAGGCATTCGTCTTGCGGGGCACCTCTGCTGGCAGCTATGGAGTATGGAGACTAACTGAGAGGGCGAGGCCGGGCAGGAGAATTTCATTGTTGTCACGGTGGGAAATTTAGACTGCCTTGATGTTTATTTTTATTTTTTACCTTCCTCCCACGTAATACTCTCTTGGTTGTACAGCTGCTTTGACTCCCTGCCCTCCCCTTTCACCTTAAATTCATCTGTTCTGCTCTGCAGAAAGCCCAGGCTGTCCAGTAAACACATGAAAGACTTGTTCAATTGCATCCGGTGGTTGCCAAGCAACTAGGAAGAGTGTGCCCACCTTCCCCCCAGACCTGCTATCAAAAAACAGCTGGGGCTTTAAGTTAAAAGGGTGGCAACACTAGCATTGGTTTGGGGGTGGGGGTGCCAAGCAAGCAAGCTTTAAAAAGCCCAGTCCCTACCGTGTGTTTACTTCTAATATTCTGCAGGCATGTCCATTATGCTCCACAGCAATCTTGAGTTTCAACACAGAGCCTCACACTTGGCTCCAGACACCACCAAGCTAACACAGTACACCATTCCTTGCACATTCAAGGCCAGGGGCCAGCAGCTTATGCGAACTCTTGATAGGGTTGCTTCCACTGCCGTCCATGAGAACATGAGACAAGCCCATTCTGGCTCATCAAAGGCCCATCTTGTCCAACATTTTGTTCTCACAGTGGCCAACCAGTGGCCAGATGTTCCTGGATTGTACCATTACAAACTGCCGTGGCGGTGAGGAAAAATCGCATGATTAAATGCTCGCCCACAAGAAAAAAATGTAGATGTACCAGCATGTGCAAAACCAGCACACAAGAAAGGAGATTACGTATCTCGGTTTTGGTCTGCAAGTGCCACTTCCCCACTCCTCTTGGCAATGCTATCACTAAGTGAAGTCAGAGCGTTTATGACCCTCCAGTGCCCCCCTCACCTTCAAACCCCAATGCCCTCCTCACCTTCAAACCCCATCCCCCAGATGTAGAAAGTGCCAACAATCTCTATCTATTGGCACTAGCTGAATTCTTTCATTTCTTTCCAGCATTTTAAATAAAATAATAATAATAATAATAATAATAATAATAATAATAATAATAATATTTTTGTACCCTGCACATCTGTATGGGGTGGAATCTACACATATATTTAAAAAAACACTGTGAAAATGCTTTAAAAAGTTTTTTTTAAGAATATATATTGAATTTGCCATTAGCTCACCATCGCCATCTGGTGACACATTTGTATAATGCACTTAAAACATTATATTTGCAGCTGAGTCCTAGGTTGCCCCAGCCACTCTGGCCAGCTTCTAACCAATATAAAAGCATAATAAAACATCAAACATAAAAAAAAATTCCTGATACAGGACTGCCTTCAGATGTCTTCTAAAAGTCAGATAGGTGTTTATTTCCTTGACATCTGATGGGAGGGCATTGCACAGGGCAGGTACCACTACCGAGAAAACCCTCTGCCTGGTTCCCTGTAACCTCACTTCTCGCAGTGAGGGAACCACCAGAAGGCCCTTGGAGCTGGACCTCAGTGTATGATGTGGGTGGAGACGCTTCTTCAGGTACACAGGGCCAAGGCCATTTAAGGCTTTAAAGGTCAGCACCAACACTTTGAATTGTGGTCAGAAATGTACTGGGAGCCAGAGTAGATCCTTTAGGACTGGTGTTATATGGTCCCATTGGCGGCTCCCAGTCACTAGACTAGTTGCCACATTCTGGATTAGTTGTAGTTTCTGAGTCACCTTCAAAGGTAGCCCCACATAGAGCACATTGCAGTAGTTCAAGCGGGACCCAGTATTACTATACATCTATATGAACTACACTCTGGCAAATGAGCTATTTTGACTGCTTTGTTTATCCACCCCTTCTCTCTATTGTATTTTAAATTGTCCTTACACACCCTGAGATCATCCATGATGAAGTGTGGGATACAGATTCTAAGTAAACAAGTGAAGCATTGACCTTGAATGTTTCTTCCCACGGTCTAGCTTTTCATATGCAAGATGTATTTTACACTGCAAAGCATTCAAACGTGCAATCTCCCTGCCACAGTCTGAAGTGCTCTGCTCCAGAAACAGGTTTGACACTTCAGCTGTCTGCATATTCTAGTCCTCTCAATTTCAAAACCAACAAGGAACCAAAAGTGTTTTGCAGAACTAAGCTGAAACATAAATGAGATTGTAGGCAAGGACACAGAAGTACTTATTTTACATGGACACACCTTCATCTTTAAAATTTCGTTTTCTTTATTCACGCGTGACAGTTCCTGTTCTGCTTTGTTCGTCTTTTCCACTGTCTCCTTGTAGCTGGAGGAGAGGGCGTTGTGATCAGGTCGCAATTCAGATCCTTCAGAATATGGCTAATATGAAATCATGTTAATGATGGTCAAATTTCATTATTTCATTTCATTATCATTCTGCGGACTCATTCTGCTTCAGATTAATTGGATTCAGAATTAACATATGCTGTCGTTTTCACTTCGCATCTGCTTTGCTTCTACTGGTTATGGATGTGCATAAGCTCATATGTTTATTAAAGCACAACAACAACAAAGGGAACCTTAATGTGATTGCACTAGCACTTCGCGATTGTTTTCCAAACTGAGATTTAACCAAGGAACATATAAAGCCCGAGTGCTCCACTAACTATAGATGTGTGTTTTGGAAAGTTGTTTGTTTGCCCACTATGCATTTGGGCACCTGGTAAGCTATCAAGACCAAATAATGGTTCCTGAAATCAAGGAGCAAGTTTTTGTCTATCGTTGGATACAACTGGGCACCATTTTGAATAAAGATGGCAGGCTGCATCTTTCAAAACTGCACAGCTGTTTACCACTGATTTCAAAGCCGCACTGATTTTTCTGCTTTCTTAGAGTTCCTGAACTGTGTCAGGTACAAGGCAGCTAGCAACCTATAAAGGGGGTGGAAGGAACTAAAAACTGTAGGGAAACTGCTCACATTCTGTGGTTTGAACAAAGTTGTGTTCATGCTCAATGCATCGTGTCACTCTGGACACAAAATGTCCAGAACACAAAAGGTCCAGAACCAAAATGTATCAGAACCCCAAAATCCAAGGGGGGTGTTAGAATGTTTGTAAAGCCACTTCCGCCTTGCAGAGGAGGTAGGATTGTGGGCGTCATGGCCCCCGCGCGATTGGGGGAATCCCCAGCCACGTCACCCCCTGGCCAGCCAATCAGCTGGCTCTGGGGGTGTGGCCTGCCCTATTTAACGCAGGCGCAGCCAGGGATCTCCCTCTTTTCCCGCCTACCAGCATACCGCTCATCACCTGTAACCAATAAAGTTGTGGCCTTATTTAGCCCATTAACCTTAATAATTGTGTCATGTGTCTTTATTTCCACTGGGGGGGGGGGCAGGAACTCGCCACGCAAGTCACCCTAATTAACACAGAGAGGGTCACAACTCAGTAGGAGCATGTGCTTTGCAGGCAGAAGGTTCTAGACTCTATGTTTGTTGGCATCCCTAGTTAAAAAGAAAGGATAGCAGTGTCTTCTGCTTGAGACCGAGGGGGAGTGGCTGCAAGTTGGAGTAAGCAATACTGGACCAGATGGAAAAGCCATCTGACCTTGTATACATCAGCTTCCTGTGATATTAACATGGAGGCAATTGGACAAGTAGCTTCTGGCAGACAGGCATCATTGGCATTTCTGCAAGCCGAAGGTTCTTGCCCTGTCCTCATCTCCACATTGAAGTGAGACCCAAGAGTGTTTATATTACACACACACACACACACACACACACACACACACACACACACCATAACAATAAAAAATCATGTTCTATTTGCTCAGCTCCCTGGGGTTTCATATTTGAAAGCATTAGCACAACAGACCTGATAAATAACAGCTTTTGATTCCCCCAGGAAGATATTCTCTGCCTGCAAGATTAATTAGCGCTTGGAACTCTGCGTCAGGCAGCAAAGCCATTCTGCCTAGGCTTGCAGATCAGCGGCGGTAGACAGCGAAAAGCCACACGTAATTCCCTAACATTCTTGGTGAACATTCATCTTGCCTTGTGCTCCGAGAGGCCCACGACCTCCTGGTTAACAAGCAGCCTGATCCTCTAGCATCAGCTTTTCGGGACAATTGGCAAGTCCTGCCATTTCAGAAACCTGCAGGGAAGATTCCTGAAAACACAGGAAGTTGACTTATACTGAATTGGACCATTGGTCCATCCAGCTCAGCCTTGTCTACACTGGTTGGCTGTGACTCTCCAGGGTTTCAGGCAGGGAGCCTCTCCTAGAAATAATGGAAGATGCTGGGGATGGACCTTGGGAACTTCTGCAAGCAAGTCAGATGCTCTGCCAATGGCCCTTCCCACAATGGCAGACTTCGGATTTCAAAATTTCAGAGGCACCCTGTGCAAGGTCAAAATTTGGCACCCCTGCCTGTCAATTTCCATTCTGCTCATTTCACTATGTTGCGATGCCCCCCAGTGCCCAGTGTGGCAGAACCAGCCGTGTTGCTCAAAATCTGCACAAGTTCTTGTGGGAGCCAAGAGTGGACATCATTCAGCAAGCACCTACAACAGGGGTGAGGATCTGATTCAGCCAAGGGCTGCACTCCCCTCTGAGCCAACCCTCCCAGGGCCACATGCCAGTGGCAGGCAGGGCTAGAGGCAAAAGTTAGTGGAGCAACAGGTGTGTCTCCCTTGTAAGTGGCATGTGTATAAAGGAGCTGCTTGTCAGTGGAACAGACTCCTTTGAAAGGTGGTGGACTCTTCTTCCTTGGAGAAGGAGAAGAAGAGTTTGGATTTGATATCCCGCTTTATCACTACCCGAAGGAGTCTCAAAGCGGCTAACATTCTCTTTTCCCTTCCTACCCCACAACAAACACTCTGTGAGGTGAGTGGGGCTGAGAGACTTCAGAGAAGTGTGACTGGCCTAAGGTCACCCAGCAGCTGCATGTGGAGGAGCGGGGAAGCGAACACCGGTTCACCAGATTATGAGTCTACTGCTCTTAACCACTACACCACACTGGCTCTTAGTGAAGGTTTGTAAGCAGAGGTTGGATGGTCATCTATCATGTATGATCTAGTTAAAATCCCTGCATTGGAGGGGGCTGAACGGGATGATCCTTGGAGTTCCTTCCAATTCCTACAATTCTACGATTCTCTGTGTCTGTCCTTCAAGAGGTATTACCAGAATTCAAGAGCACATTCCAGCCAAGCGGAAGCATTCAAGGATGGCCAGTGATCAATGTGGCCTGCAGTGGGAGGATAAACACAATGGCCAGACAAAAAAGCCTGGAGGGACACATCTGGAGCCCAGGCCTGAGGTTCCCCACCACTGCTCTGCAGAGAGGGCACACTGCAAGGTAACCAAACACAACGTAGCCATTGTAATATACATTTTAAGCACAAAAAGTCTTCCAAACCTTTGAATCCAGCATGATGTTTCCAACACCATGACTTGAGTCATTTCTACACAGCAGAGGCTGAACTTTTGCTAGCGTCGACCTAATCTGCAAGAGGAAAGCAAAAGGAGTCACATCCTTGATGTTCTGTTCTTAGAAATCGAAGGCAGCAATCCTCTCTACATGCTTATCTGGTAGTAAAGCCCTATTCGGCACGATGGAGCTTACCTCTACGTAGACATACATAGGACTGCACCATGGATCAAAAAGAAACGCAGTTCAAAAGTTTCACCAAACCTCATATACCATATCAAAAAGTGGCCTTAATATCATTTTTTTTAAGCTTCAGTTTTCTTTTTTGGATAGAGTTGCCATATTTCAAGAGGTAAAAATCTGGACACGAAAAGCTTTTGAGCTTTTTTAGGACAATCGCCCAATAGTCCCTCAGCTGCTGCCAAGCATGAGCTACCCACACCAGAGCCAGAGCAAAAACCCATAATTCAAGACATTTGCTTTAAAACGTCAATTCATTTATAGCTATATCCAAATGGCAGAGCTCAGTGGTAGAGCTCAATGCCCAGCATCTACAATGAAATTCAAACAGGGCTGAGAGAGATCCATTCTCAGAGATCATGGACAGTCTCGTCCAGTCAAAGCGGTCCAGAATTCTGCTGCATTTGTGGCATGCTTGTGAGATATTCATGGGCATCTCGTTGGCCACTGTGAGAACAGAATGCTGGACTAGAAAGGCCTCTGGCCTGATTCAATAGGCTCTCCTTAAGTTCTTTATGTCTGCAGACAGGCATTGTAGTCCAACAAGATCTGAGAAGCACCATGTTGGCTGCCCTTGAGCTAGCCTATCAGCTCTTGTCAGTCTGGTAAAAGGTCAGGGATAATGGACAAAGTAGCTCAACAATATCTGGAGAGAGCGCCACGTTGGCTACTCCAGGGCTAGATGGAAGAGCGCTGTGGCTCTGCATAAGGTAGCGTTAATACACTCATGTGAAACATTGTACCTGTTTGATATATTCAGTTTCTTCAGTCACCTCAGATGCAGTGGATCCATACAGGAGAAAATTCCCCTCTGTGCCCCTGTCCTCTCTCAAAACATGGCGTGTCACCACTAGAGTGGTAGTCATTATCCGGGTTTTTGGGTGACCTGTATCCAAAGATCGCAAGCATTGATTAAAAAGACTTATTAAACATGGCAATGGTTCAAACCAGTGGACTTAATAGGGACATGATGAAAAAATGGACATTGCAACAGGTAACCCTGGAAATCTGGGTACTTCAAAGTGAATCATGACGACGGTGGGTCACTGGGAGCTTATCATGCACCAATATAAGACATTAACCATGTTGACTCCCAAACTTCATGGGGGCTTTGACTTAAAAAAGTTTAATGGTTTAGGCTCAACATAGTCCAACGATACTCCTGGATCTTCCAAAGTAACTTGGGCTGGCTAACCGTATTCCAAGTTAGAAATGCAAAAATTCAGGCTGGAGCATTTTCATCAGGCTTCCCCAGCCTGGTATCCTCTAGATCAGTGTTTCTCAACCTTTTTCCGACCATGGCCCCCTTCTGACCTTGTTTCCTTTCTGTGGCCCCCCTATCCTACCAGTGGAAAGGTAACTATTTTGTTTGTAAATAGAACATGTTTTATTTATAATTTTTATAACTATATGCATTATATAATTTCACCTGTAGCCACCCTTGGAATATCCTGGGGGGCTTTGGTTAAGAAACACTGCTCTAGATCAGGGTCTCCAGCTGTTTTGGGACTACAATTTCCATCATCCCTGACCACTGGTCCTGCTTGCTCGGGATGATGGGAAGTCCCACAACAGCTGAAGAAACCCTGCTCTAGATTATAGATCCTCTACATTAGATTTTTTTTTAATCGTATGAACTGCCCTGAGATCAACAGCTAAAGGGCTGTACACAAATTTAATAAACAACATCAGATTATCTGAACCTCCTTGGCCAGGCTGGCTGAAGTTTATTGATCTTACAGTGGGAAGTTCATTGCAATCTTTCAGGTTTTCCATTTGTGCTATAGAACTGCTCAGTAATGTTACCTAGATAACCTAGATTACACGCAAATCAGCCATGAACTCACTCCCTTTTATAACACTAGACTTGAGTCACAGAAACCAGTGGAGCCAAGTGCTATTGCTTTATTCTGCCATGGTGGCCAGTGCCGGATTTATGTGTAAGCTAAACAAGCTATTGCTTGGGGCACCACTCTCTTGACGCCCCCCCAAAAAAATTAAAGGAAAAAAATAACTGGACGTACTTTGATAAAATACATATTTTGTTATGTGCAAATGGCTTTAGATACCTATTAGGTCCATAAATTACCATATAGCATATATTCAACAAAAAAACAGCAAGAATTTGCTGTTGACAAAGGACAGCTGGACATATAAAGGGCCCCATTACCTTCAGTAGCTTAGGGCCTCATCAGACCTAAATCCGGCCCTGCATGTGGCCTGCTGTTTTGGAGGTCTTTGAAACTATGCAAAGAAAACCAACACCATGCAAAGTTGTCTGCCAGAAGCAAAAGTGAAGCCTGTGCAGTGTTCAAAGATCAAGATCAGCAAACTTTTTTGAATTGCCATCAGCTCTCTGAAAAGGCTATCATCTCTTTTCAGGCTTTTGTGTTCATTCCATTTTTTATGTACATCCAGAAAACACATTAGAAAGCAACATGAATATGAAACGAGAAACAAAGACATCCTTTACCCTGACAGTGTGGATATGCACATTTTAAAGGACAACATCAAACATTTATATTTTGCAGGACAAGAATGCAATACATTTTTACAACACCATCTAACAGCAGGAGCATCTCCCAAGTTCGCTTCCTTACAAAAAAAAAAAAAAAAAAAAAAAAGATTACAGATCCCTAACAATATACACTTGCACACACACAAAAATTCCCTGGCCACTGGTATTATATATAACATCTCAGCCAGGTGATGCTTAACTGGTGATGCCAGATAATGTCATGATGGGACATCAGAGGTGATGATATCATGTACACCCACAAGCAAGGTTACATGGGTCACTTTGAATGTCAGTGAAGGCAAATGAATGGGAGGAAAGTGAGGGCAGAGAAGGTTGCTACAGAGAAGACTGAACTCACACAAATGTTCAAGTAAAGGTAAAGGGACCCCTGACCATTAGGTCCAGTCGCAGACAACTCTGGGGTTGTAGCGCTCATCTAACTTTATTGGCCAAAGGAGCCAGCATAAAGCTTCCGGGTCATGTGGCCAGCATGACTAAGCCGCTTCTGTGGCAAACCACAGAAACACTGTTTACCTTCCTGCCAGAGCGGTACCTACCGTATTTATCTACTTGCACTTTGACGGGCTTTCAAACTGCTAGGTTGGCAGGAGCTGGGACCGAGCAACGGGAGCTCACCCAGTCGCGGGGATTTGAACCGCCGACCTTCTGATCGGCAAGTCCTAGGCTCTGTGGTTTAACCCACAGTGCCACCCACGTCCCTAATGTTCAAGTAAGCCTAGTTTTTTCTGATAATTTGTTTGATTGCATTGATTATCCCTATTTTAAAATGAATTTGAAATTAACGAACATCTGATGCAGCCCCAGTTTCTGCAGATAGCAGACTCTGTATCCAATGTGACCCGCGGTAGCAGCTTTGAAATCAAGTCTGCTCACAGAAGAGCATTAATATTAAGTTCAGATTTCTATGCACAGTGGAGGGGGACCAATATTATCTTGGCTGGAAGGAAGAGAAAGAGGCAGAATTCTATTCCACATATGTCAGGAGTGCTCTGATGGTGTTTCCTGCTTGGCAGGGGGTTGGACTCGATGGCCCTTGTGGTCTCTTCCAACTCTATGATTCTATGATTCTATAAGAATACTGGCATGAACCGAATGGGAGCTGTCCCATCCCTTAACTCTTGATATCAGTGATGTTTGTGTGGTACAATGGTGACATCCAGTGTTTGATGAACAAATATCATGCCTACATGTCTATCTCTCAAATCCATCAGCATTGTAACCTTTACATGCTTGCCGCTTTAAAATTTAAAACGGAATATAACAAAGGAGGAGGAAAGTAGAGAGGGTCACATCACAGGGTTATGTGTATATTTACTAGATCATTGTGCAAATACAAAGTCTAAGGTCTGGCATGGATTTTGCCATCCTGAGAATTTTTAAAGCAATTTGCGAGCTGTGATGGAAGATGAGGAAAGCTGGAAAATATGTGGGCTAAGGGCTCTGCAACAGAAAGAGTGTGCAAAACACAGCAAGTTTTTGCAAAAGATGGTTTCACGTAAATCTCAGTTGCACACCGAATCCTTTGCTGGGCACTCAGTGCTATGGCAGTTATGGCATGCAGCAGGTTGGGGCCAGGCAGAGCAAGGGGTAGTAATTAGGTGAACAGATGTGGGTGGCAGGCAGTATGAGAGAGCGAGAGAAGCAGCTGTAGGACAGCCAGATTTCCAGCTTTAAAGGGACAGTCCTCTGTTGGAAGGGTTGTCCATCTCATGACCAGTTTGAGGATAAAGAACCATAAAGAGGGAGAGCAGCTGAGAGCAGCAGAGGTAATTGTATACACTGGTACCTCGGGTTAAGAACTTAATTCGTTCTGGAGGTCTGTTCTTAACCTGGAACTGGTCTTAACCTGAAGCACCACTTTAGCTAATGGGGCCTCCTGCTGCCACCATGCCACTGGAGCACAATTTCTGTTCTCATCCTGAAGCAAAGTTCTTAAGCCAAGGTAATATTTCTGGGTTAATGGAGTCTGTAACCTGAACCGTATGTCACCCAAGGTACCACTGTATTGGCTTCATGACAGACCAGCTATTGTGGCCTGGCAAACAAGAATCAGGTGCGCATAACTCTCTGGGTGAAAATCTGAAGTCTCTGACCCAATGGGCAGACCAACTTTGGTGATGTGGAAGGTCATGTGACAGAAAGGTACCAGTGCTGGGCAGTTACATAGGACAAGGACCCACATTTTTTGACCTCTAATAAGGTAGGTTTTCAAGTGTCTTCAAATTAGGGCATTTCTCTTGACCCAAATTCCTCCCACTTTGCTTGAAGCCTAAAGAGTTTTCATCCCCCCAAAGTTAGTGTCATTACATACTTGTATTTGCACAGGTCATGTTGAAAGAGACGCTACACTTTCCTGAAGTGCTGTTTGATTGTAGTTATCCTGTGAGCAAGAGTTCCAATAAAAGTTGAGAGATGGAAGGAACTGAAAGGTAAAAAAACCCAAGAGAGATGTGAGAAAAGGATGGACAACAGGTCCTCCTAGCTTGGCCCTCAATGCCTCACAATTGTCCACCTCTGCATCAGATCTCTCATCTCTTTGGGATCATGATAAAACTACCTTAAACTATTTGTCTAACACACAATGGTCTATACAGCCAATGTACTCCCCAGAAGTTGCTGGATTATCACTCCCATTTTTAACCTCCCATTTTTTAATCTCTTTGAGTTACCGGTAGGTTTGCCTGAGAGATCTAGCATCTGACCCATGGTTGCCCTAGGAGCATCACAGCTGAGTTCAGAATTGCACCTGGATCTCTCACCAGAACTTCTCCAGCACCAAAATCACTGCACCACGCTGGCCTGAGTGAATTTGTGGCAGAAGATTTAAACCCTGGGCTTTCCCATTCATAGAGCAGATAGCTTTTTAACCACTATGCTACACTAGCTTCCTATTAGAGGAAACAGCTCTACACATTGCAGATTCTCTTCCTGGAATGAGGCTTTGCCAGTGAGAGTGGCAACATGGCAATATCCAAGAACCATTGCAGTGACTCAAGTCCAAGGGTAAAGGCTGAAACATGGTCCATTCATCCTATGGATGCACTGGCTTCGCCATTAACCATTTTCTTTTATAGGACAGAAGAGGGTAGGGTGGGGGGGGAAATCCCCAAACCCGAGACAGCTGCTATTTAAAACACTAGTCCAAGCCCAAATACTGTCACCTACAAGCTCCAGGTATGTTTTCTCATCCCGGGATATTACTGTCGCCACCTGGGCACACCCTCCAGTTATCACACTTAATCAACAATTTTGTGTCCTCTTTAATGACGAACAAGAAGGCAACAGTCATAGAAGGTGTCATCAGAGTGGATGAGACCTGTCTTGTGTCTCTGGAACAATGAGTCACACGGCTGACACAAGATAGTATTTTGGAGGAATTCTGAATATTTGCTCAACAACAAAACAGAACAGAAAGTGTATCGATGTGATAAGAGCCACAGGTGAGCCTTGGGACTAGATGACCCTTGGGGTCCCTTCCAATGAATCTGTGGTTTTAGAAGGAGGACAGACAACTTTAAAGGACACAATTCCTAACTGAGCTTTTATTTGGCAAGGCAGAATTTCTGAACTGATATACCTCTGAATGGAGGAATGGCAGTTACCTTGACTTTCCAGGAAGAACTGATCAAAGTTGTAAGGAAAATGCTGGACCAACAACCAATCAAAGAAGCTCACTCCAAGGTAAATAACAACTGCAGCTATAATGAATCTTCACTATTTTATATCATCCCCCACCAACAAAACAAATGGCTTCCCATTTGCAACCCAAGAAGAAAAAATGGAAAGATAACAATAGCAAGAGACAGGAAGGCATGCTGATAGGGTGGCCACAATGCATCTTCATCAACAACAAAAAGAGCACAAAAAGGATAACTTTTTTTAAAAAAAGATGCACTTGTTATTTTACATGCATATAGTGAAATAATAATGTTAAATGCACATAATATGCAGCCATGCTGCTGCATTCTGTAGTACCTGCAGCTTTTGAACCAGCCTTAAGGGCAGCACCATATAGACTGCACTGCAATAAACTCATTTTGAGGTTATTGATGTATGAGTCGTCTTCTTTGGCAATCACTCATAGCTGAGTAAAATTGTATTCCATAAACACGGTTTTAAGAATGAGTCCGTAAGTGACTGTGGAGGCCAATTCTGGATCCACACGTCCTTCCACAGTGGGGACATTGGTTTCCGGGTGGGAGTTGATCACGGTGTGGATTTGCCAAGCGTGCCTTCCTCTTAGCACATTTCTCCCTTGCATCCTGAGTTTGAGTGTCTTCAAAGCCCATGACACCTTTGGTAAAGGCTGTTCTCCAAGTGTAGCGCTCACAGGCCAGTGTTTCCCAGTTGTCAGTGTTTATACTACATTATGAGTAAAGGAGCATCTAGTCACCTGCTGGCAATGTGCAAGTTTACCATCTCAGTGGAAAGCTGCAGTTTATGCAGAGGAATGACATTCCAAGTGAACAAGCAGAATATGCCCACATACTTGTCTAACCAAAAAAAAACAAACAAAAACCCCACCAACTCTTCATCTGAGTATTACAGATTGCTGGGCAAATGATACCAAGATTATCAAGATAGACAAATTCATAAGTACAGAACTCATGGACAGCCAATGAAGCTGCATGTTAGAAGATTCAGGAAAGAGATAAGGAAGTTCTTCTAATGCATAATTATA